>NC_064635.1:27680292-28305292 GCF_023864275.1 Schistocerca cancellata
AAGTCGGTCAAGGGGGGGGGGGGCTAATGGGGAGGGGGTTTGGGGAATGCAATGTAGCTTAACAAAATATTGTTAAAATGTGTTTGAAATACACTGCAACCTATATTGCTACATAATAATTAAAAAATGATTGTTGAAGTAATGTATTCGCTAATTTCTGAAGTCATTTTATCCAGTGTACTATGATACTCCATTGGGTGGGGGGAGACCATAGCCCCCCCCCCCTTGCCACAACCCCTGTCGGTAACCCTCTGTATTGGATCTAATTTCTCGAATTTTCTCCTCGTGGTCAATACGCGAGATGTATGTGGGGAGAAATAATATGTTGTACGACTCCTCTTGAAAAGTGCTGTCCCGAAATTTCAGTAGTAAATCTCTCCGTGATGCACAACGTCTATATTGTAACGTCTGCCAGTGGAGTTCGTTTAGCATCTCCGTAACGCTCTCTCGCCATCTAAACGACCCTGTGACGAAACGCGCCGCTCTTCGTTGGATATTCTCTATCCCCTCTATCAGTCCTACCTGATAGGGTTCCCAGATAGGTGAACAATACTCAAGAATAGGGCGAACAAGCGCCTTATAATCCACTTCTTTCGTGGATGAGTTACATTTCCATAAAATTCTTCCGATGAATCTGAGTCTGGCGTCTGCTTTTCCCACTCTCTGTTTTATATGGCCATTCCACTTAAGGTGGCTCTGGATAGTTACGCCTAGATATTTTACGGTAGACCTGTATCCAACTGTTTTTCGTCAACAGTGTGGCTGTACACTAGTGGATTTCTTTTCCTATGTATGCGCAATGTGTCACATTTATCTACGTTCAGGCTCAACTGCGATAGCCTGCACCATTCATCAGTTCTCTGCAGGTCGTTCTGCAAATTCTTACTGTCTTCTGGCGTTGCTACTTTGGTACAGACGAGTGCATCATCTGCGAATAGCCTTAAAGAGCATCCGACGCTTTCTACTTGATCAATTATTATATTGTTAACAGCTCATGGAGAAATACTTCCGAATATGCGTATAATGCAACTTACGTCACTGAAAGCAATAGAATGTAAATACGTTTTTCATGCATGAGAAGCGTATTTTTCTCTTGTTGTCTGTTCTTTGTACACTACGCACTATTCTTGACAGGTAACAAGTTTATGCGCAGTCTAATGATTCGCATACTCTTACATCTCATCTCACTCGACTTCCCAATGTACGAATATTTTAGTTTCTGTAATTACTTTCGCTCCAAAAGGCAATGTGTTGAAGATTCTTGCCATTTGTGGCTCAGATGTAGCAACAATTGCGGAATTGGTTTCTTCTTTGTTGGGAAACTGTCGTATTGCTGTTGATGCTTTATCACCGCGTCCGTGTGAATTTCTCTTCAGCTACAGTTAGGGTGGCTTAATTTGTAACTTACATAATGTAGGTACTGCATTCCATACAAGTTTCCTACGTTCTGTATTCACTGATTTTATTGGTAATAGCAGTGATAAAAATTTCACTTTGTTGAGCAGACGTACGTTTTCCTGCAAAAGGTAAGGTCTTCTGCTGATTACTAACCTTTTGTTTGTTTGTGTGTGTGTGTGTGTGTGTGTGTGTGTGTGTGTGTGTGTGTGTAATCTTTTCTTTCGGACGAAAAGAAATTTGTGTGTGACCAGCACTCAAATGCGAGTCTTTTACTTACGAAGTAGATGCGCTTCTATTTTCCCCTTTGATTTAAATCAATGTCCGCTCGCATCTAATGTCTGTAATTCTTTTTTTTTCTAAACCATTTTATTGTTCTTAAAAGAAAACGAAATTCTTCAGCATGTATTTGTAGGTTATAAGAGAATCGTAAATGAACTGCCCTGTAATGTATCGTTTCATACCTCCCACAATCAGTAGGAAACGAAAGAAAGACAAACTTGGTTTCATTTTGTAGTTACAGGCGACTTTTATTGCAATACATAAACTATTTTGCAAATCAATATAAACGATACTCTTTGCGCTCATCCGACATAGTATTCAAGGAGGGTAGCTTTCTGTCCGCTTGGAGCGCTGCTATCGCACTGTAAGCAAAAATCAACGTGAGTGTCGTGACAGTTTCTCTTGGTCTGTGGTGATAGTTTGCTGGCATAGTTTCCAGCGGCAAATCATTTCATAGTAACCTTGTGTTATGATGCAGTTGGAGTTACAATTAGTAGAATAAAAAGGGCAATGGTACTTCAGAATGGTTATGCTTTACGATTCCAAAAATTTTTAAAAGGGGCTGCATCACGATGGACATGCGACATTAAGAGTCACAAAACCACACAAATATAAAGAGGAAACTACAGAAGATATATGCGAGAGACTATCAAAACGTACGTATAATCAACTGAAAGGAGAATACGAGGAAGAAATAACCATAAAGATGTCGACAGCTTAGGGATGTTCCAATACAAGAAAATACAAGTAAGTTTTCGATACTTTTGTTTCGATATAGAGTATTTTGAGAATCGAATCATGCTTTCGATACATCTTCGGTATCGAAAGAAAAATACTTGTATCGAATCGATTTTACGCGCATATCCGAGTAGCAAATGAATTACTATTCGCTGTGTCTAAGCTACTGTCTCTCCCAACCCCCTCCTGTGTTGCCCAATGTCCGTTGCGCCTGTTCATCTGTTTACCAGTCATATTGTTTGTTGTCCTTTCCAATCGTGCAGTTTGCGCTTCTTGTCAAAGTTTATTTGCTTTTATCTTGTCATGGTGCTGCCGTAATTTAAAGTATGGACATAATTCAACAAAATAAATGAAACCATGCAAGATGGAAATGAGCGTTTGGCGACATTGGCCTGGAGGCCCCTTACGGCCGCCTTGGTTAGATCTTATTATATTCGACGCCACATTGGGCGACCTGTGCGCCGGATGGGGATGGCAGAGTGCAAATAACGTTTTGCAACTGTGAAGTTTTATGGCGATGCGTCAAATTTATTCAAACACGCCAATACTCAGGGAACTGTAGCAGAAAGAGAACCACAGAAGGTCAGCAGTAACTTTGAGCCTTATACCGACGAAATGTGCATGATATACCCACGCACTCGTACACAAACTAAAGACATGTAGCTGAATATATATTCTTGATAAATGGAATACATCGCAAAGAAAAAATTGTGTTGTGGTGAAGGCAATGCCAGTTCTATGTTAGCAGCTACAAGAACATCTATTGGTGAAGAGAAACATTTGTCTTGTTTAGTGCATACGATAAATCTCGTCGAAGAGAGATTACTGGCGTTAAAACAGCTATACCTGAAGTTCGAGAAATAGTGCAATGGGTTAAAAATAGCGTTGTACAATCAGACAAATTACAAAAAAAAATCAAATTCGAAACAGTATTCCTGATGGTTCACTTCCTGCTGATGTTAAAATAAGATGGAATTCGGTCTTTTTCGTGATGGAGCACTTCTTACAGTTACTAAAAAAATTGTATCTGAAATCGTAAATTATAGTTTCAGCACCTTACAGGCCAAATGCTACAGAGATGGAAACACTCAACCAACTGACACCTTTATTAAAGCCTTTGAATATGTCGCAAGAGAAAGTGTGTACACTAAAGTATGTTAGAAAATCTAAAATTATACAAATAATTAATTGTTTGTCAAGAGATGTTAATAGTCAAAAATGCAAGGCCTTTTGTCGGGGGAGCTGAAGAAAAAATACGCAGCCATTCCTACTTCAGTGGATCCAAGGTTTAACAACCTGCATTTTCAAGATCCAACAGCATGCGGGCTAGCCATACAAAGATTCAAAAGTATAGTTTATAAGCGCCGAAGCAGCCCATTGAATCGGAAGAAGTTGATGCTTCGTCTGGCGCATACGACTTTCGGAAACATTATACACCAGTAACGGCTAAAAAAAGGAAACAGGAAACACATCAAAGTGACGAAGTCTCTCTTTATTTGTCAAATCCTGTAATAGCTTTAAAAAGCAACAGATTTGCAGAATGAGAAGACATGAAGGTAATTTTTTCCTGTTTGTAAAATGTGCTCAATAGTCTCTTTTATTGATTTTTTGAGCCTAAGATTTTTATACTGCAAAGTGACTATCGACCTTTATATGTGACATAAATTTCACTTTAATACGAATACGCCTTCATGAGAAAAGAGGTCTTAACAGACGGATCGACAGGGAGACAGTCGGACAACAAACGTTAATAATATTTGGATTTTATCCTTTAGTGTACTGTAAAATCTTGCTTCTTGCCAAATTTCACTATACTTGGTCAGCGGGAAGTGTAGTATAGGTTTTATGAGTGAATTTGCGAGCATCAACATTGACATAAACTGCCATATCTTTTGACTGTATTTGACTTTGAAGATTCAGTTTACACCGCCAGGGGACTGTAGATCTTCGTATGTGACATAAATTTCAGCTTGATACGCTTACCCGCTCTGAGAAAAAGGGTTTTTCACGGTCGCAGAGACAGACAGAACACAGACGCATTACAAAGTGGTTCTATAAGGGTTCCGTTTTTACCGATGAGGTACGAAACCCTAAAATTAGCATTTTTGGTGCGCACCCAGCGAGACAAAACCCACCTGCAGCGTTTCCAGGCTGCAGTTCCAACAGCGGAAAGAATAAAACATTAATCTGAGTGTCTTGGGTTCGAGTCCCCCTATGGAAACATTTTTATTTAAAATTTTATGCGACTTCTACAGAAAATAAACCGAAATAATGACCAATATTATTGTAAAAATTATTATTATTATACATTTTTGCTCTTAAGATAATGTTCTTCGCGAACTGTGGATGAATAAGTCATGGATTCTGCATCAAGACAACGCACCTGCTCATATCGCATTGCCTATTAAAGAGGTTTCTAGCGAAGTACGCCATCCTAATGCCCGACTACCCACCTTATTCGCCTGACCTAGCACCTGTCACATAATTACTCATTTTTTCTAGTTCCCTTATTATTTTTCTCTTCCGAAAATCCCCTTCATTCTTGAACTATGTTCTTGTTCTATTCATTTATTTTACTTGAAATTCGTATTCATAACTTTATTTCCGACATTTTTTTCATTTATCATTTCCCTTCTAATTCCGACTTTTTTTACGCCTTTTATTTCGTGAAATCTACAGGGTTTTTATGATTCAGTTGTTTACTACATCAAAAATCGTCTATGCGATTCTGTCGTTGTTCCTTGTATATATGCGTCCCTAGAATGTTAGTTGGCGTTTTCCGATCTTGTATGTGAATCCGTGTTTTCGTATAATTCTCTGGTTGGTCTCTTCATGCCTATAACATCTCTGTGTACTGCTCCAAAGATTTTTCTGAGGATTTTCTGTTCTATTTTTTTCTGTTTTTATGAGGCCTGCTGCTCCGATTGTAATCGTTTCTGCTGCGTAGAGTGCTTCTAGTAGTACAACTGTATTCTAATGCCTGGATCTGGCCTGTCTTGAAATGTATCTTTTGTAGTAGTGCGTCCATAACAGTTTGTACGCTTTCTGAAATTTTTCTGTTCGCTCTCTGTTGGATGCCTTGTTTGATCCACCAATTTGTATATATTCCCTACATGTTTCAAGTTTTCCGCTCTGTTGACCTTTCCGTATTTTGTGCACGTGGTTTGTGTGTTGTTTCTTTCCACGTACTATCCGTAGACAGTTTTGGCAGAGACTACGTGTAGGTATTCCAGTGCTTCTTGTCTGTTAATACTGAGTATTGCCATTTCATTGCCAGGCATTTTATGGTTTTCTTGTTTGCACATGTTCTTCCTAGCTGCACCACTTTCCAGTGTATTGTTTTTTATGAAAGGAAAGGCAAAGGAGATTTGGGATTGCAGTTAAATTTCCAGGAAGAAACTGTAAGGCGTGCGCAAGAACTTCATATATAGAATTTTATATTTTTATTATTTTAAATCCGATGATTTACACATGCTGGGTAATATTAATCGTACAAACAGTGAAACATTAAAATTCGTTTTGTAAATAAAAGCCGCCATTTCTTGCTGCAATGTGTTTTATATGCTCCACACGTGAACTGTTTTATAATCTAAAAATATCACATATCAAAACGAAACTATCATTCTAGATTCCACGGAAGACGTCTTAAAGTAAAAGGCAAAACGCTTCTGGAACAAATGAAATAATTTCAGCCAGAAAAGACGGTTTTTATTTACAAAAGGAGAGTTTCTCAGGTTGCTTCGTATGATGACCACTCAGACAAACGTGTAAGTGAAATATTAAGTTTGTCGGCATCTTGCATGTTATAAACGCCGAAATTTTACATGGTTGACTTAAGGTTTATGTAAAAAATAGGTTTACATTCAAGAAGGTTCTCTCTCATTGTGCACTTTGACAGCAAACCACGCCTAACGCAGCATTTCGCTAAATATTTGAGAGGTAAACTGGTGATGGACGATGGAATTTATTTTGGTCTTCTCGGCATGTGATTTCTTTTTTCTATCGACGATATAAGAGCAGTTTTAAAATAATTTTGATAAAGTGCTTTAGCTGACGATAAAAATGGACATCACAGGGTTGCATTAGGCGAGTACATTTGGGGAGGGGAATCACTTAAATACTGCACAATGCAAGGGTTTCATCACGTCAAATACAAGACAGCGAGCACTATCTCGGTTTATTTTCAGTGTACGTAAAGCAAATAATGTAAAGCTTCCTTGCAGGGGCTCGATACCAATACTCTCGAATTAGCGTTCTGTACTTTTCCTCAGCGCACCGCTGCCTCGAAACTTCGCTGACATAAATGGCTGAACCCTCGCCCGACCCACGCGAAAAATGCTACTTTTTTCTAAACGCTTTGCCATCTGGAGCTACCATTTCTGTCGCATTCATTTCTAGCGAGGCCCTAGATACAAAGTATGGCTGTAAAATAACTGGACTATTGTTGTAAAACTTTTTTTTTTCAAAAACATACATAAGAGGGTAAGTCAATTATTTTACACAATGTAGCTATAAAATTTTATTGTAATAAAATAGGAAACTTACAAGAACATCATTTTTCGACGTAGTCTCCTGCCTTTCAGTGCACTTGTTCCATCGCTGTACAAGCTTCCTGATGTTCTCATAAAAGGAGGTTCCCAGCCGAGCTGCGAGCCAGGAATGCACCGCTTCCTTTACTGCTTCGTCCGAGGCAAATCGACGGCCTCTTAATGCCTGTCTGAGTGGACTAAACAAGTGATAGTCAGAAGGGTCAAGATCGGGAACATATGGATGATGATGCAGTACTTCAAATTTGAGATTCTGGAGCGTTTCAGCAGCGTGGGCAGCAGTATGCGGACGGGCGTTGTCGTGCCACAACACAACACCTTTCGACAGCAGTCCTCGGCGTTTGCTTCGAATTGCAGGCTTTAGCGTAGCAGTAAGCATCTCACTGTAACGTACACTGTTTATTATTGTGCCCCTTTCCCCATAATGTTGCAGTACTGGACCTTGCGCGTCGCAAAAAACAGTAAGCATCAGCTTTTTTTCTTGCACGGCGAATTTGTATGTTTCCAGTCCATAGTCTGCCGTTTACTCTCCGGCTCGCAATGATGGATCCATGTTTCGTCACCAGTAATGATCCTGTCCAAGAAGTTGTCCCCTTCGTTACCATAGCGATCCGTATGTTTTTTTGCAGATGTCCAATCGCGTTTGTCTATGCAACTGTGTGAGTTGTCTTGGGACCTATGTTGCACCAACTTTATGAAACCCAAGTCTGTTGTGGATGATTTCGTAGGCAGAAGCGTGACTAATTTGCAGACGATGTGCCACTTCGTCAACAGTTAATCGTCTATCTGAGAGAATCATTACACGTGAACACCGAAATTTGTCAATCCATTCGTAGACACTCCGTTGTGGCAAAACACTGTTCCCGTACTCTATCGAAACTCTTCGATGAATTTCGGTCCCTGATACGCCTTCCGATCACAAAAAAAAACCGATCACTGAACGTTGCTCTTCTTTAGTGCAGCCATGGTTAACAGCACGGCAGCGATAACGAAACTTGCAAACATATTAACAACAAATAAACAAAGCATATGTCATCAACGTAAAACGAAGTACTACCAAAACAAACAAGAATATAACTAAATTGCGGATAATAATTGACTTACCCTCGTATTTAGTTTTTGTCACGCTCAATACTTCCCTCCTCTACCCTACGACGCTCCATGCGAATTTTCCATCGATGGCAACAATGCTAGAAGTCTTCCTATGTGAGCTCACTGTTTCAATGGAATGGAATCTTATTCCTTTTAATGTAGAAGTGATGTTGGGGAATAGACGAAAGTTCTAGCTCAGTCAAATAGGGTGAGTGGTCTAACTCTTGAAAGTTGTACTTCGGTCGAACGGACAGCGCGGTCATCAGCCGGTGCGTTGTCTTGATGAAGAATCCACGAATAGCTCTTCCACAATTCGGGTCATTTTTTTATTTTCTCGTAGAGGTGTACAAGAACCTCAAGACAGTATTTTTGATCAATAGTCTGTCCTACAGGACCCAGTCAAGAAACAGAATTCCACGAATATCGAGAAAAAAAAACAATTATCATCGCTTTGAATCTTGATTTGCTCATTCGCGCTTTTTCCGCTCTCGGTAAAGTTGGATCCTTCCAATACATGGATTGGCGCTTCGTTTCTGGATCATAGGTGAAAATATTCGTCACACGTTATCGCTCTCTCCAAGAAGTTAGGATCATTTTCAATAGCATTTAAAGTGTCAGTACAAACATTTACACCAGCCCCTGTTTGCTCGATCGAGAGAATTTCTGGAACCAGTTTCGCACACTTTTTTCTCATGTTAAACTAGACATAAAATTTGCCTTACACATTCCTACAGTTTCAACAATCGATCGAATACTCAACCGGCGGTCAGGCTGAATCAGATTACCTAAGTTTTCAATATTTTCATCCGTTTTTGATGTCGAAGGGCGTCCCGGGCGTGAGCCATCTTCATCGTCTTCTCGACTGTCTTGGAAACGCCGCAACCACTCAAAAACTCGCGTGTGTGATAAAACAGTGTAGGCCATACATTTCTTTTAGTAACATATAGGTTTCAGTAGCAGTTTTTTCAAGTTTCATGTGAAATTTCACGGCCATTCCTTGCTCTACTATTACACTTACCATTTCTCCGACAAATCGGAATAACATCTCTTTCACCAAACGTAGGCCAACGTCACAGTGATTTGTCTACAGAGCCCAGAGATGCCGCATTCGAGTGAGAAGGCTGACACTTTGTCGGCCGCTGTGGCCGAGCGGTTCTAGGCGCTTCAGTCCGGAACTGAGCTGCTGCTACAAAGTCGCAGGTTAGAATTCTGCCTCGGGCATGGATGTGTGTGATATCCTTAGGTTAGTTAGGTTTAAGTAGGGGGCTGATGACCTCAGATGTTAAGTCTCATAGTGCTTAGAGTCATTTGAACCATTTTTGTTTGTCTTTCCATTTGAACCATTTTTGTTAGTCTTTCATCTTTGGCGCATGCTTACTTTGTGACAGCATCAACCCCGATATTTTGTACAGGATGGCCATAATTAAATTTCTAGTTTCATAAGCTACAGAATAAGAACACCTCTTACGACGAAGTCGAATTTCGGTAGCATATAATTGACGCGGACAGGGGGGGGGGGGGGAGATAAGTCACGGAAAAAAAACAAGAATTAGTAAAAATTTCATGAATAGATGGCGCTGTGATCGTCAGAATAAGCACGTCAGACGATTGTCACTCAATTTGCATCCGGGACGCCAGTCTCCATGAAGAACCGCTCGCTGCTAGTAAAGCTCGTCTTACAAGAGCGGTGACTATGCGCCAGTAACCCTTCAGAAGTTCGAGACAAGATTGTGAAAAAAGCCATTGATCCGATCTCTGCTAAGAGTCTAGAGGAAACAATTACATACGAGGGTGAGTCAAATGAAAACCTTAAATTTGTAATAACAACTCAAAATTTCCCTCCGTTATCCTGTAAGTTGGTAAGCGTGCTACAAACAGCGTGCAGAATGGCCTGTAGGTGGCAGTATAGTGCAGATGCACACATACCGTCGCACTATCAGTATAAAGATGGCCGCCCCACTTGCGACTTGCACCAGGGAAGAACAGCGTTCTGTTATTCAGTTTTTGCGTAGTGAAGGTGTGAAACCTATTGAAATTCATCGACGAATGAAGGTTCAGTACGCTGATGCATGTTTGTCACAGCTGAAAGTCTACGAATGTAGTAGGAAGTTCGCAAATGGTGTGACTTCAGCTGCTCCTCGTCCGAGCTTTTCGCCTCATATCAGGCCACGAAGTACATCCGGCAACACAGCCTTCCCAATTGTGTCTTCTGCTCAGACTCACTCAGCGCCCTGCAACGTCTATGTGCGCTGTACATTGCTCATCCCTTAGTGCAGCGGGTCCAGGAAAACTGTCACTTGCTCACTCTTGGTGGAGCCAGTGTGATGTTTCTGCGGGTCCCTGGTCACGTCGGCCTGCCAGGAAAAGAGGCTGCTGGCGCTGCTGCCAAGACTGCAGTCCTCGTACCTCAGCCCCCGAGTACCTACACTACTGGCCATTAAAATTGCTGCACCAAGAAGAAATACAAATGATAAACGGGTATTCATTGGACAAATATATTATACTAGAACTGACATGTTATTACATTTTCACGCAATTTGGGTGCATAGATCCTGAGAAATCAGTACCCAGAACAACCACCTATGGTCGTAATAACGGCCTTGATACGCCTGGGCATTGAGTCAAACAGAGCTTGGATGATGTGTACAGGTACAGCTGCCCATGCAGCTTCAACACGATACCACAGTTCATCAAGAGTAGTGACTGGCGTATTGTGACGAGCCAGTTGCTCGGCCACCATTGACCAAACGTTTTCAATTGGTGAGAGATCTGGAGAATGTGCTGGCCAGGGCAGCAGTCGAACATTTTCTGTATCCAGAAAGGCCCGTACAGGACCTGCAACATGCGGTCGTGCATTATCCTGCTGAAATGTAGGGTTTCGCAGGGGTCGAATGAAGGGTAGAGCCACGGGTCGTAACACATCTGAAATGTATCGTCCACTGTTCAAACTGCCGTCAATGCGAACAAGAGGTGACCGAGACTTGTAACCAATGGCACCCCATACCATCACGCCGGCTGATACGCCAGTATGGCGATGACGAATACACGCTTCCAATGTGCGTTCACCGCGATGTCGCAAAACACGGATGCGACCATCATGATGCTGTAAACATAACCTGGATTCATCCGAAAAAGATGACCTTTTGCCATTCGTGCACCCAGGTTCGTCGTCGAGTACACCGTCGCAGGCGCTCCTGTCTGTGATGCAGCGTCAAGGGTAACCGCAGCCACGGTCTCCGAGCTGGTAGTCCATGCTGCTGCAAACGTCGTCGAACTGTTCGTGCAGATGGTTGTTGTCTTGCAAACGTCCCCATCTGTTGAGTCAGGGATCGAGACGTGGCTGCACGATTCGTTACAGCCGTACGGATAAGATGCCTGTCATCTGGACTGCTAGTGATACGAGGCCCTTGGGATCCAGCACGGCGTTCCGTATTACCATCCTGAACCCACCGATTCCATATTCTTCTAATAGTCATTGAATCTCGACCAATGCAATGTCGCGACACGATAAACCGCAATCGCGATAGGCTACAACCCGACCTCTATCAAAGTCGGAAACGTGATGGTACACATTTCTCCTCCTTACACGAGCCATCACAACAACGTTTCACGATACAACGCCGGTCAACTGCTGTTTCTGTATGAGAAATCGCTTGGAAACTTTCCTCATGTCAGCAAGTTGTAGGTGTCGCCACCGGCGCCAACGTTGTGTAAATGCTCTGAAAAGCTAATCATTTGCATATCACAGCATCTTCTTCCTGTCGGTTAAATTTCGCGTCTGCAGCACGTCATCTTCGTGGTGTACCAATTTTAATGGCCGTTAGTGTATATTCCCTCCGATTATCTCTGCGTTCCCGCCTGTCAGGAGGTGGTGTCCCTTTGGCATCGCCAATGGCCCTCCCTTCACGGGAATTATCTTCGGCTTATTAAGCTTCTCCCGGCTTCTCTCGGCCCTTCCGCAGGGAGGAGATTATATTAACTCTGCTGCGTATTGGGCACTGTCTTTTTAGCCATCATCATTTGCTGAGTGGCGCTCCCCTACCACTTTGTACGCATTGCGCCCAAATTTTAACTGTCCGCCACTTCCTGCTGGAATGCCTTTTTTTTACCAATTTACTTACCACATTGGGTTTGCCATCTGATTTGTCAGCCGTTTTAGCGAATGACGCGCGGGCGGTCGGCCACGTTTTACTTTTTATCCGCCGGAGAAATATGGCGAAGGACATTTAATTTTTAGTTTTGTACCTCCATTTTTATGCTGTTTTTTAGCCCTTTTTCCACGTGCCTTTTTTAGCTGTCTGCTGTTGTCCATTGGAACTGACATATAGTCGTTTCCCTCGTCTGTGTGTTCTATAGTTTTGACTTGGGCGCGTATGACCCCAGTTGTTTTTTGCGCCCTAAATCAAAACAAAAAAAAACAGCATTGCAGGAGGGGTCGAATAATGGTGTGTAAACAGGCAGTGCATGGGGAATTGCCCCAACTCTGGATATCCCTGCGAGCGCGGTGCATATAATCCTACGAAATATACTGCGTTGCTATCCATCCACGTACAGGAATTGTTTCGTGCTGACCTTTCAGCTAAACAAACATTCGCCTTAAAACTTGTTGTTCCCATGGAGATGGACAATGAATGGCCATTCTGTGGACAGACGAAGTCCATTTCCATTTCCAAGGACACGTCAGTACGCAGAATTGCAGAATATCGGCAACGTAAAATCCTGATGAGCAACACCCGGTTCCAATTCATTCTGCAAAGTTGACTCTGTGGTGCGAGTGGCATCGTTTATCATAGGTCCGTATTTTTTCTATAAGATGAGTCATCACTGGTAAACAGTTTGAGAGTCTTTTGCGCACCAATGTCATTCCAACCCTTCAACAGCGAGAGTTTGTGGGTAGGATCATTGTTATGCAAGATGGCGCTCCTCAGCACATTGCACAGCCAGTGAAGGAGCCGCTGCAGACGCATTTCCGAAATGCTAGAATTATTAGCCATGATCTCCCTACAGCCTGGCCATCCAGATCACCTTATCTTAATCCGTGTGACTTCTCGCTGTGCGGTAACCCGAAAGATGTTGTGTTCAGAGTTGCAATTACAAATGCAGCTGAATTGAAGGCACGCATTGCTCAACGCATTCTGAACGTGATGCCCTGAGGCACTCCAATCTGTTCTGGAAGATGCTGTTTCTCGATTTCAACATAAACATGAATTGTTGATGATATGCAGCAACCAGCCATGAATTGGTTTTCTACTAAATGTAATATTTTGATATTTCTTTCAATGTCTCTCACTGAATGCGGGCTGCAAATCTAGATTTATTCAAGCACAAATAGGGGCCACTATGAATATATTAGAGGAAATAGAAATACATTCTGTGCCCCAATGTAAATAATAATTCGTACACCTATCTGCAGATCAATAACAAAGCTTACAATATTGTACATTCCTACAAAATTCAGTATTTTTTATGGCACTAAATACTAATAACTTCTGATGTATTATCATCATCGAAGTACAAATAGCACATAAGAAATCACACAATTGTTTCCCACACTTGTATCTCTTCGTTGTATAAAATAGTGCCCTAGATTCCACGTAAAATACTATTTTAGTCTAACATAACAGTAATTTCCCTTCCCCTCCTCCTCCTCCTCCCCCCCCCCCCCCCCCCCCCCCGCCAAGAAAAGACGTATCTTTGTATCATTGCATTCTAGCATCTTTGACACTCATGTACTTTGCAAGCTCAGTATTTGTTTTCGTATAAATCAAAACGTACGTCGAAAATTCGTTTTGTGACCGAACGCCCCCCCCCCTCCCCCGCCCTCCCCCCCTCCCGTTTACAATGCAGTGCAACGCTTGTGACAGTGAAACTACAAGTACGCTTGAAAATGAATTTAATTTCGACAAAACTGGTAATACAACTGGTAATGGACATCACAAATACGTGGCGCAAAACCATTTTGGCTACACGTTTGTAATTTCATTATTGTTCATCCTCGGGCAACTCAAAGCAAATCATTGTACAATCTGTCTTGAGGAAAGCATGAAAACACCGTCTGATGACGCATTTGTAAAAATTCGAAACCGATAACGGTACTTTTGAATAAGGTGACCTAAAACCAGTTTGTGTCTGGTTGCTGTATTCTATGAACAGTTTATTTTATGTAAGAACCACTGTCTCCAATCATGTCTACCTATGACAAAACTGTGTATTGAACATGTCTTGGATAAGTCTCCCACGACAACTAGAAGCCAATGTCATTTGGCTTTTTATCTGATTTTTGGCCCCAGGACACTTAGAAACCAGTATTTCTTATACGATGTGGTGCGACCTTGCCGCAGAAAATCCTAAGAAATTTTGGTCTTATGTCAAAGCGGTAGGTGGATCAAAACAAAATGTCCAGGCACTCTGTGACCAAAATGGTACTCAAACCGAGGATGACAGACTAAAGGCCGAAATACTAAATGTCTTTTTCCAAAGCTGTTTCACAGAGGAAGACTGCACTGTAGTTCCTTCTCTAGATTGTCGCACAGATGACAAAATGGTAGATATCTAAATAGATGACAGAGGGATAGAAAAACAATTAAAATCGCTCAAAAGAGGAAAGGCCGCTGGACCTGATGGAATACCAGTTCGATTTTGCACAGAGTACGCGAAGGAACTCGCCCCCCTTCTTGCAGCGGTGTACCGTAGGTCTCTAGAAGAGGGAAGGGTTCCAAAGGATTGGAAAAGGGCACAGGTCATCCCTGCTTTTAAGAAGGGACGTCGAACAGATGTGCACAACTATAGACCTATATCTCTAACGTCGATCAGTTGTAGAATTTTAGAACACGTTTTGTGTTAGAGTGTAATGACTTTTCTGGAGGCTAGAAATCTACTCTGTAAGAATCAGCATGGGTTTCGCAAAAGACGATCGTGTGAAACCCAGCTCGCGCTATTCGCCCACGAGACTCAGAGGGCCATAGACACGGGTTCACAGGTAGATGCCGTGTTTCTTGGCTTGCGCAAGGCTTCGATACAGTTCCCCACAGTCGTTTAATGAACAAAGTAAGAGCATATGGACTATCAGACCAATTGTGTGATTTTATTGAAGAGTTTCTAGATAAGAGAACGCAGCATGTCATTCTCAATGGAGAGAAGTCTTCCGAAATAAGAGTAATTTCAGGTGTGCGGAAGGGGAGTGTCGTAGGACCGTTGCTATTCACAATACATATATAAATGACCTTGTGGATAACATCGGAAGTTCACTAAGGCTTTTTCCGGATGATGCTGTAGTATTCGAGAGGTTGTAACAATGGGAAATTGTACTGAAATGCAGGAGGATCTGCAACGAATTGACGCATGGTGCAGGGAATGGTAATTGAATCTCAATGTAGACAAGTGTAATGTGCTGCGAATACATAGAAAGAAAGATTCCTTATCATTTAGCTACAATATAGCAGGTCAGCAATTGGAAGCAGTTAATTCCATAAATTATCTGGGAGTACGCATTAGGAGTGATTTAAAATGGAATGGTCATATAAAGTTGATCGTCGTTAAAGCAGATGCCAGACTGAGATTCATTGGAAGAATCCTAAGGATATGCAATCCGAAAACAAAGGAAGTAGGTTACAGTACACTTGTTCGCCCAATGCTTGAATATTGCTCACCAGTGTGGAATCCGTACCAGATAGGGTTGATAGCAGAGATAAAGAAGATCCAACGGAGAGCAGCACGCTTCGTTACAGGATCATTTAGTAACCGCGAAAGCGTCACGGAGATGATAGATAAACTCCAGTGGAAGACTCTGCAGGAGAGACACTCAGTAGCTCGTTACGGGCTTTTGTTGAAGTTTCGAGAACATACCTTCACCGAGGAGTCAAGCAGTATATTGGTCCCTCCTACGTATATCTCGCGAAGAGACCATGAGGATAAAATCAGAGAGATCAGAGCCCACACAGAGGCATACCGACAATGTTTCTTCCACGAACAATACGAGACTGGAATAGAAGGGAGAACGGATAGAGGTACTCAAGGTACCCTCCGCCACACACCGTCAGGTGGTTTGCGGAGTATGGATGTAGATGTAGATGTAGATGTCGATGTAGATGTAGATGGACGCTGAACGGTACGGATGGTCTAAAGTGCAACTCAAAGCATAGCCGTCGAATTGCGATTCATCTGTCATTTGTATCTGCGGCGCTTATTGGTAAAATTTTTGGTAATCCTTTGTTTTTATTTCCTGGCGTTTCCCCTCGCGTCAATAGTCCGCTGTTCAAATTTGACGTCATTCCGATCATTGGTTGTCTTTCTACAGCGTTTTGAAACTGGAACTTTAATCATGGACGCTCTGTACTTTATAGCCTCGCCTCATACTCCATACATTTGGACGAAATCGCTGACTATGACTGGGCGCGGTTCACTAGTTGGGACCGTATCGCAGCGAGCAGAGGCGAGGTGACTTCTTGCTCTCCATGGCCGGGCAAGATGAGTCATGAGGGTTGGAACGCGGCGCGGCGTGAACAAAGCTGCCGAAATACGGAAGGTAGGCGGACAGACCGCTGCGTTAGGAAAAACCCAAGGCCAGCACACACGGCGGGAGAGGCCCTTTCAAGCGAGAGGGAAATGAACGCCAAGATGGTATGGCGACTGGAACTACTGTATTGGAATCATCGAACATTCACTAAAATAGTCAAAGCTGCCTACAGTTAAGTTACAGAGAAAACGCGGAGTGTACCACTGATTTTCCTGATCTACGTTAATGATATACCAGTTACAATTGAAGGGCTTATTTCAATAGGGGTACAAGTCCATTTTTGTTCATTTTGAGATACAGAATCCTAAAGTTAAATGGGCGATGAAAAATCTGCAGTTGAGATACCAGAAATACTCAAGTATAAATACTTGAATACTCAAGTATAAATACTTGAATATTTCTGGTACCTCGACTGCAAGTGTAAGTACTTGAATATTTCTGGTATCTCAACTGCAGATTTTTCAGCGCTCATGTAACTTTAGGATTCTGTATCTCAGAATGAACAAAAATTCAAGCAAAAACAATTGCGGGTGCATATTTGCTGATGACACGAATATTCTGATCAAGAGTCCCAACTCTGCCATGCAGGACACAGCCCTGACAGTCACTAACCAAAAACACAAGTGATTCACAACAAATAGCCTAACCCTGAATTTTCAAAAAGTAACATGATATTTTATTTAATAAAAAGCCTCGCGGGATATAGCCGAGCGGTGTAGGGCGCTACAGTCATGGACTGTGCGGCTGGTCCCGGCGGATGTTCGAGTCCTCCCTCGGGCATGGGTGTGTGTGTGTTTGCCCTTAGGATAATTTAGGTTAAGTAGCGTGTAAGCTTAGGGACTGATGACCTTAGTAGTTAAGTCCCATACGGTTTCAGACGCATTTGAACATTTAGCCGGCCAGAGTGACCGAGCGGTTCTAGCCGCTACAGTCTGGAACCGCGCGCCTGCTGCGGTCGCAGGTTCGAATCCTGCCTCGGGCATGGATGTGTATGACGTCCTTAGGTTAGGTGTAAGTAGTTCTAAGTTCTAGGGGACTGATGACCTCAGAAGTTAAGGCCCATAGTGCTCAGAGCCATTTGAACCATGTAATAAAATTGCAGCCAAATAGCCATATACAGTTACTTTGCTTAACATTTTACATTTACATTTTACATTTTTGCGTATTCATTTATCGATTTCACTGTTTTACTGCACAGTTCTATGTGATATTGCTCACAGGCTTTGTTACACAGTTCACATACACATGTTGTGGTTGGGTCGTGACAGGTTTTGTTTTTGCAAATTAGATGATGAAAGCCGTGAATAGAAAGTCTAGTTACGACATGTCGCAGCTCGAAGTTTGGTGCTGTCCATGAGCGGTTCGTCACTGCTTCGGTGCCATAGAACTCCGGCCATATTTTTTCTCGTTTGTCTTCCATGATCTTCAGTTGCTTTCTGGAAGCCCTGATGTGTGGCATCATATATAGAATTTTGATGTCTTCAATTAGGAATGTCTCTCTCGCTAGCAGGTACACTAGTTTAAATCTTGTTGTCTTTGAGAGACCTAGTGCTCTTTTTAGATAAGTCGATTTTACCTTTTCTAGTGTTTCTAGATTTTCTTCTGTCAGGTGGTCCCATATAGCCTCCATCCCCCATTCATTACAATTTTCTGCTTTCCATTCACCTAAATATTTAAATTTCTTTATTCGAGAGATGTAGTTACTACCAATTTTGAGATCGGAAGGTGCATCTTTGATGTCAGTCATAAATTTTACTTTTTGAAATGAAATTTCTAATCCTATTTTTGCTGCCTGCTCTTGTAATAATTCTAGCTGTTTCTGTAATGTCTTGGGCGATCAGTGCCATGTCGTCAGCAAATGCTAAACAGTCTAATTCTATGCCCTTACGTTTTGGTCCCAGTCTGTGTGCTGGTTCACCTGCTTTTCTCTGTTCTCGAACAACTTTTTAAACTTTTTTCAACCTTTTTGTATTTTAATTAAAATGATAACGACAAAATGTAAATTTCATTATTTATTTGTGGAACTGGGATAAAAATGTGTACGTCCATTCATACTGCTATTTTAAGCATTCACTTGAACGTATACCATAAAATGCAGGTTGTAATATAGTCCGCAATAATTCGTTCATAGAAAATAAGTAGTCGTATGATATATATATATATATATATATATATATATATATATATAATGCTCACATAATTTTGCATTATTTTACTTGACTTGTCCTACCTATATTATTAGTGCACCCTTTGTGCAATATGTAATCAGCAGGACTAAATAAAAAATCAAATCAAACCACTGAAATCGGCGTAAGCCCCAAAACTCAATAAAATTGTCACTGTACTTCTACGACGCCACTGTGGAGTATTTGTACGGAAAGCCTGTCAAAAATTATTTTCTATAATTTCAAACCTTTAAAACAATCCATTTCACTGTTAACTTAACTCCAAGTGTAAATATCGCTAAACTACTTCATTGCCAACTTCAGAGAGGCGTCTGGGATGATTCGATATGCATTTGCTAGTTTTGTCTGCCTGTCTTTCAGTTTGTATCACGCCACTTCCCGAAATTTCGGATCTTTTGGCTTAAAAATTTCAAAGTAGACTCTTGAGCTACCCATAATATACTCTACAGTTTTTAGTGGCGATATGGTGAGAGGAATGGTTCTATTACGGCAGCCGAATGTCTCATCTCGTACATGATTGTTCAGAAGTACGGGGTGGCTCACGAAAACCCGGTCCCGAATACTAGACTGCTTATTGTCGCCCGCCAATGTGATCCATTGTTTCTGAGCTGTTGCGACTTAGTTTTACATTTGTTTCTTTGTTGTCTGATTACCATATGGTTATCTATTTGTTGTTGTATCTGCTCGTAGCGGAGAACAGTTCGTGCGTAACTGTCGAGCAATCTGTACTCAGGGCTGGTTTTTCTTGCGCCACCCTGTACTTAGTTTGCCAGAATTTCCCGCAGAAATTTCTTTTTTTAAATATTCTCTCAACCTAATTAAGTAAATTTAGCTATATATGCAATGGTACTTCGTGGTCTTAGTTCTATGTAGATGCATTGAGGTATATGTAGTGTAGGTTGGCGCGGCTAGTACGTTCATTTGTCTACTAATGATCCTCATCCCGAGAGGCGATTGTCCCAGGCCTCTGGCCAAGTTTCCTTTTTAACTTCGGCGCTTGAATTTTGTATACATGTTGTTGTGGTCTTCAGTCCTGAGACTGGTTTGATGCAGCTCTCCATGCTACTCTATCCTGTGCAAGCTTCTTCATCTCCCAGTACCTACTGCAACCTACATCCTTCTGAATCTGCTTAGTGTATTGATCTCTTGGTCTCCCTCTACGATTTTTACCCTCCACGCTGCCCTCCAATGCTAAATTTGTGATCCCTCGATGCCTCAGAACATGTCCTACCAACCGATCCCTTCTTCTAGTCAAGTTGTGCCACAAACTTCTCTTCTCCCCAATCCTATTCAATACCTCCTCATTAGTTACGTGATCTACCCACCTTATCTTCAGCATTCTTCTGTAGCACCACATTTCGAAAGCTTCTATTCTCTTCTTGTCCAAACTAGTTATCGTCCATGTCTCACTTCCATACATGGCTACACTCCATACAAATACTTTCAGAAACGACTTCCTGACACCTAAATCTATATTCGATGTTAACAAATTTCTCTTCTTGAGAAACGCTTTCCTTGCCATTGCCAGTCTACATTTTATATCCTCTCTACTTCGACCATCATCGGTTATTTTACTCCCTGAATAGCAAAACTCCTTTACTACTTTAAGTGTCTCATTTCCTAATCTAATTCCCTGAGCATCACCCGACTTAATTCGACTACATTCCATTATCCTCGTTTTGCTTTTGTTGATGTTCATCTTATATCCTCCTTTCAAGACACTGTCCATTCCGTTCAACTGCTCTTCCAAGTCCTTTGCTGTCTCTGACAGAATTACAATGTCATCGGCGAACCTCAAAGTTTTTACTTCTTCTCCATGAATTTTAATACCTACTCCGAATTTTTCTTTTGCTTCCTTTACTGCTTGCTCAATATACAGATTGAATAACATCGGGGAGAGGCTACAACCCTGTCTCACTCCTTTCCCAACCACTGCTTCCCTTTCATGCCCCTCGACTCTTATAACTGCCATCTGGTTTCTGTACAAATTGTAAATAGCCTTTCGCTCCCTGTATTTTACCCCTGCCACCTTCAGAATTTGAAAGAGAGTATTCCAGTCAACATTGTCAAAAGCTTTCTCTAAGTCTACAAATGCTAGAAACGTAGGTTTGCCTTTCCTTAATCTTTCTTCCAAGATAAGTCGTAAGGTCAGTATTGCCTCACGTGTTCCAACATTTCTACGGAATCCAAACTGATCTTCCCCGAGGTCGGCTTCTACCAGTTTTTCCATTCGTCTGTAAAGAATTCGCGTTAGTATTTTGCAGCTGTGACTTATTAAACTGATAGTTCGGTAACTTTCACATCTGTCAACACCTGCTTTCTTTGGGATTGGAATTATTATATTCTTCTTAAAATCTGAGGGTATTTCGCCTGTCTCATACATCGTGCTCACCAGATGGTGGAGTTTTGTCATGACTGGCTCTCCTGAGGCCATCAGTAGTTCTAATGGAATGTTGTCTACTCCCGGGGCCTTGTTTTGACTCAGGTCTTTCAGTGCTCTGTCAAACTCTTCACGCAGTATCTTATCTCCCATTTCATCTTCATCTACATCCTCTTCCATTTCCATAATATTGTCCTCAAGTACATCACCCTTGTATAGACCCTCTATATACTCCTTCCACCTTTCTGCTTTCCCTTCTTTGCTTAGAACTGGGTTGCCATCTGAGCTCTTGATATTTATACAAGTGGTTCTCTTCTCTCCAAAGATCTCTTTAATTTTCCTGTAGGCAGTATCTATCTTAACCCTAGTGTGACAAGCCTCTACATCCTTACATTTGTCCTCTAGCCATCCCTGCTTAGCCATTTTGCACTTCCTGTCGATTTCATTTTTGAGACGTTTGTATTCCTTTTTGCCTGCTTCATTTACTGCATTTTTATATTTTCTCCTATCATCAATTAAATTCAATATTTCTTCTGTTACCCAAGGATTTCTATTAGCCCGCGTCTTTTTACCTACTTGATCGTCTGCTGCCTTCACCACTTCATCCCTCAGAGCTACCCATTCTTCTTCTACTGTATTTCTTTCTCCCATTCCTGTCAATTGTTCCCTAATGCTCTCCCTGAAACTCTCTACAACCTCTGGTTCTTTCAGTTTATCCAGGTCCCATCTCCTTAAATTCCCACCTTTTTGCAGTTTCTTCAGTTTCAATCTGCAGTTCATAACCAATAGATTGTGGTCAGAATCTACATCTGCCCCAGGAAATGTCTTACAATTTAAAACCTGGTTCCTAAATCTCTGTCTTACCATTATATAATCTATCTGAAACCTGTCAGTATCTCCAGGCTTCTTCCATGTATACAGCCTCCTTTTAGTATACATAAGATCGTGTAAAACAGAACATATGAAGAATACCTACAAGTTTTTTGTCTTTATTTATTAAAAATACTGAATATTGATTGATATGTGAAAAAATAAAGTTTTATAGTAATACAGACTACTTATTTAGTTCTAAGGCCGTTTGTAATCGAAATACATATGAATTTTCCGATAGGATAAATAAAAACAGTCTATAATTTAGAATTAATACATTTCCGTAGAGGAAATTCATTTTCTTTGCAACTGGCCATCATGTACTGCACGAATCACGACTGTACTTCAGAATAGGTTCGGTAAGTCCCACACACATTCAAAACTGCTGAAGAAAATGGCAGACGAACTAAAAGACTGTTTACTAAAACTTTTCAGTGTCATTACTGTGTTATAAAATGAAGTAATTATTAATGTTTTAAATACAAGCTGTTACAACCCTTTAACATTTAGATCTACTTCAGTTTAAAACAGTCATTTAGTGAAGCCACAAAAAAAAGAAAAAATAGAATCGAACTGACGCCTTAATCAAGAAAAACGCCTCCCCCCCTTCCCCGCCCCCTTCCCTGAAAAAGCTCTTTCTCAGCTGTTGCTAGGGACTAACAGACATGTCTCAAGCCGTGTCAATTGAGTTATGGGTCCACCAGTTGGTCAGTTACTATAAAATATACTTGCTACTGCCGTTGGGCACACTTTAAGTTTCGCAATTTCGGCCAGAATTTTCGGTACAAATACACCACTCACAGTGTAAATGAGTATGCATTCCATATTTATAAATTTGCCGAATGCTTTTGACACCGTTCCTCTCAGGAGAATTCTAATTAAATTGCATGCTTGTGGAGTAACGTTTCAGTTCCGCGACTGCATTCGTGATTTCCTTGCAGAAAGGTCACAATTCGTAGTAATCAACGGAAAATCGCCGAGCAGAACGGAACTGATGGATGGCGTTGCCCAGGGAAATGTTATAGGCCCCCTGCTGTTCCTAATCTATAGGAAGCGCTTAGGAAACAATCTGAGCAGCCCTCCTAGACAGTCTGCAGATGAGTCTATCATTTAGTAAAGTCATTAGGTGATTAAAAACAAAATTGCAAAATGATTTAGACGTGATGTTAGTATGATCTGTTATTACCGTGTCTGTATGATGTGAAACGTTGCAATTGTTTTTGATTAAGGAAATGTCAGAGGTCACGAAAAGAATTTCACACACTTTTCTCCCGACGAAACGTCTACAACTGTTGAAATTCATCACCAATTATAAAATCCGCTACAGTTGTAAAAATTATTTATTTAAAAAAAGGGATGTACAATCTGGTTTCAGGACATGGATCTCGTATTCAGGTGAATATTAAAAAATGATCAAATGTGTGTGAAATCTTATGGCACTTAAGAGCTAAGGTCATCAATCCCCAAGCTTACACTCTACTTAACCTAAATTATCCTAAGGACAAACACACAAACTCATGCCTGAGGGAGGACTCGAACCTCCGCCGGGACCAGCCGCACAGTCCATGACTACAGCGCCTAAGACAGCTCGGCTATCCCACGCGGCGGTGAATATTAAAATGTGAATCATTCATTATAACATATTTTAATCTCAGTTAAGCATCCTGTATGGACTCACAATTTAACATACACATGAAGGTGGGGCACAGGTCCTGAAACCGGGTTGTGCATTCCCTTTTAGAAATAAATAATTTTTACAACTGTAGCGTATTTTATAATTGATGCCAGTTAAGATTCAATTTCGCTGTAAATCACACAAATCTAAAGGCTGTGAATTCAACAAAATGCTTACCGCTTACGAATAATTTAAATTCGAATGATCACACACGTAATTTTGTGGGGAAGGCAAATCATAGATTGTGCTTCATTGGCAGAACACTTAGCAGCTGCAACAGTCTACTGAAGGAACTGTCTAGGCTACGCTTGTCCGTCCGATGCTTGAGCACTGCAGTGCGGGAAGGGATTCTTGCCAGATCGTACTGACGGAGGACATCGGAAAAGTTCAGAGAAGGAGAGTTGGTTTTGTTCTGTCACGAAATAGGAAGGAGAGTGTCACGGATATGATACGCGAGTTGACTTGGGAATCATTAAAACACAGCCATTTTCCGTTGCGACGAGAACTTTTTATAAATTTTCGATCATCAATTTTCTCTTCTGAATGCGAAAATATTTTATTGTCGGCAGCCTACATACGGCGAAATGATTATCATAATAAAATAAGTGATATAGATCTTACGGAAGGATTTAATTGTTGATTTTTCATGCGTCCCGTTCGAGAATGGGACAGTTGAGCAATAGTGTGAAGGTTGTTCGAAGAACCCTCCGGCAGGTAATTAAGTGTGAATTGCAGACTAGCTTGTACAACTACATAACAAAGCAATAACCATTAGCAGACATACACTCCTGGAAAATGAAATAAGAACACCGTGAATTCATTGTCCCAGGAAGGGGAAACTTTATTGACACATTCCTGGGGTCAGATACAGAACCACAGGCACATAGACACAGGCAACAGAGCATGCACAATGTCGGCACTAGTACAGTGTATATCCACCTTTCGCAGCAATGCAGGCTGCTATTCTCCCATGGAGACGATCGTAGAGATGCTGGATGTAGTCCTGTGGAACGGCTTGCCATGCCATTTCCACCTGGCGCCTCAGTTGGACCAGCGTTCGTGCTGGACGTGCAGACCGCGTGAGACGACGCTTCATCCAGTCCCAAACATGCTCAATGGGAGACAGATCCGGAGATCTTGCTGGCCAGGGTAGTTGACTTACACCTTCTAGAGCACGTTGGGTGGCACGGGATACATGCGGACGTGCATTGTCCTGTTGGAACAGCAAGTTCCCTTGCCGGTCTAGGAATGGTAGAACGATGGGTTCGATGACGGTTTGGATGTACCGTGCACTATTCAGTGTCCCCTCGACGATCACCAGTGGTGTACGGCCAGTGTAGATCGCTCCCCACACCATGATGCCGGGTTTTGGCCCTGTGTGCCTCGGTCGTATGCAGTCCTGATTGTGGCGCTCACCTGCACGGCGCCAAACACGCATACGACCATTATTGGCACCAAGGCAGAAGCGACTCTCATCGCTGAAGACGACACGTCTCCATTCGTCCCTCCATTCACGCCTGTCGCGACACCACTGGAGGCGGGCTGCACGATGTTGGGGCGTGAGCGGAAGACGGCCTAACGGTGTGCGGGACCGTAGCCCAGCTTCATGGAGACGTTTTCGAATGGTCCTCGCCGATACCCCAGGAGCAACAGTGTCCCTAATTTGCTGGGAAGTGGCGGTGCGGTCCCCTACGGCACTGCGTAGGATCCTACGGTCTTGGCGTGCATCCGTGCGTCGCTGCGGTCCGGTCCCAGGTCGACGGGCACGTGCACCTTCCGCCGACCACTGGCGACAACATCGATGTACTGTGGAGACCTCACGCCCCACGTGTTGAGCAATTCGGCGGTACGTCCACCCGGCCTCCCGCATGCCCACTATACGCCCTCGCTCAAAGTCCGTCAACTGCACATACGGTTCACGTCCACGCTGTCGCGGCATGCTACCAGTGTTAAAGACTGCGATGGAGCTCCGTATGCCACGGCAAACTGGCTGTCACTGACGGCGGCGGTGCACAAATGCTGCGCAGCTAGCGCCATTCGACGGCCAACACCGCGGTTCCTGGTGTGTCCGCTGTGCCGTGCGTGTGATCATTGCTTGTACAGCCCTCTCGCAGTGTCCAGAGCAAGTATGGTGGG
Source organism: Schistocerca cancellata (assembly GCF_023864275.1). Taxonomy (NCBI): domain Eukaryota; kingdom Metazoa; phylum Arthropoda; class Insecta; order Orthoptera; family Acrididae; genus Schistocerca; species Schistocerca cancellata. The sequence goes on from NC_064635.1 coordinate 27,706,109, forward strand.
TCTGACACACCGGTGTCAATGTGTTCTTTTTTCCATTTCCAGGAGTGTATTACTAATACATATGTCAGACCAACAGGCAGGTCATGACTTAAACTAAACTACATGCAAACATAGTTGTGCGATGTGCTCGGAGCTAAATTATTAAATAAATTGTTCATAATATTAAAGTGAGCTGTGTAAAAAGACAAAAAAACCATGTACGCTATCAGTTAGCTGAAGTTTGTTGGCACCGTAGTAGGGTCTACGACGTTACAGTTTATATTATCAGAAATTGTTTTGTAAGAATTAAGTAACGTGCTTTGGGTCATACAGAGTACAAAGGTGCGTGGGCGGGTAAACACAGAGAAGCACTTGACTGGGTTTTGTGGATTCCTCTCAGAACAAACGCAAATTAATAAATTGCTAGGATAAAACGTACGAGGGCAGTTCAATAAGTAATGGAACACATTTTTTTTCTGAAACAGGGGTTGTTTTATTCAGAATTGAAATACACCAGGTTATTCCCCAATCTTTTAGCTACACAACACTATTTTTCAACGTAATCTCGATTCAACGCTACGGCCTTACGCCACCTTGAAATGAGGGCCTGTATGTCTGCACGGTACCATTCCACTGGTCGATGTCGGAGCCAACGTTGTACTGCATCAATAACTTCTTCATCATCCGCGTAGTGCCTCCCACGGATTGCGTCCTTCATTGGGCCAAACATATGGAAATCCGACGGTGCGAGATCGGGGCTGTAGGGTGCATGAGGAAGAACAGTCCACTGAAGTTTTGTGAGCTCCTCTCGGGTGCGAAGACTTGTGTCAGGTCTTGCGTTGTCATGAAGAAGGAAAAGTTCGTTCAGATTTTTGTGCCTATGAACACGCTGAAGTCGTTTCTTCAATTTCTGAAGAGTAGCACAATACACTTCAGAGTTGATCGTTTGACCATGGGGAAGGACATCGAACAGAATAACCCCTTCAGCGTCCCAGAAGACTGTAACCATGACTTTACCGACTGAGGGTATGGCTTTAAACTTTTTCTGGGTAGGGGAGTGGGTGTGGCACCACTCCATTGATTGCCGTTTTGTTTCAGGTTCGAAGTGATGAACCCATGTTTCATCGCCTGTAACAATCTTTGACAAGAAATTGTCACCCTCAGCCACATGACGAGCAAGCAATTCCGCACAGCTCCTTTGCTCTTTATGGTGTTCGGTTAGACAACGAGGGACCCAGTGGGAACAAACCTTTGAATATCCCAACTGGTGAACAATTGTGACAGCACTACCAACAGAGATGTCAAGTTGAGCACTGAGTTGTTTGATGGTGATCCGTCGATCATCTCGAACGAGTGTGTTCGTACGCTCCGCCATTGCAGGAGTCACAGCTGTGCACGGCCGGCCCGCACGCAGGAGATCAGACAGTCTTGCTTGACCTTGCGGCGATGATGACACACGCTTTGCCCAACGACTCACTGTGGTTTTGTCCACTGCCACATCACCGTAGACATTCTGCAAGCGCCTATGAATATCTGAGATGCCCTGGTTTTCCGCCAAAAGAAACTCGATCACTGCCCGTTGTTTGCAACGCACATCCGTTACAGACGCCATTTTAACAGCTCCGTACAGCGCTGCCACCAGTCGGAAGTCAATGAAACTATACGAGACGAAGCGGGAATGTTTGAAAATATTCCGCAAGAAATTTCCGGTTTTTTCAACCAAAATTGGCCGAGAAAAAAAATGTGTTGCATTACTTATTGAACTGCTCTCGTAGATACGAGGGACGTTCAATAATTACATAGGTCAATCGATGTAGAAAAAAGGTGTATTTTTACAAAATGCGATTTTTACTACTTCTCAAGATCCCGACCAGTATTGTCACAACAATCAACTATTCTTTTGATACTTGGTGCAAAGATGTAATTGTATTGTTCCTTGGACCACTTTCCCACAAATTCTTTGACCTCCTCCTTGCTACCTTTTTTCCACGTGACGCCCCCTTCAGTGCAGCAAACAAATGAATATCCGAGGGAGGCAAATTTGGATTGTAGGGAGGATGAGGTAGCATCTGTCAATCCATTTTTTCAATGGCTTCTTGTGCCAGCTCGGCAAGCTTTGTCGCGTAGCAGTATCACGCCTTTCCTTTGAGATCCGCGACTCTTTATCCTCATTTCTGGCTTTACTGTGTTCATTAGCGTGTCTTATTAGTAGGTGCTGTTTATTGAACGCTGATCTTCCAAATACTCACAGAAAGTGTCACCTTGGGCGTACTAAAAGACGGTCAACATGACTTTTCCCGCTGATCCTTCCATTCTGAATTTCTGTTGGGTAGATGAGATGGCGTGGTTCTATTCAGTGCGTTGTCTTTTGAACTCTGATTGAAAATGGTGAAACCAAGTTTACCACACGTTAAAATCTTGTTTAGAAAAGAGTCACATGCCCTTTCGTAGCGTTCCCTATACATGGTAGAGTCTTGTTTCGTTGTGTTGTCGTGTTAACTCTTTCGGGACTCGCCACGCATTTGTTTTGCTGTACCTAGGCTCGTTACTGATAACATTATGAACTGCGCCAACACTTACAGCAACTGTTTTAGCTGTATGTTCATCTGTAATACGTCAGTCCTCTCGGCTAATGTCGTCAGTGAGGGTTTCAAGCGACGGAGTTGAGACTTCAACCGGTCGGCCAGGACGTTGCCCGTTAGTCACTGAGGTTCAACCGTCTCTGAACTGTCCCACTATAATATCATTTGGTGAAACATTTTAGCCCGCCTTCCACCTTCAGAAAGCAAAAAACTGATGTCTGAACATTGTTCAGCTAATGTGAAAACTTCCATCGGACACGCCACTGTATTTCAACAGCATTTCCATGATATTTCAAATAATTTACAAATAGCAGAGGTATCACGGCGGTTAAAAGCTGCTGACTTATACTGTTACTACTCCGTACAAAAACCGGTAAGACGAGCGTCCGCGTGGCACACTGTGTGTTTATGGGAAAGCAGGTAGCAGGACGGAGTGCTCTAGTCCTGCTTAGCCCTTAGCCCTTGGGTCACTAAGTGAGACCGGCTCTTCAACAGACAGTGTTGTTTACTCCGAGTAGACCATGGAGAGAGAGGTAATCAGGGCTGATTTTAAGAGACACTTATGGGATCCCCAAACACTGTAGTACAAATACGATTACTGGAAAAATCTAGGAAGAAGATGCCGAGCCATAAAGTCGTGGTGTAACAACAGTACTTATAAAGTGAATTTGCACATGCAGTTGTACACTGAAGAGCCAAAGAAACTGGCATACCTGCCTTATATCGCGTAGAGCCCGGGAGCACGCAGAACTGCCGCAACACGACGTGGAATAGACACGACTAATGTCTTAAGTAGTTCTGGAGGGAATCGACACCATGAGGCCTACAGGACTGTCCATAAATCCGTAAAAGTGCGAGGGGGTGGAGATCTCTTCTGAACAGCATGTTGCAAGGTATGCCAGACATGCTCAATAATGTTCATGTCTGGGGAGTTTGGTGACCAGCGGAAGTGTTCAAACTCAGAAGAGCGTTCCCAGAGCCACTCTGTTGCAATTCTGAGTGTGGGGTATCGCATTGTGCTACTGTAGTTGCCTAAGTAGGTCGGAATGCACAATGGGCATGAATGGCTGCACGTGATCAGGCAGGATGCTTACATACGTGTCACCTGTCAGAGTCGTATGTAGACGTATCAGGGGTCCCACATCACTCCAACTGCACACGCCGCACACCATTACAGAGCCTCCACAAGCTTCAACAGTCACCTGACGACATGCAGGGTCCATGGATTCGTCAGCTTCTCTACATACATGTCCATCCGCTCGATACGATTTGAAACGAGATTCGTCCGACCGCGCAACATGTTTCCAATCATCAACAGTCCAATGTCGATGTTGACGGGCCCAGGCGAAGCTTAAAGCTTTGTGGCGTGCAGTCATCAAGGGTACACGAGTGGGCCTTCGGTCCCGGAAACACATATCGATGATTTTTCGTTGAATGGTTCGCACGCTGACACTGAAATCTGCAGCAACTAGCAGAAGGGTTGCACTTTTTCACGTTGAACGATTCTCTTCAGTTTTTATTAAAAATGAAATTAGTCCAGCTGTACTTAAGATTTGACATTTACTTCGGTACTAGTTTCGACGTTGCGTCAACGCCATCTTCAGGCCCGTACACTTTGATGAAATCCGTTCTGTGTGGCTCAGTCTAGCAGTCCGCGGTGAGACCAACACGTTCTCCACCTGGATGGCGGGCAGTAACACTAGTTCAGGCCCGCCATTCAGGTGGAGCACGTGTTGGTCTCACCGCGGACTTCTAGACTGAGCCACACAGAACGGATTTCATCAAAGTGTACGGGCCTGAAGATGGCGTTGACGCAACGTCGAAACTAGTACCGAAGTAAATATAAAATCTTAAGTACAGCTGGAGGAATTTCATTTTTAATAAAAAATTATATCAGCTGTGTCCGACCTTCATCCAGTTGAAATATGGATGTACGAAGATTCTCTTCAGTCGTCGTTGGTGCCGCTCTTGCAGGATCTCCTTCCGGCCGCAACGATGTCGGACATTTGACGTTTTACCGGATTCCTGATATTCACGGTACACTCGTGAAATGGTCGTACGGGAAAATCCCCAGTTAGCGTTACTTCGGAGATGCTGTGTCCTATCGCTCATGCGCCGGCTGTAATAATGGTTCAAATGGCTCTGAGCACTATGCGACTTAACTTCCGAGGTCATCAGTCGCCTATAACTTAGAACTAATTAAACCTAACTAACCTAAGTACATCACACACATCCATGCCCGAGGCAGGATTCGAACCTGCGACCGTGGCGGTCACGCGGTTCCAGACTGAAGCGCCTTTAACCGCACGGCCACACCGGCCGGCACGTCCCATGTGCAAATGACTGTTAATCGTTGCCGTAGACCATGCAAAGCTAGTTCGAGCGCTGCTGCAAATAATATGTCTGACAAGGGTCATCCATGTCGCAATGACCGTCAAACAACAATGTGACAGGACAGGTAATCGTTCACCACCATGCAGGAACGCTCCCCGTGGAGCGATCGAAGGACCTCCTTTGCAGATTTCGGAGAGAGGCCAATGCATTCCAAAACTGCACGTAAGAATCCGTGGTCGACTCAGTAGAATGTGTGGTCGAAATCGACAGCGACACGGCTCCCCATATTTTGCAGGCTGCTGTCAATGCTATCACGTCATGCTATGCTCCTATCGCTGTATGAATGTTGCTGACACCACCTAAACAGGTCTGATCGATGTGGATAGCTTTCCCGATAGCGATGAGGAGACGCGCGCGGCTGATGCAGGCGAGCATCTTGTAGTCGTTGTAGAGGAGTGCGAGTTTGCGGAAGTCCTGCCACCTACAACCACCATTCGGTTTCGATACTGGACTCATGATGCCGTCTCTGAAATCCGTGGAGACAGTTCTTGAAACATGTGGAGCCACTTGTCGCCCATAAGGCCATAAAAAGTGCGATAGAATTCCTGGGGTAAACCGTCTGGCCGTGGCGTTTTGTTTGGTCCTCCTCGTGCAAAGACCGACGTCAGCTCGTCAGATGTGACGGGCAACAGCAGGGTGTCATCGGGCGACACGTCCCGAGGGTCGGGAAAATCGAGCAGCACCCCTTCAGAAAGTGAAAGAAGTCCATCCAGACTTTTCAGACTTGGAGGAAAGTAAAGTAGATTTGAGTGATGAAAACACTGAATAGGACCACGAAAATGATTCTGAACTTGAAGGTGAGGATCCTGAAGAGACAGCAGATGTACGACGGTTCTTTATTGAAAAGAGAAAGCTTCACAGTGGTGTAAAAGCGAGTGTGCTAAAACATCAAAAACCAACAGAAAAAACATTGTACAAATTCCACCAGATCCGAAGAAAAAGGTGATAATTATAACTGATGAAGTTAGTGCTTTTTTGAAAGCAATTGACCTTGACTTTATTGATGAAATCGTAAACTATACAAATACCTATATAAATAAACAGCGAGGCACACTTCAATTCTCGCGCAGAAGAGGTAATAAAGTGATGAAATAATGGCTGTGTTTGGGATTTTTTTTTTTTGAAGAATAAGATGCCATCATAAGTTTGTTGCAATTCGTATTGGATCCTTCTGCTGCTGTCAGTGTTTTTACAGCCTGTTAAATCCACCAAGATAGATGAAATGCTTCACTCCTACAAAGACTGCTGTAGATGGATTCAGTACATACCCAGTAAACCAGCTAAATATGGGACGAAAATGTTTGCTCTGTGTGATGCAAAAACATTTTGTTGCAGTAATCTGGAAGTTTATTGCGGCATGCAACCAAAGGACAATATAGGGGACCTATATAATGCTCCCGAGGACATAGTGAAAAGATATGTGGTGCCTATAGAATATTCTAACAGGAACCTTGCAACTGACAATTGGTACACAAGGTACCTCCTTTCTGAATATTTACTGTAGAAGACTATTACTTTCATTGGTACAATGAGGAAGAACAGACGTGAAATTCTTCCAGAAACAAAGCAAAAGAAATTGAAAGTGCAATGTTTGGATTTCAGTAGGATAAGAAAGTGATTCAAATGGCTCTGAGCACTATGGAACTTAACTTCTGAGGTCATCAGTCCCCTAGTAGAACTACTTAAACCTAACTAGCCTAAGGACATCACAAACATCCATGCCCGAGGCAGGATTCGAACCTGCGACCGTATCGGTCGCGCGCTTCCAGACTGTAGCCCCTAGAATCGCTCGGCCACAGTAGGATAAGACCTTAGTTTCATATGTTCCCTGTAAAAACTGTGCTATCATACTTTTGTCTGCTGTGCATGACACGGCAAAAGCGGATGAAAAAACACACAAACCTGAAATCATAATTGACTACAACATGACAAAAGGAGGAGTTGACGTTGTAGCTAAAACGTGTGCCTGATACGCCATTTCAAAAATTACAAGGAGATGACCATTGGCTACTTTTTCATTTTTCTGAACATTGCCGGAGTTAATTCGCAAACAAATTGTCTGTGACAGTTGTTATGAAAGTGAACATATGTCAGAAAAAATGGCTAAATTGTTATTGAAAGAACTACAAGAGCAAAACCTTTTGTTATAAATGTTGAAGACAGTGAATATGAACTGCTTTCTTCAATAAATATAATAGTTTGTTTAAGACAAGTATGTTTTTACTGAAAAATGACCATGTGCATTTTACAAAGCGCGCCTGCTCCTGTCACAACAGTAGGCGCGCCTGGGGAAATATCAACAGCTTACCGAATTTTCTACAGGAAGTACGAAAACCTGGGACTTATCCACTTATCAGTCACCATTGCTGTACCTCCATATATACGGGAAAGGACACTCTGTGAGGTACAACAGTGTGTAGTTAAGCATCTCTGGACTCAAAAAGAGTAACGCGGTCCGTAATTCCTTCGCGAAAGAAGACGAAGTAAATATTCCAGAATTCTAAACCAGAACAGCTGTTAGCATGGTTGACATGAAAGTATATATCTTAGGTGTTGCGAAACAACTCAAATCACCCAAGAAAGGCAAGTCTTCCGGTCTAAATGGTATACTAATCAGGTTCCTCTCGGAGTATGCAGACACAATAGCGCCTTTGTTAGCAATCATATACAACCGCTCACTTGACGAAAGGGCTGTTCCTAAAGACTGGAAAGTAACACAGGGCACACCAATATTCAAGAAAGGAAATAGGAGTGACCGTTTCTGGCGCGTAACCTACTGAATTACAGACCCATATCACTGACGTCAATTTGCAGTAGGATTTTGGAGCATATACTGTACTCGAACATTATGAATCACCTTGAAGAAAATGACTTATTGATACATAACCAACACGGATTCAGAAAATATCGTTCTTGTGCAACACATGGAGTAATGAGTGAGCCGCGCTGGATTAGCCGAGCGGTCTCAGGCGCTGCAGTCATGGCCTGTGCGCCTGGTCCCGGCGGAGGTTCGAGTCCTCCCTCGGGCATGGGGGTGTGTGTGTTTGTCCTTAGGATAATTTAGGTTAAGTAGTGTGTAAGCTTAGGGACTGATGACCTTAGCAGTTAAGTCCCATAAGATTTCACATACAAACAAAGTAATGAGTGCTGTCGACAAGGGATCTCAGATCGACTCCATATTCCTAGATTTCCAGAAGGCTTTTGATACCGTTCCTCACAAGCGACTATTAATCAAATTGCGTGCGTATGGAGTATCGTCTTAGTTGTGTGACTGGATTAGAGATTTCCTCTCAGAGAGGTCACAGTTCATAGTGATAGACGGTAAATCATCGAGTAGAACAGAAGTGATATCTGGCGTTCCGCAATGTAGTGTCATAGGCCCTTTGCTGTTCCTGATGTACACTAAGGCGGTCTTCTTTGCGGCGAGATCTATTTACGAAATTTCAATCAGCAACTTTCTCTTCCGAATGTGAAAATATTTTGTTGACACTCACCTACGTAGGGAGAAATGATCATAATAAAATAAGAGAAATGAGAGCTCGAACGGAAAGATTAAGGTGTTCCTTTTTCCCGCGCGCCATTCGAGAGTGGAATGGTAGAGAAATAGTACGGAAATGGTTCGATGAACCGTCTGTCAGGCACTTAAGTGTGAATTGCAGAGTAACAATGTAGATGTAGATATCGATGCTTGTTCTGGGTGGGCGCCAGTGTTGGACTCGTTAAAGCAAGTCCATGAATCCAGTCGGTCATGAAAACTCGACCGCACGAAGTGTTCAAAGGAAAGCAGAGTAATAAACCGAATTTTACGGTCGCCTTTCGGGTTAAGTGTGGTAGTAACACTGAACAGCAGTTTACAAGTAGGGAATGTCGTCCAAGACTTGAAGAATGCAAGAAATTTTAAGTTCTACGTGATGCTGCTATTTGTTTTAGGCCTCCTTTCTTTCGCAGTCGGCGTAACACAAGTGATATAGATTATATTCCGTCTTTTGCGACAAAAACAGAAGCTTTCACAATCACAGATCACAAAACAAATGAATTGTGTGGAAAAACATCACGAATGCAGTGCAAACAATCGTAACTATTCTAATTTAATACTGTTTATTACAAGTAATGAAAACATGAGAACTGCGTACGATCCTGTCAGATTTGTAAAGAAAAATCAAATTGGTACAGTGAGCACTGAAGATGCTTTGAAATAAAGTGAAACGCGTTTGGTCTGAATAAGGCTTTTATTGCAGTCGCAAAGGCCGAAGTGTCCCAATCGCGTGCCACAATTCTGTTACAATTATCAAAAAATCGGGTCAAACAAAGGAGATACTAAACTAATAGTAACATTACCGTCGATTGTGCTTAATGAACTGCCATGCAATGCTAATAATTAACAATAAATCAGTAATCAACAAGCAGAGGTGTGATTATAAAAGAAGTTGATTTCATATTTCTAGATTTTCAGAAGGCTTTTGACGCCTTTACTCACAAGCAACTTCTAATAAAACTGCGTACCTATGGAGCAGAGGTCGTCAGACTGTTTTCCTTAAGAGCCGATCCTAAGAATGTATGACGACACCAAGGAAGAAGGGAGGTGGAGGGGGGGGGGGGGGAAGGGGGGTGTAAAGTGGCGAAAGAGAAATTCACTGTTCACTAAACCATGCTTATTGATAGAAGTTTACTGCTTACACATTATAAATCTACATGTTATAAGACAATGCACCAAATATTTTTAAGTGAAAAAGAAAATAATATATTGGAATTACGTAGATTTTTCTACAGTCTTACATAGTGGACAGTTTTCCGGACGTAAGTTGGCACTTTGACCAGCGCCATCCTAACAGGACCTCCATGTTTGCTACTCTTATTTCCGGGCCCTTTTTCTAGTCATCCTCTCACCCTACTATCCGAAAGACTACCAAGCGGCTGTAGCCGACCGTTTTCAATCGGGATTTGTCTTTTTTTTTTTTTTTTTTTTTTTTTTTTTTTTTTTTTTTTTTTTTTTTTCGTCATCAGTCTACTGACTGGTTTGATGCGGCCCGCCACGAATTCCTTTCCTGTGCTAACCTCTTCATCTCAGAGTAGCACTTGCAACCTACGTCCTCAATTATTTGCTTGACGTATTCCAATCTCCAATCTTTGTCTTCCTCTACAGTTTTCGCCCTCTACAGCCAGCTCCCTCTAGTACCATGGAAGTCATTCCCTCATGTCTTAGCAGATGTCCTATCATCCTGTCCCTTCTCCTTATCAGTGTTTTCCACATATTCCTTTCCTCTCCGATTCTGCGTAGAACCTCCTCATTCCTTACCTTATCAGTCCACCTAATTTTCAACATTCGTCTATAGCACCACATCTCAAATGCGTCGATTCTCTTCTGTTCCGGTTTTCCCACAGTCCATGTTTCACTACCATACAATGGTGTACTCCAGACGTACATCCTCAGAAATTTCTTCCTCAAATTAAGGCCGGTATTTGATATTAGTAGACTTCTCTTGGCCAGAAATGCCTCTTATGCCATAGCGAGTCTGCTTTTGATGTCCTCCTTGCTACGTCCGTCATTGGTTATTTTACTGCCTAGGCAGCAGAATTCCTTAACTTCATTGACTTCGTGACCATCAATCCTGATGTTAAGTTTCTCGCTGTTCTCATTTCTACTACTTCTCATTACCTTCGTCTTTCTCCGATTTACTCTCAAACCATACTGTGTACTCATTAGACTGTTCTTTCCGTTCAGCAGATCATTTAATTCTTCTTCACTTTCACTCAGGATAGCAATGTCATCAGCGAATCGTATCATTGATATCCTTTCACCTTGTATTTTAATTCCACTCCTGAACCTTTCTCTTATTTCCATCATTGCTTCCTCGATGTACAGATTGAAGAGCAGGGGCGAAAGGCTACAGCCTTGTCTTACACCCTTCTTAATACGAGCACTTCGTTCTTGATCGTCCACTCTTATTATTCCCTCTTGGTTGTTGTACATATTGTATATGACCCGTCTCTCCCTATAGCTTACCCCTACTTTTCTCAGAATCTCGAACAGCTTGCACCATTTTATATTGTCGAACGCTTTTTCCAGGTCGACAAATCCTATGAAAGTGTCTTGATTTTTCTTTAGCCTTGCTTCCATTATTAGCCGTAACGTCAGAATTGCCTCTCTCGTCCCTTTACTTTTCCTAAAGCCAAACTGATCGTCACCTAGCGCATTCTCAATTTTCTTTTCCATTCTTCTGTATATTATTCTTGTAAGCAGCTTCGATGCATGAGCTGTTAAGCTGATTGTGCGATAATTCTCGCACTTGTCAGCTCTTGCCGTCTTCGGAGTTGTGTGGATGATGTTTTTCCGAAAGTCAGATGGTATATCGCCAGACTCATATATTCTACACACCAACGTGAATAGTCGTTTTGTTGCCACTTCCCCCAATGATTTTAGAAATTCTGATGGAATGTTATCTATCCCTTCTGCCTTATTTGACCGTAAGTCCTCCTAAGCTCTTTTAAATTCCGATTCTAATACTGGATCCCCTATCTCTTCTAAATCGACTCCTGTTTCTTCTTCTATCACATCAGACAAATCTTCACCCTCATAGAGGCTTTCAATGTATTCTTTCCACCTATCTGGTCTCTCCTCTGCATGTAACAGTGGAATTCCCGTTGCACTCTTAATGTTACCACCGTTGCTTTTAATGTCACCAAAGGTTGTTTTGACTTACCTGTATGCTGAGTTTGTCCTTCCGACAATCATCTTTTTCGATGTCTTCACATTTTTCCTGCAGCCATTTCGTCTTAGCTTCCCTGCACTTCCCTTATTTCTGTATTCTGGATTTGTATTAGGCCAAATATGACAGAACAAAGACAGATTGTAATAATATAAATTAATTAATTCAAATTGTCACAAAGGGATAGAATGACAGAGGATAGCTTTGTATATAAAAGGGTTTCGAAGTCAGTATCATCTGTTATACTACGCGTGATTTCTGGAATTAACTAACTCTTATTGGGATGAACGCCTTGGACACATTTCCCGAAAAGTATCTTTTCTTTTAATTTCTTTATTCTGGCTTTGAGTCACAAGGACCATACAGCCAACAACGCTTATAAAGTTCCAAAGAAACACAATCACAAAAAAGCGAAACACCACAAAATTACGAATTACACACGATTGAAGTAAAATAAAAGCGCAATTAGACGAACACCGGACAGCTGGTGACAGTGGTAACAGTGACACTGGAGCAGAATTACAAACAGCACTGAACAGCAACGTTATGACAAAGATTCATATGCTTTCATAGTAAAAGTCAAAACATGAACAAACACCGTACAATATACAGGGCGTATCATAATTAATGGCGTAAACGCATACTGTTGAAAGTACACGATACTTGAAGCAAAAAAGTCGCAGTAAACAAAGGGTCGAAAAAGCATACCTTAAGAGCTACGATCAATTTTTCATCTTGGATACTGTGAAACAAATCTCTTCTACTGCAAGTACTTTGCTTTGGGAACAGGTAGTATGGACCAAAGCATGAAAAGAAAGTCCAGTAAACATGTGCTCTAAAATGCATTACTTAAGTGCTATGAGCACTTGTTCATCTTTGCTACTTTGAAACACAACCCTTCTAATAATCAAGTACTCATAACTTTTAAGGTATGCGTTTTATAGCATATGTTTGTTGGACAATTTTTCTTATTTTGGTCCATACTACCACTTCCCAAAATATGGAAACCAAAGAACTTACAGTAGAAGACATTTGTTTCACAGTATGGAAGATGAAAAATTGCTCGTAACTCTTGAGGTATGCATTTACTACCCTAAGTTTACTGAGATCTTTTTGCTTCTAGTATTGTGTACTTTCAACTGTATGCATTTACGCCATTAATTATGATTCACCCCCTGCCCCGCCGCGCGAGATTAGCCGAGCGGTCTCAGGCGCTGCAGTCATGGACTGTGCGGTTGGTCCCGGCGGAGGTTCGACTCCTCCCTCGGGCATGGGTGTGTGTGTTTGTCGTTCGGATGATTTAGGTTAAGTAGTGTGTAAGCTTAGGGGCTGATAACTATAGCAGTTAAGTCCCATCGGATTTCACACACATTTGAACATTTTTTTTATGATGCACCCTGTACAATAAGACCAACAGTAGCTGAAGAACAAAACTGCAAATAACATCATATAACAATATGAGAAATGGAGCATACAGACAGACAGATGTAAAAGGAAAACCTAAAAACACAGACACAATGCAACCTACGGTATGTACAATAGTGCCAGTAGAACAGTGGCATAAAATGCACAAGAGAGCAACAATGAAAATTTAATGTGCACAAATTAGAAAACGAAATTAAGCACTGGATTACGACCTGCGTTGATACCATGTGAAAATGAAGACCTGTGCAACTCATAAATTAAATTTCAACACCAGTGGCTTCCAAATAATCTGTTGAGCAAGTTATATTTATCAAAATGGGGGAGTAAAACAAGACGGGATATGGTAACCTCTCACAACCAGGTCTTACTGTGCAGTCATGTACTCATGTACTTGGAACCTGCCAATATGTTGGGTTAAGATCCGCTATTGCCATTGTGTCCTGATTGCAGTTTCCAGGCGTGATAATATTCAACCGATATAGGTGTGTGGGGTAACACCCGTGTCTTATCCTCAAGTGAACGATAGAAGTCACATGACATCTACAAGGCCACACCGAGGCAAATGGAGGTCGAGAGGAGATGTTCGGTTACATGACCGCCAGGTGGGCGCCCCTAAAGTGCTGAGAGACATGCCATTCACACTTGGAAATTTGTGGTAAGGTCTTAGGCCGGTATTACACTATCAAATTTCTTTGTCAAAGATTTGATCAAACATGTGATCAAATATTCCGTCAAATATATTTGACAAAGATCTTTGACGCAGTGCTAGAATGGGTATTACACTGTCATCATATTTTTCGTCAAAGTTCAAGATGGCGTACAACAACAACTTGTTATTAACCGCATCAGATGCATGTACTACAATTGCATTGTGCGCACATGCAGAAGAGAAGCGGGGGGGAAAAAGGAAACACACCTGGGTGATGCCGTGGGTTTTACAACGACACGATAAAAGCATTCAACAAAACTTGTTACGTGAGCTTATAGTGGAGGACGTTAAGTCGTATATCAATTACTTAGGAATGGATGAGCATACATTCCTGTATGTGCTCAGTGAAGTGTATCCTCATATCACAAAGCACAATATTCACTTAAGAACTGCTATATCTGCAGAAGACAGGCTCACTGTAACACTCCGATTCCTTGCTATAGGTGAGGTTAGGTTAGGTCAGGTTAGGTCAGGTCTCCAATCTTCGTAATCAATTTTTGTACTCAGCGTGCCTCACGTTGTAAAGCGCATCAGCTTCATACATCTCTATTAATTTTGTATTTGTCGGCACACACCAATTGTATTTACTGGCGATGTTTATAAAAACACTACAGACGACAGAATGCAGCGATGCTAGCGCTCCATGTGGTAACATGTCACACTGAGTGAACAGAAGACAAGCGACTTCTTTGATCAAATCTACGGCGAGGCCCTAGATTTGATCAAATATTGGACGACATTTGACAAAGTTCCCCATTATGCCATCAAATATCTTTGACAAAGATATTGGACAAAGATATTTGACAAAGAAATTTGATAGTGTAATACCGGCCTTATGGGACCAAACTGTGCTGAGATCAAGGTAGGACTCGAACCTCAGCCAGGCGGGGGGGGGGGAGGGGGGGGGGCACACGGCGGACAAGGTACCTTAGACCGCACGGCTACTCATCGCACAGCCATTCACATTTCCAAGCGTGATAAGTAGCCTTGCCTATCTTCGATGTGAGATTCGTATAGGGGATCGACATTCAGCATAACTGGCCGTCTGTGATACTCCTCTTGAAAAGACAATCAACAGTTTCATTACGAACAGTCCCGTGGTGTCCTGTAAAACAGAGTAATTGGAGGGCAATGCTCTTATGTTCTCTTCCGGCCGCCAAAATGTCCTGACGAGTAGTGTGGCCACGTTTCCCTATCAGACGCCATGTCAGCAGACGAATCTTTCAAACTAAAATAAGAAATGCAGATGATAAACGGGTATTCATTGCACAAATATATTATACTAGAACTGACATGTGATTATATTTTCGCGCAATTTGGTGCATAGATCCTGAGAAATCAGTTCCCAGAACAACCACCTAACCACCTCTGGCCGTAATAACGGCCTTGATACGCCTGGGCATTGAGTCATAAAAGAGCTTGGATGGCGTGTACAGGTACAGCTGCCCATGCAGCTTCAAACACGATACCACAGTTCATCAAGTGTAGTGACTGGCGTATTGTGACGAGCGAGTTGCTCGGCCACAATTGACCAGACGTTTTCAATTGGTGAGACATCTGGAGAATGTGCTAGCCAGGGCAGCAGTCGAACATTTTCTTTATCCAGAAAGGCCCGTACAGGACCCGCAACATGCGGTCGTGCATTATCCTGCTGAGTAACACATCTGAAATATAACGTCCACTGTTTAAATTGCCGGCAATGCGAACAAGAGGTGACCGAGACGAGAAACCAATGGCACCCCATACCATCACGCCGGCTCATACGCCAGCATGGCGATCACGAATACACGCTTCCAATGTGCGTTCACCGCGATGTCGCCAAACACGGATGCGACCATCATGATGCAGTAAACAGAACCTGGATTCATCCGAAAAAATGACGTTTTGCCATTCGTGCACCCGCATTAGTCGTTGAGTACTCCATCGCAAGCGCTCCTGTCTGTGATGCAGCGTCAAGGGTAACTGCAGCCATGGTCTCTGAGCTGATAGTCCATGCTGCTGCAAACGTCGTCGAACTGTTCGTGCAGATGGTTGTTGTCCTGCAAACGTCCCCATCTGTTGACTCAGGGATCGAGACGTGGCTGCACGATCCGTTACAGCCGTACGGATAAGATGCCTGTCATCTCGACTACTAGTGATACGAGGCCGTTGGGATCTAGCACGGCGTTCCGTATTACCATCCTGCACCCACCGATTCCATATTCTTCTAATAGTCATTGAATCTCGACCAATGCAATGTCGCGATACGATAAACAGCAATCGCGATAGGCTACAATCCGACCTTTATCAAAGTCGGAAACGTGATGATAGGCATTTCTCCTCCTTCCACGAGGCATCACAACAACGCTTCACCAGGCAAAGCCGGTTAACTGCTGCTTGCGTATGAGAAATCGGTTGGAGACTATCCTCATGTCAGCACCGGCGCCGACCTTGTGTGAATGCTCTGAAAAGCTAATCATTTGCATAGCACAGTATCTTCTTCCTGTCGGTTAAATTTCGCGTCTGTATCACGTCATCTTCGTGGTGTAGCAATTTTAATGGCCAGTAGTGTATATTTGTAAGCGAAAGCGCGCTGTTTTAGGCGCCTGTCACGGTTCGCGCGGCAGCCCCCGTCAGAGGTTCGAGTCCTCCCTCGGGCATGGGTGTTTGTGTCGTCCTTAGCGTACGTTAGTTTAAGTTAGATTAAGTAGTGTGTAAGCCTAGGGACCGATGACCTCAGCAGTTTGGTCGCATAGGAACGCACCATAAATTTCCAAATCTGTAAGCCGAAAGACGTTGTTTAAACATCGATACTGCTCGCTCGCCACAACACGCGATAATAATATCTGACATTAAGAGTTTGTGTATGCACACAACATAACCATAAACGTGGAACTTTAAAGTGGATAGATTTCATCCAAACTTACTGTCTTGAAAGAAGCTCCGTTTCGGTAACAATCACCTGCCTAGCAAAGGGGTGGGGACGAAGAAGTGGTGTAGCCCACCTCACACGAATGTCCAGACTTCATTCAACCAATAATTTAGAACGAGTGCACTTAAAATCTTACAACACATTTTACATGTAATTTCGAGCCTTTTCGAAACCTTTCGCCCTGACAACCCTCACAAAATGATGAAAGGAAAAAAAGTTTATCGCTTACTACATTTTTGTTGTTCGTTCAGTAAAATTGCCGCATCAAGTATGCCGTTTTAACTTATTACTTCTTTGCCACTGACTCTATTAGCGACACGCTTTGCAGACAGTATTCACATATACCGCTGAATGTACGTGTAAAATTATATCGCTGTTTGACATACAGTTCAGGAGATATGACGTGACAAACTGTGAGATGCGTGGAGAACTACCGCATAATGCAATACGCTTAAATTTATTACTTCTTTCCTACTAATTCTATTCGCAACACATTTCGCAGACAGTTATCACACATGCCGCTAAATGTACCTGCAAAATTATATCATGACACAAGGTCTAGATACGACGTCATAAACATTGAGCTGCTTGAAAACGAAAGTGCAGGACGAAATCTGATAGAGATGTAGCGGAAAATTGTGTACACATACACAATGTGATGAAAAGTAACAGGACACCTGGCTGAAAATGACTTACAAGTTCGTGGCACCCTCCATCGGTAATGGTGGAATTCAATATGGTGTTGGCCTCCTTCAGCCTTGATGACAGCTTCCACTCTCGCAAGCATACGTTCAGTCAGGTGCTGGAACGTTTCTTGGGGAATGGCAGCCCATTCTTCACGGAGTGCTGCACTGAGGAGAGGTATCGATGTCGGTCGGTGATGCTTGGCACGACGTCGGCATTGCAAAACGTACCCGGAGGTGTTCTGTAGGATTCAGGTCAGGACTCTGTGTAGGCCAGTCCATTACAGAGACGTTATTGTCGTGTAACCACTCCGCCACAGGCCGTGCGTTAATGAACAAGTGCTCGATCGTGTTGAAAGGTGCAATCGCCATCCCCGAATTGCTCTTCGACAGTGGGAAGGAAGAAGGTGCTTAAAACATCAATGCAGGCCTGTACTGTGATAGTGCCACGCAAAAAACCAAGGGGTGCAAGTCACCTCCATGAAAAACACGACCACACCATAGCACCAACGCCCCCGAATTTTACATTTGACACTACAACGCTGGCAGATGACGTCCGCCGGGCATTCGCCATAGCCACACCCTGCCATCGGAGCGCCACATTGTGTACCGTGATTCGTCACTCCACACAACGCTTTTCTACTATTTAATCGTCCAATGTCTACACTCCTTACACCAAGCACGGCGTCGTTTGGCATTTATTGGCGTGTTGTGTGGCTTAAGAGCAGCCGCTCGACCATGAAACCCAAGTTTTCTCACCTCCCTCCTAACTGCCATAGTTCTTGCATTGGATCGTGATTCAGTTTGGAATTCCTGTGTGGTGGTCTGGATAGATGTCTACCTATTACACATTACGACCCTGCTCAACTGTCGGCGGTCCCTGTCAGTCAACAGACGAGACGAAGACGGCCTGTACGCTTTTGTGCTATGCGTGTCCCTTCCCGTTTCCACTTCACTACCACATCGGAAATAGTGGACCTAGGGATGTTTACGAGTGTGGAAATGTCGTATGCAGACCTATGACACCCACGTTCGAAGTCCGTGAGTTCCGCAGAGCGCCCCATTCTGCTCTTTCACGATGTCTAATGAATACTGAGGTCGCTGTTATGGAGTTCCTGGCAGTAGATGGCAGCACAATGCACCTAATATGAAAAACATATGTTTTTAGAGGTGTCCGGATACTTTTGACCACATAGTGTATGTGTGAAATATGTTAAATACACTCCTGGAAATGGAAAAAATAACACATTGACACGGGTGTGTCAGACCCACCATACTTGCTCCGGACACTGCGAGAGGGCTGTACAAGCAATGATCACACGCACGGCACAGCGGACACACCAGGAACCGCGGTGTTGGCCGTCGAATGGCGCTAGCTGCGCAGCATTTGTGCACCGCCGCCGTCAGTGTCAGCCAGTTTGCCGTGGCATACGGAGCTCCATCGCAGTCTTTAACACTGGTAGCATGCCGCGACAGCGTGGACGTGAACAGTATGTGCAGTTGACGGACTTTGAGCGAGGGCATATAGTGGGCATGCGGGAGGCCGGGTGGACGTACCGCCGAATTGCTCAACACGTGGGGCGTGAGGTCTCCACAGTACATCGATGTTGTCGCCAGTGGTCGGCGGAAGGTGCACGTGCCCGTCGACCTGGGACCGGACCGCAGCGACGCACGGATGCACGCCAAGACCGTAGGATCCTACGCAGTGCCGTAGGGGACCGCACCGCCACTTCCCAGCAAATTAGGGACACTGTTGCTCCTGGGGTATCGGCGAGGACCATTCGCAACCGTCTCCATGAAGCTGGGCTACGGTCCCGCACACCGTTAGGCCGTCTTCCGCTCACGCCCCAACATCGTGCAGCCCGCCTCCAGTGGTGTCGCGACAGGCGTGAATGGAGGGACGAATGGAGACGTGTCGTCTTCAGCGATGAGAGTCGCTTCTGCCTCGGTGCCAATGATGGTCGTATGCGTGTTTGGCGCCGTGCAGGTGAGCGCCACAATCAGGACTGCATACGACCGAGGCACACAGGGCCAACATCCGGCATCATGGTGTGGGGAGCGATCTCCTACACTGGCCGTACACCACTGGTGATCGTCGAGGGGACACTGAATAGTGCACGGTACATTCAAACCGTCATCGAACCCATCGTTCTACCATTCCTAGACCGGCAAGGGAACTTGCTGTTCCAACAGGACAATGCACGTCCGCATGTATCCCGTGCCACCCAACGTGCTCTAGAAGGTGTAAGTCAACTACCCTGGCCAGCAAGATCTCCGGATCTGTCCCCCATTGAGCATGTTTGGGACTGGATGAAGCGTCGTCTCACGCGGTCTGCACGTCCAGCACGAACGCTGGTCCAACTGAGGCGCCAGGTGGAAATGGCATGGCAAGCCGTTCCACAGGACTACATCCAGCATCTCTACGATCGTCTCCATGGGAGAATAGCAGCCTGCATTGCTGCGAAAGGTGGATATACACTGTACTAGTGCCGACATTGTGCATGCTCTGTTGCCTGTGTCTATGTGCCTGTGGTTCTGTCAGTGTGATCATGTGATGTATCTGACCCCAGGAATGTGTCAATAAAGTTTCCCCTTCCTCGGACAATGAATTCACAGTGTTCTTATTTCAATTTCCAGGAGTGTATTTGTGACATGTGTGCGCACGGGCGAATCCATGGATAAAAAGCCACTCCTGAGTCTCTGTGTCGATTTCATTTGAACCTGTTATAGATGTCACTTACTATCTAGAAAGGAATACTTTGGAGTTAAGGACCAACAACGTCTTAGTGCGGTGGGGGCGATGGGCGGGCAGAGAGATGGGGTAGGAGGAGATGGAGTGAGAGAGAGGGAGGGAGAGAGGAAGAAGAGGAGGTAGTGTGTGGAAATTGGACAAGATGGACAAAATGAGGGAGGAGGAGGAGGGAGTGGGAGAGCTAATGGATGGAGGAGAGAGGGGGGAGATGGAGTATGAGATGACTGGAATAAATACTTACCAGGGCAACGCCGGTTACTCAGCTACTACTGCAAAATGTAAGATATCATCTTCAACTTAAAGTAATCACAGCTATGAGAGAGTAATAACTGCCGGCCGATGGTGGCCGAGCGGTTCTGGGTGCTACAGTCTGGAACCGCGCGACCGCTACGGTCGCAGGTTCGAACCCTGCCTCGGGCATGGATGTGTGTGATGTCCTTATGTTACTTAGGTTTAAGCAGTTCTAAATTCTAGGGGACTTGTGACCACAGCAGTTGAGTCCCATAGTGCTCAGAGCCATTTGAACCATTTTTTTTTTCGAGCAGTTTATTTCGTGTCCAGTGTCGTATTAGCGGCTCCCTTCCATCTCTGATCGGTCGGATATTTATCTATAGCCTCTTGTGTTCTTTAGTTATATCTCACTTCATAAAGATAAGCAGTTCCAAATTAAAAATTTTAATGCTATCACTTTCAACCGCGGGAAGGTTTTCGCTCGATTGTGCTATCTCTGTCAAATACCGGTTATCATCAGTGCTATCATAATATTGTTAATGAAGTAAGTATACAATTTCCTAAAGGACGTCAGTGAGCTCGTAAAGAAATGGAAGACTGTGTAAGAAGAGATGTTTAAAAATCATATCCACGCCAGTCAACACATTCGAATCTATTTTATTATGACCTCTTAGACAACGAGTGATGTGGAAACAGGTCAGAAGTGATCGCTGGTAGAAGATTGTTGTACTGCAACTAGGAATGACTAGAAAACTCTAGATTGTGTAATAACAACAACTACTTTTTCAAACACAATGTGTACATGTGGTTTCATTTGAGTTAAGCTTTCAATAATCTTTGTTAACATGCTTTTTTGTTGAGTTTTGGTTTCACACTTCATTGAATGGTATTTGAGTCATAATTTGTTGAATAGTTTACACATGCAGTTCTCCTTGGGGTCGTAATATGATCCTTCTCTCATATCTTCCCGTGGCTACCACGGGTGGCGAAACGCTTGCGCAAGTGACGGAGTTCGAGTTTTCCAGACATCCGAATTCAACGCTTCTGTTTCCATGATTGCGCGTTCGATATCTCCCGGGCTTGTTGTGTCCCTCTACGATAATGCTTAAGTCTCTCGAAGATCGAAGCATTTGAGGTGTGGCTCCTAAGGACACACCGAAATCATAATAGTAATCCGTTGTAGTTGCCACACACTTTATTCACTCACAAAGAATTATCAAATCACAATCACAATAATAAAGGCGAGTGCCTTATAGTCGCAGGTTCGAATCCTGCCTCGGGCATTGATGTGTGTGATGTCCTTAGGTTAGTTAGGTTTAAGTAATTCTAAGTTCTAGGGGACCGATGGCCTCAGAAGTTAAGTCCTATAGTGCTCAGAGCCATTTGAACCATTTGATTGCCTTATAAAGCCAGACCACTTGGATAAATGACGAACAAATTTCTTTAACTACAACAAGACCCATAAAAACTTGAAAACTGTATATAACTAGTTAAATTAACTCAGATAAACTTCATCACTTAGATGGAACTAATATCCACACGATTCCTATCAGAACTCTAATTACTTCCAATCAGCTAAAGAATACATTAAGTGACAGAACATAGATCTTGTAAGATTTGGCTAGCCAACTTTCCTAAATAAAACTCTATTCCTAAAAGCTTTATTACAATAAAATCACTTCCACGACTAAGGGGGTGCTTTAATTTGACTAAACAAATTTTCAAGTTCAGTTAACTCATTAGATTAATCAACAATGTTATTAAAATCATTCCTACTAGAACACGACCATATGAGAATAGCCCCTAAAATGAGGCCGCTTCAATACTGCGTGTGAATTAGTGATTGACGCGAGCACACCAAAGGATTTTAATCAATGCAAGAGATCCACGAGACAGCAAATGAAATAGAAATGTACTCAACTTTGCACTGCAGTTGAATTTCAGACACCATAACTCTACGCGGAAAGGATGGAATCAAAAGACAGTAGCCGGCCGTTGTGGCTGAGCCGTTTTAGGCACTTCAATCCGGAACCGCGCTGTTGCTACGGTCGCAGGTTCGACTCCTGCCTCGGGCATGGATATGTGCGATGTCCTTAGGTTAGTTAGGTTTAAGTAGTTCTAAGTGTAGGGGACTGGTGACCTCAGATGTTAAGTCCCATAGTGCTTAGAGGCATTTTTTGAACAAACCAGTAACAACGTGACACGAGATGTAAAGGGGGGCGGGGGCAGGGCCTTAAATATCACTCTGCCACCGTGGTATTCTGCTCCCAGTTTGCTCGCGTCGACCACTGCCAATTACCTGCAACACAAAACACATCAGCGGCGGACAATATTCTGAGTCACGAGATACGAGGGTTGTTTTTTAAGTACGGGCCGTTTTTATTTTTAAAAAAAGATACAAGTACTTTTGTAAAAAAACTTTTATTTTCTGATTCTACACACGTTTACCTATTTTTCTACATAGTTGCCTTGTTTATTTAAGCACTTGTCATACCGTACAACTTAGTTTTTAATTCCCTCTTCAAAGAATTCGGCCGCCTGCTCCGACAGCCAAGAGTTCACGCCCGCTTTCACTTCATCGTCGTCATTGAAGCGCTGCCAGCCAAGATGGTGTTTCAGGTACCGGAAAAGGTGAAAATCGCTAGGAGCAAGGTCCAAAACTTCCCAGCCAAAAGAATCAATCAAATCCCGAGTCTTTTGCGAGGTGTGAGGCCTAGCGTTATCGTGCAGGAGCAAAACTCCTTTTGTCAGCATGCCGCGCCTTTTGTTTTGAATTGCTCTGCGGAGCTTCTTTAGAGTTGCACAGTAGGCATCTGAGTTGATTGTCGTTCCTCGTGGCATAAAGTCCACTAGCAAAACACCGCGCCGGTCCCAGAACACAGTTGCCATAATCTTGCGCTTTGACAGCGTCTGTTTGGCTTTGACCTTGACGAGTGAGGTTGTGTGTCGCCATTCCATCGATTGTCGCTTGCTTTCGGGAGTGATACGGGATACCCATGCTTCATCTCCAGTGACAATTTGACTCAACATGTCATCCCCCTTCTTCCTCGTAACGAATCAAAAAGTCCAATGAAGTGGCAAATCTCTTCCCTTCGTGGTCCTCTGTGAGGAGTGTGGGTACCCACCGAGAACACAGTTTCTTGAAGTTTAGGTTTTCGGACACAATTTTGTACAAAACCAGTCTTGAAACTTGTGGAAATTCCAAAGAAAGAGCGGAAATTGTGAATCTTCTGTCCTCACGAATCTTTGTTTCGACTGCAGCCACCAAATCATCAGTGATCACAGAGGGCCGGCCTGAGCGTTCTTCGTCATGGACGTTTTGGCACCCATTTTTAAACTCTCTAACCCACTGACGCACTTCACTCATTGCATTCAAGCCATAAACTTCTGTTAACTGACGATGAATTTCTGCAGCTGATAGGCTTCTCGCGGTCAAAAAACGTATCACTGACCGTATCTCACACGCGGCGGGCGATTCAATAATCGTAAACATTATAAAGTAGCACAGCGATGCTTACACGTCAGCTACAGAGCTGCAACTTGCATCAGTGTGAACGGGAAGGATGCCGGCAAGTGGCGCGGTGGCTTGTTGCGGCGTCCGCGCGAACTACGGGACTATACGCGCGAACGGCCCTTACTTAAAAAACAACCCTCGTACATAGTCCAGAAAACAGGCGATCAATATTTTCAATGAAATCAGCCTCCGTGAATTATTTAGCCAGTCACGGCCCTTAAAATGTGATTAACCAATTCGCAAAAGGACCACTAAAATAATGTCCTAAAGCTAAAATGACAAGAATTATCTCGGCACACGTTTAAACGACAAAGTACAGTAATGAACTACAAGGCAGAATGGAAGAAATATAGGCTTGGCTTGGAACGCCAGACACTGACTTACACACTACTCGTTGCGCTTCTAGCTACGTATTTAACCAGGCTTCATGTCTGTTAGCTGGACGTAGCCACACTTCCTTAATTGTCGTCAAGTATCAAGTCACGACACCGAGTTGCGTGATAAACAACTGGAACAATTCAAAATAGTTTTTAGAACAATTGCATGTTCAGTTAAGATGCAAGCAACCCACCGAAACAAATCGACGACTCCAATTCATTCGGCCTCAGTAGCTTGTAACAGACTCGGAGGAACTTCCTGGCAGATTAAAACTGTGTGCCGGACCGAGACTCGAACTCGGGACCTTTGCCTTTCGCAGGCAAGTGCTCTACCATCTGAGCTAGCGAAGCACGACTCACGCCCCGTCCCCACAGCTTTACTTCTGCCAGTACCTCGCCTCCTACCGTCCAAACTTTACAGAAGCTCTCCTGCGAACCTTGCAGAACTAGCACTCCTGAAAGAAAGGATATTGCGGAGATACGGCTTAGGCACAGCCTGGGGGATGTTTCCAGTTTGGAAGGTAGGAGGCGAGGTACTGGCAGAAGTAAAGCTGTGGGGACGGGGCGTGAGTCGTGCTTGGATAGCTCAGATGGTAGAGCACTTGCCTGCGAAAGGCAAAGGTCCCTAGTTCGAGTCTCGGTCCGGCACACAGTTTTAATCTGCCAGGAAGCTTCATATGAGCGCACACTCCGCTGCAGAGTGAAATTCTCATTCTGGAAACATCCGCAATATCTTTTCTTTCAGGAGTGCTAGTTCTGCAAGTTTCGCAGGAGAGCTTCTATAAAGTTTGGAAGGTTGGAGGCGAGGTACTGGCAGAAGTAAAGCTGTGGGGACGGGGCGTGAGTTGTGTTTGGATAACTCAGATGGTAGAGCACTTGCCTGCGAAAGGCAAAGGTCCCGAGTTCGAGTCTCGGTCCGAAGTTTCATATGAGCGCACACTCCGCTGCATAGTGAAATTCTCATTCTGGAAACATTCCCTAGGTTGTGGCTAAGCCATGTCTCCGCAATATCTTTTCTTTCAGGAGTGCTAGTTCTGCAAGTTTCGCAGGAGAGCTTCTATAAAGTTTGGAAGGTTGGAGGCGAGGTACTGGCAGAAGTAAAGCTGTGGGGACGGGGCGTGAGTTGTGTTTGGATAACTCAGATGGTAGAGCACTTGCCTGCGAAAGGCAAAGGTCCCGAGTTCGAGTCTCGGTCCGAAGTTTCATATGAGCGCACACTCCGCTGCATAGTGAAATTCTCATTCTGGAAACATCCCCTAGGTTGTGGCTAAGCCATGTCTCCGCAATATCCTTTCTTTCAGGAGTGCTAGTTCTGCAAGTTTCGCAGGAGAGCTTCTGTACAGTTTGGAAGGTAGGAGGAGAGGTACTGGCAGAAGTAAAGCTGTGGGGACGGGGCGTGAGTCGTGCTTGGATAGCTCTGATGGTAGAGCACTTGCCCGCGAAAGGCAAAGGTCCCGAGTTCGAGTCTCGGTCCGGCACACAGTTTTAATGTGCCAGGAAGCTTCATATGAGTGCACACTCCGCTGCATAGTGAAATTCTCATTCTGGAAACATCCCCTAGGTTGTGGCTAAGCCATGTATCCGCAATATCCTTTCTTTCAGGAGTGCTAGTTCTGCAAATTTCGCAGGAGAGCTTCTGTAAAGTTTGGAAGGTAGGAGGCGAGGTACTGGCAGAAGTAAAGCTGTGGGGACGGGGCGTGAGTCGTGCTTGGGTAGCTCAGATGGTAGAGCACTTGCCCGCGAAAGGCAAAGGTCCCGAGTTCGAGTCTCGGTCCGGCACACAGTTTTAATCTGCCAGGAAGTTTCATATCAGCGCACACTCCGCTACAGAGTGAAATTCTCATTCTGGAGACTCGAAGGAACTTGTCTTTCCAACCTCTAAGGAAACCAGATCACTATGGGCAATTGGATCGGCGTTGCACGATTCAACACGCCGTAGCGGCTGGCCATGCTCTTTCGTCGTGTCGACTCTCAGCCTCTCCGCGTGCTGCCTACGTACGCAGTCCCACGTCACTGCACCTCACACCGCCGATACCAACCCAAGAGATCCAGCAGAACGCACGCGCTGCCGTTAAATGCCCGCCGCCAAAGATATGAAGAAGAGCAATCAACATCGAAGTCGACTCAAAGATGAGAATCGATGGCAACTGGCGCCAGAAACGCACCAGCTCAGCGTTGTCCAATAAGTGTCCTCTGCGGAGAAAGATTCCTGCGCTACAATGTAGACGTAGCTATTGATCGTGTATTTTGAGATTGACAAAACTCCTTTTAGGAATTTGGGTTCAACGAATGCTATCGATAGGTGGTCTGAAACAGAGTAAACAGAGTTCGTATTTCTAGATTTCCAGTATCATCTCAGTTGTGCGACTGGAATCGTGATTTCATATCAGAAAGGTCACAATACGTAGTAATACACGAAAGTCATCGAGGTTAAAACAGAAGTGAAATATTGTTGTGGTCTTTAGTCCGAAGACTGTTTTGATGCAGGTATCAATATTACTCTATTCTGTGCAAGGCTCTACATCTCCGAGTAACTACTGGAACCTACATCCTTCTCGGTCTGCTTACTGTATTCATTTCTTGGTCTCCCACCACGATTTACATTCCCCACACTTCCCTTCAGCACTAAATTGGTGACCCCTTCATGTCTCAGAATGTGTCCTATCAACTGATCGCTTCTTCTAATTTAGTTGTGACTCAAATTCCTTTCCTCCCCAGTTGTATTCAGTACGCCATCTAATCGTCTAACGTTCAGCATTATTCCGTAGCACCACATTTCGAAAGACTCTCTTCTTGTCCAAACTGTTTATCGTCCACGTTTCACTTCCATACGTGACTGCACTCCATACAAATATCTTCAGGAAAGACTTCCCAACACTTAAATCTACATTCGGTGTTAACAAATTCCTCTTTTTCAGAAACACTTTTCTTGACGTTGCCAGTCTACATTTTATTACCCCTCTACGTCGACCGTCATCAGTTATGTTGTTGCCCAACAGCAAAACTCTTCTACTACTTTAAGTGTCTCTTTTCCTAATCTATTTAATTCTACTACATGTCATTATCCTTTTGTTATTATTATATTATATCCTGCTTTCAAGACACTGTCCATTTCGTTCAACTGATCTTCCAACCCCTTTGTTGTCTTTCGTAGAATTACAATGTCATCGGCAAATCTCAAAGTTTTTATTTCTTCTCCCTGAAGTTTACATCCTATTCAGAAATGTTTTCTCTTACCTTTATCGCTTGCTCAAGGTACAGATTGAATAACATTGGGGACAGGCTACAACCCTGTCTTACTCACATCTCAGCCACTGCATCCCTTTGTTGTCTTTCGTAGAATTACAATGTCATCGGCAAATCTCAAAGTTTTTATTTCTTCTCCCTGAAGTTTACATCCTATTCAGAAATGTTTTCTCTTACCTTTATTGCTTGCTCAAGGTACAGATTGAATAACATTGGGGACAGGCTACAACCCTGTCTCACTCACATCTCAGCCACTGCATCCCTTTCATGCCCCTCGAATCTTATAATTGCCGTCTGCTTTACTTGTAAAGAGCCTTCTGCTACCTATATTTTACCCCTGCTACCTTCAGAATTTCAAAGAGCGTATTCCAGTCAACAGTGTCAAAGGCTTCTTCTAAGTATACAAATCCCACAAACGTTTGTTTTCCTATCGTTAACCTGTCTTTTGAGAAGTTGTAGGGTCAATTTTACCTCGAGTGTCCCTACATTTGCCGGCCTGCGTGGCCGAGCGGTTCTAGGCGCTACAGTCTGGAACCGCGCGACCGCTACGGTCGCAGGTTCGAATCCTGCCTCGGGCATGGATGTGTGTTCTGTCCTTAGGTTAGTTAGGTTTAAGTAGTTCTAAGTTCTAGAGGACTGATGACCTCTGAAGTTAAGTCCCATAGTCTTCAGAGCCAACTACTGATCTTCCCCAAGGTCGGATTCTACCAAATTTTTCCTCTGATGTGTAAATACTCGTAAATGGTGTCATTATTTTGCAACCATGAATTGTTAAACTGATAGTTCGGCAGTATTCATATCTGCCAGAATCTGCTTTCTTTCTAATTGGAATTGTAACAGTCTTCTTGATGTCGAAGGTATTTCGCCTATCTCATAAATCTTGCACACCAGACTGAGTCTACATCTACATCTACATCCATACTCCGCAAACCACCTGACGATGTGTGGCGGAGGGTACCTTGAGTAACTCTATCGGTTCTCCCTTCTATTCCAGTCTCGTATTGTTCGTGGAAAGAAGGATTGTCGGTATGCCTCTGTGTGGGCTCTAATCTCTCTGATTTTATCCTCATGGTCTCTTCGCGAGATATACGTAGGGGGGAGCAATATACTGCTTGACTCTTCGGTGAAGGTATGTTCTCGAAACTTTGACAAAAGCCCGTACCGAGCTACTGAGCGTCTCTCCTGCAGAGTCTTCCACTGGAGTTTATCTATCATCTCCGTAACGCTTTCGCGATTGCTAAATGATCCTGTAACGAAGCGCGCTGCTCTCCGTTGGATCTTCCCTATCTCTTCCATCAATCCTATCTGCTACGGATCCCACACTGGTGACCAATATTCAAGCAGTGGGCGAACAAGTGTACTGTAATCTACTTCCGTTGTTTTCGGATTGCATTTCCTTAGGATTCTTCCAATAAATCTCAGTCTGGCATCTGCTTTACCGACGATTAATTTTATATGGTCATTCCATTTTAGATCACTCCTAATGCCTACTCCCAGATAATTTATGAAATTAACTGCTTCCAGTTGCTGACCTGCTATATTGTAGCTAAATGATAAGGGATCTTTCTTTCTATGTATTCGCGGCACATTACACTTGTCTACATTGAGATTCAATTGCCATTCCCTGCACCATGCGTCAATTCGTTGCAGGTCCTCCTGCATTTCAGTACAATTTTCCATTGTTGCAACTTCTCGATGTACCACAGCATCATCCGCAAAGAGCCTCAGTGAACTTCCGATGTTATCCACAAGATCATTTATATACAGGGCTATTACAAATGATTGAAGCGATTTCATAAATTCACTGTAGCTCCATTCATTGACATATGGTAACGACACACTACAGATACATAGAAAAACTCATAAAGTTTTGTTCGGCTGCAGTCGCACTTTGGGTTTCTGCCTCCAGAGCGCTCGAGAGCGCAGTGAGACAAAATGGCGACAGGAGCCGAGAAAGCGTATGTCGTGCTTGAAATGCACTCACATCAGTCAGTCATAACATTGCAACGACACTTCAGGACGAAGTTCAACAAACATCCACCAACTGCTAACTTCATTCGGCGATGGTATGCGCAGTTTAAAGCTTCTGGATGCCTCTGTAAGGGGAAATCAACGGGTCGGCCTGCAGTGAGCGAAGAAACGGTTGAATGCGTGCGGGCAAGTTTCACGCGTAGCCCGCGGAAGTCGACGAATAAAACAAGCAGGGAGCTAAACGTACCACAGCCGACGGTTTGGAAAATCTTACGGAAAAGGCTACAGCAGAAGCCTTACCGTTTACAATTGCTACAAGCCCTGACACCTGATGACAAAGTCAAACGCTTTGAGTTTTCGGCGCGGTTGCAACAGCTCGTGGAAGAGGATGCGTTCAGTGCGAAACTTGTTTTCAGTGATCATGCAACATTTTTTCTTAATGGTGAAGTGAACAGACACAGTGTGCGAATCTGGGCGGTAGAGAATCCTCACGCATTCGTGCAGAAAATTCGCAATTCACCAAAAGTTAACGTGTTTTGTGCAGTTTCACGGTTTAAAGTTTACGGCCCCTTTTTCTTCTGCGAAAAAAACGTTACAGGACACGTGTATCTGGACATGCTGGAAAATTGGCTCATGCCACAACTGGAGACCGATAGCGCCGACTTCATCTTTCAACAGGATGGTGCTCCACCGCACTTCCATCATGATGTTCGGCATTTCTTAAACAGGAGATTGGAAAACCGATGGATCGGTCGTGGTGGAGATCATAATCAGCAATTCATGTCATGGCCTCCACGCTCTCCCGACTTAACCCAATGCGATTTCTTTCTTGGTGTTATGTGAAAGATTCAGTGTTTAAACCTCCTCTACCAAGAAACGTGCCAGAACTGCGAGCTCGCATCAACGATGCTTTCGAACTCATTGATGGGGACATGCTGTGCCGAGTGTGGGAGGAACTTGATTATTGGCTTGATGTCTGCCGAATTAATAAAGGGGCACATATCGAACGTTTGTGAATGCCTAAAAAAACTTTTTGAGTTTTTGTGTGTGTGTGTGTGTGCAAAGCATTGTGAAAATATCTCAAATAATAAAGTTATTGTAGAGCATTTGTAATAACCCTGTAGTTTCTGAAATAACTGTAACAATGAGGGACCCATTTCTACTGCGTGGAATGGCACAGGGTAGAAAAACGACCGTACACTAAAAACGTGGAAATATGCGCAAGCAAATATATTTGAACTCGTTAACTACACTGTTGAGGTAGAGGGAGAGCCATTTAAGAAAGTGGAGCCACGCACAGGAAATTGTGTAGCCAACGATATCGGATACTATCGGTCGTAGTTTGGCTTTACGTCGATATACGTCATACCACAAACATACCTTCTGGAGTGCTGCCCATCTTACTTTATCCTGGCAGCAAGGCAGGATCGCTGTCATATATTAAATAGGCTACACGAACAGTAGTTGAAAAACGTGTCGTTGTCCTATTCATTGTCACGGGACGTATCACAGACTTGAGACTGGAATGACAGGGCAGCATTGACCAAGTACGCGCCAGTGAAAACTACACAAGAATTAGCGAAACTAAAGTCTAAACGCGCACTTTTTTCATTTCTGTTCTGTCCAGGTTTCGAAGCGACGGGTTAACCTACGAGAGTCGGTGACTGGCCGAATTTGTGACACTTGTACGGAGTGAAATGTCTACGGAGCCTAGGGCACTTCACGTAATGGACGTCAGAACAGGGTGTTCCAGAAGTAGGAATCACCAACCTGTCCGTCGCTGCCAGCAACGTTCTAATGGGAAAGGTCACTTCCTGCTCTAAGAACGCTGTCCACACACGAGTTCATGAACAGGCGGCTAAGGTGCGCGACTTTCTCCCAGGACCGTCCAGTACTGCACTTGATCTCTGACTAGCAATAAGCGTTGTAAAGGTGTAGAGACCACAAAAGGGAAACCTTTGATTTACAACGGGCATCAGTGTTCAAAATGTTCAAATGTGTGTGAAATCATATGGGACTTAACTGCTACGGTCATCAGTCCCTAAGCTTACACACTACTTAACCTAAATTATCCTAAGGACAAACACACTCACCCATGCCCGAGGGAGGACTCGAACCTCCGCCGGGATCAGCCGCACAGTCCATGACTTCAGCGCCCTAGACCGCTCGGCTAATCCCGCGCGGCGGCATCAGTGTACAGGGTGTTCGTTTTAACTTGAGATAATTCAACTAAACATCTCGAATCGCCGCGTTGTACGAGAAAAATGTTCCAGGTGAAATGTTAATAGTAGTAAAGACGACATTGTCTTACAACTGTCCGCCTCCTAACCACCCCTCCTGCGTGGGTGGCGTTAGTTTCGTATTTTCAGATGGGAAGCTCTCATTTTTATTGCTAATTCGGATTCTACGTCATTAATACTTACGGTTCACTCAAAGCATTGTTTCCATTCGTGGTAGATGGCTCCGTAATCCACAAATATCAAGTGTGCTTGTTTTTACTATTGAGAACCGATGCTTCTGATTCTATATTATGTTAACGATGCAAGTGTAAATCTTTGTGTACTAACGGTCGGTATTTTAAATTTGAAATTTACTTTAATTTTGCAAATTTGATTGTACAGCCGTTTCAGAATCTGGTTGGAAACTACGTTTGGCGTGATCCAGGAACAACGACGTGAATGTAACAGATTTCTGGTGGCATCAGGATGCTTGAGATCGGTGAATCCCCTTGCCGTTCACCATAGGGGTGCTTGATTTCGGTGAATCCCTTGCCTCTCACAATTGGGGTTCTTGATTTTGGTGAATCGCTTGCCTGTGATTTCGGTGAATCCCCT
Organism: Schistocerca cancellata; assembly: GCF_023864275.1. Classification (NCBI taxonomy): domain Eukaryota; kingdom Metazoa; phylum Arthropoda; class Insecta; order Orthoptera; family Acrididae; genus Schistocerca; species Schistocerca cancellata. The sequence continues at coordinate 27,738,424 of NC_064635.1, forward strand.
TGGGGTGCTTGATTTCGGTGAATCACTTGCCTCTCACAGTTGGAGTTCTTGATTTCGGTGAATCCCTTGGACATCACAATTGGGGTTCTTGATTTTGGTGAATCCGTTGCCTCTCACAATTGGGGTTCTTGATTTTGGTGAATCCCTTGCCTGTGATTTCGGTGAATCCCCTTGCCTCTCACCATTGGGGTGCTTGATTTCGGTGAGTCCCTTGCCTCTCACAGTTGGGGTTCTTGATTTTGGTGAATCCGTTGCCTGTGATTTCGGTGAATCCCCTTCCCTCTCACCATTGGGGTGCTTGATTTCGGTGAATCCCTTGCCTCTCACAGTTGGAGTTCTTGATTTTGGAGAATCCCTTGCCTCTCACAATTGGGGTTCTTGATTTTGGTGAATCCCTTGCCTCTCACGACTGGGGTTCTTGATCTGGGTGAATCCCTTGCCTGTGATTTCGGTGAATCCCCTTGCCTCTCACCACTGGGGTGCTTGATTTCGTTGAATCCCTTGCCTCTCACAATTGGGGTGCTTGATTTCGGTGAATCCCCTTGCCTTTCATCAATCTGAAATTGAAATGCACGAATTAATTAATGTACCGAAATGGAAAGTTGTCAGTTTGAGCATTTACAGAATGGTGAGAGGCAAGGGCTCGGCGAAATCGAGCATCCCGATGAGAACAGTTATCCACGACATTGTTCTTGGATCACACTCAACTTACTTTCTAGCCAGACACTGAAACAGCTAACCATATTGTACTGTACAGTCATATTTGCAACATGTCAGTTTGCAAATGTCAACTGTTAGAACACAGAGGTTCACATTCACATCCTACATTAAATGTAGAATAAAATGCGTCGATTCTTAATTGCAAAAACAGGCACACTTGATATTTGCCGATTACAGTGACATTACCACGAATGGAAAAAAAGTGGTTTGAGTAAACCGTGCGTATCCTTTGCCGTAGAATCCGAATATTCAATACAAGTGGGGGTTCCCATTTGAAAATACAAAGTTGACCCCGCCCACGAAAGAAGGGTGGTTAGGAAGGGACCTATTCTAGTGCACGCAGATGTCCCCCTCACTAATGCTAACTTTCTACCTAGAACACTTTTGTCATAAGGTGCACAGTATACAGTGTTTATTTTAACTTGGGACGACTAAATGTCACGAGATCTGTGCATCTTATGACAAAAGTATACAGTGAACTATATTACCAAAGAAGATGCAACTTATTGGCGTTGTGTAAATGTTATAAAAAGTAAACACATAGGAAACCTATCTTGTAAAAACAACACAGTTTTAGGTGAAGGTAGCTGCGTTTGTCTTCCAGCTGAAGCAGCGATCGAAGTGCAAAAACATTTTTAAGTGCAGAAAAGCGTGCAAAAGAAACAGATACTACAACTTCATCAGTTTGTGTTGAAGTGGGGCTTCAATCGACACAACGACTTGCCATCACATAAACGTGCCCAACAGTAACTGCGTCGCATTTACGACAAAATACGTGAGGCCTACGCACGATCCGAGCGGTCCTGGAGGAATATTCTTTCAAGAAAATAATTAGCAGTTAACAGAATATTCCGTCGGTTCTTGGTAGAACAACATTATAATAATAAATGAAAAGCACCAGTTTGCTTTTGTTCTACAATATTATTTTTATTGCTAACCGGTTTTCGGCTTACAAGGCCATCTTCAGGCATTTACTGAGTGTTATCACCAAAGAAGTTAAATGTTAGCAGACAACATTGGAAGAGAAGTAACACATCTAGAGTGAAGTAGAAACATACAGTGAGTAACATCTTTGCAATGAAATAGTAATAACTGAACAGTACATAAATAACAATGGAGTTAAAGGAAAACCTTTAGCACAAAATAAGAATAGCATGCCTACATAACAGTTTCTATTGACAAACAAAACTATTGAAATAAGATATATGTTTCATACCTCTTGATGTAGCCTTGCCTAGTACTAATTTTATCTTATTTCAATAGTTTTGTTTTTCAATAGAAACTGTTATGTAGGCATGCTATTCTTATTTTGTGCTAAAGGTTTTCCTTTAACTCCATTGTTATTTATGTACTGTTCAGTTTTTACTATTTCATTGCAAAGATGTTACTCACTGTATGTTTCTACTTCACTCTAGATGTGTTACTTCTCTTCCAATGTTGTCTGCTAACATTTAACTTCTTTGGTGATAATACTCAGTAAATGCCTGAAGATGGCCTTGTAAGCCGAAAACCGGTTAGCAATAAAAATAATATTGTAGAACAAAAGCAAACTGGTGCTTTTCATTTATTATAATTAGCAGTTGAGTGATGACGGCAAATTTTTATTTACCGATGAAAACAGGGGACCGAATGAGAGAAATTTAGTGTATATCGGAGAAAAGGGAAAATCATTATCATTAATCTGCGAAACATTTTTTGTGGATGAAACGTTCGAAAGTTCGAGCAAATGTTTCGCATATCTGTTTGTATTTCACAAATATCTTAAAAGTTATTTGGAGGAAAAAAAAACACTATTCCAATCGTCCAGGTTTCGCTATCGAACAAAAAGGGAAAAACGTATGATCTTTTTACGTAACTATTAAAACCAGCATGCGTGGGTGGAACCTCGCTTCTCGCATTATGGACTTCAAAACTGCTGTCGTCCAACCAGCTATAAGTTTTCTGAAACACAAATTTTGGATTGCAACTTTCATTTTAATCAATGTGTGTGAAAACAAGTTCAGTTTTTTTTTTTATCGTGATCTTATGACATGAGTTGCTGTTATGATCAGCAAATATTGTGTGAGCCAAGAAAGAGGCAAGTTTATAGTGAGATGCCACTGTATTGTGTGTGTGTGTGTGTGTGTGTGTGTGTGTGTGTGTGTGTGTGCAAATGATCAACGTCCAGCTTTGTAAGTAACCTTACGACTATGTTTTCAGAACATCCTGTATTTGTCTGTGTAAATCACACCTAAGTGCCTAGCGGAGGGTTCATCGAACCACCTTCACAATAATTGCAATCTCGAAAAAACGAAAATCTATATATTTCCGTGCGAGCTCTGATTTCCATAATATTATTCCCTAATTTTATTATGATGATCGTTTCTCGCTCTGTAGGTCGGCGTCAACAAAATATTTTCGCATTCGGAGGAGAAAGTTGGTGATTGAAATTTTGTGAGAAGATTCGGCCCCATCGAAAAACGCCTTTGTTTTAATGATGTCCACTCCTAGTACTGTATCATGTCAGTGACACACTCTCCCCTATTCCGCGATAATAGAAAACGTGCTGCTCTCCTTTGATCTTTCTCAATGCACTCCGTTACTCCTATTTGGTAAGGTAGCCAGACCGCACAGCAGTATTCTAAAAGACGACGGACAAGCGTAGTGTAGGCAGTGTCCTTAGTAGATCTGTTACAGTTTCTAAGTGTCCTGCCAATAAAATGCAGTCCTTGGTTTGCCTTCCACACAGCATTTTCTATGTGTTCTTTCCAATTTAAGTCGTTCGTAATTGTAATTCCTAGGTTTTTTGTTGAATTTACCGTCTTTAGATTTGACCGGTTTATCGAGTAACCGAAGTTTAACGGATTTCTTTTAGCACTCACGTCCATGACCTCACCCTTTTCATTATTTAGAGTCAAGTGCCTACTTTTGCACCACACGGATATCTTTTATAAACCATTTTGCAATGGATTTTGATCTTCTGATGACTTTACTAGACGATAAGCGACAGTATCATCTGCAAACAACCTAAGACGGCTGCTCAGATTGTCTCCTACATATATAGACAAGTAACAGCAGAGGGCCTATAACGCTACCATGGGGAACGCCAGAAATCAATTCTGTTCTATTCGATAACTTTCCGTCAGTTACTACGAAGTGTGACCTCCCTGACAGGAAATCACGAGTGCATATTCCATAAGCACGCATTTCACTACAAGCCGCTTATCAAGTATGGTGTCAAAAGCCATCTGGAAATCTAGAAAAGCGGAATCAATTTTAAATTCCTTGCCAATAGCACTCGACACTTCGTGTGAGTAAAGAGCTAGTTGTGTTTCACAAGAACGATGCTTTCTGAATCTGCTTTGAGTGTGTGAGAAGACCGTTCTCTTCGAGGTAGTTCATAATGTTCGAACACAATATGTGTTCCAAAATCATTCTGCTGCATTTCTTAAACATTGGTGTGACCTGTGCAACTTTCTAGTCTTTGGGTACGGACCTTTCGTCGAGCGAGCAGTTGCATATGATTGTTAAGTATGGAGCTATTGCGTCAGCGTACTCCGAAAGGAACCTAATTGGTATCCAATTTACTGGTTTATAGTGCATTATTTCCTGAATGTCTGTCCATACCTTTTACATCGTGTTTACTACGTCGTTAAAGCCGTCCAGTGATGACGGTTTTTAGAACCGAAAAAACTGGTTGAGGAATAAAGTTTTGGTGGCGCAGTTGGTGGTTCGTAATGCATTGTTTCCTGAATGTCTGGCCGTACCTTTTTGTTACACCCTGTGTTAAGCCACAGCATTACTACTGTAGTTTGAACAATCCTGTTGGCAGAACATCCGCAAATGAGCATTATAGCAGAGGTTGAAAATACCGCTTCAGTTGTAAATCACTTTATTTTCACATGACCGGTTTCGGAGTCAGACTCCGTGTTCTGCGCTCATAGGCAGCACACCGCGCGACGCTCGGGGACCACAGCACAGCTACGACTCCTCACGATGGGCTTACAACAGTCCGAAACCGGTCGTGTGAAAATAAAGTAATTTACAACTGAGGCGGTATTTTCAACGTCTGCTGCTATAGTTTGTCTGTAGTAACACTACCTGAACCACCTATCCCACAACACCGTCGGTTCGGCGCTTAGCGACCTCGGGTACTTTCTGCGTGGAAGGCTGCTAAAGGTCGCCTACTCGAAGAGTAGGGACAGGTAAAACCGACAGTTCAACACCAGTACCGGGATGGATAAAACCGGCAGTTTAACATCGATACATTTTAGTTCTGAATAACCGGTAGTTTTCGGTATTTGTTTGGTCTCGGTTGTAACATTGTTTTCTACAGGGTGTTTCAAAAATGACCGGTATATTTGAAACGGCAATAAAAACTAAACGAGCAGCGATAGAAATACACCGTTTGTTGCAATATGCTTGGGACAACAGTACATTTTCAGGCGGACAAACTTTCCAAATTACAGTAGTTACAATTTTCAACAACAGATGGCGGTGATGTGAAAGATATAGAAGACAACGCAGTCTGTGGGTGCGCCATTCTGTACGTCGTCTTTCTGCTGTAAGCGTGTGCTGTTCACAACGTGCTAGTGTGCTGTAACCAACATGGTTTATTCCTTAGAACAGAGGATTTTTCTGGTGTTGGAATTCCACCGCCTAGAACACAGTGTTGTTGCAACAAGACGAAGTTCTCAACGGAGGTTTAATGTAACCAAAGGACCGAAAAGCTATACAATAAAGGATCTGTTTGAAAAATTTCAACGGATTGGGAACGTGACGGATGAACGTGCTGGAAAGGTAGGGCGAATGCGTACGGCAACCACAGAGGGCAACGCGCAGCTAGTGCAGCAGGTGATCCGACAGCGGCCTCGGGTTTCCATTCGCCGTGTTGCAGCAGCGGTCCAAATAACGCCAACGTCCACGTATCGTCTCGTGCGCCAGAGTTTACACCTCTATCCGTACAAAATTCAAACGCGGCAACCCCTCAGCGCCGCTACCATTGCTGCACGAGAGACATTCGCTAACGATATAGTGCACAGGATTGATGACGGCGATATGCATGTGGGCAGCATTTGGTTTAATGACGAAGCTTATTTTTACCTGGACGGCTTCGTCAATAAACAGAACTGGCGCATATGGGGAACCGAAAAGCCCCATGTTGCAGTCCCATCGTCCCTGCATCCTCAAAAAGTACTGGTCTGGGCCGCCATTTCTTCCAAAGGAATCATTGGCCCATTTTTCAGATCCGAAACGATTACTGCATCACGCTATCTGGACATTCTTCGTGAATTTGTGGCGGTACAAACTGCCTTAGACAACACTGCGAACACCTCGTGGTTTATGCAAGATGGTGCCCGGCCACATCGCACGGCCGACGTCTTTAATTTCCTGAATGAATATTTCGATGATCGTGTGATTGCTTTGGGCTATCCGAAACATACAGGAGGCGGCGTGGATTGGCCTCCCTATTCGCCAGACATGAACCCCTGTGACTTGTTTCTGTGGGGACACTTGAAAGACCAGGTGTACCGCCAGAATCCAGAAACAATTGAACAGCTGAAGCAGTACATCTCATCTGCATCTGGCGGAATGCCAGACACGTTGTCAAAGGTTTCGGGTAATTTCATTCAGAGACTACGCCATATTATTGCTACGCATGGTGGATATGTGGAAAATATCGTACTATAGAGTTTCCCAGACCGCAGCGCCATCTGTTGTTGAAAATTGTAACTACTGTAATTTCGAAAGTTTGTCTGCCTGAAAATGTACTGTTGTCCCAAGCATATTGCAACAAACGGTGTATTTCTATCGCTGCTCGTTTAGTTTTTATTACCGTTTCAAATATACCGGTCATTTTTGGAACACCCTGTATTTTGTTACTAGCAACCGGGTAAAAATACCGAAATATCATCTACAGCTACATGTGCATCATACTCCGCAAGCCACCTAATGGCGTGCAGTGGAAGGAACTTTCGGTACCACTATCTGATCCCTCCAAACCAATTCCACTCGCGAATAGTGCGTGGGAAGAATGATTGTCGGTAAGCCTCTGTATTGGCTCCAATTTCCCGAATTTTTTCCTGATGGTCAATACGCGAGATGTATGTGGGGGGAAGTAATATGTTGTTCGACTCCTCCTGAAAAGTGCTGTCCCCAAATTTCAGTAGTGATGCACAACACCCCTCTTATAACGTCTGCCAGTGGAGTTTGTTTAGCATCCCCGTAACGCTCTCTCGCCAGCTAAACGATCCCGTGACGAAACGCGTCGTGCTTCGGTAGCTCAGATGGTAAAGCACTTGCCCGCGAAAGGCAAAGGTCCCGAGTTCGAGTCTCGGTCGGGCACACAGTTGTAATCTGCCAGGAAGTTTCATATCAGCGCACACTCCGCTGCAGAGTGAAAATCTCATTCTGGAAACAACCCCCAGGCTGTGGCTAAGCCATGTCTCCGCAGTGTCCTTTCTTTCAGGAGTGCTAGTTCTGTAAGGTTTGCAGGAGAGCTTCTGTAAAGTTTGGAAGGTAGGAGACGAGATACTGGCAGAAGTAAAGCTGTGAGTACCGGGCGTGAGTCGTGCTTCGGTAGCTCAGATGGTAGAGCACTTGCCCGCGAAAGGCAAAGGTCCCGAGTTCGAGTCTCGGTCGGGCACACAGTTTTAATCTGCCAGGAAGTTTCAAACCAGAAATACGTCGACAAAAATGCATATATATATATATATAGTTCAGTAGATGGAAATAGGAAGATATGCATTTCCGGCGTTACAAGATGTTCACTTTCCAAGAACGTCATAATTCTTTAATTCTTGAGCATAAAACATGTTTCATAATTCTACAACAGATTGACGCCGACGATATAGGTCTATAATTGTGTGGATCTGTGTCGCGCGAGCGAAGTTTCATTTAGATACGCGCAGCTGATAAGAGCTCAAATCTCCATAAGAATAACATTGCCGGAAGTGACGTCAGTTTGATTATAGCGCCACAGAAGCTAAGTAAATATATACACGCGCTCGAGCGGCTAAGTCAGTCGTTCTTAAAAACGGGAATGACCTCCGCTATTTTTCAGTCGTTAGGTGCCGTTCGTTGCTCAAGCGATCTACGATAAATTACTGCTAGAAGGAGCAAGTTCTTTCGCCTAATCTCATAGAATCTTATAGGTTTCCTTCCTGGTCCTGATGCCTTTCCATTAGTAAGCGGTTGTAGCTGCTTTTCAATTCCGCGATCGCTTATCTCAATATCTGCCATTTCGACATTCGCACAAAGATTGAAAGGAGAGACGCTGTTACGATCTCCCGCCGTGAAACAACTAAACAACTTCGGAAGACCGAATTCAGTATTTCGGCCTCCTCTCTGTTATCTTCCGTTTCGGTGTAGTCGCTGAGAGAATGAAAATATGATTTTTACCGACTTACTGATTTTACATACGACCAAAATCTCTTAGGGTTTCTACTCAGGTCGATTGACAACGTCTTACTTTCAAAATCATTGGACGCTTTTCTCATTGCTCTCCTAACGCTCATTTTCGGCTCGTTCAGCTTTTGTTCGTCAGCTAGGTTTTTACTTCTCTTGAATCTGAGACGAAGTGCTCTTTGTTTACGTAGCGCTTTTCTAACACGGCTATTAAACCATGGTGGATCTTTCCCATCCCTTAAAACCTTACTCGGAACATACTTGTCTAGGGCATATTGAACGATGCCTTTCAGTTTTTTTTCCATTTGTTCTTCACTTCTTCGTCCTCATCGTCGAATATTTGATGCTGACTGATGAGATATTCTGAAATTTGTATCCTGAGCGAATATATCTTCCTACCTTTCTTAACATGCCTTGTAGGACAGACGATTCCCTGTCTCTGGCACCAGTTTTGAGGGCATAACAATCCCACTCTATAGCTGGCAAGTTGGTCACCCCCTATAACAACGGCATGATCAGGAAAATTACTAATGATATTCTGCAAGTTCTGTCTGAAGCGCTCTACAACTATAGATCCTCAGCCAGGTGGTCTATAAAACCATCAGCCGCGGTGGTCTCGCGGTTCTAGGCGCGCAGTCCGGAACCGCGCGACTGCTACGGTCGCAGGTTCGAATCCTGCCTCGGGCATGGATGTGTGTGATGTCCTTAGGTTAGTTAGGTTTAAGTAGTTCTAAGTTCTAGGGGACTGATGACCACAGCTGATAAGTCCCATAGTGCTCAGAGCCATTTGAACCATTTTATAAAACCATCCGATCACCATTTCACCCAGATTACTTCACATTCGGAATCCGTGATAACCTCGCTAGATTTTATCGAATTTCTTACTGCAACAAATACACCGGCACCATTAACGACTAACCTATCCTTACGATAAACATTCCAGTCTGAACTTAGGATTTTGTTGTCATTGACGTCTGGTTTCAACCATCTTTCTGTTCCCAACACTATCTGTGCATTATAACCTTCAATAAGCGATACTAATTCTGCGGCCTTTCCTTGTATGCTCCTGCAGTTTACTAAAATCGCATTAATCTTTTCTGCCTCTCATCTGCAAGGATAAAGCTTCTCTGAGGTCGCTGTGGCTGATTGGACAGGCCAATCGCCATTGCCCCCAAGGAAGGGGTTCTCTAGCGTAAAAAAGTCCCATGTGCACGCCACACGTACTCCGCTACCCTAGTAGCCGCTTCCTGCTTGTAGTGCACGCCTGACCCATTAAGGGGAACGCTACAATTCTACACCCGATAGCGGAGGTCCAGAAATTCGCATCCGATACCGTCGCAGAGCCATCTTAGCCATAGCAGCAGTGCTTAAATTTTTTTGCTTTCAGATTAGTAAAACTTCCATTGCTTTGAAATATTCCTTTATCAGAGAAAATCGGAAAAGCGATCACTGCTATTTTAATATCAATGTTAATATTTCCGTCATCATATTCGGCTACAAGAAGCTCTTCTTAGAGCAGCTGAGAAGGCAACAGTGGCGAGATGACGTAATGTGGTGTGAGGTACCGATGACAGAAGCTTTGTTCGGTACGAGTATCGGGGGAAAAGCCGCCTAAATGGTGGTCCTCTTCCGCGATTGGCTGCTGCGTTCGGAAGTAGTAAGCAAAAACGATAAACTTCCGTTATTAATACTAGAAAAACTAAACAGTGTATTCACAATATTTCTTGTAAAAGCGTCTCTCAATAGCAGGCTGACAAGCTACTACATCAGAAGTTTTAATGACCAGCAGAATAGTATAAAGAAGAGAAATTTTTGATGGAAGGGTTTTATCATACGCACGTATATACACTCCTGGAAATTGAAATAAGAACACCGTGAATTCATTGTCCCAGGAAGGGGAAACTTTATTGACACATTCCTGGGGTCAGATACATCACATGAACACACTGACAGAACCACAGGCACATAGACACAGGCAACAGAGCATGCACAATGTCGGCACTAGTACAGTGTATATCCACCTTTCGCACCAATGCAGGCTGCTATTCTCCCATGGAGACGATCGTAGAGATGCTGGATGTAGTCCTGTGGAACGGCTTGCCATGCCATTTCCACCTGGCGCCTCAGTTGGACCAGCGTTCGTGCTGGACGTGCAGACCGCGTGAGACGACGCTTCATCCAGTCCCAAACATGCTCAATGGGGGACAGATCCGGAGATCTTGCTGGCCAGGGTAGTTGACTTACACCTTCTACAGCACGTTGGGTGGCACGGGATACATGCCGACGTGCATTGTCCTGTTGGAACAGCAAGTTCCCTTGCCGGTCTAGGAATGGTAGAACGATGGGTTCGATGACGGTCTGGATGTACTGTGCACTATTCAGTGTCCCCTCGACGATCACCAGTGGTGTACTGCCAGTGTAGGAGATCGCTCCCCACACCATGATGCCGGGTGTTGGCCCTGTGTGCCTCGGTCGTATGCAGTCCTGATTGTGGCGCTCACCTGCACGGCGCCAAACACGCATACGACCATCATTGGCACCAAGGCAGAAGCGACTCTCATCGCTGATGACGACACGTCTCCATTCGTCCCTCCATTCACGCCTGTCGCGACACCACTGGAGGCGGGCTGCACGATGTTGGGGCGTGAGCGGAAGACGGCCTAACGGTGTGCGGGACCGTAGCCCAGCTTCATGGAGACGGTTGCGAATGGTCCTCGCCGATACCCCAGGAGCAACAGTGTCCCTAATTTGCTGGGAAGTGGCGGTGCGGTCCCCTACGGCACTGCGTAGGATCCTACGGTCTTGGCGTGCATCCGTGCGTCGCTGCGGTCCGGTCCCAGGTCTACGGGCACGTGCACCTTCCGCCGACCACTGGCGACAACATCGATGTACTGTGGAGACCTCACGCCCCACGTGTTGAGCAATTCGGCGGTACGTCCACCCGGCCTCCCGCATGCCCTCTATACGCCCTCGCTCAAAGTCCGTCAACTGCACATACGGTTCACGTCCACGCTGTCGCGGCATGCCACCAGTGTTAAAGACTGCGATGGAGCTCCGTATGCCACGGCAAACTGGCTGACACTGACGGCGGCGGTGCACAAATGCTGCGCAGCTAGCGCCATTCGACGGCCAACACCGCGGTTCCTGGTGTGTCCGCTGTGCCGTGCGTGTGATCATTGCTTGTACAGCCCTCTCGCAGTGTCCGGAGCAAGTATGGTGGGTCTGACACACCGGTGTCAATGTGTTCTTTTTTCCATTTCCAGGAGTGTATTACACGCTGACGTGACCGCACAAAATGTCAAAAGGTTTGTCCTCGCTAAAATATTTAAAAATATAAATCACCTTGTGCAACAGGCTATGTTCACACACAGATTACTCAAAGTTGATTGTTGCATCATACAAACACGGTACTTTTTTAACTTTAAACTGAATTCGCTCTGTTCAGAATATGTCCAGCATATGGAAACAGTTGCGCTATTGTGTACGTGTATTGTATGATGCAACAAACAACTGTGAGCTATATGCATATGGACATAGTCTGTGCACAAAGTGCTTTATGTTTTCAAATATTTGAGCGATGAAAAACTTTTTATAATGTGCTGTTTTTATCCACTTGACATCTTGTGCATGAGATTAGCGTAAAATGAACATGTTTCGCAACAAAAGATTTTAAGACCTGAAGACGACAGCATAGCTAGTTGAAACCAGTTGTCTTGAATAAAAATATATTTTATGCGATCCTGTGTGTTGAATGGGATTTAACTGTTGACAGGTTGCCCTTCAGTCCACTCAAAAGGAGAAAATTCAGTCAATATTTACTACAGGAAATAATAGGAATGTTGTTGTTGTTGTGCTCTTCGGTCCAGAGACTGGTTTACTGGTTTGATGCAGCTCTCCATGCTACTCTATCCTGTGCAAGCTTCTTCATCTCCCAGTACCTACTGCAACCTACGTCCTTCTGAATCTACTTAGTGTATTCATCTCTTGGTCTGCCTCTACGATTTTTACCCTCCACGCTGCCCTCCAGTACTTAAGTGGTGATCCCTTATTACCTCAGAACATGTCCGACCAACCGATCCCTTCTTCTAGTCAAGTTGTGCCACAAACTCCTCTTCTCCCCAATTCTATTCAATACCTCCTCATTAGTTATGTGATCTACCCATCTTCAGCGTTCTTCTGTAGCACCACATTTCGAAAGCTTCTATATTCTTTTTGTCCAAACTATTTATCGTCCATGTTTCACTTCCATACATGGCTACACTCCATACAAATACTTTCAGAAACGACTTCCTGACATTTAAATATATACTCGATGTTAACAAATTTCTCTTCCTCAGAAACTCTTTCCTTTCTATAGCCAGTCTACATTCATATCCTCTCTACTTCGACCATCATCAGTTTTTTTGCTCCCCAAATAGCAAAACTCAGTTACCACTTTAACTGCCTCATTCCCTAATCTAATTCCCTCAGCGGCACCTGGTTTAATTCGACCACATGCAATTACCTAGCTTTTGCTTTTGTTGTTATTCATCTTATATCCTCCTTTCAAGACACTGTCCATTCCGTTGAACTGCTCTTCCAAGTTCTTTGCTGTCTCTGTCAGAATTACAATGTCATCGGCAAACCTCAAAGTTTTTATTTCTTCTCCATGGATTTTAATTCCTATTCCGAATTTTTCGTTTCCTTTACTGCTTGCTCAATGTACAGATTGAATAACAACGGGGATAGGCTACAACCCTGACTCGTTCCCTTCCCAACCACTGCTTCCCTTTCATGCCCCTCGACCCTTATAACTGTCATCTGGTTTCTGTACAAATTGTAAATAGCCTTTCGCTCCCTGTATTTTACCCCTGCCACCTTGAGAATTTGGAAGAGAGTATTCCAGTCAACACTGTCAACACTGTCAAAAGCTTTCTCTAAGTCTACAAATGCTAGAAATGTGGGTTTGCCTTTCCTTAATCTACACTCCTGGAAATGGAAAAAAGAACACATTGACACCGGTGTGTCAGACCCACCATACTTGCTCCGGACACTGCGAGAGGGCTGTACAAGCAATGATCACACGCACGGCACAGCGGACACACCAGGAACCGCGGTGTTGGCCGTCGAATGGCGCTAGCTGCGCAGCATTTGTGCACCGCCGCCGTCAGTGTCAGCCAGTTTGCCGTGGCATACGGAGCTCCATCGCAGTCTTTAACACTGGTAGCATGCCGCGACAGCGTGGACGTGAACTGTATGTGCAGTTGACGGACTTTGAGCGAGGGCGTATAGTGGGCATGCGGGAGGCCGGATGGACGTACCGCCGAATTGCTCAACACGTGGGGCGTGAGGTCTCCACAGTACATCGATGTTGTCGCCAGTGGTCGGCGGAAGGTGACCGTGCCCGTAGACCTGGGACCGGACCGCAGCGACGCACGGATGCACGCCAAGACCGTAGGATCCTACGCAGTGCCGTAGGGGACCGCACCGCCACTTCCCAGCAAATTAGGGACACTTTTGCTCCTGGGGTATCGGCGAGGACCATTCGCAACCGTCTCCATGAAGCTGGGCTACGGTCCCGCACACCGTTAGGCCGTCTTCCGCTCACGCCCCAACATCGTGCAGCCCGCCTCCAGTGGTGTCGCGACAGGCGTGAATGGAGGGACGAATGGAGACGTGTCGTCTTCAGCGATGAGAGTCGCTTCTGCCTTGGTGCCAATGATGGTCGTATGCGTGTTTGGCGCCGTGCAGGTGAGCGCCACAATCAGGACTGCATACGACCGAGGCACACAGGGCCAACACCCGGCATCATGGTGTGGGGAGCGATCTCCTACACTGGCCGTACACCACTGGTGATCGTCGAGGGGACACTGAATAGTGCACGGTACATCCAAACCGTCATCGAACCCATCGTTCTACCATTCCTAGACCGGCAAGGGAACTTGCTGTTCCAACAGGACAATGCACGTCCGCATGTATCCCGTGACACCCAACGTGCTCTAGAAGGTGTAAGTCAACTACCCTTGCCAGCAAGATCTCCGGATCTGTCCCCCATTGAGCATGTTTGGGACTGGATGAAGCGTCGTCTCACGCAGTCTGCACCTCCAGCACGAACGCTGGTCCAACTGAGGCGCCAGGTGGAAATGGCATGGCAAGCCGTTCCGCAGGACTACATCCAGCATCTCTACGATCGTCTCCATGGGAGAATAGCAGCCTGCATTGCTGCGAAAGGTGGATATACACTGTACTAGTGCCGACATTGTGCATGCTCTGTTGCCTGTGTCTATGTGCCTGTGGTTCTGTCAGTGTGATCATGTGATGTATCTGACCCCAGGAATGTGTCAATAAAGTTTCCCCTTCCTGGGACAATGAATTCACGGTGTTCTTATTTCAATTTCCAGGAGTGTAGCTTCTGAGATAAGTCGTAGGGTCGGTAGTGCCTCACGTGTTCCAACATTTCTACGGAATCTAATCTGGTCTTCCCCGAGGTCGGCTTCTACCAGTTTTTCCACTCGTCTGTATGGAATTCGTGTTAGTATTTTGCAGCCGTGACTTATTAAACTGATATTTCGGTAATTTTCACATGTCAATACCTGGATTGGAATTATTATAGTCTTCTTGAAGTCTGAGGGCATTACGCCTGTCTCATACATCTTGCTCACCAGATGGTAGAGTTTTGTCAGGGCTGGCTCTCCTAAGGTCATCAGTACTTCTAAAGGAATGTTGTGTACCCCCGGGGCCTTGTTTCGACTTAGGTCTCTTCACGCAGTATCATATCTCCCATTTCATCTTCATCTATGTCCTCTTCCATTTCCATAATATTCTCCTCAAGTACATCGCCCTTGTATAGACCGTCTATACACTCCTTCCACCTTTCTGCTTCCCCTTCTTTGCTTAGAACTGGGTTCCCATGCGAGCTCTTGATATTCATACAAGTCGTTCTCTTTTCTCCAAAGGTCTCTTTAATTTTCCTGTAGGCAGTATATGTCTTACCCTTGGTGATAAATGCCTCTACATCCTTACGTTTGTCCTCTAGCCATCACTGCTTAGCCATTTTGCACTTTCTGTCGATCTCATTTTTGAGACGTTTGTACTCCTTTTTGCCTGCTTCATTTACTGCATTTTTATATTTTCTCCTTTCATCAGTTAAAATCAATATATCTTCTGTTACCCAAGGATTTCTACAAGCCCTCTTCTTTTTACCTACTTGATCCTCTGCTGCCTTCACTATTTCATCTCTCAAAACTACCCATTCTTCTTCTACTGTATTTCTTTCCCCAGTTCTTGTCAATCGTTCCCTAATCCTCTCTCTGAAACTCTCTACAACCTCTGGTTCTTTCAGTTTATCCAGGTCCCATCTCCTTAAATTCCCACCTTTTTGCAGTTTCTATAGTTTTAATCTGTAGTTCATACCCAATAGATTGTGTTCGCAGTCCACATCTGCCACTGGAAATGTCTTACAATTTAAAACCTGGTCCCCAAATCGCTGTCTTATCATTATATAACCTATCTGAAACCTTCCAGTGTCTCCAGGCCTCTTCCACGTATACAACCTTTTTCATGATTCTTGAACCAAGTGTAATAGGAATAAAAAACCGAATATTGGTCATTTTAGAAACCGGTTATTTTGAGCGGTTTTAACATTTGGGTTAAACTGGCTGACCCGTGGTAAAAATTGCTGTTTTGAAGAGCGCGCCGCAGCGCGTAGTGTGAAGCAGTCGCCCTCCGTTTCTGGCGGTGGCGCCGCTGTGGCAATCGCAGCTTTGGTGTCTCCCTCTGGTGAGAAAGGGGAAAGGTAGCCTGTTCACGTGCATTTAAGGGGCGCTATGAGCTCGGCAGTCTCCCTCTCCCCGTTCCCCCCCCCCCCCCGAGTCCTTTTGTACTCCCCTCCTCTGCCTTCCCCACTTCCTCTGCCTTCCCCACTCCCTGACACGTCTGCTCAGCACCCCCCACCCCTCTTATGTATCCTCCTCTTCCATTGGCTCCTTTCCCCCCTCCCCCTTCACTTTTCCTCTCCTTCCACCCCCCCCCCTTTTTCCCGTCATCTGACCAGTTTCCCCCCACCTGCTCTCTGGTGTGGTATGTCATATTTGTGCCAACTTTTAGTGCAGTGTTTACGTGAGTGTTCAATGTTGTGCGTCCTTCCACAGTGTTGCGAACAGAAATCATGCTGTCGCTGGGTGTGCGTTTTATATCTCTTGCGAACAGAACCCAGACTGTCGCAGTGTTTTTTTAATTGTCTGTCTATTTTCTGCTTCCTGTGTATTTTATTAGCATCATCCATCCTGTGTTTTATGTTTTAAGCTCCAGAATTTTCTGCCATTTTACCTTTAAGTCACCGATTTTATCGCCAACTGTTATTATTTTTTTATTATCTTCATCTTTTTAAAACAAATTCTGTAGGCTGAAGAGCAGCGTAGTAAGCTGCTGCCAGCCCGCCCCCTTTAGGGGGAATCGAAACTCATTAAAGGAAAACAAAAACTCGCCAGTCGGTCAGTCTGAGTCAGTCTCTCGTCCCTAGCTTGCTAGTGTGTCTCTCGTCCGCATTTGTTAGGCAGTTAGTGTCTGTCTGTCGTTCGGAAGTAAGAGAACTCAGTGAGTGGTCGCCCGGTCGGGGCTTAGTTCCTGCATCTGAGTCTGCGCGTTAGGCCGCCAGTCTGCTCGAGTTTACTCAGGCAATGGTCATTGGCGCTTGGATCGATCGGTTGGTCGGTCGCGCACTGAGACCCGAGATGACTTGTCCGTCTTGAGCGTCGGCGCATGTGAGGTCGCCACGTGAGTCCAGTGGGCCGCGGCGTACATCGAGGGGTAGTGACTTCGCGGTCGACATGAGAGCAACAGGAGTCAACCCACGACATCAGTCTGGCCGGTGCGAGCTGCGACGCCGTGAGACGGGAGATCGGCGCGCCTTCCTGCGCCCGTTGAAGCGGCTGGCAGCGGACGGGTCGGGAGATCGATTTGGGGGTGCTGCGCGAGGCCTTCTAAAGAATCGCAGTTCAAAAAAATGGCTCTGAGCACTATGGGACTTAACTTCTGAGGTCATCAGTCCCCTAGAACTTAGAACTACTTAAACCTAACTAACCTAAGGACAGCATACACATCCATGCCCGAGGCAGGATTCGAACCTGCGACATTAGCGGTCGCGCGGCTTCAGACTGTAGCGCATAGAACCGTTTGGCCACTCCGGCCGGCTGAATCGCAGTTTATTAGAAGTTAAGTGATTGGTGATGTGTTGTTTGATTTACTCTTGTTAAATTCTACTTGTTTTCTTGGTGAGGTCACCAGCCGTTTTGCTTTGGGGTCGCCCCACAATTCATCTCCGTTTGCCCACCCGCGGGAAGGTGGTGGTTTATAAATTGGGTGGTCCGTTTTTCCCTTGTGGAGTAGGGATGCGTTAGAGCAACCGGCGGTTCGGGTTGTTCGGTAATCTCCCTATCAATCTACTGCACGTTAGTAGCTGCCTCTGTCATGTTTGTTGGATCTGGTGTGTTAACGAATTTATTGCTTGGAATGTAACGGCCTAATACCTGAAATATGTTTTGATCTTTGATATTATTGCCTATGATTTTGAGAGGCGATATCTGTGTACTGTGGAGCATCTTCACTATTGTTTGGCCAACCTTGTAGAATTTTATATAAGATTGCATTTCATGGGCTTTTATTTAAATGATCGTTTTAGTATATAAAGTTGCCACCCTTTCACCATAAGACTTTTCTTAGAAGTTAAAATCAAGTTGCACCTTCGGTGGCAAGGTCAAGGTTTAAATTCTTAGTGTTTTGTGCCATTTCCATCCCTGCTAAGGCATAGTTTGTGTGCTTGTGTAAATCGTTAAAACTCTTAGTTTAAAGTTATCTGGTGTGTTGCAGATTTGCACCAGTGTAGTCTTTCAGAGGCTGTTGTGAGCGTCCGTAACTACGGCAGTGTCAAAACGGAGCTTCAAGTTTCTCTGCCCGAAAGCTCATGCAGTCAAAACTTGTTTCTTTCTGCCTCTGAATAAATTGTAACTTTGATATTTAGAGGATGCGTTCTGATTATAGTTTTAAATCTGTTTCTTTAAAAAATGCTTTTAGGCACTATTAAAGTGAATAAAGTTCCCATTTGTTAAAAGGAATTTGGTTATGATTTCATCAGTTACTCCCTGGAAACTACTTCCATGCTTGCATAGTGTGATTAAATGTGTTAATGTTCTTGATGAATCGCTAGTAAATAAAATAAATTCTTAAGAACATTCTTTGAAAATAAATCACGTTCACTGGCGTTGAAAAAAAAAAGATTCAACCGGAAAACGGTTGTTTCGGCCTGCCCTACCGAAGTGGCGACGTCTTGAGCTTGCGTTGGCGCCTAGCCCGGCAGACGGGAGCGCCTGGAACGCCGGCAACCCGCAGAGCGCTTCGCGTGCGGGTAGCCGGCACGCCTCGCCAGCGCTGCCAAAGCCTGCCGTGTTGGCTGGGCGGCCGCCATTACGGTATCATGCCGCTCCGCGACGCACTAGCCGCGCTTGCGGCGGGCTGGCGTTTCCTGCCGTACGGCGTGAATGCTCGATTCGCCCACGCCAGTGATTGGCTACCTCGATGTCTACAGACTCTCAAGCCGTTTAAGGGGCCCTCATACGTTCGATAACGTCGTCAAACCGTCAACACGTTGACCGTCTGGGGACGCGTATCGAAGTATTGCCGGTACTATAGTTGGAGTCACTAACGATGGCGGTCGACGTTAGGCTTGTTCACCCACCTACGTCACGCACACACAGACAGCCAATGAGGTCCAGTATGTTCTGAGCGCTCTTCTGTGAATACAGTAGCTAATGCGAGCATTAAACGTGATTGTAGCGAGTTGTTCAGTGAATTTCGATTCCATTTGTTGCGGGTTGTCATCGCTGATTGTGGAGGTAAGTAATAAATTCTGCGTAAATAAGCGAGGGACATAATTTGCAGCCAAAAAGGAATACAAACGTCTCAAAAAAGAGATCGACAGGAAGTGCAAAATGGCTAAGTAGGGATGGCTAGAGGACAAATGTAAGTATGAAGACGCATGTATCACTAGGCGGTAAGATAAATGCAGGAAAATTAAAGAGACCTATCCAGTAAAGATAATCACCTGTATGAACATCAAGAGCTCAGATGGAAAGTTCTAAGCAAAGAAGGAAAAGGGTCTATACAAGGGCGATGTACCTGAAGGCAATATTATGGGCATGGTAGAGGATGTAGATGAAGATGGAATGGGAGATATGATACTGTGTGAAGAATTTGACAGAGCGCTGGAAGATCTAAGTCGAAACAAGGGCCCAGGAGTAGACAACATTCCATTAGAACTACTGACAGCCTTGGGAGAGCCAGTCCTGACAAAACTCTACCATCTGGTGAGCAAGATGTATGAGACAGGCGAAATACCCTCAGACTTCAAGAAGAATATAATAATTCCAATCCCAAAGAAAGCAGGTGTTTACCGAACTATCATTTCAATAAGTCACGGCTGCAAAATACTAACGTGAATTCTTTACAGACGAATGGAAAAATTGTTAGAAGCAGACCTCGGGGAAGATCAGTTTGGATTCCGTAGAAATGTTGGAACACACGAGGCTATACTATCCGTACGACTTATCTTAGGTGATAGGGTAAAGAAAGGCAAACCTACGTTTCTAGCATTTGTAGACTTAGAGAAAGCTTTTGACAATGTTGACTGGAATACTCTCGTTCAAACTGCGAAGGTGGCAGTGGTCAAATACAGGGAGCGAAAGGCTATTTACAATTTGTACAGGAACGAGATGGCAGTTATGAGAGTCGAGGGGTATGAAAGTGAAGCAGTGGTTGGGAAGGGAGCGAGTTAGGGTTGTAACCTATCCCCGATGTTATTCAATCTCTGTATGGAGCAAGCAGTAAAGGAAACAAAAGAAAAATTTGGAGTAGGAATTAAAATTCATTGAGAAGTAACAAAAACTTTGAGGTTTGCCGATGACATTGTAATGCTATCAGAGACAGAAAAGAACCTGGAAAAGCAGTTGAACGGGATGGACAGTGTCTTGAAAGGAGGATATAAGATGAACATCAACAAAAGCAAAACGAGGATAATGGAATGTAGTCGAATTAAATCAGGTGATGCTGAGGGAATTAGATTATCAAATGAGACACTTGAAGTAATAAATTTTGCTATTTGGGGAGCAAAATAACTGTTGATAGTCGAAGAAGGGAGGGTATAAAACGTAGACTAGCAATGGCAAGGAAAACATTTGTGAAGAAGAGAAATTTTTTAACATTGAGTATAGATTTAGATGTCAGGAAGTCTTTTCTGAAAGTATTTATATGGAGTGTAGCCATGTATGGAAGTGAAACATGTACGATAAACAGTTGAGACTAGAAGAGAATAGAAGCTTTCGAAATGTGGTGCTACAGAAATACTAATCGTACAGAGATGAACGAGGTATCACTTCGCAAGTCAACGTACCTTTTTCTCAACACATACTAATCGTACACGGAAGAACGAGGTATCGTAAGAAATATTTTTTAACCGCCTTCTCACATTGGACACCGATTTAGCGCTAAAACAAACTATTTGTGGAACATTTTAACATATAAGAAACTTTCGACTATCAACAGGCAAAAGGGCATTATGAATGCCCACCTTCATACGTATATTTTACGAAACTAACTCCTCAATCACGAATAAGAGACACCCTTTTCGTTTTATCTTATTACAAATACAATTATGTTTTAAAGTACTTATTAACTGGATTGGGGGGGGGGGGGGAGTGGCAACAAAATTACTATTCACGTTGGTGTGTAGATTGTATGAGCATGGTTACATACCATCTGACTTCGGAAATATCTCATCCACAGAATTCCGAAGACTGCAAGATCTGACGAGTGCGAAAATTATCGCAAGATCAGCCTAACAGCTCAAGCATGCAAGTTGCTGACGAGAATAATAAACAGAAGAATGGAAAAGAAAATTGATGATGTGCTAGATGACGATCAGTTTGGCTTTAGAAAAGGTAAAGGCGCCAGAGAGGCAATTCTGACATTGCGGTTGATAATGGAAGCAAGCGGCGACACAACAGTGGGTTCTTTCGTTTGCTCCGTGAGAAGATCGCGCGGAACTTTAACACATAAAATGTTAGTTCACATTATTACCATTGTTGCAGAAACAACGAAACAAACATGCCAAATTTAAACAGATGCAAAATCCCTAAGATTGGCGATCCTTTACAGAAGCTCGAAATTTAGCGCGGACTTCAGTGCGAGATGCCTATAACAGTTTCCACAACGAAACTTTGTCTCGAAACCTGGCAGAAAATCCAAACAGATTCCGGTCGTATGTGAAGTATGTTAGCGGCAAGAAACAATCAATGCCTTCTCTGCACGATAGCAATGGAGATACTATCGAAGACAGTGCTGCCAAATCAGTTACTAAACACAGCCTCCCGAAATGCCTTCACAGCAGAAGACGAAGTAAATATTCCAGAAATCGAATCGAGAACAGCTGCCAACATGAGTAACATAGAAGTAAATATCCTCGGAGTAGTGAAGCATCTTAAATCACTTAATAAAAGCAGGTCTTCTGGTCCAGACTATATACCAATCAGGTTCCTTTCGGAGTATGCTGATGCATTAGCTCCATACTTAACAATTCTATACAACTGCTCGCTCGACGAAAGATCCGTACCCAAAGACTGGAAAGTTGCACAGGCCGCACCAATATTCAAGAAAGGTAGTAGGAGAAATCCACTAAATTACAGGCCCATATCGTTAACGTCGATATGCAGCAGGATTTTGGAACATATATTGTGTTCGAACATTATGGATTACCTCGAAGAAAGCGGTCTATTGACACACAGTCAACATGGGTTTGGAAAACATCGGTCCTGTGAAACATAACTAGCTCTTTATTCACATGAAGTGTTGAGTGCTATTGACAAGGGATTTCAGAACGATTCCGTATTCCTGGATTTCCGAAAGGTTTTTGACACGGTACCACACAAGCGGCTTGTAGTGAAATTGCGTGCTTATGGAATATCGTCTCAGTTATGTGACTGGATTTGTGATTTCCTGTCGGTTCGTAGTAGTTGACGGAAGGTCATCGACTAAAACAGAAGTGATTTCTGCCGTTCCCCAAGGTAGTGTTATAGGCCCTTTGCTGTTCCTTATTTATATAAACGATTTGGGAGACAACCTGAGCAGCCGTCTTAAGTTGTTTGCATATGACGCTGTCGTTTATCGACTAATAAAGTCATCAGAAGACCAAAACAAACTGCAAAACGATTTAGAAAAAATATCTGAATGGTGCGAAAATTGGCAGTTGACCCTAAATAACGAAAAGTGTGAGGTCATCCACATGAGTGCTAAAAGGAACTCGTTAAACTTCGGTTACACGATAAATCAGTTGAATCTAAAATACGTAAATTCAACTAAATGCCTAGATATTACAATTACGAACAACTTAAATTGGAAGGAACCCATAGAAAATGTTTTGGGGAAGGCTAACCAAAGATTGCCTTTTATTGGCAGGACACTTAGAAAATGTAACAGACCTACTAAGCAGACTGCCTACACTACGCTTGTCCGTCCTCTTTTAGAATACTGCTGTGCGGTGTCGGATCCTTACCAGATAGGACTGACGGACTACATCGAAAAAGTTCAAAGAAAGGCAGCACGTTTTGTATTATAGCGAAATATGGGAGAGTGTGTCACAGAAATGATACAGGATTTGGACTGGACATCATTAAAAGAAAGGCGTTTTTCGTTGCGACGGATTCTTCTCACGAAATTCCAATCACCAACTTTCTCCTCCGAATGCGAAAATATTTTGTTGACACCGACCTACATAGGGAGGAACGATCACCAAGATAAAATAAGGGAAATCAAAGCTCGTACGGAAAGAAACAGGTGTTGGTTCTTTCCGCGCGCTATACGAGATTGGAGTAATAGAGAACTGTGAAGGTGGTTCGATGAACCCTCTGCCAGGCACTTAATTGAGATTTGCAGAGTATCCATGTAGATGTAGATTACAATATAGATGTAAGGATTTACTTAACTTTGTATAACCTTTTTCCATTGGGATGTTATGAGTATTTGCAACTGTCTCTGATAAAGTATCTTTGCGTAGTGACTAATTTACAAGACTCTTCCACTTGCAGGATAAAAGTGTAAGGCATTTAATACACTGGCGGCGTACCTAAGACGATGCTGTCGTCTTAATCATTGACTGCGAAGTGGGCCGAGCTTTCCTGTGCTCAGCCATAAGTAGACCATCGATTGCAGTGGCGTAGCGAAGCTCTATGAGGCGTGGCTAAGTCGGTATTTCTCTTTTGTCAGTGCGGCGTGCAGTGCCCATACTCTTTTGTGCTTTCATTCCGAGGTGCCAACCTTGCTTTGGCACTGCATTCTTCTGACGACATGACAGCGACATCTGCAACAGTGCGGCGATGTTCTTTTCAAGGAACACTACTGATAATTTTTGAGAACATTTCTCACGATGAACAACGGTTTTTCTTAGTACTTTAAAACGAACATAAACAAGTCTCGACCGTCATCGATCATCAACCGTAAAGTCCTGGTTTCACCACATCCAATTTTCATCTGTTTCCAAAATTTAAAGAACACCTTCGGGGACTTCACTTCGACAGCGGTGAAGTGCTGAGGTTGCAGCTCCGTCAGTAAAGTCAAACATTCCATGGTAACGGTGCTACCAAACTGGTCTCTAGTTTGGAGAAATGTGTTCGCCTCTGGGGTGAATGTGTTGAGAAATAAGTATGTAGACACGAAGAATAAAGATGTAGAATGTCAATAAAGTTTGTTTTATTTTAAAATCTTTAATACTTCGAATAAAAATGCGGCGGATTAATTTTCAACACGACCTCGTTGGTACCTGCTACGCGAGAAAGAAATACTGAGTACATTGGCGACTAAGAAAGCGGTGAAGGAAACAGGGCGTGTGAAAACCGCTTGGCCTGACTGGTCGAAAGCACCCTAAAGCCGTCCTCTCACGAAATGTGAAAACACACTTGAAGGGAGACCTGTTGACGTCACAGCGTGGAATAAGACTGCTATAATCTGAGCTGGACTATCCGCCGTGTTTTCCCCAAAGGATATGATATTCATACTTGTCACGACGAGACTGGAGATTTCTAATCAAACGTATTGAAGAATTTTTCTTAAATACATGTGGCAGCTCAGCTGTTAACTGCACTAGCCATTACAAAAATAGTTTTCGCGTGTTTAGATTTCCAAGTGACCCGGAATGAAGGAAAAGATAGGTCATAAATTGTCGGAGAGATAACTGCCAACCAGGATGTAGCGCTCGGTTGTATATTGTAAATACACGTTAATAAAAATAGTTATAAACATGAAAACAAGTTATACAATTGCGTTTCTTCCCGCAGTCAAAAAGTATAATGAAGCAATTCGCCTGAAAATTTTTCGCTTCCTGAGATATTTTCGCAACTGCCAAAGAGGAGAGGAATATTTGTGACGCATTTATCATAGACATACACACACAAACTGAATAATACTTAACCCCATAGCTCATATCAGTAGTGCAGGACGAGTGATAATTAAGATATTTTTATAATGGACTGATCATTTTAAGGAAACTCTCACAAGTAACGCAACCTTCAAAGAGTAAAGTTTTTACCTCAACTCAGCAAGCAACAAGCCTGTCATGAATAACACAATACTGGTTAAATGATAGATTAAATTATTAATAAAAATACATTTCACTGTAACAATGAAAATGCAACATTTCTTAAAGTACCTACGTATGATTAAAAAATACCACTTTTACAAGTACCCATATAAAGGCAAAAATTAATAAATAGGCGCAGGTTGTCACTGCATAACATCCATACTTGCACACAATGGTACCGAGTTCTTAGCTCATTACATTTAATATTTACAAACTACCACTTAAGTTCCGAGCCTACATTTCCACAGCCGTGTAATATTACATTTCATGGCTCTGAGCACTATGGGACTTAAACATCTGAGGTCATCAGTCCCCTAGAACTTAGAACTACTTAAACATAACTAACCTAAGGACATCTCACACATTCATGACCGAGGCAGGATTCGAACCTGCGACCGTAGCAGTTGCGCGTTTCCGGACTGAAGCGCCTAGAACCGCTCGGCCACAGCGGCCGGCTATATTACATTTCAGTTTTTCTGTTATGTGAAAAGGGGCATTCTAAATATGTCTATACTCAGTGACTACTATTCGGTACACTTCATATATGCAATATCGAATATTTTGTAAGAAATATTGTATACAGTCGCGTGAACAGGTCAACCACCCACAAGGGATTGCCGAATCCTCAGAGTTGGGGAAAACGTGACGGACGATTTAGACTAATATATAGGAGCTCTAGCGGGGAATGCCACATTCATCTACAACGCGGAGGATGGCATAAAGAATATGGCACGTCATATCTTCGCCTCGTGCGGTGTAATGTGAGCAGTGAGATGCAACATAGTTTTGCGTTATAAGCAGAGCTAGGAGCCGCCATATTGTGCGGCGTTAAACATCGTGTTTAGTGGGTCTTCTTTTTCATAGAGTATGTTGAATGAATATAACCTGTTTCAAAGCATCAGCAAGCTGAAGATCTCACGAAAACGCGTCGTTTTAGATGCGATTTGTTATTATTAATTTACTGGAATCTACATATCGGCAGGTAATGGCTTCCTGTAGGTGATGTTTTTAGTGTTATTACTTGTGTACTACGAGAGTATACTGTTTCAGAGCTACGGCAGAGTGAGGGCGTCGTTTTGGTGCAATGTACATATTAAATATCAAATAATTACGTTTGTAGATACAGTTTTTACACAGCGTATTCCATGTACGGACGACCGGTTGCTACGGTTAGATTAGATAAGATTAATTATTCATTCCATAGACCCAAAAAAAGAGGGGTGTGGAACATGTCAGATAAACACATTACAAAAATGTAATTAGAAAAAGTTGAGTTTCATTAATTTTAATGGTCCTCAGTCAATAAACAGTACAATTATGTACATGAATTAAAATTAAACTTCTGATATTTACAGGTTTAATACTTACATCTGCTTTCATTAAATCCATCATTCACACAGTAGCTAGTTACTTGGCTATTACAAGCAAGTATCGCCAAAAATTAAATTATTCATTTCAACGATCCTCATTTAAGAACAGTCAAATTATGTGCAAGATTTGATATTAAACTTCCACTATTTACAGACTTTAAATCTGCTTTCCATACATAACTATAGCATTGTCGATAGCGTCGAGAATTTCTTAGTTGTAAATAGAAAGGTAGTAGATTTGCGTCCACCTACTCCAAAATTCTTTTCCTCGTTTCTTTTCGACGAGATTTTGAATCTTTATTATACACTTAGCAGCAGTATGATCTCAAAAGTCGGTGTTATTTATTACAAATAATATATTTGCTGGAATTCCTGTTGCAAAGGCCATTAACAGGAATGTTTCCCCAGTGGCCAGTACTCTTAAGGTGACTGCCAGTCTACGTCCGAAAATAAACATAAGTTTTTGCGGCTATGAAACTTTCTGTAATGTATATATATATATATATAGGTTAACTGACTGGCTCAAGTTTGTATCTTGAAACTTCCTGGCAGATTAAAACTGTGTGCCCGACCGAGACTCGAACTCGGGACCTTTGCCTTTCGCGGGCAAGTGCTCTGCCATCTGAGCTACCGAAGCACGACTCACGCCCGGTACTCACAGCTTTACTTCTGCCAGTATCTCGTCTCCTACCTTCCAAACTTAACAGAAGGTTCGCAGAAGGTAGGAGACGAGATACTGGCAGAAGTAAAGCTGTGAGTACCGGGCGTGAGTCGTGCTTCGGTAGCTCAGATGGTAGAGCACTTGCCCGCGAAAGGCAACGGTCCCGAGTTTGAGTCTCGGTCGGGCACACAGTTTTAATCTGCCAGGAAGTTTCATATCAGCGCACACTCCGCTGCAGAGTGAAAATCTCATTCTGAAGTTTGTATCTTGCTGGTAAATACCTTTGTCAATGACGGTGAGCAGTTTCAAAAAAAAATATTCTCTTCCATTCGAATGAAATTACGAAACGAGTTTCGATGTTGAAATTATGTGATGAAGTACGTTATTTCAGAGCGTTGGTAGTCAACGCAACATCGAGAACATGGCTGTTATGCACGCGCAAACTGATGTCAGACAATATACCTTAACTATATTCAGTTTAAAACCAGAAGTGAAATGGAGATTCAGTTGAGTTAACTAATAACTTCCAATGGTGTGTATCTCAGGATTGTTGTTCAGCGCTGTGCAGTGTTGCTGCGCGAGCAATTCGTTG
Source organism: Schistocerca cancellata (assembly GCF_023864275.1). NCBI lineage: Eukaryota > Metazoa > Arthropoda > Insecta > Orthoptera > Acrididae > Schistocerca > Schistocerca cancellata. The sequence continues at coordinate 27,765,810 of NC_064635.1, forward strand.
TTCAAGCCATCGACGTGTCCAGCATCTTCTTCGCGATTTTCTCCGTTCTTCTTCGACAGTCGCTAACAGAATGAACGGCGTTGTTTTCAGCACGATTTCTCTCCTTCTTACAGTATTTACATGACGCCGTTGTTGTGAGTCTTCGAGCGTCTCAGAAGCTGTAAGATACACCTGACTCTCAGCGACTAAAATGAAACGGGCCTGTATGATCGATTATACACTTTGAGGATTGTATAAGCATTTTATTCGTTACATTGAATCGTATTAGGCAGGACATAGTAAAAAATAAAAACATTTTTACAAATATGACACAGTTTTTTCTGAGTTTAAGTCCTGGTGCACATTTCACATTATATTCCTCGACTCAATAAATATTTTGTACTGCACACTTTTAAAAGTAGCCTTTGTGTTAATTCAGGGCATTAGCTAATCCCACTGCATATTTCTTCAAAATCCGTCCAGGTGTTTCAGCGTGAAAGGAGTAACAAACACTCACTCACGCACGAAGTTTCGCAATTATAGTATACGAGGGCTGTTCAAAAAGTCAGCTGACTTTTCAAATTGCGCGGGCAACGTACTCCTAACCACGAGACAATAAATGTTGAGTGGGCGTACTGACTTCCATATGTGAAGACGGTACACTCACAGGTCAATGTTGTTGTGACGCTGTACTTATTCCCCAAGTGAATCTTTTCAGTTGTGCACTCGGCCCTGATTAGGCCATTGCTGCAAATGGCGGAACTTATTTCACAGTCGCCATGTCGTTGCATTTAGATCTGTTCTTGCCATTTCCGCTCCACTGCTTTGCCAAACTCAAATGTTGTGGTGTCACCGCCAGACACCACCCTTGCTAGGTGGTAGCTTTAAATCGGCCGCGGTCCATTAGTACAAGTCGGACCCGCGTGTCGCCACTGTCAGTAATTGTAGACCGAGCGCCACCACACGGCAGGTCTAGAGAGACGTACTAGGACTCGCCCCAGTTGTACGACGACTTTGCTAGCGACTACACCGACGAAGCCTTTCTCTCATTTGCCGAGAGACAGTTAGAATAGCCTTCAGCTAAGTCCATGGCTACGACCTAGCAAGGCGTCATTAACCATTTCTGGAGAGAGTCTCACTTGTATCATCAAGAATGCTGTATACAAATGATGGATTAAAGTTAAGTATTCCAGCAGCTACGTGCTTTTCTTTATAGCATTCATTACGTATCCTGTTTCAGACCTAACGCCAGCCGGCGTGTGTAAACGCGTGCCTTTCGGGTACCCGTCACTGTGGACTGGCTGTCTTGTCAGTCCACATCAAATGTAATACTCGTAATATGATGACTGAGCCGCAATTTTCCCTCATTTGTTCTTGGTATAATGGTCTCTACAGGAAGTCGTATGACGATGCAGTTAACTAGCTTGCTTTGTCAGCGTCACATCAATCTAGAACGCTGCCCGATCAGATTTTAAATGAACAATTTTAGGTACTACTGTTATATTTTACACTGCTGGAAGAAGCACAGCACTCCTTCATCAGGCCACAAGTGGCCCATCGGGACCATCCGACCGCCGTGTCATCCTCAGCTGAGAATGCGGATAGAAGGGGCGTGTGGTCAGCACACCGCTCTCCCGGTCGTTATGATGGTTTTCTTAGACCGAAGCCGCTGCTATTCGGTCGAGTAGCTCCTCAGTTGGCATCACGGGGCTGAGCGCACCCCGAAGAATGGCAACAGCGCATGGGGGCCCGGATGGTCACCCATCCAAGTGCCGGCCAAGCCCGACAGCGCTTAACTTAGGTTATCTGACTGGAACCGGTGTATCCACTGCAAGGCCGTTGCTCTCGCTGGAAGAAGCGAGTTTGCCAATTTATTCAAAACTTATTGTGAAAGCAATATACGGGATGGGGCAAATAAATGTAGGTCGGACTAGTGTATACGATTGGACGTGAATGTATCACACCCCGTGACACGCACACCGCCTGTACGCCCGCCACGAGATGCACACCGGTTTAGAGTGTAGTGCGGGCTGCGTTAATGTGAATGGAGTAGTGCAAATGGGACGATGGTGCTCACAGTGGAGCAGCGGGTGTTCGTTGTGGAAAGTTACGTGACAACATAGTCGTGCAAACGGCGTGGTCTGTTGTTTGCTGAGAAGTTTATCGGTTTCAGAGCGCTAGCAAAGAGTGCCGTGCAGCGCTTAGTCCGAAAACGGCGACAGATGCTCCCCAGCGCCTGAATGTTTGTGAGTGGCTGTTTACTGAGATAACAACGAATGGCCTGTACATGGATCTGTTCTTTATGTCTGATGAAGCCTAGATTCACCTGAGTGGTTATGTCAACTCACAGAATCTACATCTACATCTACATACATACTCCGCAATCCACCATACGGTGCGTGGCGGAGGGTACCTCGTACCACAACTAGCATCTTCTCTCCCTGTTCCACTCCCAAACAGAACGAGGGAAATATGACTGCCTGTATGCCTCTGTACAAGCCCTAGTCTCTCTTATCTTATCTTTGTGGTCTTTTCGCGAAATGTAAGTTGGCGGCAGTAAAATTGTACTGCAGTCAGCCTCAAATGGTGGTTCTCTAAATTTCCTCAGTAGCGATTCACGAAAAGAACGCCTCCTTTCCTCTAGAGACTCCCGCCCGAGTTCCTGAAGCATTTCCGTAACACTCGCGTGATGATCAAACCTACCAGTAACAAATCTAGCAGCCCGCCTCTGAATTGCTTCTATGTCCTCCCTCAATCCGACCTGATAGGGATCCCAAACGCTCGAGCAGCACTCAAGAATAGGTCGTATTAGTGTTTTATAAGCGGTCTCCTTCACAGATGAACGACATCTTCCCAAAATTCTGCCAACGAACCGAAGACGACTATCCGCCTTCCCCACAACTGCCATTACATGCTTGTCCCACTTCATATCGCTCTGCAATGTTACGCCCAAATATTTAATCGACGTGACTGTGTCAAGCGCTACACTACGAATGGAGTATTCAAACGTTACAGGATTCTTTTTGCTATTCATCTGCATTAATTTACATTTATCTATATTTAGAGTAAGCTGCCATTCTTTACACCAATCACAAATCCTGTCCAAGTCATCTTGTATCCTACAGTCACTCAACGACGACACCTTCCCGTACACCACAGCATCATCAGCAAACAGCCGCACATTGCTATACACCCTATCCAAAAGATCATTTATGTAGATAGAAAACAACAGCGGACCTACCACACTTCCCTGGGGCACTCCAGATGATACCCTCACCTCCGATGAACACTCACCATCGAGGACAACGTACTGGGTTCTATTACTTAAGAAGTCTTCGAGCCACTCACATACTTGGGAACAAATCCCATATGCTCGTACCTTAGTTAGGAGTCTGCAGTGGGGCACCGAGTCAAACCTAACCTAACGGGGTTGGAGAATCCGCATAACTTCCACGAAACGCCATAGCATGATGAGAAGATTAGGATGTGGTGTGCAGTGTCTGCACGTCGCCTTATTGGTCCCATCTTCTTGCATCGGAAGCTGACTTAAGAGCGTTACATTGCCAAGATTTTAAAACAATTTCTGACGGCGTTAACGGAGGAGGAAAAGTTCTACAGTTACGTCTCAAAATGTCGACGAGGCATGTATGTGAACATATGCGCAAAGTGTATTGCCAACCTGAAAATGACAGCACGATTCTGTCGAAACTAGTAATTGGAATAAAAGTCTTACAATCAAGCGATCTTGGCTTTCATAAGAAATATATGTATACACGCGCCGGCCGGTGTGGCCGAGCAGTTCTAGGCGCTTCAGTCTGGAACCGCGCGACCACTACACTCGCAGGTTCGAATCGTGCCTCGGGCATGGATATGTGTGATGTCCTTAGGTTAGTTAGGTTTAAGTAGTTCTAAATTCTAGGGGACTGATGACCTCAGATGTTGAGTCCCATAGTGCTCAAAGCCAGCCATATGAGTACACGCAGATTTACGCTCTCCTTCCTGTTCGGGAATGAAAGGTCTTCCTATCAACTACACTCCTGGAAATTGAAATAAGAACACCGTGAATTCATTGTCCCAGGAAGGGGAAACTTTATTGACACATTCCTGGGGTCAGATACATCACATGATCACACTGACAGAACCACAGGCACATAGACACAGGCAACAGAGCATGCACAATGTCGGCACTAGTACAGTGTATATCCACCTTTCGCAGCAATGCAGGCTGCTATTCTCCCATGGAGACGATCGTAGAGATGCTGGATGTAGTCCTGTGGAACGGCTTGCCATGCCATTTCCACCTGGCGTCTCAGTTGGACCAGCGTTCGTGCTGGACGTGCAGACCGCGTGAGACGACGCTTCATCCAGTCCCAAACATGCTCAATGGGGGACAGATCCGGAGATCTTGCTGGCCAGGGTAGTTGACTTACACCTTCTAGAGTACGTTGGGTGGCACGGGATACATGCGGACGTGCATTGTCCTGTTGGAAGAGCAAGTTCCCTTGCCGGTCTAGGAATGGTAGAACGATGGGTTCGATGACGGTTTGGATGTACCGTGCACTATTCAGTGTCCCCTCGACGATCACCAGTGGTGTACGGCCAGTGTAGGAGATCGCTCCCCACACCATGATGCCGAGTGTTGGCCCTGTGTGCCTCTGTCGTATGCAGTCCTGATTGTGGCGCTCACCTGCACGGCGCCAAACACGCATACGACCATCATTGGCACCAAGGCAGAAGCGACTCTCATCGCTGAAGACGACACGTCTCCATTCGTCCCTCCATTCACGCCTGTCGCGACACCACTGGAGCCGGGCTGCACGATGTTGGGGCGTGAGCGGAAGACGGCCTAACGGTGTGCGGGACCGTAGCCCAGCTTCATGGAGACGGTTGCGAATGGTCCTCGCCGATACCCCAGGAGCAACAGTGTCCCTGATTTGCTGGGAAGTGGCGGTGCGGTCCCCTACGGCACTGCGTAGGATCCTACGGTCTTGGCGTGCATCCGTGCGTCGCTGCGGTCCGGTCCCAGGTCGACGGGCACGTGCACCTTCCGCCGACCACTGGCGACAACATCGATATACTGTGGAGACCTCACGCCCCACGTGTTGAGCAATTCGGCGGTACGTCCACCCGGCTTCCCGCATGCCCACTATACGCCCTCGCTCAAAGTCCGTCAACTGCACATACGGTTCACGTCCACGCTGTCGCGGCATGCTACCAGTGTTAAAGACTGCGATGGAGCTCCGTATGCCACGGCAAACTGGCTGACACTGACGGCGGCGGTGCACAAATGCTGCGCAGCTAGCGCCATTCGACGGCCAACACCGCGGTTCCTGGTGTGTCCGCTGTGCCGTGCGTGTGATCATTGCTTGTACAGCCCTCTCGCAGTGTCCGGAGCAAGTATGGTGGGTCTGACACACCGGTGTCAATGTGTTCTTTTTTCCATTTCCAGGAGTGTAGATAGAGAGGTACAAATTGACACACATGCTTGGAATGACATGGGTCTTTATTAGAACCAAAAAAATACAAACGTTCAAAAACTGTCAGACAGATGGCGCTTCATCTGATCAGAATAGCAATAATTAGCATAACAAAGTAAGACAAAACAAAGATGATGTTCTTTACAGGAAATGCTCAATATGTCCACCATCATTCCTGAACAATAGCTGTAGTCGAGGAATAACGTTGTGAACAGCACTGTAAAGCATGTCCGGAGTTATGGTGAGGCATTGGCGTCGGATGTTGTCTTTCAGCATCCCTAGAGATGTCGGTCGATCACGATACACTTGCGACTTCAGATAACCCCAAAGCCAATAATCGCACGGACTGAGGTCTGGGGACCTGGGGGGGCAAGCATGACGAAAATGGCGGCTGAGCACACGATCATCACCAAACGACGCGCACAAGAGATTTTTCACGCGTCTAGCAATATGGGGTGGAGCGCCATCCTGCATCAACGTCGTACGTTCCAGCAGGTGTTTATCAGCCAGGCTGGGGATGATGCGATTCTGCAAGATATCGGCGTACGTCTCACCCGTCAGGTAGCAGTTACAAAACCAGAATCACGCATTTCCTCGAAGAAAATAGGCCCGATAACGGTAGATGTGGTAAATCCAACCTATACCGTAACTTTCTCGTCGTGCAATGGAGCTTCCACGACAGTTCTAGGATGTTCGGTAGCCCAAATTCTGCAGTTGTGGGCGTTGACAGACCCTCGGAAGCTTCGTCGGTCCACAACACGTTACTTAACCAATCGTCATCTTTTGAAACGCCCACACCGCAAATGCTCTCCGCTTCATTAAATCGCCGGGTAACAGTTCATGACGCCGATGGATTTTGCACGGATAGCATCGGAGGGTACGCCTAAGTGCCGAGCAGACAGTAGTGTAATGGAATGCCGGTCCGACGTGCGACTGCACGAGCGCTGACTTCCCCGTGCATAGGCGAACCCTCTAGTCTCCGTTTCGTCCTGAACTGTCTCAGATGGATAGAGCGTCTGCCATGTAAGCAGGAGATCCCGGGGTCAAGTCCCGGTCGGGGCACGCATTTTCAACATGTCCCCAATGAAGTATATCAACGCCTGCTTGCAGCTAGGGTGTCCATTTAATTATCATTTCATTTCTAGCAAAGCTGCATGGTCATTGACGGTAACTGTTCTTTCGGGAACAGATACTACCGTCATATATAGTTAAAAATATGGGTTCCCGGCCTTTGACCTTCTTGTGCGAACGCACACGCTATGCCCGAACTCGTACGGGACTTGGTAGATTAATCTGCCACGAGTAATGAGTATGATGGGCAAACATCTATTAGGCGCACTACGAATGTAGTGTTGTGGACGTGTTGGGAATGTGGATCTCACGGGGAGCGTGCAAGGGATAAGTCCCTGCAGACGCACTATCCTCTGTGCCCGCGGTGGCTCAGATGGATAGAGCGTCTGCCATGTAAGCAGGAGATCCCGGGTTCGAGTCCCGGTCGGGGCACACATTTTCAACATGTCCCCAATGAAGTATATCAACGCCTGCTTGCAGCTAGGGTGTCCATTTAATTATCATTTCGTGTCTCAGCAGCATTACGCCTTGTGCTCGGTCGGCCACTACGGGGTCTATCGTCTAAAGAACCCGTGGCTTCGAACTTCGAGATCGTTCTCGCCACAGCTGCGTTTGTCAACAGACCTTTACCCGTTCGAACCCCCTTCCTATGGCGATAGGATCGTGACGCTGAACTAGCACATTCCCCATTCTGATAATACAGCTTCACTAAAAGCGCCTTTTCAGATAACGTCAACATGCTGCGACTGCTGGCGCATTTGATTCTCTCTCTCATTACAGCTCCTCTCATACACGATTGTCATGCGCAGTCACTGACGTTTTGCTGTCCGTCTGTAGGACATTTTGTGAACTTTGTTTTTTTTTTTTTTTTTGTTCTAATGAAACCCCATGTCATTCCAAGCATGTGTGTCAATTTTTACCTCTCTATCTACATTATTCCGTGGTTTGTTAAGTTTTCAAATTTATACTGACTTTTTGATCACCCGGTACTTTTGTTACCGCGTAACGCGCCCGGAGCGCCACCTGGAGGCATCCACTGTCGACGTGGGCAGCGGTCATAATGATTTGGCTGATCAGGGTAATACACATGTCACGAGACAGTATAATTCACGATGCTCACACCCCACAAAATGACGAAAGGAAAAAATTTTTATCACTTAACTACGCTATTGATGTTCATCCAATAAAACGTCAGCACCAAGCATGCCGTTTTGATTTGTTACTTCTTCACTACTAACTCTATTCACAGCCACTGAACGTACAGGGTGTTTCAAAAATGACCGGTATATTTGAAACGGCAATAAAAACTAAACGAGCAGCGATAGAAATACACCGTTTGTTGCAATATGCTTGGGACAACAGTACATTTTCAGGCGGACAAACTTTCGAAATTACAGTAGTTACAATTTTCAACAACAGATGGCGCTGCAGGTGATGTGAAACATATAGAAGACAACGCAGTCTGTGGGTGCGCCATTCTGTACGTCGTCTTTCTGCTGTAAGCGTGTGCTGTTCACAACGTGCAAGTGTGCTGTAGACAACATGGTTTATTCCTTAGAACAGAGGATTTTTCTGGTGTTGGAATTCCACCGCCTAGAACACAGTGTTGTTGCAACAAGACGAAGTTTTCAACGGAGGTTTAATGTAACCAAACGACCGAAAAGCGATACAATAAAGGATCTGTTTGAAAAATTTCAACGGACTGGGAACGTGACGGATGAACGTGCTTGAAAGGTAGGGCGACCGCGTACGGCAACCACAGGGGGCAACGCGCAGGTAGTGCAGCAGGTGATCCAACAGCAGCCTCAGGTTTCCGTTCGCCGTGTTGCAGCTGCGGTCCAAATGACGCCAATGTCCACGTATCGTCTCGTGCGCCAGAGTTTACACCTCTATCCGTACAAAATTCAAACGCGGCAACCCCTCAGCGCCGGTACCGTTGCTGCACGAGAGACATTCGCTAACGATATAGTGCACAGGATTGATGACGGCGATATGATTGTGGGCAGCATTTGGTTTACTGATGAAGCGTATTTTTACCTGGACGGCTTCGTCAATAAACAGAACTGGCGCATATGGGGAACCGAAAAGCCCCATGTTGCAGTCCCATCGTCCCTGCATCCTCAAAAAGTACTGGTCTGGGCCGCCATTTCTTCCAGAGGAATCATTGGCCCATTTTTCAGATCCGAAACGATTACTGCATCACGCTATCTGGACATTCTTCATGAATTTGTGGCGGTACAAACTGCCTTAGACGACACTGCGAACACCTCGTGGTTCATGCAAGATGGTGCCCGGCCACATCGCACGGCCGACGTCTTTAATTTCCTGAATGAATATTTCGATGATCGTGTGATTGCTTTGGGCTATCCGAAACATACAGGAGGCGGCGTGGATTGGCCTCCCTATTCGCCAGACATGAACCCCTGTGACTTATTTCTGTGGGGACACTTGAAAGACCAGGTGTACCGCCAGAATCCAGAAACAATTGAACAGCTGAAGCAGTACATCTCAGCTGCATGTGAAGCCATTCCGCCAGACACGTTGTCAAAGGTTTCGGGTAATTTCATTCAGAGACTACGCCATATTATTGCTACGCATGGTGGATATGTGGAAAATATCGTACTATAGAGTTTCCCAGACCGCAGCGCCATCTGTTGTTGAAAATTGTAACTACTGTAATTTCGAAAGTTTGTCCGCCTGAAAATGTACTGTTGTCCCAAGCATATTGCAACAAACGGTGTATTTCTATCGCTGCTCGTTTAGTTTTTATTGCCGTTTCAAATATACCGGTCATTTTTGAAACACCCTGTACTTGCAAAATTGTATCATTGTACGACACACTTTTCGGGAGATATGACCAGTGAAGGACTAAGAGGGGGTAGGAGGGGGGTGGGACGGAAATATCAGCCCACCCTCAGCCTCTGGTCCTGGGGGGGGCCTTGAATCTCGAGGGCCTCGATCACACAATTTTTAATCAGATCTCAAACTAGGCTAAAATAGGTTCAGTAAAGAAGAGACTGTTTGAAGCTTGAGACGCCGCACATATACAAAATATATGCAAAATAAATGTCTGAAAAACTGCAGAGGATGCATCAAGAGACAATTAATAGTAGCTGGAAAAAGATGACCGAGGCCACACAGATGTGTGATTCTGGCCAACGAGTCCAGATATTGGACTGTGCAGTTTCCACCTTTCCGGCATACTGAAAGGACATCTTGGGTGAAGTCATTTTCCGATGATGAGTAGAATCACATTGGTTCTCAAATGGTTCATGACTGACAAGCCAATCTGTGTCGCCAAGGAATTGAAAGACTGGTGGAACGTTCCGACAGAGGTTTTGGTGACGGTGTTAAAAACACTGTCATGTACCTGAGATACTTTGAAGAGTAGTCCAGCAATCAATAAAAGTTATTTGGCCTGCCAAAATACTGTGGAATTGATTCTTTTATGTGTGTCTGTTGGTATTACTGCATATTTTGTCTCATGGAAGCGAGGACTGGACAGCAAGTCTGCCTCACAGTCTATTAGTTTTCTAGAGCGATTTTTTCCTTTGCTACGTTTCACATATTTATACATCATTTAATGGCTGCTGTAATGCCCTACAAATGCCATTTGAAATGGATGCAGGTTTTAAGGCATCATTAAAAAAGATATTGTCACCAAGTGTGAACATCTTCAATGGTAGGGATCAGGGTATTTGTAAAGTTGCAGCTCTTCATTGTATTGACAGTATCTTAACTAATTTAGATACATTTCGCCACGTGATACAATCCATCAACATCTCTCCCAACAGAAGGCAACAATCATTTCAAGCCATCAACTTGACACAACTGCTCTGCCACTTGGGTATTGTTTGACACTTGTACCATATCATTAGTGAATACGTGCTTGACTTATTTATAGCATTCATTATTGCTAAATAACCTGAGACTGTCACAGAGTTCCTGTGCAAATCAGGTGCGCTGTATATCCTCTCAGATGAGACTGGAATTAACAGTGAAGTTGACTGTTTGTTGCAGACTCTCAGACAGCTAGTAACTCTGATCCTCTCTGGACAGCCTGTAGAAGACAGCTAGCAATGTTGTCGAATTCTTGTGTGAAATGACAATATTAACTCTGCTACAAACTCATTTGACTGGAGATCATTAGTTTTGTGCGGGTAGCTTGAAAGGAATTAATGGTGTTTCCGTACTTAGAATTATATTCTACATGATGTACTATGCAGTGCCATGCACAGAATATTAGAAACAAGAATGTACAGTTTGTGTGCACATCTATTGTGAAATGCAGCTCATTCAAGTGTAACATCTTGTTTCAAGCCTTTGTCTTTGACACACAATATTCATCTACAATATAAGTGTAATTACTTCAATGCAGGAAACTAGCCCAAAGTTGGTTCTGACAAAACTACTGAGGGATTTGGCCTGGAAAATGAGATAACAAGTGTTCTGTCATTTCCTGGCAGAAAGCCAATTGCACCCCACACTGTAGGCGGTGCCAAAGCTACAGCTGTTTTTGCCTATCTGAGAGGGCAAAGGTATTGAGGGCAGAGAGCACACCGGCACAGCTTGAAATCATCGAGCTAATGTCCACAGTAAATGGAAGTCAGTCTGTCAAGGAGCAGCAGAACTGACTGGACTTTGAGGCGTTTGCCGCTGGAGCCAAGTTACGGATGGCAGCTGACCACACGACTGAGCCAGGAGGACAGATGGGTCAGGGTTATCTTTGTTTCACAGAAGTCTGTTCCTGAAGTGCACAGACAGGGATAGCGCCTTGTGCTATGATGTGTCTTGCATACATAGCTTCCCAAGGGGTTAGTACGAGTGATATTTTCTCCGAAACTGTATGGCTGACTGTGTACTAACAGGAAATAGAACAGGCACTAGTGCAATGGAACTCGCGTCGACAGCAAGTCCTTACAAGTTGACCATGTAACATTGCTGTCTTCAGCTGTTCTATGTAAAGATGTCTCTGCTTGGTTGTTGAGTAAAGATGAATATGCTACTGATTCAAGTTACTATTTTATTATTCCATTTTGTCTCTGGAGAGTTTTGAGTACATTGTACTACAGCTAGATTTCTTTTGTCTAGGGCATAGTGTAAATTAATTCAACCATTTTGATATCATTGTTGATCCTGTATTTATGAAGAAGACAGGTGAAAATTTGTCCCAGATTGCGATTTAAACCCGGATTTCCTCCTTAACGTGCATTGTCATCTTGGCTGCCTAGGCTATCCTGAGCCACTTCATATATCAATTCCTATCTTGTTGTATACAAGCAGCATCCATGTCTATTCTTCTCCTGCTGGCAGTTCACAAAATCAGCATCACCTAGTGAGGAATGACTGCTAGTCAGACACATGAATGATCATTTAGGAAACTGTACAACTTGTTGGATGTTTGAGGAGTGCTGTGGTGAATGTCTTCAACACATGGTGACATCAAAGTGAAACCACATCCAGACGTCATGGGGATGGGCAACCACCCCACATTACAGACGTCTGATACCATAGGCTGGACAGATCGGTAAAACGGAACAGGCAGGGAACTGCGGTGGAACTGACATCAGACTTTAATGCTGGTGTATGTTAACACACAGTGCACCAAACACTCCTAATGGTGGGCCTTTGCAGCCAATGACCCATGCATGTGCCAATGCTAACACCATAACATCACGAAATACAACTGAAATGGGCATGTGACCAAAGGCTCTGGATTTTGACGCAGTGGCGACGTATTGCATGGTCTGATGAATCCCAACAACTTCATATCCGCGCAGTCTGAGGCACCTTGTCACGGGTCACGCAGCTTGCCCCCCCCCCCCCCCCCTCGGAGGATCGAGTCCACCCTCGAACGAGTGTGTGTGTGTGTGTGTGTGTGTGTGTGTGTGTGTGTGTGTGTGTGTGTGTGTGTGTGTGCGCGGGCGCGCGCGCGCGCTTTTTTTACTTAGCGTAAGTTAAAGTTTGATTAAATCGTGTATAAGTCTAGTTCCCAAAAATTACTACTTCATCATACCAGTGGGAGGGTGCGAATCCATCTTTCAGGGGAACAGCTCCTTGACACCTATACTGTGGAATGAAGACAACCTGGCATTATGCTCCTTATGCTATGGGTGACATTCGCATGGACATTCATGGGTCCAGTGGAGCGCATTCAAGGCACCACAACAGCCAAGGGGTATCTTACACTGGTTGCAGATCACATACACCGCTATCTGATTTCCCAACAGCAGTAGCATTTTTCAGCAAGATAATGCAGCATGCCATAAAGCCAGAACTGTGATGGCGTGCTTCAAGGAATAGAGTGGCAAATTCCAATTGGTGTGCTGGCCCCCCAGCTCTGTACCAAACTGATATCATCTGGGATGTGACTGAACGAGAAGTGAGAGCTCATTGCCTCCTCTCTGGAATTTATGGTGTTACCTGTGCTGAAGGTGGACCTATCGTAGGCACTGAACTCTGTTAGTTGTATTTTTCTTTCATTTAGCAAGTCTTTAGATGCTGTTCTTGTATCTTAGGCACAGGGTTTTCTCTGATTAAAAGATTTGCTGTATTCATTGTCTGTTATTGAAAGATTGTCTGTTGAGGTTCTACCATTACTGTGCACATTTTAATAAATTTTATCATTTGTCTGGAATTCTCTTGGTGATTCTGGTGTTAATAAACTGTGGATTGTGATAAACATGTACACCCTCACAAGCCTCAATCACTTCCAGTCCTCAGCCTATGCTGCTGCTAAGTCTACCATATCACATGGACAGTTTTCAATCCTATAAAAAAATGTACTACTGCACAATATGAAATGTCCTGTGAAGGTCTTAGTACAAATTATTCTAGACTCAAATCACACTTGTTTTAAGAACAGTGACAAGGATTTATGTGGAATCCTCACTTAAGTCTCAAACTCCCAGGCACATTGAAGCGATGTGCTGGGCCAGGACTCAGACTGGAAACCTTGCCTTTTGCAAGTGGTGCCTGTACTGACTGAGCTATTCAGACAGTACTCGAGACCCAGCCTTCCCGATTCACCTCAGTCAAGATTTTTCTCCTTTTTTCCTAATTTCAAAAAAGTTCTTCTGCATTATTCACTTGACCAGCGTTTCTGGGAGAATGGATTCTGTGGAGGAATGGCTTCGCTACAGTCTATGGGATTGTTAAACACCATTAAGAGATTAGGTGTTAGGCCTCTTCCGACTGCTGCCTATAAGACAGTACAAGGAGTTGTCTACGATACGGGACAAGCTATTAGCATGTTGCCAATTCCTCTAGTCACTATTGCCAGTAGATGATTCGTGATGAAGCCACCGCTCCTTTACTCGACGAGCTCCTCATCTGGCCTCCAAGACTGTGTAGACATCCCTACCTCAGAAAAATCCAAGGTGATATCAGTAATCGAATTTGAGTCCTTCCACACTGAAGACAGTGGCACTAACTACTCAGCTACAGAGTCAGTCCCTAGGGAATTGTTTCCAGAATAAATCTCTCATTAAATCGAGAAGTTTCAAAACAGTGTGCACTTCAATGCAGGGTGAAAGACACATTCTGAAAATAATTCCCTAGGCCAGAAGCATTCTCTGTGATAATCTTCTTTCCGAATTTGCCACTGCATCTACATGCTAGAGAGCATCTGCAAAGTTAGGGAAGAGTTACTGGCAGAAATTAAGCTACACTCTGAAATTTAAAGTATCACTTAATCAAGTAGTGTACAAGGTGATGTTCGTAGTAGAATGTGAACATAGAATTATTAATATATAACACAACAGTTCACAACAATGAACACCTGGAAAGAAGCTCTAAAGTTGGAAGGAACGAGTAGGATACACCTTTGGAATCAGACATTTAGCTTTTAGCTGGAAACTGGAAGGATGCACAAAAATGCTGGAGGTCTTGCATGAAATCACAGGAAATACTTGGAGGTAAAATATGGGAAGATAAACAGGACATATAAATACTTCGAAGAATGGGTCTAACTCAGTGGACTAGATAAAGAAGCAGTCAAAGTTACAGAGAGAAAATTAGACCTTGCTTACAAACTAACACAGGACAGGGATGACACACGAGTGATATCATACAAGGTAAATAAAAAGGGACAGCTGAAAGAATTTCAAAAGAAGGAAAGGAAGATTCTCAAGAACATCCTTGGATCCCGGACTCTTAAGATTACTGATGGGACTTGAAAAAATAGGGAAAACAAGGAGCTCTGTAAGTACACTGAAAAGATCATGGACCAATGTGGAAACAACAGGTGAAACTTTGCCAACATCAAAAAAGAATAGACAAAAATCAACTGAGCATTTAAAAAATAACAATAATAAAATCTTCAGTTACATCATAGCATTAAATCCACCTCTAAGTGGGTAGAATGCACAATATCGCAATAGGTCAGTGGTAGTCAACCTGGTCCCAGTGAACTTCTGGTGAGAATTCCGCTTTCAGAAGATGTCTACAAAGATTTTAATAAGTAATTATTATTTTATGCTTTCAATTGGGTAAATCTGCTTTACGAATTTTATGAAGTTATTTATCTACCCTATCAATCACCATTTCTGTGGAACCAGTGGACGATTAGAAAATTTCACTACTAGCAGAGATACAAAAGTGGGCAGTAGGTAAAAAAAGATTGATTGCCCTTGCACTATATTCCAAAACAAGGAAGAATTCAAAAACAAAATCAACAGCATAAAATTGTTTAAAGAGAAATCGCTAAACAAGAGATCCATATATTATGTTTCCAAGGAGGACAGAAACAAAAGAAATGAAAGAATGAAGAGTTTCTGGAAAGAGAGAAAAAGAAAGGCCAAGGAGCTTACATTGTAAGTCTGTAGTTGGCCAATCTTTCATCTTATTTCTCTACTCGCACTGGTGTCCCACTGCTAGTTGGAACAAGAATGAATAGAAGTGATTTATCCTGTGTTACTTATGAACTTCTTGGACCTCCAAGAAAGCTACACCATGTTGCTAACTGATAAAAGCTCAGAGAATGACATTAAGAGCAGCAGCAAATCAGTACCAAAGTATGCTCAGTTTACTGATGACAGTAGACTTTCTCTCCCCACAACTTTCCACACATATTAATGAATGCAGCTTCGGTGTTAACTACATAGCAAGCAAATGAGTTAACACATACCATAGTCCATTCGGTGAAAGACAATCCCAATAGCTGGCAGCACTGTTGCGAGCTTTCCACAATAAAGTGCAAACAAAAACAATAGCTGCCTACAGAGAAATCGCAACACTGATGTGTTGTCATGGAAATATATATCAAATCGTTTTACATGAGTGGTTGAGGTAGAGGTGCAAAGAAGCTGCACCAAGCGTACTGCCACTGCCAGTGCCAGGGATATTCTTTTCACTTTCACTAATTCTCCTGCGGATGGCAGCAATTTACTACACATGGGGAGTACATTAACAAAGACATACAGACCTAAATAGATGTCCACACTTACTGAGCAGTTTGCTACTCTCTCTCTCTCTCTCTCTCTCTCTCTCTCTCTCTCTCTCTCTCTCCCCCTCCATCTTTCTGTTCCCCATTATCCTATAAAACAGTATATGTCATGACCTTTAAAGATTAAGATCTGCTTTTATACAAACATGAATATTTATTATCAAATATCACAACAGACATTTATTACAAATTAAAGTCACATTTTATTCCCATTTAGGATTGTTTCTACCTGATAAACATCAATTGTGTAATAGTTTTCAAAAAGTTACATAGTAATATCTCATTTACAATTAAAAAACTGATTTTTTTCCATTATACCCAAAAACTGTGTGTCAAAAGCTATTGAGCACAAAAATGGTTTGTTAAATCATTTTAATCTGAATTACTTTACTAGTAGCTTGGATTATATACCTCCATCTTTATTTACAAATTTGCCTCATGGAATTATGACAGGACACAAATATCTAGATTTCTGTGTTCGAATTTATGCATGATGTACTGCAAACTTCAGTCCACAATGTATACTGAACTCATAATTAAAATCACCCTTCCAATGTTATTCATGCATGGATGAAATCAAATGTACAAAATTACTTGAACCATGCTGTTTTCTAGTTACATTACACACTAGAAGCCCTTTTGATAAAGCCACTGCTCCACAGGTAAATAAACATCTCCTTTGATTTTTATTAAGCAGCAGACCTCATGGACCATTGTAATAACAGGTTTCTTTACAACAGATTCCAGATGCTCTCTCAATTCACGTTCCATCAGCTGAAACAGGATATAAACATTCATGAACATAAAATTAATGTTGTACCTATGTAATATTAATAACATAACTAATCAAAGGCATAAAGTAATTATTAATAAAAGATGTATGCAATGAAATAATGCTTTTTTTGTTCTTTCCTCAAACCATCAAACTAAATAATAAAATACGTATTGTAAAAAAAAAAGAGAGATTAAAAAAAGGACTTTTTATGTGTGTGTCTACAGTTCCTGCTGTATTTTAACAGCTCTTGCACCAAATATACTGGTATTAGTTTTAAAAAAATTGCATTACACATCAAAATATTTCTTGTAATGTAAACACAAGAAATACATACAAAATCATGCCAAATGTATGGTTATTCAACAGATCTACGACTTTAAACAGCATGTATCCTATGTGAACTAAGTTTGCCTTCGACAAAAAAACAGTGGATTGCGATTAAAAATTTTCACTTCTAGAACAAACAGCAATCCTGTTAGTGACACTGTAGGTATGTGGACAGAAAATTCCCTCTGTGGCTGCTACTTTCACCCATAAACTCTTTTTACACAGTACAGGAATGTATTAGCTACAAGCGTTATTAACGGAAGAACTGAATTTTACATAAAATACTACTGCACTTAACATTTGTTATGGTACAAAGTACAACAATGACTTATGTCAGATGTAAAACAATTAAAAATATTTATACTTGTCAGTGAATAAAACACAACAGATACATACCCATATGTCGCCTTGGATATTGCGAACTACAGTTATACGCCGCTGTCCTCTGAACTGAATATTCAGATACACTGGCAGCATGTAGTTCTTATTCCGTTTCACAAAATATGGTAGTGATAAAGCAGCATCTAAACAAAAAGTCATATTAGACCAACTGACAATGTTCAATGTATACCACAAATGACAAAAATTATTTATAATTCAGAGTTCATCCGACAACATAAGTACATCATTCTGTTACAAAACAGTTAGGGGCCTATGTCACTGCTACAACCATCTGGTGCATTACTGCATCTCTGTTGACGAAAACTAAACTACTGATACTCTTCTGACTGGACAGTGACAAAAAATGTAAAAATGCACATATTTCTCGTTTGTTGTCTTTGTGCAAGTAAAAGTAAATATTTACATTTCGAATTACCTAGCAGAAACTTAAATAATTATATGCGATACACAGAACATTGCTGCAGCGTTATAACGAAGTACACGAACGTTACTGACTGACAGCTGAAACCTTTCACATTTCCGTCAAATATGATCCTTTATTGAATCAATGACACAGAATAAGAAGCCTGCTTTTGCTGTCAAGTAGCATACACAGATCACACAGATTGAGCTCGCTTTGTATTTTATAGTAATCATGGAGCTTTGTACAAAAGCAGTTTTCGAAAAATGGTTATGACACTGTTACAATATAACATTTCTTCGCGTCAAACAGTCGATTGATCACATTTGCCGTACGCTTTTTATTATCATTCCTAAAATACGTATGTCACAGTTCCTTGCTCGGCTCTGTATTAAAATTTACCTGAAGGTGGTTTCCAGCCAGATGGATAATCTGCCTTCAGCTTTGGCTGCGGTACAACTTTTGGCCCCAAAAGTCTTTCTACCCATTGCCATTCCTCGGGTGAGCTGGAGATTTCAAAGCCCGTATACAATTCCTTGGGGCCTTCCTCGGAACTAGATCTATACGAAGAATTTCTAGATAAGACCTACGAAATAAGATTTTTTTTCACAAAACATGCCTCTGCGTTAATCCAAGTTAAATCCGAGATGTCTTAACATATTTATGACAGTTGTATCGATGATCAATCTAATTCATATGTAAATATAGCAATATTATTGTATTTAAAACATAAATGCTTCGGAAAGAAAATAATATATTACCATGCGAAGGGAGGGTAACGTTTTAAGGCGACTGACATCTCGATAAAGACCGTAATGACCCCACAAACAAGAGTTTGGCGTAAATAGCGTAGTACAGCTCCTAATACCCACTCTGAGGGCTGCCATATTCGTGTTAGGGGTGTTACGCTTAGCGTCGTCATTCTTTTTGCTTTAGTCCAACATGGATGTAGGGCGCAAGTGCACAGTGCAGCATCGTACGCGCTAATGTTTCGTTTAAATCCCCTAAATCTCAAGTAATACATTGATTTTTGTGTTTATTGTGAACTTTAGTCTAGCATGCGGATTAAAATCATCCGACAGAGTGTGTAACTTTATGTAGTACAGTGAAATTCTTGATAATATATGTCTCTCGCAAGCTACGTGATTTTCTTCGCATAGGTGGCGCTAAATAACATGAAACAGGGAAGGTGATAGCGGTGTGTGTTCCCTATGCCTATATTTCAAAACGTTTTTTCGTGAAGTATATGAAATAGGCACTTGAATTTTAATGTTTCGAATGCAAAAAGAGGTATGTACATTCTACTGAAATGAACAATTTGAGACTTCGCAGCAGTGAAATGCACGAAAACATACTTCAAAAATTAGTGAAATTCGGGACTTTGCGTTCGTGTTTTGTTTGTCAATTAGTAAAGTTTTTGTGTTGCCTTACCCTTTAAGGTGTCTTTGTCATTGACTACTTGTCCTGCGGAAGTAAAGCTTGGATCACTATGAAACAATAAAACTAAATGAAAAAGTTGTACATTATTAACGATTAGTTGCTTGACGAATTGCCCTGCATGCATATTTTGCACTTTAGTAGTTGTAATGCGGAAACGTAGTGGCTTGACAATAAACTGTAGTATGTATGGACGACCATTTTTTTTTTAAAAATTGATAATACGGAAAATTTATAAAACCGTCGAATGAAACAGTAGGAAATCCCTCTGGCTGTGTTTCGCGCGGGTATAATATTTTTTACAAGTTTTTTAGAATATAATTTACAGACTTATCATATCTTTCTTCCGTCACATAATTTGTCTCCTTCTGTTTAATGTCGTGGCTAAACGAAACGCTATTCTTCCCATAAAAATTATACTTTTCTAAAAGTGCCCTGTACAGTAATTGCAAATTATTGTAAATCTTGTCATCACGCTTGCTCAGTGTCCTATTTCTTCGGAAGTTTGGCGTTTCGGAATTTTCGCTGTGTGAGAAACAGCTGCTTAGTTAAAACTGTAGATATTTTTATTTTTCTAGTCATTGGATCTGAGAATGTCATCTAACCTATTTATTCTTGCACTGATACTGTGTTTTGGCGATTAATTGTATGCATGCAATATTATAGTAGTGGTAGTTGCATTTTCTGCAGTAATGTAGCTTGGGTTTTCTGCAGTTTGACTGAAACCCTGCAACTTTTTTTCTAGTTGAGCTTCATTTAAAATCCTGAATTGGCTTAACTTTTTTTCAGACTTAGTTGTAATATTACTTTTAAGCTTTTAATATTCAAAGTATTTCCAGGTATCAGATTTTTCTTTTTCATATTTTGTAGGCCAGCCAATATGCTACTATGTTGTGCATCTATAGACAGACCTCTTTGACAAACATTATGTAGTGAGAAAGCAAAACCAAAAGGGGAACTGTGCACATCCATATTGATAATAATAAATTAAAAAGTTGAAAACACATATGGTAGTTTAAAAATGCTCAGCCATGTTTGGAGCCCTTTCTAGACTCTGAAACATGTTGTGAACTCTAACATCATATGAGAGTAGTGCAGTGTCATTGAAATGTATCAGGTAATGTATGTATAATCTACCATTATTATGTATGGAGGCCAGCAAGAATTTAGTTAAATGAAGCCTTTAACTTCAGAGTTTTTTCGCAGATGCTGTCAAAAGGATCTTTCTGGAATTTTTTGTTTTATAATAAGAGGTTACCCTTGCACTATTTACTGTCATGTAGCTCCCATTATAATTAATTATGATTCAGTACTGCCAAACATAAATTATAGATGTTGTTTCTATGTATTAGGAATTAATCTATGCTTCCATCCTATCATGCAGACTCTTTTTGTTTTGTATGTTACAGATATTTTATATTTTATGTTAACTCCTGTGCAGAAATGTTAATGGCTCAAAGCAGTGAACCTCTTCTCAAATATTCCCGTACAACTCCAAGTTGGAACTTGAATTCTTTGGTTCATCGGTCAGTTTGCGCATACTATCTCCCCTTTAACATTTGAGACTGTGCTAGCTCAAAAATCCTCACCCTTGTTATTATTAAATCAATGTTTCATTTGTGTTAAAGAGGGAATCAGTTTCTTCAAAAATGTGTTCCTTTTAATACAACAATTGAAGTTGTGGAATAATAAAACCACAGAAAAAAATTATTTCCATGAAAATGCTCTTTTATCAAACCTGGCGTAATAACTGTAGCTGTTATGTAAATATGATTACATTTTCAGCATGGTGGATGTAGTCTTCATTTGTGTACTACATATGCTTACCGCAGGAGTGATGTGTGCTCCTAAAACACATCATGCATTCTGTATGAATATTTGACAAAAACGTTGTGCTGTCATCTTGGTTTACATATTCTGATCTTGTAAAATTCAAAAGCTTCCCTTCTTTCTTGAAATGAGTGTATTGTGTGTTCAGTGTAAGTTATATGATAAAAGCAACATAAGTGTTCTTTCTTGTTGACAAAGAATTATTTTTTCCTTGCCCTAGTAATGATTGTTATCTTCAGAGCTTCCTATACAACAGTTAAGATAATGTGTATACAAGCAACGTTGTTCCCCAAGTACTGACGTTTGGTTCTTTAGAAAACCAGTTGTGTAAGAGTATTTATATTGAGGTGCTCCCACTTAATATTCTCCATCAGTTCCCTACATGATCTTTGTAACTGTTTAGTTTTGTGCCTTGACCCCAGACTATAACAAAATTCATTCAACTAGCTTTCTTAATTGTTGTGATGGTTCGTGTGCTTACAGACTACCACTCTCCACCCTTCTTAAGCATTTTGATATAATAATTTGGAACTATTGTCAGCTGTTCACTAAAATTACTCTAGAAGAATAATGAGCTTGTACATTACAGGCAGTTTCCCAGGAATTGCATCAGTTAATGTAATATTAAAGATTACGTTTTTCTCTTTTTGTAGGTCACTTAATTACCCAGCCTTTTGCAGCAGAACAGAACCAGTGACAGTTAGTAAATGATAGTGTTCTTGTCTATGTCCCCTTAAGAGCAACGCTTTGTCTCACACACTTGTGACAATAGCTGAGCAGGGGTCGCTTAACAGCTTGGTGAGTCGTGTAGCAGCAGAGATCTTGTACTCCAACTGTAGCTATAAGGCAGTCGTGTGACACAGCAATATAAGTTTTAATGTTTTCAGTAGTGCCTTGACACACCCATAATTCATGTACATGTGAGGTATAGGTTCAGTACATCAGTTTAAGATTGCTTTCATATTGTGTAAGAAAACTTTGGTATAATGGATCCACTTACACAGGGTTTTCCTGTCATTGAAACAGATGCTTATTTGCGGAGTAACTGTGTCGATTCAGAGCTGAAAAATGTGTGTTCACTTCATTGTATGTGCCTGATATGATTACTCAAGATTGTTCACACTGTTTCAGGTGTCTATGCTAATGACTGACAGGGGAGATGGCAGCACGTGAAAAAAAGCCAGCTGCAAGCAAACAGTTGGGAAACCGTAGAGATGCTGACAGTAGCAAAACTTCGTTGACAGTTTCGACTATAAAGAAATTTAATAGTTTGGCTGATGCAAAGAAGGATCTGCTGAAGCTATCGGAGGATGTAGCTTCAGCCACAAAGAAACCAATACCTGGAGTAAGCATGTCATTATTGTGAATAACTCTTGCAGATTTATGTTTTGGTATCTTACATAGCTAAGCTTAAGTATATAAAACAAGTCAAAATGCACATCCCGTAATGCAAGAAGTGGAAAAGTTTCTGAAATCTGTTTTTTTTTTCTTCACTCAAAAACTTGTCATTTGCAATAAAGCTCTGTGGAGACTTTCCTGGGTTCCTGATTAGTTATAAGTACATTTATTTTGTTAATTACTAGAAATTGCAGATTTATGCACTGAAAAAAGTTTAGCTAATAATCTTCTGTTTCATTGGACGTCTTACGTCATCACCATCTCCTCCTGCACGTTTTAGGCTTTGCCTGTTACTACATCGACTTAGAGAGATTAGTCCAAGTCCTTCCATCTGGCTTTGGGTCTCTTCATCCTGTCGGTTTGTATTTGTAAAGTATTTTTTGAAGTCTGTCATGTATGTTGCTACATGCCTGAAAAGTCTCATTTCCATACTCCGGATTTTTAGTGGTCCTTTTTTTTTTGTTGTTGTTGTTTAGTTTTCGCTTCTGTACATTACAACTAGGAATGACTGTGTTTCGTAAAATTTCAGAATTCTCTCTTTTCTTACTTTTCTTTGCAAGGTTCATGTAGTACTACCATTAAGTTAAAACTTTTTCTATCTTATGTTCAAAAAAATTTCATCTTTATGTGATACATTGCATCCCAAGTGTTTAAATTTACTTGCTGTCCTATTTTCCCATTTGGATGTAATTTTGTTTCTTCTATAAAAACTATTGCCTTTTTTTTTTTTTTTTTTTAAATCAGGTGTCTGTAAGTTGCATGAAGATCAGATCCTTTGTAGTTAAGATACTGCTCTTAGTAGGTTATTCTCACTGTTAGTAATTATTATTCAGTCATCTGCTGATGACATATGACATTGTCAGTATGTAGTCTGGTTGTTCAAAGTTGAAAGAGTAAGACCTTAGTTCATTTATCCTTTTCAAAAACATTTGCTTTATGTAGATCTTAATTAAAAAGCATGGGTGGTAAACTGCATCCTCAGTAAACCTAGGTTCATACTCTCTCTGTTTTGATTATTTTTGCCTGCAATAGATATCTGACTCTTCATACATACTTTTTATAACATTTAATAAATAATAATAATAAAGTTGTTAAGTTCCTGGAAGAGCATGCGTCTTTTAATGTGTCTTACTATTTTCCAAAAGATTACATACTGACACGATTGATACAAAAGTGCCCAAGCAGTATTTGTATAGGTACTGATTTTTTGGAAAAAAAAAGAGACTCCCAGGAGAACATCTTGATAATCTAGCAAACTTTTTAGACTGTGATGTTTTTAATTACTTAAGAGATAACTGTTGTATCTTACTTTATTAATGTAACTCCATTTTAGAACACATGGGGGTGGCAGAGACTAAATGTCAAAAGAATGTAGTAAGGGACGAGTGAGATAAGGAGAGAAACAATACAAATTGCCTAAGGAAAAATACTGATAGCTGCATAAGATGAACTTCATCTCACTCTTACAATATTTACTTAGCTCCTTAGGTGGTATTATTCTGCAACATATTTGAATTTAATCAGTTAAAGAATTGTACGAACATAATTTGTAGTTTGGCATTGGTAGAAAGTGGGAGAAAAAATATGCAAGCAGATGGTGAAAGGTTGTTCTAGGCAATGCTAATCAGAGGTATTGTCTAAGTTTTGAAAAGTCTGAAAGCCTGTGTGGCAGTGGAGTTTTTGAGGAAGAAAACAAAAACTTAATGAAACAAATACGTGATAGGTAGCAAAAGACAGAAAACAGTGAGGAGAAATTGGCAAATAAGAATAATTGAGGGAGCAAATGCCTGAGATGAGGGGATGTGTTGAAAGGCAGAACACACAGAAACAGAATGAAACACAACAAAGGGCAAGGGGGATGAAATTGGAAGGAAATAACAAAGTTAAATGGTACAGTTACAGTTAATACTTGAGAAGTTGGAATAATATAGAAAGATTATAAGATATATCGGAAAATTACTAAGAAAATAGTGAAAATGAAATTTAATCAGATGAAAAGTTAGTCAGTAACACCCAGAGAGATAAGTAGGCAGGTGGCACAGAAAACAATAGAGAATGATAAGTTAATATTTGGTGCTCTATTTGTATCCTATTTAAGTAATTTTATGATGCATTGATTCAAAGTTGTGAAGCTCTCTTTAATATCTAGTGAAAAGTATAATTTCGATCAGAAATAAACTGGTATTCATCACATTTCTTTATATCTTTCACATCCACTTTTTTTTTTTTAAGTTAATGCACAGTTTGCTATGGAATATGTAAGTATAAAAGCAATTTAAAAATGGTGTAGAGTACTGAGCTGTCGTTAGCTTACTTGCCGATTAAACATTAGTGTTGACTTTGACCCGTAGAGTTTGAGTAGGAGTGTAAAATATTTGCTGTTAAAGTATGCTATCTCAATAAAGGTCTTCAGTAGTTGACTGAAGGCCTGATGATGAAGATGTACTTTGGAATTTGAAATTATTAGTAAAATATAATATTGTATGCCAGGAAATATAGTTGTCATTCTAAGCTTTTGATTCTACAGTGTACGTACATAGTTTTGGCAGCACAGATTTGATGTAAATTGTATCAAAAGGAAAATTCAACCAAGAAAGCTGTTAAATTACATTTGATTGTGGCTGAACAGTACGCATCTGAATGAGGTGAAATTCCTAGTTCTACTGACAGGAACACTTAAATGAACATCCATTCATTTATATTTGTTCACCATTCTTCTTTCTTGTCTAATTACATTATACTTCATGTGTGTTATAAATTTTAATTAATTGTTATATAACCACTAATTAAGAATAAAGACAATTTTTATTAAAAATTGTAATTCAGTGTTTATTAATTAATATTTCCATTTGTTAAGATGTATAAAGAATTTAAATAAAAGAAAAAAGAAGTGTTCCTACAAAAACTTGTACACTATACACTCGGCTGCAGACAACTACATTGTTGCTCCACATTCTTTAATATTTAATACAGGTAAACATTCAAACAATCCATAAAGTATTTTTTTTTTTTTTTTTTTTTTTTTTTTTTTTTTTTTTTTTTTTTTTTTTTTTTTTTAGAATTGCATTGTACTGCTTTAGGAAATTGATTGCCATCACTGATCTTCAAATCCTGTAAGTGAGGAGGGCAGAGCAGTCTGTTAGGTCCCCTTGTTTCGTAAATATCTCATATCATTGTACATCAGACTCATGTAGGAGCATAAATTTCCAAAATTCAAACTAAAAAGATCAGCGATGTGAGTAGACAAAATAGATTAGAATGGACTTCAGGCAGTAAGACTGTCTTCTACTCCCTTCAATGGCTTACCAACTGTACCTCAGAAACTGATAGGTGAAGGTGGTACAGAGAACTATTTTAATAAATTCAGCTAATATCAGTTTAAAATTATATTCTGTAAAAACTTGTATTATATACATGATGTCCCAGAAAAATGCCAACAACATTTATGATGTTGTGCAGAAAGGCACAATGACCAGTTTCCAAGAAGGAACCTGAATCCATAAATGCCTAGCTTGGGCACTAAAAAGTGATGAATTCTGAGATGATTTGCGTTTCACATTACGTCAATAAATGCAACTTAAGTAGTACATTGACCAGTTCACATTACAAATGAGCTGCGAGCTGTTTACCTCCTACGTCAGTGCTGAGCCTCGAGCACATGAGCTAGTACGTGCTGTTGTCTTTGAAGTATTTCAATTGCTTCATAAAATCGAGTGATAAGGTGCACCACTGATGTTACTGGGCTGCAGTGCAACATGCTCTTCATAGATGTCAGATCTGCCGTCCACATCAGAGGGTGCTGGAGCTCGGTTGTGTTGCAGCCGCTTGTCCACCCGAACATTTAGTCACTCTACATCCAATAGGGTAGGTAAATCATCTTTAATAAATGTGAAATAGATTGGTCAAGTTAATCTCTTTGGCAGTAGATATTGCCCAATGATAATGGTCAACAATTATCCCTGCCAGATGTTAATACTGACCCTGTGTTGGTAATTTTGTATCACTTGTGCACCCGGATTTTCATCCACCCAAATTTACATGTTGTGCAAGTTTAAAATGCCCCTTCACATGGGAATAGCATGAAGCTCAGGAATTGTGGGTGGAGTGTGCATTGTTGTAAATACCACTGTGCAAACTGTATCCTTTGTGGATAGTCCTCCTCCCTCAGTGACTGGACTGTGTGCAGATGGTATGGCTGGAGCCAGTGTTCATGGGTATCGTGCCACACAGCACTTTTACCCATGTGCAGTGCTTGTGCCAACTGCTGGAGGCTGGGTTTTCTTCAAACATTGTCAGCATGTGCTCCTCCAACTGTAGTGTTCAAGAAGAGTGTGGACAACCCGCATCATGTTTCAACACCTAGCACAGGACAACAGTAGACTGGGGGTAGTATTCGCAAGTGCCCAGCACAAAGTGCTACTACTTTACTGTACATCAGACACGCCTCGTGCAGAAAATACTTACGTGCAACTTTCCGGCTTGTCTGAGGTGACAGCGAATGTGAAATGAAATAGGGTACATCTGTGTGGAAAACATTCTGCATACAACCTTGCAGTAGAAGTAACTCTCCCATTGCTGTTCTCTGTGCCCTATGCAGACACCATGTCAAACATTTCCACAGCTTTGTACTGGTACATGTCGTGTTGATGTTAATGTTACTGCACTGGCAGACCACACAACGTCTGCAGTAGGATGCACACAAGGGCTGTGTGGAGGAAGGTAGCGCATGCATAGGAATGTTATTAGGTCCAGGTCATCCATTCACAGTACATAGATGCTAAAGGGTTGCATACCTTCTGTATTTAGGCAGTAAAGCAAATTGGAACAAACTGTCACAACCATTCATTCTTATACTTTCATACTCTCCAGCATCCAAGCCATTTGTTTCTGGATATGGGTTCCTTCTTGCAAACCAATCAGTTTGTGTTGACTGTGTGTGTGTGTGTGTGTGTGTGTGTGTGTGTGTGTGTTTGTTCATTCATTTTCAAACGTACACTAGCTAATAAAAAAAAATAAGTTTCAGTGAATAGGAATTTTACTGTTAATTTTAGTAGAAAATTGTAATAAAGTTATAAATTACTGGCTTACGGAAAGGACTAGATGTAGAGAATTTGAGAAAGATTTTAAATTGAACAGGGACAGGTGAACACTGTGAACAAAAGGAACCATAACTGAAGAAAGAATGAGGAATGAGTAAAAAGTGGGGACCCAAAAAAGAAAATGATTTAAGTGGGAACAAGATTGACCTAAAGAGGGAGGGAATGACTGCTATTCAGAAGTCTTTCCTCGGTCCTTTCATTCAGTTTAGTGAACTATTCCTTTGGAACTGTGCCCCATCTCTAGTTCCATCCTCTGGGAATTGCAATTCAGTGTTTATTAATTAATATTTCCATTTGTTAAGATGTATAAAGAATTTAAATAAAAGAAAAAAGAAGTGTTCCTACAAAAACTGGTACACTATGCACTCGGCTACAGACAACTACATTGTTGCTCCGCATTCTTTGGTACTTAATACAGGTTAGATTGAGGAGAACATTCCTTTTGTGAAGGGAAACCAAGATGAAAGGGTAGGTGTCAGAGAGAGCAATAGATTGAAGACAGTACACTGGTAAGCACTGTGCCAGCTTCAATGTAGAACTGATAGAGCCAACTGAGAAGAATAGGTGGCTTTGGGAGGAAGAGTGGAAAGAATACTGCAGCTAAGATGTTGGAGGGTTATGGAAATAAAGATGATAATAAGGAACTGAGCAAATAATGACATTTTACCACTAGGAAAAAAGCAGAGCAATGAACACACATTTGTTTGTAAAAGTATATAGTTTCACATGTTGCTCTCCTTCCGATGTAAGATTTATCAAGACTAGGATTTATCAAGTAACTAGTAGAGGGTGGGTATTTAAAACTGTTGTACAGCAGGAATGATTGGGGCATTCTTTGGAACTGACTTAAATATATCGAAATTCGGGTACAGTGCATCAAACATTTTAAATAGATTTATCATTCATTTAAAACTCATGTACATGGACTAAATTTCAGTCAAATATAAACAAAATCTTGTAGTTTAATAATATATGATGTGGTAGAGTAATATGTAAGAATTACAGACTGATATGAATTTCAGTTAGGTTGTTGTCCCAGAGGACACTTCAGTTTCAACGATAGAAGCCTTGGGAGTGCGATGCTGTTAGACAAGGAGATTAGGAAGGTGCCAGTAGGTGGTGTGGGAAGCATATCAGGGTGTTCTTGTTGCTTCCTAGGTTGGCCATACAAATCACAGTTAGTCTTTGTCGTTGCCACTTAGCCTCCTCTACCTTCTCCAGCTAGTCCCAACACTCGTATCATCCCTGAGCTTGTCAGGCAGTCTCAGTAGTGGTCCTCTTCTCTGTGTGTTGCCTTTGATGTCCCTCCACCACCTATCTGTTATCTGGTCTTTTTGATGCATTATATACCCATACCATGTCAGTCTCATCTCTCTAGTCATAACCACAATGGCCAACATTTTACACAACTCCTGCAATTCATGGTTTTTTTCCCTAGTGGTCTCCATCGTTGCCCAAAAATCTGTCTTGGAACAGCATTCTCAAATGTCAGGAGTTTCCTATCTTTTGTGTCGGTCCAGGTCTCTGTTCTGTATAGGATGACAGTTTGAACTCCTCTCCTGTAGATCCTAAACTTTGTGGATCCCAATAGAAGCCAGGACTTAAGCAGATTTCCAAGTGCAGACCTTGACCTCCTTCCTGCCTGCATTTTAGGGCTTGACTTCAGAAAACCTTAGCCTTGTCGAATTTACATATTAAAGCGTTAGAGGCCTGGTTGGTACAGGGTTGTGATAAGCAGGGCAGGGAAGATAGCTGCTACTGAATTTTTTGGATGTGGTAGAGGTATTTGCTGGAGTGTGCGAGTAGGGTGCTGCACAGGAGATTAGCTTGTGGACAATTTGTGGCAGAGTAAAATCAGAAAATGGTGGTTCGTATAAACGTCGAGGAATTTGGTGTTGGAGGAGATTTGGTTTTTTGGTCAATGAAACACAATTTTATTCTAGAGCTGTGAAGTTGGGAGCAAAGACTAGAAAAAGACTGGTTTAGTTCATATTGATTAAATCTGAGGCTCAAATCCTGGCTCCCACATCTTTGCACTCTCAGTTTTTATAGTTTAAGATTCCTTACATGCTTAAATGTGTTTTTAAGGCAGTCACTGCATTATTGATTTACATTTTTTTTTTTTTGCATGTTATCTTCACTTTAAGAGTGTTAAGTGTCTTTTATTTTTATTGGTTATTATAGGTGATAGGTTGCATCAAACCAGTCCAAGACTGATGACTTCAAAAAGATTAAGAAAAAAGTGTTATGGAAGGAGTAAAGGTAACAATTCACTGTGTAGTTGATGCATTGAGTCTTCAATAAGTGCACAAACCAGAATGAGAATAAGGCTGAGTTTTCAGATGAATCCTTCAGAGCTAACAGAATACATATACACTTGCGTGGTTACATTATGCCGACACTGCAACTTAACTGGGTTTAGGGGTTTTATCGAGGGGACCGAACAAGTGGAGGGGGTGGGCAGGAAGCAGGAGGGAGGATAGGAGATGGGGAGAGAGGAACAGAAAATGCACAGTATGTTAATTTGGCACCAGTAAGGTCACTCTGGGAGGGGTAGGTGGAGCTGTGCACATTGATTGATGATGTTGAGGGATGGTCTGAATGGGGAAGATAGAATGGAGAAAAACGCAGATACTGGAGAGAATAGTGTGAGTGCAGAATGAGCAAAGTAGGGTGGAGAAGAGGTTGGTTTGGGACAGGATTGACACCAGGAGGCTTTTGGGATACAACAGTGTATTGCAATACACAATTTGGTGGAGCTGGCGTTGGGGAAAAGGATCCAGATATGTATTCTGTTAGCTCTGCAACATGATTTATCCAAAAAATCAGCAACATTCTCAGTCTCGTTTCTGTCATTATTGACATCCCTTTGATCAACTATATGGTGAGCTGGTATTTCTTTCCTTCCGTTGTTTATATTCCCTCAAAGTTTTTTGAAATAGATTTTTGTGTTGCAGTAGTCAGAACATGCTCTTCTTTTAATTAGCTTTTACTTGTTTCAGGCATTTGTACGGCGGAGGAAAAACTCTGTCGCCTCTGTTGCAGCTTCGGAGCCAGGGGTCGGAACATTGAATTCAAAGAATTTGCTGACAAGTTCTTCGAAGATTAACCCCAGGGTAGTTGCTAAGAAATCTGGCATTGGTGGCAACAAGAACACGCGAACTGGTGCCGACTCTCTGGTGACCAATGGTGTTACCTATAAATCGCCATATGGGATGCGATCTGATTCCAAAGGGCTGCGTAGTGGAAAGCGTCGAGATGGGAAAGGACTTATAGAATTTGGTGAACGGCCACTCGAATACAGTCTCAAGAAACGACGCATAACGGTAGGTCTGAAATTGTGTGTAACATTTCTTCTTCTTCTTCTTCTTCTTCTTCTTCTTCTTCTTCACCACCACTTAATGGTGTAGGCTAAATGTCTGCCCCATATTTCCCCAGGTCTTTCAATATTTCCTCCTTTTGTGGCTTATAGAACCTTACCTGTTTTGCAATCTATCTTCATTCATTCTGTTAACATGTTCTTTGTATTTTCTTCTGTAATCATGCACTTTGCCCCCAGCATTAAAGATAGTAAGTTCTGGTCTTAACCTCTCCATGTATGTTCTGTGTAACCTTGAGCATTCTTTAACTTTCCTTAAAAATCTTGTGTGCAGCTCTCGATCTAGAAGTCAGTGTCACTGCTGCTTTCTGATCGCGGAGTCCAGGATTTGATTCTTGGTCGGGTCAGAGATTGTGGGACTGGGTGTTTGTGTTATCAGAATCATTACATTTCATCTTCATCACAAAGACAC
Source organism: Schistocerca cancellata (assembly GCF_023864275.1). Taxonomy (NCBI): domain Eukaryota; kingdom Metazoa; phylum Arthropoda; class Insecta; order Orthoptera; family Acrididae; genus Schistocerca; species Schistocerca cancellata. Next base: position 27,797,241 of record NC_064635.1, read on the forward strand.
CCAAGTCGCTGAAGTGGCATCATATAGGAGACTTTCACAAAGCGGTCAAACAAGTGCAGGCAGGATCTCCTGGGCAATAATGGTGTTCGATAATTTCAGTTCATAAAAATCATATTTTCACTGTTTGTATCTTACTGGTACCATTGCATGTACTGTATACATTATTACAAATGTTCAATAATTGTGTATAAAGGTGGTAGGTACCAAAACTACAACGTAGTCTGTCCATCATAACAAGCATCAAAAACTCTCATGAGTACTTCATCGAAGATTAGGTGGAAAAACTGAAAGTAGATTAGCAGAGGACTGGTCTGATATTAGAAAGAGCAGTGTCATGGAAGACAGTACTGTAGTACTGCGGCTAGTAATAGTGAGCAGATTCAGGAAAAAGTAGAAAACACATTATATTGGTAGATTTGGAGATGATGTTGATGATGTGAAATGGAATAAAATCTTTTCCATCCGTAGCGTGCTATTGACTACTAGAAGTGTAGACAGTAATTCACTCTATACACAAAACACATTGTTTATTTCAATTTTAAAAATAGCGTAAAACAAGAAAATGACTTCTTTCAATAGCTCTTGTCATTTACTTGGATCAGAATAACAGAGGAATTAACAGTTGAGCACAGGAAGGGGGATGTTGTCAGTTTGCCATTACACGCAAGGACAATATGGCTTGTAGTAACACCTGTGCGTATCCATAATGAATACATTCGTAAGTTCTCCATTAATGTGCACATAACCCTAATAGTTTAGTCACACTCTTCTTCTGCATCTGTACTCCACTAGCTACATTGTGGTGTATAGCAGAGTGTACTTCGTGTAACATTGTCACTGTCCCCTTTCCCTGTTCCAGTTGTAAATGGTTTGTGGGAAGAATGAGCTGTGATAAGCCTTTGGGTGAGCTCAAATATCCCTAATTTGACTTTCATTGCCTTAACATGAGATAAATGTCAGAGAAAGCACTATATTGGTTGACAGTCTAACCAGAAACTTCCTTGAAATTTTAATAGTGAACTAATCTGTGATGCATATGCCTCTCTTATAGTGTCTGCCACAAAAGTTGGCCGATCATCTCCATTACGCTTTTGCACCTATTAACGTGTCTGTAACGAAATGCACTATACTGCTCTTTGGATCTTCTCCATTTCCTCCATCAGTCCTTGCTGGTGTAAACCGCAAACTGGTGAACAGTATTCAAATATTAGTCGAACAAGGGTTTTGTGAGCTACCTCCTTTATGGGTGGTCTACATTTCCTGATGATTTTTCCAATGAATCTGTCTGGCATCTGCCTTACCTGCAATTAGATTTATGTGGTCGTTCTACTTTAAATCACTCTGTATATATACTCCTAAATATTTTATGGACACAATTGCTTCAGTGATTGTTTTGCGGCCACGCGGGGTTATCCGAGCGGTCTAAGGCACTACAGTCACGGACTGTGCGGCTGGTCCTGGTGGAGGTTCAGGATAATTTAGGTTAAGTAGTGTGTAAGCTTAGGGACTGATGACCTTAGCAGTTAAGTCCCATAAGATTTCACACACTTTTTTTTTTATTGTTTTGCAGTTGTGTAATCTCACGATAATGGGTCTTTTTGCCTGTTTATGTGCAGTACATTAAATTAGTATGCTTACAATTTGCAGGTCTTCCTGCATTTAACAATAATTTTTGAACTTTGCTACTCCTCCGTGTACAACAGCATCATCCTCAAAAATCCTTGGGAACTTCAGAAAGCCATACAGTATATGGTGAACAAGTATTGGTCCTATAACGCACTGTTGGAGTATGTCCGAAGTTACTTTTAAACCTGAAGATTTCTTTCTGTTGGGTATAAAATGTTGTGTTATATTTGCTAGAAACACTTCAGTTCCATCTCCCACCTGGTGTGATACTCTGTACACTCATATTTTGTTCATTAGGCAGCAGCACAGAACTGTATCGAATGCCTCCCCAAAGTCGAGCGTCACAGCATTGTTCCTAACTTGTTTCACAGTTAGCTTCTCATATTCCATAAAAGAGACCTTCCATACAGACAAAGCATGTACACTAGGTTGGGACTTAAAGACAGAAGTAACTTTCAGGAAGAGTCACAGTCAAGTAACATATCTCGATGAAACTTGGACTATACATAAAAGAACTGCTACAGTTTCGTACAGGAAAGTAACCGAAAGAAATACATCAAGAGATGTACAGTAATGACACTATATTCAAAGAAAACAGTTACACTGAAGTCACCACAATTTATAATGGTCACCTAGGCATTACGAAAGTTGGGATATGTTTCTTAATAGGGTGTGTGAGCACCACATACAGCAGTGCTTGCTTTGCGCTGGGGTTCCATGCTGGCCACAAGGTTGGTAACGAGTTCTTGCGGTGGGGAATTTTCTTGCTCCTGCAATACGTCACCCCAATTCATCCCACACATGCTCAGTGGACTTTAACTTCGGGGGGGTGGGGGGGGGGGGGCAGAACAAGCAGACCAGTACATTCACTGAATATCCTCTCATTCCAAGAGCTCCTCAACCTGTACTGTTTGATGTGGTAGCACAGTGTCATCCAAGAAATGAAGTCAGGACACAATGCACCCCTGAAAAAGAGACTGGAGGAAGGAGTACAATAACATCGACCAGTTAATGTACTGTGTTCAAAGATTTGGGGGGGGGGGGGGGGGGTCAGTACTCCCTTACAACAATTTACTTCTCCACACCATAACATCTGGACCACCAAAACGATCATGTTTGATAATGTTCATGGGAGCATTATTTCTCCCACCTCTCACTATATGATAGTATGTCCAGAATCACTACTCAAGGCTGAATATGCTCACATTTGAGAAGAGCATGCAACCCCTCTCCTCGTTAGTCCAGTCCATATGATCTTAGCACCATGGCAAACTGTGACACCAATGTGTGGGTGTCAGCGGAACTCAACATACTAGTGAGACCACCGCCATGAAGTCACTGTGGAGTGTGAGATTGTGTTCTTTGAACCGCTGTTAAATGTGGCTGTAATTGTAGACAAATATTCTAAATGATGGACCCATTTTCAAAACTTTGCATTTATCCAAGTTCAAATCCAAAATGAACTAGCTTTTACAAGCGAAAAGAAGTAGTTTCAAAGTTTTTTTCATAGTGTTTGATGTCAATTTAATAATTTGTAATTAATTCTTAATCATTATTTAATAATTAGAAATGTGATGAGTGTTATAAATGTACAGTGTGGCCACCATTGGCTGAACGGTAAACATTGACGCAGTAGCCAAACTCGCCCCACACACGCAAAAGCATATCTGCTGTTACCAAGTGCACAGCAGCAGTGATCTGATCCATGAATCATTCGGAGTGGTTAGTAGAGGTGGGACATAAACAGCTTCCTTCACATAGCCCCATAAGAAATAGTCGCAGAGTGTGAGATCAGGAGATCTCAGTGGCCAGAAGTGCAGAGCCAGGTTCTCAAGTCCCCTGTGACCAATCCAGCGCTGAGGAAGGGAGTCATTCAAGAAGCCTCGTTCATCACGGTGCCAAGATGGTGGAGTTCCATCTTGTTGGAAAATGAACTCTTGGCAACCTTCCTTAACTTGAGGGAATATTGTTCCAACATTTCCAGATACATGATTCCCATTACAGTTCATTCCACAAAGAAAAGTGGCCCATAAAACTTTGTATGGAATATGGCACAGAACATGTTGATCTTCGGTGAGTCTCTTTCGTGTTTGCAATGGTGAATGTGGATTGTCCAAACCCCATATGCGAATATTGCCTCTGTTGAGTTTTCTACAAAGGTGGAACATCGCTTCATCGCTAAAAATTACACACTGTAGAAATGCGTCATCCTCCATTTTTGCCCACACATAACCACAAAATCCAAGATGCTTCTCTTTGTCATAGTTTTGAGAGTCTGTGCAAGTTGTAATTGGTAGGGCTTGTACAGCAAACGCCTCTCAGAACTTTCTATACAGTTGGTTGGGGTATTCCAAGTTCTCGACTGTCTCTGTTGTAGACTTGCTGGAACTGCACAAACAACTTTCTTGAATCTGTCTGACATCGTCCTCTGACACACGCGGTCAGCCTGTGCTTTATCCTTCGCATGCACTCCCAATCTGTTTAAATTGCTTAAGCCGATGGCTAGTGCTTTTGCAAGTTGGTAGTTGAATACGGAACTTGGTACAAAATGTCTGCTGCACTGCAATTTGCGACTTGCTTTTCACAAACCTTGCAGAAAACCTTGTGCTCCAATCACCATCTCACACACAACTGACAGTGAAACGGAATGATGGCCCTACTGGTGCGCAAACACTACTGGCCGTGTCTGAAGCCATTACCACCTGCCCATCAAAAACTTTGAAACTACTTCCTTTCATTGGTATAAAGTTTGTTTAGAATAACCCTGTACATTTCGTTTGATATGGTTCACTTCTTTTATGTTTCACAGTTTAGTGGTTACCTGCTACTGTAGTTGATAGTGATTGATTACCATCTCTCCTTCAGGCAGAAGTGCCCACAGCTCAGAATGCTCCACATACACATGAAACAGTGCTGTAAGCAATAACAAACTTCTGGGCTACACTTGTCACATTTCATCGTTCTTCCCGTTTCCCCACGATTCGTCTCCATGTGAAACCATACAAATATTGTCTCCAGGCAATGTTGTAATGAATACCACCACCATAAGGCAGCATAACTGTTCATTGAAGGACACAAACTTTCTTTTCCCATTCCTTCAGCTGCCTTGTGTTTTGGAGTCAGCCTCATTTAGTGCTGTATCACCTGACCTCAAGCCATATGACCTCTAGCTTTCTGTGCATGTTTCGGAGACCTCTGGCAACATGCTCCCAAACTTTCATTTGTTTCCACCATTTAGTTGATGTATTATCTAACATAATTTTTCTCATCCATAAGTTTTACAGAGCAGTATAATAACAAATTGCAACTGTTACGTTGTCATCTGTATCTGGATGGCAACCAGCAGGAGATAGCAGAGCATTATGACAACTGTGCACAGGACAAAAGGTATGACCAGCGACATGCTCTGATTGACTATTACTGTGGAAGTTGTTCTGTAGACAACTAGCTGTCAGTCACTTTGTTATCCTGATGCAGATGTAGTTTAACATCTCGCCATCCGTCATGTCCGCCTGTTTCACACCACATTACTGTAGTTTTCTTTATGTTTGTATGCATATTACAGCCATCAGCTAACATGTGGTCCAGTTCAGTAGACATATGGTGTGATTCTTGTTCAATTTCTATGACTGCTGACTTGTCACTTGCGAAACGTAGCATGCTGATTTTCTGTCTGCAAGTTCCAACACTCACACAGTTGTATAACTCTTTCCGTCCCTCATTGCTTCCTTTACATACAGATCAAATATCAGTCAGTGTTGATAGTAAGCAAACTTGCTTCACTCCTTTCCTTATTTTTGTCTCCAAAAACTGGAACAGTTTGTGCTGTTAATGGTGTGCTCCCTGGTATGCAAATTGAATCATCATTTGGTGCTGCAAGTTGTGCTGTTGTATGTACTCACTGCCTCGACTCTGACCAGACTATGAACTATTGATGGTCTCACACCGCTGTTTACAGCAGAGTTCGACCTGTGGCACCCACTGTGCCCTTTGATGTTCCTTTGTTTTCCAGAACCCTTGCATATATTGTATGAAATGCTCATTCTGTCAGTGTTTCCCAATTCTGGTGGGTATAATGGCTGTCAAGTTCTTAATAAATAGACTACTCTTGATCACTCACAAATCAAATCTATCCAGTGTGTACTCTATACCGTTCCGTTTTCTGAGGGGCATTAAGAAATAAAGAACTGGAGACCAGTAAACAGAAACTTGCACCTTTATCAAAAGTATGGCCCACCACAGGTGAGGCACTTGACCCACTGTGACATGAGGTTGTGGATGGCTGTCTTGCAAAATTCCTGGGGCTGCATTGTGAACCAATTCTGAATGTACTGCTTGATATCCTCATTCAGTGTGAATTGTTTTGCCTCTTGGAGCCTTCTTTAGCTCACTGAAGTAGCATAATTGCAGGCAGACAGGTCTGGACTGTGTGAAGGGTGACTGATGACCTCCCGTTTGAATGTCTGCTACTGCATTTGCTGTCTGGGGCCTTTCATTGTCATGGAGCAAAATGACCAGGTGCTCTGGTCATTTAGAGTTGATTGCTATATGAAGGATGGTCAAGATCTGTATCACTGCACATTCACCATTGATTCAATGAGAAGGTGGTATTTTTATTAGAGCACAAGGTGAGCCTAGCCTTTTCCACAGTTGTGTAGATGCCCTTAGATTTTTTGGTGGCAGTGACCTTGCATGCTTCCATATTTTTGGGTGGTGGTGACCTCGCACGCTTCCATTGAAGACTAAGGTGTCGTGACTCAGGTTCAAAGTGATGACACCGTGTGTCATCTCCAGTGACCACTTGTGATAAGAACTAATTCCTTTCCGTGACAGTGCTACAGAGGCAGATGCATTCTGTTGACGAGAGTCTCATTCCTGTGCTGGCTGAAGACTGAGGCAGTCATTGGGAACATGCTTTGGACACTTTCTGGTGTTAACACTTCTGACACTCAGTTCAAACTCTGCATAAATAGGCTCTGCTACCGGAACTTACCAGTCCTGAATAATGAGGGCATCCACCTGCTGGATAATGACACTGGTAATGCAGTGTGGCATTCCATATTGTGCATCATCGGCAAATGACAACCGTCCTTTCCTGAATCACTTGCGCCACACCTTGACATGTGCGGTGGACTTGCAGTATTCTCTGTACATTTGTGCCATTCTTTAACAAATTTTCATTTTCTGCACACCTTCCTCTGTCAGCAAATGCACTACATTCTGTTGTACTTGTGCTGAAGCCTCCATTTCACTGTTTCCAACATAGCTTGAATTCAGTGGACAGTTGACAAGTTCACATGCTCGCTCTGTCATCATGTAGGTGTATGACCGTATCCCTCTACCAGCAACGCTGAGATATCAACACTTTTACAGGGACTGCACCTTCTTTCGTAGGCAGTGACATCACAGTCCTTTCAGCGGTTTTCATTTTACAGCTTCTGGCTCATTTCTTTGTGAATGCATCCTGTGTTTCTGTAAGTACTGGGTGGTGGGCTCTGCTCTATATAATTGGGCAATATAGGTTTGTAGTCTTCGAAGAACCTCAAGGTGTGTGACAGAGGGTACCTTATTTCATCACTTGACTATTCAGTTCACTTTGGTGTGTAGGAAGAATGACCATTGATAATCCTTTGCATAATCTTGACTTTCTCTGATTTCACAGCTTCAGTCCATTCATGAGGTTTGTATGACAGGATTTAATACGTTCTTAGACTCCTTTTTTGGAGCAGACAGTCAGGATTTTAACATTAACATCTCTGTTGTGTGCAGCTCTCATCTCCTTGATGAAACACTCACCATTTACTTAGATCTTCCATGCTTCCTCAATTAATCCTACATCAAAAGGATCCCACAGTAACATCGAACACTCGTAGAATTTACCAAATTTGCTCCCACTATTGTGGATGAGTTAACTTTCCTTAGGATTCTCCCAATTTGTCAGTAATCTGACTGTTCTACTACTAATTTTGTGTGATCATTGCACATTGCAGGACTTAGAGTCCATCATTGTCAATCCTCTGCAGGTCTTCACACATACTAGAACATTTTTCCATTTTTCTGGTGCTTCAGTTTCACTATACACAGCAGCATCAACTGTGAACAGCTTCATGAATCTTCCAACATTATCTGCCAGCTCATTTAAATATTCAATGGATCGGAAAGTGCCCATAGCACTCCCTTAAGGCACATCCACAGTTACTTTCACTTCTGACAATTTCTCCCTACTAAGAGCAACGTGCAATGATCTGCAGTTTAGGGAGTATTCAGTCCAGTGGCAAAGCTGATCTTAGGTTCCATAAGCTTTTTTGCTTTGTTCACTAGGTAACATAGAAGACTCTACTGAACTCACTCCTGAGGCCGAGGGAAATGATATTGATCCAGGTGACAGCATCTGTAAAACCCATGTTTATTCCTACAGAGGAGATTTTAATGCTCTTAAAAGGCTGTACTCTGTGAGGATAAACTGTCTTCCATAATTCTACACCAGATTGCTGTAGTTCTATAGGTCTTTAGTTATGTGCATTGTCTGAGTGCTTTCCTTGAAAATTGTAGTGATTAGTTCCTTTCTCAAAATGCTTGAAACTTTTTGTTGATTTAGCATTGCTGCTAGAAATGGAGCAAGTTGCTTTTGGATGATCTCTATCAATTTGTGTAGGTATTTTATCAGTTCCTTTGTCATGTTTCCTCTATTTAGTAGTTTAATTTGATTTTACATTTGCTATCAGTAATCTGAATACCTAACAATATAATTTATGTTAGACTGCTGCTCGTTACATAGAGGTTGTAGTGACGGAAAGGCACATTTAAAAATAGACATTTTGGAAAATGTCAGCTTTTGAGGAATCCTTCATCACGCACTAGTGCATGCGAGTTGTGCTTGTCCTTTGCTGACTATTTTTCGACGATACGTGGTAAATTCGTGGCCTCATCTTGAGGTGAGAGGGTCCACCCCATTGTTCGCTGCTTGTGTCCTCTTAAGAGTGCTCCAACTTGCTGCTTTCTGGCTTGACAACTCTCTCTCTCTCTCTCTCTCTCTCTCTCTCTCTCTCTCCCCCCCTCCCTCCCCCTCCCCCCTCCCTCCCCCCTCTCCCCCTCCCTCCCCTCCCCCTCTCTCTCCCGCTCCCCCTCTCTCTCCCTCCCTCCCTCCCCCCTCCCTCCCTCCCTCCCCCTCTCCCCCTCCCTCCCCTTCCCTCCCCCTCTCTCTCCCGCTCCCCCTATCTCTCCCTCCCTCCCCCTCCCCCCTCTCTCCCCCTCCCCCTCCTCTCTCTCTCTCTCTCTCTCTCTCTCTCTCTCTCTCTCTCTCTCTGTGTGTGTGTGTGTGTGTGTGTGTGTGTGTGTGTGTGTGTGTGTGTGTGTGTGTAAAGTTGTGTCACAAACATACCATATTGAACATGTGTTCAATATGGTACCAAGGTTTGGGTTGTTGACAGCTTTACTTGTTACCATTAATTACTCGGTCTGTCAATCATCTGTAGTGCCACAGTTTAGAAACTTCAATTCTCTTCTTGTATCTGTTGTTAAACATCCACATTAACATTCATATAAGTTTCAGAGAAGTCTTCCTGATACTTAAACCTATAATTGATGTTAACTTATTATTCTTTTGAAGGAAAAGTTTCCTTGCTGTTATTAGTCTATGTCTACTTCAGCCATTATCAATTATTATGCTGCCCAGATACCAAAACACGTCTACTAGTTCTTAGTGTATCATATCCAAATGTAATTCCCTCTGCCAAGTCTTTTACTGTCTCTGACAGAATTACAATGCCACTCAAAGTTTTCCTTTCTTCCAGAGGACTTTTAATTTCATTTTTTCTTATGTTGTTATCGAAGTAAAAGCAAACTGCACTTCTGTTCTAGGTCGGTCCTACATCAAGTGCCAGCGTACCGACTTCTGCAAATACCACACCATCGCAGACTCCGCCGGGAACACCAGTGGTGAAAAGTGCTCCAAACTCAGAGCCGCCGCAGCAGAGTCGGCCGCGCCTCCTCTTGACTGAACTGCCCAAGACGCAACCCCTGATATCGTTCGATTCCCATCCCAGTTCCTGCGGCGCAACAGCGACAGTGTGGGAGGCGGCTCCGCCAGCTGCCCGGGTGGCACCGAGGGTACTGACGGGGTGGAGGTGGACGGACCAGACCCTGTGCTGGGGCGCGCTATCTCGAGCAAGATCACGGCATTGATCAAGCGCAGCAAGGCCACTGCCATCCTGCAGAAGTTCAGTGAGATGCGAGCCGAGCGCAAGGCGGCAGAGGCCGCTGCCACGCAGCTGCAAGCGAAGGCCGGCGGCTGCAGCTGCAACAAGCCGGTGGACACAAATTCCAACCTGTGTACTGACAATGTCAAAGCGAAGGAGGACTCTGCCAATAAAAACAATTCTCCTGTGTCCCGTGGCACAGTTGCCAAAAAGACTGTAAGTGAGGTAAGTAGTAAACTGTCCATTTGATGAGTTGTGACGTAATCACAGCAAATATCACGGAGATCTAGGAAAGTGTTCACATCTTTATTCCAGTTGCGAACCATAATCTTGTACATCAGGAAATTATTTTCAGTCTGTGATGACCATATCTGACATGAGTAAAAACACTTTTTCTACCACATCCATCCAATGTATCTGAGTATAGTGCAGTCCGAAAATAATAAGCCAGAAAATATTCATTGTTTTGTGTACTGTTGTAAGTACCAAATACAACAAATCTTAACAGGTTTGTTGCACCTATGCAACTGTTCAAATTTGTTGTATGTGGTACTTAAAATTTTACATGAAACAAAAAAATCTTTCCTGTGTTACTATTTTCTGACTGTACCTTCTTACATATGTGATACCTGGCATAAACGCAACATGTGGTGGAAGTTCATGAACCTCTTGTTGACTTGTGTTCAGCAGTCTGAGAATTCTGACATCAACCTCTCAGAATAGATTTTCTTTAATGTGGTATGAACAATATGAGCTTATTCAAAGAATTAACAGCTTTCACTCGTGTAATATTAGGGAGAAGTCTAATCTGCATTTGGATCACACCTCCTTGACTGTTGTGCAGAAAGGTGTGCAGTATTCTCATGCATCCATTTTCAATTAGCTACTGCAATATTTTTTTTAAAAATCTTAGCGGTAATCCTCAAACTGAAAAATTTCCTTATGGCTCTCTCCTTTTATTCTGTTAGGGGGTTCCTGGGAAAAAATTAAGTGAATTCCTGAGCTATATTGATATTTTATTTGCTCAGTTATTACTTGTCACATGTCAATCTCATGTAACTCATTCCATGACTTTGGAGATTTGCTCAGTTTGGTCCTACAAAACTAGATGCATAAAATAAAATAAATAAATATGTTGGCAGGGTGTGATGGAAAAAGTGTTTTTTAGCCCCTCTCTCTCTCTCTCTCTCTCTCTCTCTTTAAACCATAGGCCTTAGAGATTTGCTAAAATAGAGCATCAATTATCCTAAGTAACTGGGGATCACAGGTCTTCATCAGTTTATTCGGCTAATCGTACTGTGTATTTTTACTTACCAATAAAAACTAAGGGAAGGAGAGGGAAAGACGAAAGGATGTGGGTTTTAAGGGACAGGGTAAGGAGTCATTCCAATCCTGGGAGCGGAAATGGATGGATATGTGTGTGTGTGTGTGTGCGCGCCAGTGTACACCCGTCCTTTTTTCCCCCTAAGGTAAGTCTTTCCGCTCCCAGGATTGGAATGACTCCTTACCCTCTCCCTTAAAACCCACATCCTTTCGTCTTTCCCTCTTCTTCCCTCTTTCGTGATGAAGCAACCGTTGGTTGCGAAAGCTAGAATTTTGTGAAAATTTGATGAACATACTTTCATTCTGTACTTTTGGTACGTTATACTATGTATTTGTAGATGCTTGACTACGATGCATAAGCTGAAATTGCAGTAGCAAAATAAAAATAATTACAATAGAAGGTGGAAACATGATGTCATGTAATGAATTTGTGGAGGCTGTGGATGCGCATTACAAGAAGTTAATAGAAATGCATTAGGCACCAACTTTTTTTTTTCTGTTTTTGCAGGGGCAGAAACCTTCAAATTTGTTGGACCAGAAGTCAAGTGCTAAAACGGAAGGTAAAAATGTTTCAAAGACACCAGTGTCAGTAAAGGAAGTGAGCTCTAATACAGAAAGTAAAGATGTTCCAAAGACACCAACTACAGTAAGAGAAGTGACTCCTAAAACAGAAGGTAGGACACCAGTGATAGCAAAGGAAGAAAGTGCTAAATCAGAAGGTAGAAGTGTTTCAAAGACTCCGGTGGCAGTAAAGGAAGCGAGTGCTAAAGCAGAAGGTAAAAGTGTTTCAAAGACAACAGTAGCAGTAAAAGAAGCAAGTGTTAAAGCAGAAGGTAAAGATGTTCCAAGGACACCAATGGTAGTGAAGGAAGCAAGTGCTAAAATGGAGAGTAAAGGTGTTCCAAAGAAAGCGGTGGCAGTAAAGGAAGCAAATGTTAAAACAGAAAGTAAAAATGTTTCAAAGTCACCGATGGCAATAAAGGAAACAAGTGCTAAAACAGAAGGTAAAGATGCTCCAAAGACACCGGTGGCAGTAAAGGAAGTGAAACCACAGCCTCTCAAAAGTGTGTCATCAGCAACTAATGTGAAGACTGCAGGTCCTACAGTGAACTGCAAACAGAAGGAAAACACTCCCGTGTTCGCAAGCACTATGAAACCGATTTCACCCGTGAAATCACGCAGCCCCAGTACGAAAGCCATCTCGGGAAGTGGGAAGACAGAGAGCGTCCAGGATACAGACACGGAAGGGGAGCCAGGCGAGCCGAGCTTCCCGCCTGAGGGGCGTGTACGGCCAGGCATGCCCCGACCGGACACCCCTCGGCCAAAATTCTCACGGAGCCACGTGGAGCCGACAAAGAAGCTGGCCATCCGGCGGCTGGAAGTCTCGGAGGGCCTGGGAGTTCCCCTCGGCGGTACTGCCGTGCCGCTGGGTTCTCGCTTAACACGAAAGAAGAAGGCCAGCAAGACAGGTGGCCTAGAGATCGGGGAGAGGGCGGCCAAGAGGAAGCGGATGTCTTCAGTGTCAACCGCGGCGATGGGCGGGCTCGGCAGGCAGCGGCTTGTGAGAGCAGGTCCGTCGGGTGTAATCAAGAGGGCAGGGCTATCGGCAGTCATCAAGAGGGCTCGCGGCCGGCCATTCGTCAGAGCTGCCACACCTATGCGGGCAGTCAGGCGGACCCCCAGTACTTCTCCAGAGGTCAGTTAATATTCCAGTAATCTTTTGTACATGTGTTCAAAGCTTTTTTTAATGTGAACTTAAAATTAATGGCTGGCCAGAGCCTACCTGGATGCAAAATTCTAGTATGGCCTCTAGGCACACTTAAAAGTAGAAAAATTTAACATAGTTGTCACACTACACCATCTGTCAGTCATGCAATGTGTCATGGGTCAGCGACTCAGTTTCCCACCACAGATGTCTGTCAGTCACAGAGTTATTTTCATTGGAATGTAATATGCTCACCAAGTGTGAACTGAACATCTGATATATACCATATGTACCAGATTATAAGATGATATATCTAAAAACAAAGATGATGTGACTTACCAAACGAAAGCGCTGGCACGTCGATAGACACACAGACAAACACAAACATACACACAAAATTCTAGCTTTCGCAACCAACGGTTGCCTCGTCAGGAAAGAGGGAAGGAGAGGGAAAGACGAAAGGATTTGGGTTTTAAGGGAGAGGGTAAGGAGTCATTCCAATCCCGGGAGCGGAAAGACTTACCTTAGGGGGGAAAAAGGACGGGTATACACCTGTGCGCGTGCGCGCGCACACACACACACACACACACACAGACACAAGCAGACGTATACCAAGATATATAAGATGAGATTTTTTTCCCAAAGTCGTCATTTGAATAATATGGGTTCATTCTATGTTCGCAGATCAATTTATTGCTGCTGAGGTCAATGTTTTTACTTTGTTTCGTAGATTAATATCAGGGGCATCTTACATTTACAGATGACGCTTTGGCTGTTGAGTTTTTGTAACAATTTATTTTGAAGAATTTGGAAGGGTAGGGCTTAGGAGACAACGCTTTCATTTCAGTAGGCTTGAGATTTCCCGCCAGGATTGGAAATCGAACAGAAGGGTATGAAAAGGTTATGGGTAAATTTGGAGAGGATATGGAGGCCAACAGGAACAGGAAACAACTCTTGGATTTCTGTGCCAGTATGGGCTTAGTAATCACAAACTCCTTTTTTAAACATAAGAACATTCACCGGTATACTTGGGAACCAGATCTGTCATTGACTATATAATAACAGATCAGGAAGGCTGTGAGGGACACACGTGTATTCAGGGGATTCTTTGATGACACTGATCATTATTTAATCTGCAGTGAAATTGGGATTGTGGGGCCGAAAGTGCAGGAGGTCAGGTCCATATGTAGGAGGATAAGAGTGGAGAAACTTCAGGATAAGGAAATCAGGCACAAGTACATAACAGCGATCTCAGAAAGGTACCAGTTAGTTGAATGTAGTCACTTACAGTCATTGGAAAAGGAATGGACAAGGTACAGGGACACAGTACTAGAAGTGGCTAAAGAATGTCTTGGAACAGTAGTGTGTAAAAGTAGGATGAAGCAAACAGCTTGGTGGAATGATACAGTCAAGGCAGCCTGTAAAAGGAAAAAGAAGGCGTATCAAAAATGGCTACATACCAGAACCCAGATAGACAGAGAAAGTTATGTTGAAGAAAGAAACAAAGCCATACAGATAATTGCAGCATCCAAGAAGAAATCATGGGAAGACTTTGGAAACAGGTTGGAGACTATGGGTCAAGCTGCTGGAAAACCATTCTGGAGTGTAATTAGCAGTCTTCGAAAGGGAGGTAAGAAGGAAATGACAAGTATTTTGGACAGGTCAGGAAAACTGCTGGTGAATCCTGTGGATGCCTTTGGCAGATGGAGGGAATATTTTGAAGAGTTGCTCAATGTAGGTGAAAATGCGATCAGTAATGTTTCAGATTTCGAGGTAAAATGGGATAGGAATGATGATGGAAATAGGATCACATTTGAGGAAGTGGAAAAAAATGGTCAATAGATTGCAGTACAATAAAGCGGCTGGGGTGGATGAAATTAAGTCGGAACTCATCAAATACAGTGGAATGTCAGGTCTTAAATGGCTACACAGGATAATTGAAATGGCCTGGGAGTCGGGACAGGTTCCATCAGACTGGACAAAAGCAGTAATCACACCAATCTTTAAACATGGAAACAGAAAAGATTGTAACAACTACAGAGGTATCTCTTTAATCAGCGTTGTGGGTAAAATCTTCTCAGGTATTGTTGAAAGGAAAGTGCGAGTATTAGTTGAGGACCAATTGGATGAAAATCAGTGTGGGTTTAGGCCTCTTAGAGGTTGTCAGGACCATTATTTGCTTACGGCAAATAATGGAGAAGTGTTATGAGTGGAACAGGGAATTGTATCTATGCTTTATAAATCTAAGAAAGGCATATGACCAGGTTCCTAGGAGGAAGTTATTGTCTGTTCTACAAGATTATGGAATAGGAGGCAAACTTTTGCAAGCAATTAAAGGTCTTTACATGGATAGTCAGGCAGCAGTTAGAGTTGACAGTAAATTGAGTTCATGGTTCAGAGTAGTTGCAGGGGTAAGACAAGGCTGCAACCTGTCTCCACTGTTGTTCATATTATTTATGGATCATATGTTGAAAACAATACACTGGCTGGGTGAGATTAAGATATGTGAACACAAAATAAGCAGTCTTGCATATGCGGATGACTTAGTTGTGATGGCAGATTCGATTGAAAGTTTGCAAAGTAATATTTCAGAGCTAGATCAGAAATGTAAGGACTATGGTATGAAGATTAGCATCTCCAAAACGAAAGTAATGTCAGTGGGAAAGAAATATAAATGGATTGAGTGCCAAATAGGAGGAACAAAGTTAGAACAGGTGGACGGTTTCAAGTACTTAGGATGCATATTCTCACAGGATGGCAACATAGTGAAAGAACTGGAAGTGAGGTGTAGCAAACTAATGCAGTGAGCGCTCAGCTATGATCTACTCTCTTCTGCAAGAAGGAAGTCAGTACCGAGACTAAGTTATCTGTGCACCGTTCAATCTTTCGACCAACCTTGTTGTATGGGAGTGAAAGCTGGGTGGATTCAGGTTACCTTATCAACAAGGTTGAGGTTACGGATATGAAAGTAGCTAGGATGATTGCAGGTACTAGTAGATGGGAACAATGGCAGGAGGGTGTCCCAAATGAGGAAATCAAAGAAAAACTGGGAATGAACTCTATAGATGTAGCAGTCAGGGTGAACAGGCTTAGATGGTGGGGTCATGTTACACGCATGGGAGAAGCGAGGTTACCCAAGAGACTCATGGATTCAGCAGTAGAGGGTAGGAGGAGTCGGGGCAGACCGAGGACAAGGTACCTGGATTCGGTTAAGAATGATTTTGAAGTAATAGGTTTAACATCAGAAGAGGCACCAATGTTAGCACCGAATAGGGGATCATGGAGGAACTGTATAAGGGGAGCTATGCTCCAGACTGAACGCTGAAAGGCATAATCAGTCTTAAATGATGATGATGATGATGATGATATTTCCCGATGCGCCGATGTGTTCGATACAGTATTAACGTTACACAATCATGCGACAGTTGACTCGTGGCACTAGTGCAAAGGATACTCGAGAAACTATGAACTAGCCGCTGCAACAGTCTGATGGTCTGCTAAAAAATTGGCATTTTTATGAAACGCAGGGGGAAATACTGTAGCGATAAATTATATCACTCAAAAACTTTTGTTGTATTTGAAAAGGTTTGCAATAATAGTTCTCATGCAAGTATGGGTGCCGTTTACATACATCTGATTTTTAAGTAAAGGTAACATTCAAAGTTAAAGATATTGTCCTTCAGAAACTAGTACTTGATTACGAACCCAAGTCAGTGAGTGTGCAAATGTTATTTTATGGCAGGTGGGTTGGTAGACACACACACACACACACACACACACACACACACACACACACACCTGTACCCCTATGTGATGCTGAGTGCAAATGTTATTTTATGGCAGGTGGGTTGGTTGTGGTGGGGGTAGTATCTGATAGGATGGGTAGAAGGAAAGGGAAGTGGGAGACAGGAAGAGGGACTGGAGGTGAGTGGCTAGCAGCTCAGAGGGAGGCCAATTTTCTGGCTAGGAATGCGGGAGGGAGGTAGGAATGCAGGAGGTAGGGGTGGCAGGTGTAGTTGTAGTGGCCGGTGGGAAGTGACACATGATGAAGGTGATACGAGGCCATGAACTGGCAAGGGGTTACAGGATGAAGGAAGGGGAAACGGTGCAGGGAGAGTGGATTACCTAAGATTGAGGACAAGATGATTATGGGAGTGCAGGACGAGTTGTAAGGATAACGGCCGTCTGTGTAGTTCAGAGATGGTGGTGGAGGGAGGGATTCAGATGGCTCAGATTGTGAAGCAGCCATTGAAATTGAGCATATTGTACTCAGCTGCACCTTGTTCCACTAGGCAGTCGACTTTGTTCTTGGAAACAGTCTGGTGATGATGAGTCATCTTGGTGGATAGCTGGGTGGTAGTTATACCAACATAAAAGGCTGTGCAGTGTTTGCAACAGAGTTGGTATATGACATGGCTGATCTCATAGGTGGCCCAGCCTCTGTTGGAATAGAATAAGCCTGTGACAGGACTGGAGTAGAAGGTACTGGGTGCATGGATTGGGCAGGTCTGGCACTTTGGTCTACCACAGGGGTATGCTCCATGTGGCAAAGGGTTGGGAGTGGAAGTGGCATAGGGACAAACTAAAATTTTGTGCAGGTTGTTAGGAGGGTCAGGAAGAATCTTGGGTAGGATGTCTGTCATGCCAGGGCAGGATGGGAGTGAATAATAACCTGGGCGAAGGATATGGTTCAATTGTTCCAGTCCAGGGTGATGTTAGGTGACAAGGAGGGCACTCCTTCGTAGCAGATTCTAGGGGGTGGTGGGAGGGTTTGTGGCATGTGAGTACTAGGTTTGGAGGGTATTGCGTGTCTGTTAAGGCCTTTCTGAGAAGTTCAGCATACTGGCCAAGGGAGTTTTCATCACTGCAGATACATCACCTGCGGGTGACTAGGCAGTACAGGAGGGATTTTTTGATGTGGTAGGGATAGCATCTGTCGAAATGCAGCTAATGTTGGTAGTTAGTGGGTTTAATGTGGACAGAGGTGTGGGTGGAGCCATCAGTGAAGTGGAGGGCAATATCCAGGAAGGTGGCATCTTGGGTGGAGGAGGACCTGGTGAAGCTGATTGGAGAAAAGGTTTTGAGGTTGTAAATGAATGTGGATAGGGTGTCATGGGCCTGAGTCCATATCATGAAGATATCATCAGTGAACCTGAACTTGACTTGGGGAGTTTCAAGGGGCTAGGAAGGTTCCCTCAAGAAGGCCAGTCCTGTCACAGGCTTACCATATAACAACAGAGGCCAGGTCACCTGTGAAAACAGCCATGTCATATACCAACTCTGCTGCAAACACTGCACAGTCTTTTATGTTGGTATGACTACCACCCAGCTGTACAGCAGGATGATTGGCCACTGCTGAACTGTTGTCAAGAACAAAGTCGACCACCTAGTTGCACAACGTGCAGCTGGGCACAACAAGCTCAATTTCAATGGCTGCTTCACAGCTTTAGCCGTCTGGATCCTTCCCTCAACCACGATTTTCTCTGAACTACACATAAGGGAGTTATCCTTAAAACACATGTTCCATTCCCTTACTCATCCTGGCCTCAATCTCAAGTAACCAACTGTTCCCATTAGCTTTCCCCTTCCTCCATCCCATCACTTCCTTGCAATTCATGTCACCTTAAGCATGTGCTTCTTCCCACCTGCTGCTAAAACTATACCTACATCCCCTCCCTCCTGCATTCCTAGGCTGCAAACCGGATTCCCTCCAAGCCACAAGCCATCCACCCGCAGTCCCTCTCCCTGCCTCCCTCTCTTTTTCCCCACCCCACCCCACCCCCACCACAACCAGTACATCTGCTGCAAAATAACAATGGCACTGCCAGTCTAGCCATATTGTATAGGGGCATACTTTTGTGTGTGTGTGTGTGTGTGTGTGTGTGTGTGTGTGTGTGTGTGTGTGTGAGAGAGAGAGAGAGATACTACATAGGGGCATACTTGTATGTGCGCATGCGCGCTCCAGCTCATCAAAGGATAACTCTAAGAGCCAGCAAGTTTGCCTTCTTTTGTGTGTGCCTGTTGACAACTCAATGCTTCTGCTTTTCAGTAAGTGGTCTTTCATAATCCTATAGTATTTACATTCTCCAAGAACTTCGCTACAGCAGTTTTGCATATAGATCTTTTTCAGACACTCCGTTCTTCAGCCTTTCGCCTGATCATTCAAAATAGTCACATAACCTGTACTAGTAATGCAACCTTGTAGAGTAACTTTGAGGCCCATGGAATACCGTGATGTGGCTGGCCAAATCATCAGTAACTCCCACCATATTTTTCACTTTTCGAATGTAAACTCAACCAAAAGTTGGAAATAGTGTGAATCGTGACCAATCTGACCAAGTTACTTCCTTCCATTTCCCCAAAGTCCAGATTTTTTTGGTTTGGCACCACGTTTTCCTGTTATGGGAATTTACATAGCTGCTGAGTGGTTTTGGAATCACAGCTCGCCTCGCAATGCCCTACTTATTGAGTTCCCTTCGTGTCATTTTGGTGCTGACATGGTTCATGAGTGTGACATTCAGTTCTGTGGTGACTTCAACAGTTGTCATCCTCTTAGTTTTAATCATAATCCTCTTCAGTGGTCGTCCATTCCACTCACTCGACATGTACTTCCTTCCACATTGTCACATAACAGATGATGTTTATCCACGTTCCCTGTGAGCCGTATAAATCTTCAATATGGTGCCTCTTGAAGCACAAAACACTTCAGCTACTTTGATTATGGAAGCACCCACCATACGACCGCCAGAAATTTGCCCATGTTCAAGTTGACTTAGCTCCAATATATTGCACTTGCAACTACACAGAACAGTGTTCTGATCATGACTGACACTTGCAACATATTGAGTACATCACAAAGGTAGCATTCACATTCAGGTCCAACAGTGCAACCTGCAGGCTTGGTTAGCATCTGTATTTATGTTCAGACATTTCTCACAGTGTTCCCATTTTTCAGCCCCTGTGGTTACACTATGATTGCAGTTAGTAATATCTTTACTGTTATACGTGTTACTAGCAACCTACCCTTGCTTCACGTGGGTAGCACTAAGTATCTACTGCTGGGTGACATGTTTGGCATTGCAGATAAATTATGTACGCAGACCTTCCTTGAGAAACAGTATTATCTGTTAGTGAAAAACTTAACAAAATCCCTACAATAGTTCCTGAGATGAGCCTCCACACACCGACAGGAAAATGTTGCAGCAGACTTTAATTTAGTAATGTGTATACATGTACATACATGAAATAGGAAAAGGCAACCACTCAGCCATAGCCTTTTCTTTCCTTATTTTCCACACTGCATTGTC
Source organism: Schistocerca cancellata (assembly GCF_023864275.1). Classification (NCBI taxonomy): domain Eukaryota; kingdom Metazoa; phylum Arthropoda; class Insecta; order Orthoptera; family Acrididae; genus Schistocerca; species Schistocerca cancellata. The sequence continues at coordinate 27,817,400 of NC_064635.1, forward strand.
TAGGAATTCCATTATTATAATCTATGATGTGTGGCTACGACCATTCTGAAAGTCTTACATAAAGCCATTTGTTCTATAAACTGTATGCAGTAGCATATTATATGTATTTCAACAATATTAGAGTTGACAGCAGTTAAGTGCAAATAAATAGCAACTTACAATCTTGAATTTTCTCTATGTGAAATATTTTACACTATATATTTTGTATGCACATTGTTTTAGTTTTACAGTTCCATACGAGGGATACAATAGCCTTCAGTTTTTGTTTATGTGCAGTAATGTGTTTATATTCACTGGACATCTTTGGTTTAATGTAACAAGTATCTACAGTAATAGCTATGTTCTAATTCCTGAGCAAAAATATTAATCGCTATGAACCTATAATATGTGAGAATATATTGTTACCTGAACTATCTGTAAAGATGTCACCTGGGAGTCTTGGGTAATTTAGGTCCTTTGGTGCTGTTGATATTCCTTTGCCCTGCCAGCTTTCTTTGCTAATTGTGTATTTTAGAGTTACAAAAATTGTTTCTGAAGTTGCATTTTGGTGCAAATTTTTGTGCTAACCTTTGCAGTTTTATTTGAACTCTGCTCTTGTTATAATACTTTATTGGTAACTTTATGTATATATCGTTGGCTTAATGCTACAGATACGCACTTTTACATAATGAGGGATTAAAAGCCTTTTGTAATTGGTGGAGAGGTAAAATAGCATATTGCAATATTTAACCAGTCAGTGCTAATTCGTTTATCTTCCCACATTTCAGAAACCGGAGAGCAGAACTACAGTGAAGAAGACAGAGGAGGCTGCTGATAGCAAACAGGTGCCGAAGACAGTTGTCAAACTAAAAACAGACCTTCCAGACAGCGTGTTGGAAACCAAAAGTGAAAAACTCGTAAATGGTGATTTATCACCGGGGAAACCGCTTATAGACCAGTTGAAGAATAAGCTATCGAAGCTTTCGAAGGAGAGCAAAGCTGACATTAAAGAACTAAAAGATGACACTGGCTCCAAATACAAACTTAAAAACTTGGTTAATGATGTGGAAGATCAGAGTCATGTTAGTCTGAAAAGTTCTAAAGAGTCTGATCACCTGTGCCTTAAGGATGTATGCAAGCAGAGCAAGCTGCATGCCGACTCGTGTAAAGTAAAACTGGAGGACTCGCTAGATACCGGGAAATTGTTAGTGAAAAAAGTTAATGCTACTGCCAAAGAGTTGTGTGACTGCAAGTTGTCTTGCAGTAAAGAAGCCAAATACGCTACTGATGAAAGTTCCTTAAAATTGGAGAAGAAAGAGACTGTGTTTTGTAATAAAGTTACTGATACCAAAGATGACAGCGAGAGAAGCTGTGCAAATTCAGCGGCTGAGGCTGGTGCTGCAACCAAAGATGTGGAAGCTGTAGTAGTAAAAGAAAAGGAAGATGTAGTAGTGAAAGAAGTGGAGGACATTGTAATGAAAGAAGCTGATGTGCCTTTAGTGAGTGATGTTAGAGAAGACTGTGTAAATATGGATGTGGTATGTGATAACTCCCAAAAGATGGAGGTTGAAAGAATGGATGTGCTGTGTGATCACTCCCCAAAGATGGAGGTGAAAGAGACTGAAAAGAGTAATTGTGAAAATTCTCCTGTGAATAATAATGTTATAGACTCACCTATTAAGACTGCAAGTAGTGAGAGTGTGTGTGACAGCGTAGGAGTGTCGTCTTGTGCTAATGATACCAAAGATTCTTCCAGTACTGAACTTCCTCCAGTCACGAACATGGCATGTACTGAACTCCCACCAATCTCCAATGCTGATTCTGCCAATAATGCTCAGACAACACAGTCAACTAATGATAAAGTTGAGACAGTACAAAGTGAAACTGTTGTGGAAATAGTGGAGAAGAAGAGTATTGACACTAATGAAGGTGCAGCTTTGAAAACTCCAGAAGTAAAACAGAATCTCACATCAGAAAGGCTAAGTTCTAGCCCTGCCAAATGTAATTTCGATAGTGCAGTCACACCGACCGCAACTAAATGTGATGTCGGGACAAGTGGCCCCGTGTCAAAGGGGCCTAATTTGGAACAAACGTGTGACAGGACTGAAAGTGACAGTGCGGAAAATGTTAGGACAGTGCCGAAAGAAAGCAGTCTCTCTAGGTTGCCGCCTGCTAGACCAGTCAGTAGCACTGTTGTGAGTATAGTAGATGATGTGATGACCAAAGGAAGCACCCTACTGTCTATTACTGGGGAAAATGCTAGAACTGTCTCAACAGAAAACAAAATCTCCTGTGTGCTACCTGCTGTACCAGTCAGTAGTACTGTTGTGAGGACAGTAGATGATGTGACTGCAAAAGGAAATGCCCTACCAGCTTATACTGTCCCTGTGAGACCTGCTAATAGTTTTATGAAATTTACTCAGCACTCCAGGTTTCAGAATCGAGCGGCAGTTAAGCGTATTAATCGACGGCGCAGTTTGGATCCTTGTAATAAGCAGAGGCTGCTGTACAAGGACAGGTCGGGACAAATGAGACTGCACAGGAAGCGAAGCCTCAGTGAAGGGGCGAGGTTGCGACTGCTTCAGAAGGTGCAAAAATCGTCTGCGGTCAATTCGACCAGTAGAAAAATTACTGGTGTCTGGGCCGAATCTGGCGACAGGGCTGCTCACGGCAGTGCGAGCAGAGTACAGGGAGACTTTCCTGTTGCAAACATGTGTATAACTAACTACCTGATAGCAGAAAGTGATGTGCCTGTTCCTAGTAAAAAAGAGCCTGTACAAGCAGCTCAGATCATAGAACATCCCACACCGACATCCGGTGCGGAAGCTTTACCTGCAGAAGTGGAAGTAGAATTTGATCGGGTGAGAACTACCACTACTGCAGATTTGGCAGCTAGTGAGTCCTCGGGCAGTAAGGAAAGTGGAGACGAGGCCTCAATTGCCAGCAGAGATGAAGCTGTCGTTCCGGGGCCGGGAAGTGTCCCACCTGAAGTTATTGAAGAATCGATGGATACCTTTGCGAATACAGTTACAACTGATATGGTTGGTGTGGAAGCTTGTGGGGACATAACAGACAGTATCACTGACACAGAAAACTCGCTCACATCAGTAGAGGGACAGGTCTCAGATTTGACTCCGTCTGAAGTTGAAATTAATAATGCATTTTCCTTTAGTAAATGTGAGCAGCAAGATGCTAGCTGTGCGGAAAGTGCCTCGGACACTATAGGGGAGGTAGGAATGGATGTGGTCGAGGAAAAGAGTATTCCAGAAAGTGAATCTGTGGAACCTGCGACACTCATGAGTGCAGCGGGTGTGGAGGACAACATTGCAGAGGATGTGTCCATGGAGCTTCCTGCGGAAAGTACGTTGCGAGATGGGACAATAAAGACGGATGATCTGTTTATGGACATAGAGGCCCTATCATCGTGTCGAACTGGTGAGCTGGCTTCTTTTGGTTCCGTAACTTGCAACGCAGCACCGACCACGGAACCTGGAACGGAGCAAGGTAAAATGTGTTCTACAGTCATAAAAACAAATCTCAGAACTGTTGTAAAGTCTGTTATTTTGCTGCTATTAGATAGGTTTCTGGTATTCAGCTAGTCATTTCAGCAGAGTTTATTATTATTATTATTATTATTATTATTATTATTATTATTGATGCTATGATTGAATGTTTCACATAACAGTTGATTCTGATGTTATAGCACATGTCAGTCATGAATGTTTACTACTGCACTTTCGTGCCACTGTTAGTGCATGTTTGAACAAATTTGCAAGAAGAGTTCTCATACAATACTGATATGTATGTATGTATGTATGCATGTATAAACATTTACGCTAATTTTTAAGTAAAGGTAGCAGGCAAAGCTGACTGAACCCAGTATAATGTTTTATTTGCTCTTGAGAGACGGTAATGATTGACTAAACAGGTTGCAAATGAGAATTCAATCCCTATTCACTTGTCTGAAAACAAGACTTCAACATTAAGATAAAACAATCAAGACAATTAATCAAATATTAAATGCTGGACAAACTAAATGTATCGTAACAAGGTGACTATAATGCTTATTGCGAGAATTAATTACAGTGGCATGACCCATCTTGGAGATAGTACCATTAGACGTCACTAGATTGTAGGACAGTGAAAGCTTGGGAATTTGAGAAATCATGATTGCAGTCTTTTATTTATGTATTAGTTTCAGTTGTTATGCATGATCTGCACCTTGAAAGATACTTCAGTCCCTATTTCACAGTTATTTCTATTATTAAAATCCACACTTCATTAAAAATGTTTAACCTTAAGATAGGTCATTGTGATAGTGTGAACAAAAGTCTCTAGATTGCTGGCTGATTAAAAGATTGAACAAAACCCAAGATTTCCTGAACTGGGATGTAAACTGTTCAAACAGTTAAGAGTTGTGGTGTTCAAAAACAGCCCTAGGTACTAGCATTGGATTGGAAGTGGCCTTGTTTTTGTGGTTGGCTAATTCTAGAACCAGCCCCATTTCTGCTTTCTGACCTTAATTGTTCTTCAGCAATGCTCTTATTGTTGCAATTTGGCTATGAAATTATCCCCTTGTTGACATCTTTGGTTGCTGGCCACAATTCTAGATGATGTTAAACAACATTATTTTCATGGTGTGTCAAATGGCAGTACAGTGATGTGGTAACAAAAACTTTACATGTGGTGTTATTTCTGTTACACGTTACTAGTTATTAAATTGACTACATCATTCTGACAAAATTAATTACTGTTTGAAAGCATACCTTTTTAAGGGTAATATTAAAAAATAAGAGAATTTTAACGGCTGTATTTTACTTGGCGTGCCAACGATCAGCTTACTGATCCTAACTTAATTGGGCAAGGAAATCAAAATCTCATTATGCATGTACCATTAGTATTTATCTAGTTTTGTAAACTGGTTTTATAGCAAAAAACTCACCTTTGATCATTCGAAAGGTGTAAACCACACTAGACTTGGAGTTAGTTCCTCCAGTGCTAGGTAGCATACTAGGCAAAAGTTTTCCTCCAGTAAACTCGATCAGTTGTTTAAGTTTTCGGCTTCTGTCCAGTTCATATTCTTCCATTGAAGATCTTTGCAATAGTTTTTCAGGTTTTACAAGGTCTTAATCTATTCCTGAATCCATCCATTGGTTTCTACAACAGTGCCGATTTGGAGATTCTTCAATCTAGAACAGTGCTTCAACTGTCAGGCTTCTTCCAGCAGTGATTTCATACAATAGAATGTCCCCCCCCCCCCCCCCACACACACACACCCACACACACATTCATTCTCTCTCTCTCTCTCTCTCTCTCTCTCTCTCTTTCTCTCAACCGCTTTTGTCTCAGCGGTCTATTTCGGTATATTTTCATTTAGCTATTTGAAGCACTTCTTGATCTTTGCTTGTTCACAGTGTTGCTTTACCATCTTTCTTTCCGCTATTAGATGTCCAGTTCTGTCTTGAATCCTTTGCTCTATCTTCGTTGCCCTCCATCATCCAGTTGTTTCTTCAGCACATGATCTCACAGAGTTCTTGAATTTAAAACATTCCATTTTGATGTCCTATCTTGAAATGCCCGGAATCAATTTTTAATGCAGATTACGAATTAATTATCTACTCTCATGTCTTTTGGCTTTGCTGCATTGAAGTGTCACTTCAGTTTATGAACCTCCAGCATGATGCAGGAGAAATGGATCAGAAATTTATTTTTAATAAATTACTGTTTGTGGCACTGTTGGAAGTTTGCAATAAGAAATAGCCTTCATTTGCGATTATTAGTTTCGAACACAAAGTTTGAAACTGAGTGTTGCCAGAAACTTAGTCTTGAAAAATAAGATATTTCTCATTGCAAACTTCAACAGAATTGCATACACACAGCATTGCTGTGATTTGAACTTCAGTTTAAAGTCTGCTCAGGCCAAGAAATGGTCTGACCCCACATCTGCGGCATTATAGATTCATTTATCTCGCAAAGATGATGTCCATTGACTATTTATATAAACATAATCAATTTCATTTCAACTACAGGGTTATAAACACAAAGTCAAATAGGTGTAATGCAGGAGTAGGTTTAATAATGAATAGGAAAATAGGAATGCTGGTAAGCTACTACAAACAGTATAGTGAACGCATTATTGTGGCCAAGATAGACACGAAGCCCACGCCTACTACAGTAGTACAAGTTTATATGCCAACTAGCTATGCAGATGACGAAGAAATTGAGGAAATGTATGATGATATAAAAGAAATTATTCAGGTAGTGAAGGGAGACGAAAATTTAATAGTCATGGGTGACTGGAATTCGAGTGTAGGAAAAGGGAGAGAAGGAAACATAGTAGGTGAATATGGATTGGGGCTAAGAAATGAAAGAGGAAGCCGCCTGGTAGAATTTTGCACAGTGCACAACTTAATTATAGCTAACACTTGGTTTAAGAATCATGATAGAAGGTTGTATACATGGAAGAACCCTGGAGATACTAAAAGGTATCAGATAGATAATATAATGGTAAGACAGAGATTTAGGAACCAGGTTTTAAATTGTAAGACATTTCCAGGGGCAGATGTGGACTCTGACCACAATCTATTGGTTATGACCTGTAGATTAAAACTGAAGAAACTGCAAAAAGGTGGGAATTTAAGGAGATGGGATCTGGACAAACTGAAAGAACCAGAGGTTGTACAGAGTTTTAGGGAGAGCATAAGGGAACAATTGACAGGAATGGGGGAAAGAAATACTGTAGAAGAAGAATGGGTAGCTTTGAGGGATGAAGTAGTGAAGGCAGCAGAGGATCAAGTAGGTAAAAAGACCAGGGCTCTTAGAAATCCTTGGGTAACAGAAGAAATATTGAATTTAATTGATGAAAGGAGAAAATATAAAATGCAGTTAATGAAGCAGGCAAAAAGGAATACAAACGTCTCAAAAATGAGATCGACAGGAAGTGCAAAATGACTAAGCAGAGATGGCTAGAGGACAAATGTAAGGATGTAGAGGCTTATCTCACTAGGGGTAAGATAGATACTGCCTACAGGAAAATTAAAGAGACCTTTGGAGATAAGAGAACCACTTGTATGAACATCAAGAGCTCAGATGGAAACCCAGTTCTAAGCAAAGAAGGGAAAGCAGAAAGGTGGAAGGAGTATATAGGGGGACTATACAAGGGCGATGTACTTGAGGACAATATTATGGAAATGGAAGAGGATGTAGATGAAGATGAAATGGGAGATACGATACTGCGTGAAGAGTTTGACAGAGCACTGAAAGACCCGAGTCGAAACAAGGCCCCCGGAGTAGACAACATTCCATTGGAACTACTGACGGCCTTGGGAGAGCCAGTCCTGTCAAAACTCTACCATCTGGTGAGCAAGATGTATGAAACAGGCGAAATACCCTCAGACTTCAAGAAGAATATAATAATTCCAATCCCAAAGAAAGCAGGTGTTGACAGATGTGAAAATTACCGAACAATCAGTTTAATAAGCCACAGCTGCAAAATACTAACACGAATTCTTTACAGACGAATGGAAAAACTAGTAGAAGCCGACCTCGGGGAAGATCAGTTTGGATTCCGTAGAAATACTGGAACACGTGAGGCAATACTGACCTTACGACTTATCTTAGAAGAAAGATTAAAGAAAGGCAAACCTACGTTTCTAGCATTTGTAGACTTAGAGAAAGCTTTTGACAATATTGACTGGAATACTCTCTTTCAAATTCTAAAGGTGGCAGGGATAAAATACTGGGAGCGAAAGGCTATTTACAATTTGTACAGAAACCAGATGCCAGTTATAAGAGTCGAGGGACATGAAAGGGAAGCAGTGGTTGGGAAGGGAGTGAGACAGGGTTGTAGCCTCTCCCCGATGTTATTCAATCTGTATATTGAGCAAGCAGTAAAGGAAACAAAAGAAAAATTCGGAGTAGGTATTAAAATCCATGGAGAAGAAATGAAAACCTTGAGGTTTGCCGATGACATTGTAATTCTGTCAGAGACAGCAAAGGACCTGGAAGAGCAGTTGAACGGAATGGACAGTGTCTTGAAAGAAGGATATAAGATGAACATCAACAAAAGCAAAACAAGGATAATGGAATGTAGTCGAATTAAGTCGGGTGATGCTGAGGGAATTAGATTAGGAAATGAGACACTTAAAGTAGTAAAGGAGTTTTGCTATTTGGGGAGCAAAATAACTGATGATGGTCGAAGTAGAGAGGATATAAAATGTAGACTGGCAATGGCAAGGAAAGCGTTTCTGAAGAAGAGAAATTTGTTAACATCGAGTATAGATTTAAGTGTCAGGAAGTCATTTCTGAAAGTATTTGTATGGAGTGTAGCCATGTATTGAAGTGAAACATGGACGGTAAATAGTTTGGACAAGATAAGAATAGAAGCTTTCGAAATGTGGTGCTACAGAAGAATGCTGAAGATTAGATGGGTAGATCACGTAACTAATGAGAAAGTATTGAATAGGATTGGGGAGAAGAGAAGTTTGTGTCACAACTTGACCAGAAGAAGGGATCGGTTGGTAGGACATGTTCTGAGGCATCAAGGGATCACCAATTTAATATTGGAGGGCAGCATGGAGGGTAAAAATCGTAGGGGGAGACCAAGAGATGAATACACTAAGCAGATTCAGAAGGATGTAGGTTGCTGTAGGTACTGGGAGATGAAGAAGCTTGCACAGGATAGAGTAGCATGGAGAGCTGCATCAAACCAGTCTCAGGACTAAAGACCACAACAACAACAACAATCAATTTCATTTAGAGTGTCTCAGTCAGGTGAAGTCAGGTTATCTGGTTATCTTATGTATCATTTTATGTCCTATACAGATCCTGTGAAGGGAAACATTAACCGCTATCATTCGTGCGTTATGCTGTTGCAAAGGGTCCAGCATGTTGAATACTTTTATGAAAGTTGCTAAGTAATGCATTCATATCGCTCATAAGAAGTGTAAGATTATGACTGATTGTTTCATCAAATAAATCATGCAACTGCTCGTAAAAAGCATCCTTGTCTTTATCATTTGCATCTTCCATTGGTGGATAGACTTATATGGTAATTGATCATACAGTGTAGGCTTTCACAGCCGGTAGGGTCTTCACTTAAAACTTGAGAGCCGATAGGCCATGGTCGATGAATAAAACTCTCCCCTGACGTTTCTTCTCCAACTGTGGGAGACATCCTCTGAGGTAAAGCGATGAAATGGCATGAATAGTATCCTTCTAAAATAGCAAATGATGATTCAGCACAATACCAATATGTGAAAAATCACTTATGGCCAGTGACAAACTTAAGAAGCAAGCACATTAAATGACCGCACTTGAACACCAGATGACTCTCTGTATTGTGGCAGACCACACAAACAATGACTTTTGAATCTGTTTTTTTGATACAACGCATGATGGCATAACATGGAAGTACACCCAAAAGTGATACGGTCTGTAGCATAACGACAAGTCCGAACTTCGAGGTTGCACGATAGCTAACAGATAATGATATGGTGTAGGCTGATTTCTGGAGACTCACGTCAGCCTAGATGGAGACAATCATAGACATCATTGGAATTGACATCACTAGTTTTGAGTCGGCACAGCTAGTTGGTGTCGCAGATCGAGCTGGAGGCCGATGGTGGATCCTCTGGTGTTGGTCCTCACATCCACGGCTAGCGAGCATTAGCTCAGGGCATAAAATAAAATCTGTGGCACGCCGGCGCAACAAGTTGCACGTGTGGCCGGCGTGCAGTGACAGGTAGTGATAACTATAGTTTACCACACTATGGAATTATTGTTCGGCATTTTTCAAGGGCACTTACATTTTCAAGGGCAGTTCTTCCTTACTCTCCTTGTAGGATCAAGCTGTACCCCTCTTGTTTTGCATTGAAAATGAAGTTCTAATGCTTTCAAAAGTCTGCATCTTAAGTACTTGTAGTAGCTGCATATTGGAATTTTTTTTTTGTAGGACTTAAAACTGCAGCTCCTTTCACCACACTGTGGAAAAGCCTCAAGTTGCTAATTCCTTAGAGCAAACCACACACACACACACACACACACACACACACACACACACACAGGAATAAAAATACCATAAACTTGCTTTCTGTCAGAATAAGTCAGTAGAGAGAAGTGAATGAGCTTGAACTAGGCATGATTGATTGTAGGAGCAAATAACTTCACACATCCTCTGATAGATTTTATAACAGTTAATGTCTCACAGTTACAATATGAAAATTTTGGGGAAGCAATAAACTCAGTTATCACTCGTCCAACACAGCAAATGTTCTGCAAAATATAGTTTCTCGAAGGAAGAAGTAGTATCTTCCAATATAAATAAATGATTAATCAAAATGCATACTGTTGTATACAAAATTAACTGTAAAAGCTTACTAGAATTTCTTACTCCTAAAGCCATCTCGTGGATATTTTATCAGCAGAACAGCAGCTCTCCTCGGATGTGAAGTGCGTGTTGGAAGAAATTCTGGACCGCATTGCTAAAAAGGAATCTGGAGGAATTATTAATGATGAAGACTCGGCAGCTACCATCAGTGAGGACACACCCACTGTCACGCCCGAAGTATCTGAACCGGCGAAGCTCCCTGAGGCGACGCCAGAGGAGCAGGCAGAAAAAGTGTCTATCCTGTGGGCACTGGGCCTGACGATGCGCCACGCCGTGCCCCCGCCACCCCCAGTGCCCAAGTCGGCACCTTACACTGGCACGCTCAAGACTGTCATCAAAGTGAGTACTGATTGTAGACGTTGTGCCTCGTGAAGTTTATTTTTGATCATCCATATAAATTACATTTTCAGTCAGTGTTGTTGATTGTATCTGCGTATTTATGTACTGTGATATTGTCCTTTGCTTATCTGTTAATCACCATGTGCTTCACTTCTCATGGCTTTGCTTTTTTCTTTGTGTATGCACCGTGTTTATGGTGCATGTGAAAATGTGACAGTGGAATTGTGTGGCAATTTCTGAATGATTTAATTTTATTAAGTAGTGTACATATGAGTGAAATCAAGCAACCGTATAGTTTCAGTAACAACAAGAACAGCGGGGGAGATAGGCAACCACTCGTGCAGCTGCATTTTCCATAACCGTAATAGACAGCTAAAGCCATAATAAACTTCATTATTAGCTTTTGCATGAAGTGTGTGATGAAAAATAACTCAATGAGGGACAGTAAATTTACTGAGTGATGTCGCATTTCCACTAGGTCTGTATTTATGAATATCTTTTCTAAGTCGAACAACTACTGTTCACTTAAAGAGCCGTTGTATATCTGCTCAAAACAGCGTGCCATACATATAAAAATGGCCGTGAATTCACACAATGTGTTACTGTTGGCAATTATCAATTGTACTGTTCATGATGCTTTGTCAGAAATTTGGTGCACTGAAAAAAGCTTCATAGTATAGTCATTAATCCTTTATATACAGATGAAGGTTTTTGCAAAACCTTAATACAGTAAAATTTTCGCATGTCCTTTAACGAAAAAATTTTAGTGTGCTCTGATCATTTCATATGGCATACACTCTCCTTACATCTTCTGGAAGGCATTAGCAGAAATTGGGAGGTGGGCACATGCTTTCCAAAATGTCATGGACACACAGCAAATTGATACGGCAAATAGCCCTTGAAAATTTTATTGCAGTAGATTCTTCATTGCCCAGCAGGCTAACTATGTTGTCCCTCTATTTTTGTACATATTATATTAATTTAAATGTACAATTCTGTCTCATTTTTATAGCCTTGGGTATAAAGCTAGGAAGCCTCAAAAATGTTTTATGTTGAAACTCAGTATTTTGTGTGTTTGCATCAAACTTCTATATTCATCCATAGATCACATCTATAAACGGATATCCTCGGAAAATATCAGTGATCCAGAAAAGAAGAAAAAGGCTACCAACAAATATCTGTCCTGATATCTTGTTACTTTGCAGGTACTCCATAGCGGCACAGTGAATTAATACTTGGTTTGGACAAGTTTATGACAGTAGAATCCGCACCTTCTGAAGGGGTGCTGTGTGTGTCACCTAAAAAGTATTAAAATGTCTATTTACTATTGTAAAATATCAGTGATCCAGAAAAGAAGAAAAAGGCTACCAACAAATATCTGCCCTGATATCTTGTTACTTTGCAGGTACATTTGAAGTTAGACACAAGTTTTTGTGTGGCTTTCACTTCATTATCAGTGTGTCGCCATGAAGCTTCAAGCAATCACCTTCACCTTCTTTAATGTTCATGGTCGCCTTCTTCTAGATTTCTTGATGTTGTGAACCTGCCTCTCTTCCTGGCCACGTAGACTTCATCTCCTTCCGCAGAACGTTGAGACCCGTAAGATCTTTCTTAAGCCAGAACAACACTAAACCAAGTGACTTTTGTAACATCACGTAAGAGAATGTATTGAAAAGACATTTAAGACCTGAACATATCAGTTGCCTTTTTTGCTGTCAACACTGTAGACCGTGTCTTATTCTGCTTGCCAAAACACCACCAAGCCATGACGCTGAAGCACAGCAGGTGGAGATGCTTGATCACCATCATGCTTTGTCAGTGCCCAGTGCCCACATTTCTTTCTTCATCTTTTCAAGTATTTCAGCAAAAGCACATACATTGGGAAGGGCTCCCTTTACTAACTACCTAAAAATGTCTTCAACTCACACGAACATCTTTTGTTGGCCTAAGAGAATAATAGTGGAACACACTATGTGGAAGAATCTCATGTTACACGAAAACTTTGCCCCCTACTGGTATCTGGATACAGGCTTGTTATTGACGAAAGAATTTCTGGAAATGATTATTTGTTACTCAAAAACTTTTAATGTAGTTGAACATGACAGGAAATAATGTGGCTTATGCAATTAGTATATATGTTTATTTGTTCTGGTTGTTACACAGTTCATGAGAAATTATGTAGATTCATTGGTGTGACTGCAGTTTCAAGATGGAAGTGATCCTTTATGGAATAGTGATGAAATAAAGCCCTCAGTCTTTTCTCTGTGGCTTCCTTGTACTGCTCTTATGAGTTGCAGGAAGGACTGATCCGAAACACTCACATACTGATTCCCAGCACTCCACAAAATGGCAGCAGTACATGTGCCCATCAGCATTCCACAATTCCCTTGAGGATGTCCCCTCCCCTTGCTTCAAAACGGAATCACAACATTGCTCTACTGGTTCTGTGAATGAAGGAGGTCCATCATGACTTGCCCATTCTACATTTAGTATTACCCAGCAGAGCTGCTTTAAGGGGGGTGGATGTCAAACGGGCCGACTTACAGCAGGAGAGGCACCACAGGACTTTTTAATTTCCACTGTCTATACTTTTACAAATACATTCATAAAAATTTGTCAGCATGACCAAGAAGTATTCAGGATTAACACTGATAGCACTGGACGTTGAAAAACATAACAAAAGCAACTTGTTTTATATGTGAAATTCAACCATTTTTTCCGTTACCATTGGCTGCATTAATTGCTTTAGGTACACTTTTCTTCATAAGTAAGAGATTCTTCAGTAAATTTTCCACAGCATGCAAATCATACTTAAAGGAGTATGAAACTCTGGAATTTATAATTTATGAAAAAATGACTGAGTTATTACATTTTAAACTTCACATTCCTCTTCACATTCCTATGATGCACTCTTCTTGATTTTATGACCTCCAAAAATGATTTATCTGCTTTCACTACACGCTGTCTATCGCATACAAAACTTTGATACAGTTCACTCCGGGCTTAATTCCCATTTTCTCTAATACATATTTCCTGCTTTGCACACCGTCATTAAAACATGAAACTGCATCATAAACACCAATAGCAAGTGCATTTCTTCCCACAAAAACGGTTTTTGGCAATCTTTCCCATACACATTGGTTAAAACTTTCATTTAGGTTTTGGGTACCACCATGAAGGCATTTCTTCAGTAAGTTTTCATTTGCAAGGTCCCTGAATATAGGTTTGAATATTCGTAATTGATAAGCACAGGTTCAACTTTCAGATATAATGCACACAGCAACTACCATATTTTTTTATTATTTGATCTTGCATATTTCGACACTTTTCATGCATGTTAAAGTATTTTTCATGCATATTTTAAGGTTTTTATGATGCACATAATCCAGTCTCTAGTTATAATGCTGTAATTCTAAAGACTATTTACAAGTAGTATGAGCAATTTAAAAGTGGAAATGAGTTGGTAGAGGATGGGCAATATTAGGGACTTCATTAAATTCAAAAAACAGAAGAAAATTGGCAAAAATTGTTCATACAAGTGTGTGAAAAGCATTTTAACCAATAATTTGCAAATGAGATAAGTGTGTGCAAAATTTGTTTCCAGACTTTTGAGCGATGAACAGAAGGAGGAATCTTATGTTACTGTGCATGGATGTGAATGATCATCTCCATTCAGATCCGGGCTTCATGTCCAAAATCGCAACTGGAGATGAAACTTGGGCCTGTGGGTTCAATCCTGATATGAAAATTCAGAGTTCTCTACCAACTGCTGTAATGGAAGCCATCAAACCGATTTAATGAAGTCCCTAATATTGCCCATCCTCTACCAACTCATTTCCACTTTTAAATTGCTCATACTACTTGTAAATAGTCTTTAGAATTACAGCATTATAACTAGAGACTGGATTATGTGCATCATAAAAACCTTAAAATATGCATGAAAAATACTTTAACATGCATGAAAAGTGTCGAAAAATGCAAGATCAAATAATAAAAAAATATGGTAGTTGCTGTGTGCATTATATCTGAAAGTTGAACCTGTGCTTATCAATTACGAGGATGAGCACCAGCCATACAAAAAATCGGTACATTTAGAATGCTGATATTTTCTGAATACTTTCTGATAGAGGTTAGGAAGGAGGTCTTTCTGGGATTATTGTCTAAAAATTTGCAAAGTGGGAACACATACTATGTTTCAAGAATTGTTCCTTCTTTGCTATTGTTGTCAGTAACAAGCCGATGTGATGCGAGTGAGCCGCAGTCGATATGTACAGGACCAAATTTGAGATATATTGCACGCACAGGGGCATGCTCAAAAACTGCATAATATTTTATTTAAAAAACGACATACAATGGTGAATGAGATTTTCACTCTGCAGCGGAGTGTGCACTGATATGAAACTTCCTGGCAGATTAAAACTGTGTGCCGGACCGAGACTCAACCTTGGGACCTTTGCCTTACGCGGGCAAGTGCTTTACCAACTGAGCTACTCAAGCACGACTCACGCCCCATCCTCACAGCTTTACTTCTGCCACTACCTCGTCTCCTACCTTCCAAACGTTGCGTAAGCTCTCCTGCGAAGGCAAAGGTCCCGAGTTCGAGTCTCGGTCCGGCACACAGTTTTAATCTGCCAGGAAGCTTCAACATACAATCATGAATTTTGAACAGTGTGAACTTTTAATTAATGCTATTGGACCAAAGCATCATTTATAATTTATTTTACATTTTTCTGCTATTATAAACATAAACAACCAAGTACAGTTCCAAATGTTCAGTAGTAAGATTGTGTCTTCCATCACTCAACACATTTTTATAAACAGAAAAGCACTATTCTACATCAACTGAGGTAACTGGGCAGTATTTGAATTTGGGTATTATGTTGGCACTTATTGTTTCTGGTAAAAGTTCAAGTTCTTTGCAGACTGCTGAATGGGTAGGAGGAGGCTGTTCTTTAAAAGCACCAACAATTAAATTTGCAATGTAATGGCCACAAGTGTCTGGAGTTTCGTCAACAGAAAACCAGATAGTGCTGTCCTTGAGTTCATTGCACATTTCTTCCAGAACATTTTCATAAATCGTCGGTATGTAATTTTTACGCAGTGTTGATTCATCTGATGTATTTTAGCAATATTTGCACAGGAAGCCTTTGAGGATAGGGTTTGTAAGTTTCTGAAGAGGAATATTGCTTGCAATGAATGCTTCACAGAGATCCATGTTTAAACTGACTTTTTGGTTACCTTTGGACAAATCCCTGCTACTGCAACTTGCTGTTGTCTGTTGTTGTCGTGGTCCTTTCTTCTACATTCCTGCTATATGAAGACTTGTCTTGACATGTTGGTCTATTTGAAACTTTTTTTGCATGAAACGTTTTTCTCGTAAAATCGACAATATAAAACAATTCTGTCATATGTAAATGTTCCAGGATGATCAGCTATCCACGAAATGACATTTCTTTTTTCGGTTGGCATTGCGCACAACACATTAACACACTAAACGTTGTAAACACGTTCAACTCTGTACATGTAAATTGAAAGCTAAACTGAAACAATGGATGTGCGACTGAAAGCTTGCGTAGTTTAATTTAATTGTTGCTGCCGTATATGGTGTGACAGCGGAGGGGATTAACTGTGGGCAAGGGTGCAGGTGCATTGACTCTGTCTGCCAATTCCTATTCCTCTTCTGTAATAATTTCGCTAGGAAGTGGCCTCTCGGTTAGCGATTGCACGCAGTTCTAGGTTGTGGTCAAACTATGAGACACCCAAATTAGATTGAGCTAGAGACCACCCATCAAATTTTTTAAAATATTGTAAACATAGAGCGAAAATATGCATCGTCACTAGTTTTTAGTCAAAATGTGTAATAACCAGTGGAAATGAGCCAAATACGCAAGTGCATATAATCCAGTCTTTAGTTATCACCATAGACCAATTTCAACATTTTATGAGTTTCTTTGGCACTTTTTGCAACTTGAAACAGAATTTAATGTTCCAAGAATTGTTCAAAATCCATTATGCACAACAGACATGGTAAACACCAACTCACTCTGACGTCTCTGGAAGCTAAGTGACCAAGTCAGAATGTGTTCAAACTGGATGCTGCCTGTCTCAGCGGATCAGGCTATCAAACAAATTTCATCAAGTAGTGATAGCATAAGCAGTTGCTGCTAAAAAATTCATTCACCATATATATCTGTCTCACATCGTATCCCTATCTGGAAAAAGGGAGAGGAGAGTTCTGGGGTGAGTTTGACATTTATGGATAGTGAACAAAGGGACACAAACCATGTAGGCTGATACAGAGATAGATAACGTGAAACCTTCCTCTCTCGATCTGCTGCTGCTGTGTTTTGACTGAAATTTTTTTCTGTCTTTGTTTCTAGTTTCATTTCAGACAATTCTTTCATGTAATGTGCTTGTCTCACATGTCCCATTATGTTTCTCATATTTATAGCATACTCTGTGTGCTCATATTTGTTAGACTCCTGCAGTCTTTGTCTGTGGGTAACTTGAAGAAGGAATTCTCAGTTATCTTGAATATTGCTCCTTCAGAGAGTCCCGGAATCAAGGCAAAAAGTATATTTGGAGCGGATAACATGGAGGCATCTCACTCTGTCGGAGCAATTCACATCTATCTACCGCCAGAATATGAGAGGCCACCCAAATGTTATCGGTAAATAGACACCGACTTAGAATTATGTCAGAGGTTGTATACCGTATTTACTCGAATCTAAGCCGCACTTTTTTTCCGGTTTTTGTAATCCAAAAAACCGCCTGCGGCTTAGAATCGAGTGTAAAGCAAGCGGAGGTTCTGAAAAATGTTGGTAGGTGCCGCCACATCTAACTTCTGCCATCGAATATATGTAGCGCTACATAAGCATGCTTTGTGGGCACAAAGATAAATACTGGCGCCAAAACTTTTTTTCTCCGCCCCTTGTTTTGGCCACTGCATTTTCTTACATTATCCAACGAAGTAAATACAAATTCCATATTGTTCATCTTCGAATGTAGCAGAATTTCAATGTACTACGAAAATCCGACTGGCAAGACTGTTAGGGATGTTTGTCAATATGGCCAACTCTACGCTCAGAGTTTTTTCCTACCTGTGAGAAGAGAGGGTTGCTAATAGGAACCTGATGAAATGTGAATCACATGCAGTATTCTCTTCACCATAAGAATAATACGAAAATAAACATTTTGCCATGTATTCTTTCATGTTTGCTGCTATCTCATTTAAATCCTGCATGCCTAATACACTACGAAACTAGAGTGAAACAACAGCAAACGCGGAAGAATATACGTATCGTGTCATGTTTATATTCGTATTATTCTTATGCCTAATAGTGATATAGTCAGAAATGAAGCACGGCAACTGACTCGATTTTAAATGTAAGATGACTAATTTCTGTGCAGAATTTGATGTACTAAATAAGCGGCCGCAAAGATTTTCAAACGGAAAAAAATATGCGCCTAACTCTCGTTCAGAACATCTTCTATCATACGCAGTCTATTATTTGGTTCTTGTTGGTTATCAAATAAAGCAGCAGTGTAAGTAACAACAAATAGCAGTCTCTTGCCATTGTTTCGCTAATGAGACGATTCCTCTTTTTTTTAAAAGTGGCGGTGGCGCGCATAAAGCAAGTCATGCCGCGAGCGGCGACAGGCCGTAAATACGCACTATCAGAATGCGACAAACAATGCATGACACAGTACAGTAATGCATTTTCAGCTTAGAGTGACGTAAACACCTATAACAAAGAAAACGGCACTTATCAGATCAAAGCAAAATAAGCAATCGATTCAAACCAGACGAAGCACGTGAAAAAGGAAGGGTACCCGTATAAATACGGACGGAGCGCCTGACGCATAGCAATGGCTACCTGGTAAAGCTTAACTGCTAAGCTTACGACTCGAACCAAACTACTGTAGCTGTATCGTCTTTCGTTCAACCTAAATTGTGTCTCATATTACAATGGACCAACTTTGTTTCGATTTGGAGGTGCGGCCTAAAACTTTTCTCTTCCCTTGAATTTCGAGTCTCAAATTTCAGGTGCGGCTTAGATTCGGGAAATATTTTTTTCCTTTATTTCGAGTCTCATTTTTCAGGTGCGGCTTAGATTCGAGTAAATATGGTAAATCTGCTAGACACAGTAAAGTTCTTATGCTGGAATAATGTTCAAGCAGTGCTACCTTTAACACAATGACAAATTGCTGCTCTGTAATTTTAGTGAAGTGTGACAATCCTGCTTCGTACTTCAAAAACCTGCTACACAGAAATGGAAAACACATATAGTATGTAAACTCGGAAATAAATATGTTTCCCTTCCTAGGCAACCCGTTTCTCCAATTTTGACCCATAGTTAGTTGCACTGTGAATCATCATCATTCTAAAATCCATATGTGTTCTAAAATGGGTGTAAATAAGTATGTGTCTATGGATGTTTCATATCTCCTCCCAGACCACTGGACTGATGTCAACCAAACTTGGTACACACATCCCTCACTGCCAGGCAATAGTCACTCTGGGGGTAAGAACCACCTACTTAACATAGTTCAGGAGATTTGAGGTTATAATGTTGCATGAAAAACTGCCACATTTTGCATGAAGTTTTAACACATTTATTCTTTGCTGCAAAGACACTCCTACAGTTATGTCAGCTTAGGGAAATCCCCTGCACCTCGCAGCACTTTTGAGAGCTTTCAACTGTGAAGTGCAAATGACTGTAGGCAAAAACAATAGCCACCTACAGACCTGTGAAGAGATTTGCCATAGAGACATTTACAAAATCGTATTGTAGACATGTGAAGCAGCTGTGCCCACCATACAGAAACTGTCTGGCATCATATCACACAGAGCCTCCTGCAGAAGTACATATCACACTTCATTTCTAATAGAAAATTGACAAAATTTGTACTCAGGCTATGGCAGGCTTGTCAGCCTGTTAAGTTTATAAAGTTCCAAACTCAACAGAGAAATTTTGCAATTTTACCTTACAGTTGTTAAGCAGTTAAATTGGTTCTTCTTTGACAATTGACTGTTTGCGGGGAAATCTAGATCTCACTATGATTGATAATGTCATTGCATTTGATTTTAATACGTATTTAGGAATATTTATGCCCATAATGTTAACAGATGAGAAACAATACACACAACTCTTTTTTTTTTTTCTTTAATACTTGATTCCTGCAGGTGTTAATTTTCATTTTATTTTCACACTGTTATACAGTTTTGGCCTTGGGCAATTTTCAAACACCCTTCTAAAATATATTTCGTATGGCTAATAGAACACAGCAGTAAGTAAGTAATAACACAAACAACGTATAAAAACAATGAATGGTCAATATGTTACAGGCAACAAACAATTATTAGATCTAAAAAAGGAAGTAAAACACAAAATACACAAAAATACATAGAAATTATAGTATCTAGTAATAGGTTTTTCAGAAGGAACAGAGTAGACCAGACTCATGGTTGTATGTCCAAGTCCCTCAGCCAGCCAGAAGCATCTCCCTCCAGGAGGTGCAGCTCCTGCATTGTGCCAGGGAATCTCCTCGTAGGGCAGTCCATTGCGATATGATGTAGAGTTTGTGGATTCCCACAGTCGCAGTTGGGTGAGTCAGTCTTGTCCCCATTTGTGCTTCCAGTAATTACATCTACCATAGCCTGTTCAGATATGATTTAAAGTCGCCCGAGATTTTCTGGGAAGACCGAAGCCCTCGGGCCGTACGGTTGGGTCCGATACTAAGTTAAGGTGATCAGGATTAGACATATCCCATTCCCAACGCCAGGCTTCATCGATATCATAATTGTCCTCGATCAGCTGTTGCCCTAATCTCCATGATGGCTTACGGGACTTGAGCCTGTGGCTGGGATTCTTGCAGTCTTCGTGTAAGGGTAGGTCACGGTTGTTAGCGCACTTTTGCCATTCCCTTTTCAGTGCATATCTTCGCCTTAGATGAGGTGGGGCTATGTTAGCCAGTACCGGGAGCCATTGGTGGGGCGTCGGTTTAATAGTGCCTGAGATGAGCCTCATGGTGTTGTTTAGCTGGGTGTCCACCATTGCTGTGTGAGTGCTGTTTAGCCAGACCGGAGCGCAGTATTCAGCCACCGAATATGCTAGTGCAAGAGCAGATGTTCTGAGAACTGTGGCGCTTGCTCCCCAGCTACTTCCAGTGAGTTTGTGTAGGACATTATTTCTGGTTTTGATTTTTGCTCCGCATTTGTATAAGTGCTCCTTGTACGTCAGAGATCGGTCCAATGTAATTCCCAGATACTTTGGGAGGGGATTGTAGTTAAGCAGCTGGCCTCTGAACTCTACGTGGGGTGCATAGTTTGCCTGTCTGTTGTTGAGGTGGAAACAGGAGACTTGGGTTTTAGAAGTATTAGGTCTGAGCCTCCATGTTTCGAAATATTCATCCATTTTGATAAGGTCTTCCTCAATGATTCTTTCGGAATTGTGGAAGTCTTGATGTTGATATGTGAGAGCAATATCGTCTGCATAGATAAACTTCTTAGAAGATGTCTCTGGTAGGTCTGATGTATATATATTAAAAAGTAATGGAGCTAGCACGGATCCTTGGGGGCAGGCAATCATTTAACCTATATTTCTTGCTTATCTCTCCATCTAGGTGTACTTCAAAAAAATCTATTTGAAAGCATATTGTTGATTAGGGTAGCCGTTTTCTTGCAAGGAATAATGCATTGGAGTTTAAGAATCATTGCTTCCCTCCACACTGTGTCATACGCTGACGATAGATCTATGAACACGGTGACTGTCTTTTTCTTCCTTTGAAATCCACTCTCAGTATGTGTGGTAAGAGATAATACTTGATCACAGCAGCTCTGACCGGGTCTAAATCCGGCTTGTTCAATAGGAATGAAATTCTCAGCAATGGGTTTTATTCTGTTCAGAATAAGTCTCTCCAATAGTTTGTAGCATACACTTAGAAGAGCTATAGGTCTATAGTCCTCTGGGAGCTTTCCATCTTTGCCAGGCTTAAGAATGGCGACGATCTTGGTTTGTTTAAATAGTAGTGGTAGTGTTTCCGATCGTTGGATGTCATTGTAAAACTGAGTTAGCCACAGTAGAGCTCGAGGTCCTAGGTGCCGTAAGAACTCGGGGTAGACCTCATCTAAACCAGCCGCTTTACCCATTTTCATTTCTTTCAGTGCTTCTGTGATCTCTAGGATGGTAAAGGTTTTTGAGAAATTGTTGTCGGGTGTGGATTGTCGGAGCTTGGTTCTCAGTTCTTTCTTTACTTTCATAGTCTTATCCTTGTTTCTGCGTGGTGTTTTTCTCGTAAGGTTAACTATTCTGTTTGCTACCTCTTTGGGGTGTATGTTGCCACCCATACAGGTTTTAATGGAGCTTTCACCTGGGTTTTTAAGAAGGCACCAGGCTTTCTTGCTGGAGTGCTTGAAGTCCATATTTTTCATGAGAGTGTGCCACTTTTCTCGTCTTGCTGAGTCCAGGCATTGGAGAAGCTCGTCCGCAATTTCAGGATCGTTGTTTTGTGAATATGCACTATATAGGTCTATGCATTCTTGGCTCCAGCTGGGAATATAGGTTTTCTGTAGCCTCTGGGAATGTGTTTTTTGGCAATGGCTGGGAGTAATCCCACAAAGCGGTTGTAGTTCTTCGATGCGGGTGGAATCCATTGGATGTTGTGGTCCATTTCGGCGGTAAAGGCTTCCCAGTTGGCTTTGCCAAAATTCCATCGAGGTTTAGGTGTAGATCTCACTATTGGAATCTGTATACCGACATGTAGCAGGACGGGCCTGTGCTGGCTACGAGGAAAATCAGGCGATATATGTTTATTGCAGCACAATGGTAGCTTTTCGGCGTCTCTGGAAACAAAGCACAGATCGGGGTTGTAGTCTCTTTTCCATCTAGCCGAGTGGAAAGTCTCTGAGTTGGGGGTTTGTAGAGGTTGATGACTTCAATATCAGCAATTTTTGTTCTTATGACGTAGGCGCTTGGGTCAGTGTGTGTTTTTATATCGTGGACCTGGTCAGTGTTGTTTTTAAAGTAGGTGGCGGTGCCATAGTTAGCGTGGTAAGTTGCTGCAGCAAGGGAATAGCCTGGAAGTTTGCATCTATTTTTCAACTGCTTTTTGTCGGCGCAATGTGTTTCCTGGAGCAAGACAGCATCCACTGAATGGTTGTCCAGGACTTTAATTAGGTAGTCAGATTTAGCTCTTCCTTCTACGTTGAGTTGTAGGATTTTAAGGACATCTCCAATGTCCTTGGTCAACGGGTTCTGAGAGGAACCGTCGTTTCGAGTATTCGCGTTCATGTCTGTGCTGATTCTGTAAAGCTGGGAAATCCTCACGGGTCCAGCAGCCAGATATGTAGACTATTTAGCCGTGATAAAAAATCACGTTGCCCAGGGTGCACCACGGGGAGGCTAGTCTACATTGCACCCCACCCTTCTAAAAGCTTTATATGAAACTACAAGGGGCATTCAATAAGTAATGTGACACATTTCTTTCCTCGGCCAATTTCGGGTGGAAAACAAATGCACAGTTTGTTGTGTGACATTGTGGAATACTCTCACTTCAGCCTCTGTAGTTTCATAAAGTTCTGGTAAGTGGCACTGCTTTATGTAGCCTTCGAAACAGCTTCTGTAACGGAGGTGCATTCCGAGCAAAGTGCAGTCATTGAGTTTTATTTGCTGGGAAACCAGAGCATTGCAGGTATTCTGCAGAGACCTGTCAGTCAACAAAAGCACAGTGAATCAGTGGGCAAAGTGTCTGTCATTATTGCAAGTGTCACGCAAACCTGTCCGATCACACGCGTGCTGGTCAACCACACAGATCACAGTCGAATCCCTCAGTGAACTGGACGACTGTCTGTAGTGCTTTCGCTCTCGTCCACTGGTTGGGATACTCGAAGGTTTTAGCCAACTAGGTTCCTCACCACCTAACGGAAAACCATAAAGAGCAACAAAGGACTATCTTTTTAGCCCAATGAAGGTTGCACTCTGCATCAAGCAGTATTTCGCCCAATGGAGGAAGCAGTATGTGGATGATGGAGAGCAAGATGTTGCCTCAGACTTCGACCATAGAGTGGTATGGTACTATGGGGGCATACGTGCCTTCCAATAAAGTGGTGAAAGGCCATCGCATTGAACAGACATTATGTTGACAAATAGTTTTATAGCCAAAAGAGTGGGGAATAGTATGGTTTATTGTAATCTTGTATAACACAAAATGCTTCCAGAAAAAAGGTGTTGCGTTACTTCTTGAAAATCCCCTTGTACATTAGATATCCCGCACATGAGTTCTTTAAGTTAAAGTGGAAAGCATTGAGTAAATAGAATATAAGCTACCAGAAAGGTAATAACTTACTGGATATTTTGTTAGCACTTCTGTCATTAAATATCTGCAATGACAAATACTGACAATTTAGCGTAGGTACTGTTACAGAGAACATACTCCAACTTCACACCGTGTACAGGATGTGTCCGCTGCTCCCACCGATGTTGTTTTATGAAAACCACACGCAAGATTTTCGTATTCTTTGCTCTCTGTGTGCATACTAGTTGTCCTGCAAGATAAAATGAATAGGTTGTTTTTGTAGGGAATGTAACATAGATAAATTTTGTGCTGTTATATTTTTTCACAGAGGCCACAGTTTTTGCATTATTCAAGAGAAACATACAAAAGTGACCTCCAAATGCACCTCAACGACCACACTCATACCTCACCAGTCAGGATTTCTAGTATGTTGTTTGTGGCATTCCCTCCTACCACTCTACAAAAATGACCAACTACACTAACTGTTCCTGATTTTCGACCATTTTTGGTCTCTCTTGATTGGGCTGTTATGCCACCAGCATAGTCTCTTATTTCATTAACACTATTAATTGAAATGTGCCTCTGAGGATAAGGAAAGAGAAATGATTACCGTTATGCACACAGTAGTTTTGCAGTGGTGTAATTGTTTATTTCAGCTCTCCATGCTACTCTATCCTGTGCAAGCTTCTTCATCTCCCAGTACCTACTGCAACCTACATCCTTCTGAATCTGCTTAGTTTATTCATCTCTTGGTCTCCCTCTACGATTTTTACCCTCCACGCTGCCCTCCAATACTAAATTGGTGATCCCTTGATGCCTCAGAACATGTCCTACCAACCGATCCCTTCTTCTAGTCAAGTTGTGCCACAAAGTCATCTTCTCCACAATTCTATTCAATACCTGCTCATTAGTTCTGTGATCTATCCAGCTAATCTTCAGCATTCTTCTGTAGCACCACATTTCGAAAGCTTCTATTCTCTTCTTGTCCAAACTTTTCATCGTCCATGTTTCATGTCCATACATGGCTACACTCCATACAAATATACAAATACTTTCAGAAAGGACTTCCTGATACTTGAATCTATACTCCATGTTAACAAATTTATCTTCTTCAGAAACAGTTTCCTTGCCATGGCCAGTCTACATGTTATACCCTCTCTACTTCGACCATCATCAGTTACTTTGCTCCCCAAATAGCAAAAGTCCTTTACTGCTTTAAGTGTCTCATTTCCTAATCTAATTCCCTCAGCATCACCCGACTTAATTTGACTACATTCCATTATCCTCGTTTTGCTTTTGTTGATGTTCATCTCATATCCTCCTTTCAAGACACTGTCCATTCAGTTCAACTGCTCTTCCAAGTCCTTTACTGTCTCTGACAGAATTACAATGTCATCGGCGAATGTCTGTATTTTAACCCTGCCACCTTCAGAATTTGAAAGAGAGTATTCTAGTCAACATTGTCAAAAGCTTTCTTTAAGTCTACAAATGCTAGACACATATGTTTGCCTTTCCTTAATCTATTTTTGAAGATACGTCGTAGGGTCAGTATTGCCTCGTGTTCCAGTATTTCTACAGAATCCAAACTGATCTTCCCTCTGGTCGGCTTCTACCAGTTTTTCCATTCGTCTGTAAAGAATTGGTGTTAGTATTTTGCAGCTTTGACTTATTAAACTGATAGTTCGGTAATTTTCTCATCTGTCAATAATTTCTTTCTTTGGGATTGGAATTATTATATTCTTCTTGAAGTCTGATGGTATTTTGCCTGTCTCATACATCTTGCTGACCAGATGGTAGAGTTTTGTCAGGACTGGCTGTCCCAAGGCTGTCAGTAATTCTAATGGAATGTTGTCTACTCCCGGAGCCTTGTTTCGACTCACGTCTTTCAGTACTCTGTCAGACTCTTCATGTAGTAACATATCTCCCATTTTATCTTCATCTACGTCCTCTTCCATTCCCATAATATTGTCCTCAAGTCCATTGTCCTTGTATAGACCCTCTATATACTCCTTCCACCTTTCTGCTTTCCATTCCTTGCTTAGAACTCAGTTTCCATCTGAGCTCTTGATATTCATACATTTTTGAGACGTTTGTATTCCTATTTTCCTGCTTCATTTACTGCATTTTTATATTTTCTCCGTTCATCAATTAAATTCAATATTTCTTCTGTTACCCAAGGATAACTATTAGTCCTCGTCTTTTTACCTACTTGATCCTCTGCTGCCTTCACTACTTCATCCCTCAAAGCTACCCATTCTTCTTCTACTGTATTTCTTTCCCCCATTCCTGTCAATTGTTCCCTTATGCTCTCCCTGAAGCTCTGTACAACCTTTGGTTCTTTCGGTTTATCCAGGTCCCATCTCCTTAAATTCCCACCTTTTTGCAGTTTCTTCAGTTTTAATCTACAGTTCATAACCAATAGATTGTAGTCAGAGTCCACATCTACCCCTGGAAATGTCTTACAATTTAAAACCTGGTTCCTAAATCTCTGTCTTACCATTATCTTATCTATCTGATACCTTTTAGTATCTCCAGGATTCTTCCATGTATACAACCTTCTTTTATGATTCTTGAACCAAGTGTTAGCTATGGTTAAGTTGTGCTCTGTGCAAAATTCTACCAGGCAGCTTCCTCTTTCATTTCTTACCCCCAATCCATTTTCACCTACTAAGTTTCCTTCTCTCCCTTTTCCTGCTATCAAATTCCAGTCACCATTGTTTATTTTATGCTGCTAAAATTCACAAAATTGGTAGATGAAATTAACATGACTGTCGGTTTTACAAGTTGTAAGTACTCAACTGAGTGGGTGGCATAATAAGACCAGTCGGTGAAGACAAAAAAGTCATTGTAGGAAGTAATTTACTCATTCGCAAATGTTTGTACAATGTTAGGAGGGAATGCCGTGAACTACATACTGAGTGTGGGGGTGGAGGTGGGTCTGAAGGTTACTTTTGTAAGTTTTCCTTGAGTAAGTTGAAAACTATAGCCTGTAGCGAAAACGTATTCTTGTTCATTTTTTTCTCTAGGATTAATAGTTTGCAAGTAGTGAGAATGTGAAAATCACTTGTATGGTTTTTGAATGCCAGATGTAATGGTGTGGGTTGCACAAAACAACCGCGGTAGAGACAGCTGAATCACCCAGTATTTACAAAGATGAGGTGTGTGTCTAACAAATATGTTCAATATGTTTCCTATGAACATGCATATGGGGTTTGATGGAGTGAATAGTTTAAATGACATTTCAGCTATACCAGTATATAATCTACAGGTTACAAAAAAATATCATATTATTTTACAGCTACTTATTACTTTTGCAACAATACAGAAATAAAATAAAAATCATTAGCTGCAGACACGGAGCAGTCATTCAAAAACTTTGTAGCAACTGTTGATCCACTATATGAGAAAATCATCAAAACATGCATAAAATATGATACTGACATTTTATTGGACAGATGTTTAAGACAGGCTGGCACCTCTCTAAAAAAAAACTGGACCTGTCTGTTTTGAGTCAGAGCAGAAAAATAAAACTGATATGGACATTGACGACAACGACAATGACAATGATAAGGAAGACAGGCCAACATTTGATATTGATTTCAAATAGAGTTCCTTTCCTCAGTATTAGAGGAGATCAAAAATTACAAACAGAAAACTTATAATTGCAAAATTAGTGCAAAGAAAGTATAAGGACATGGGTGGGCAGATACAAACAGAACTGTGTCACCAGGCTGCAGAGCTGAAATGGTGTGGGAAGGAAATATATTACTTTCAGATAGCATAATTCTTCCACTCTGCAATTCCTGCCACCACCACCGCTACCAACTCACCTTTTCCTTTATTCCACTTGCCTGCAATGTTGATAGCTCCCATTTTTTCATGCAGTTGTTCTGCAACATCAAGTCATCAACTCTTTACCCGTATATGTTGCTATTCTTTCGCCATTTTTACTGTTTGCTCTAGTGTTATTGTAATCACCAACCACTTAAGTTACTGTTTCATTTTAATGTGTTGCCAACTTAATAACATTTTTCAATATATTACTGTCTTAATTATTGCAGCTGTCTATTCTTTTTCTTTTTTTACATCAGTCTTAGTCCTGTGTGGAAAAATAAAATACAATTGTGTAAATCAACAGCGTTTTTTTTTACTAAAGTAACATTATAGTACTAAACTTAACATTAACAATTTTCACAGCAAAACTTTATATTTAGCAAAATACCTTTTTTTCTTGCATGCTTCTCATTTTGGATGTTCTTCAAATGTAAGTATGTTCAGTTCATCTGTTTTATGGACTAATGTCTGTATATGGGAAAAATTGTACTTCATGGTAGATTTGTAGAAACAGATGTTTGATGATGGTGGCATCAGTATATTGTGTAGCTGATGTTTGAAAGACCACTGGTTAGTATCCTGAGAATGTTGGTCCAAACTTTTTAATCTGAAATTTAAGGATCAGTTGTTAATTATAGAATGTAATTTGTTTTGTTTTTGTTGCTCTTTTATGGTAATGTTAATGGTTGTTTGTCTCTCTCTATTTGTACTGTGCAAGTCACTATTCAGTCTGTAAGAGTTAGAGATATCCAGTTTAGTCATGGATGGGCTCCCTTAACAGTTTTTTCCGTTTAAACCACAAGCGCTACACTACTCCCCTCAGAACCATATTAATCAGAATTGTAGGTTTGTCCGTCAGAGTTTGCCAGTTCCAACACCCAGGTTGTCAACAGTGGGAATAGTTTGGGAATCTTGTTATGCAGTTCTGGACTAGATCCTCACCATTGCATTTGTTAGACTTGTTGTGAAGTGTGAATTATTGTAATGACAGCTTGTGCAGTGCATTGTTTTGTTTTGTTTTGTTTCTGCTGTTATTCAGGGGTAGCGACTGAAAAGAGGGGAGTTAGTGATCTGCTTGCTGACTGGCAGTCTACTGCTCCACGTCTGCACTTAGTAGTCTCAGAGTTCTACAGTCATGTCAAACTGATTGTCATAAATAGTGAACACCACACTTTCCGCACTGTGGGGAGATTGTAATCTAACCCAGAACATAACTGTTAAGTGTAGTTGACTTTAAAGGCCACTATGTCTCCTCCCTGCCCTTGCCAAAATACTGGCAATCAAACATTTTTTTCTGTGATTAGGTTTTAAACCATCTGGTTCCAGATTAATTGATATAGCATTCATGCCCAGCAACTATTGTGGGTATGTGTAATTTTGGTTGTATGAGACGATAATAAACTATCCTCCATAAGTTTGGAAAAACAAAGCTGCACATTACAACAGAGCAAGATGGGAGAGATCTATGTGAGTTACCAATTAGAATACATAGTAGTATGCTCAAATAATGATTAATAATGACACTTATTATACAGATAATTGTGCATACACATACATATTGGTAAACATTGATATTCCTCAGTTTTATATAAACTGGCTTTACCTGTCCAAATAGTTCCACCAAAAATGTCAGGTTGCACCAGTTGATGGCACAGCTGTGTACAGGTATGTTTTTGACAGTTCTGACAGTTGTAGTTCCATCTGTATGAAGGTATGATATGCCAAGAAAGAAGGTAGTACACACAGTGAAAGTAATTGCAAATGCTCCCAAAGTGCCAGATTCCTTACGATTCACAGATGAAGATAATCGCTTTGCACCAAGAAGGCAATAGTATCCAAGAAATATCAAAGAATTTGTAAATTTTCATCAAAGGAGTTGTAAAGACCATGCACCAGCATGGAGGTACAGGCTCCCGTGATGGGTGCCTTTGCTCAGAAGCACACAGGAAAATAGGGATGCCAGGAAAAGTATATGGTAGTGACCAGTAAACATAATAGATTCGGAACTGTCCGTGAATTACTGCTCAACTAAACACAACTAGGGATACACAAGTGAGTGAGTCAACAGTGTGATGGCGCTTTGGCAAAAAACAGCCTTCAGGGTTATGTAGCAGCAAGGAAACCATTGTTGTGCCCTGTTAAGAAGAAGAGAGAGCTTCTGTGGGCTATGACACACCAAGATTGGAGAGCAGGAGATTGGGAAAAACTGTTACTCGCTGACGAGTCAAAGTTCAAAATATTTCTGAATAAATGTCATCAGTTTGTACAGCACTTACCCTGTGAAACCTTATATGTGATTCCAATTGTGAAGCATCGAGAGGATTCTGTGATGCTATGGGGATCTTTTGGAGGGAATAAAGTCAGTGATTTGATGGAAGTAGGTGTAAACATGAACCACAAGGATTGTCATGCCATTCTCCAGTGACATGCCAAGACATCTGGGATTCATGTAGTTGGGGAAGGGTTTGTTTTGCAGCAAGACAATGACCTGAAACATATATCTTGTTTGTGTCAGAACTATGTGAAGTTTCTGGAGGTTCAGAAAATTTTGAAAAGTTGGAATGACCTTCCCATTCCCAGATAGTACCCCAATGGAGGTGCTGTGGGAGATGGATTGGAAAAGAGGATCTGAAAACAAGAAATCATGAATGGGACTCTACTGTGGGAGGTCCTGCAGTGAGGATGGAGACTAATTCCAACTGTAACCCAGGCAAAACCTACCCTGTGCATGCAGAGAGCAAAAAACCTGTGTATTTGAAAAGTATCCACTTATGCCGATGTGGACTTCATGCCGTAACATACACAGTAAGGTCAGAACGGAATAGAGGACGTTGAATCGAGCAGAATTTTCTGTATAACCCTAAGCCAGAAATGCACCATTAAGGAGCTATGATTGCATGGAAATTATTCCAGTAAGTGAATGTGTTAGGATGTGTGCAGCAGTGCAGTTTTTCAAGAGGGTAAGCCAGATATTTCTTTGACAGTGCCAACTTTATAGTGATGTTGGAGGCTGGAATTAATTTGATTCTCTAATTTGAGAAAAATAAGAGTTTTTTAAATTTAATTTCAGTTTTCTTTTTCTTCTTTGTCGTAGTTTACACTTGCTAATCTACTGCACTTGTTAGATTAAAAGTTTATTCATGTGTTTTGTTCAGTATCTAAAATTAAAATGTGTGCCCTTTACATTTCATTTCAACTACTTTGCACCCTGCAGTATCACATGTCATCTATGTTATTGCTGTGCTGATTGTGCAGTACTGCCTTTTATCTTAACAAAATAATGGAACTAAGGTATTTCTAATGTAATTAATTTAGTATTTAATAATCCAGCTTTATCCAGTAAACATCAGAGTATTTATGTCTAATGTAGCTGTTAGCATTTATGTCCAATGTAACCATGAATATTTACACCTAATATAACCACCCCTTGCTTTGATTGTTTAGCTGAAACTATTCGCTTCAATTAATTTAATAACTAACTGTGCTCTGCAGCATAACAGATGTTAATAGGGACATGTTAGTTTGAATAAACGTGCTTCCACTCGCCCATCAGTGACTGGCTGTAGGTTTATAGCCTAAGCTCCCAACAGCACATTTCTAATTTTGCCCAAATCGAGTTCCTGTAACCTTCTCAGAGTGTGTTGTTGGGTTGTCTTTCTCCACTGTGTGTGTTTCACTGTTGTGTTTAGTAGTTTCCACCAAGTGCAGCAGTTAAGACATTGGAGTCACATTTGGCAGAATGGCAGTTAAAGTCCCTGTCTACCGGTTCAGATTTTGGTTTTCCACAATTTCCTTAAATTGCTTAAGGCAAAGGACAATTTCCTTCCCCAGTCATAGAAGGAGGCCGACTGATAGCATAATTGTCTGGCCAACAGACATTTTATGACTATTCTAGGTGAAAACCAAATTTTTTGCATGGAATGTTTAGGAATTACATCACAAGTCACTGTTGTGGTGGTTCATCCCTTTTAATGAGAACATTAAGCTATTATAGAGATATTGATTAAGTATTGTCACCTGGTTTGATTCTTCCCCTTTGTTCTTTTCTGTACTCCACAATAATGGCACTCACCAGTCATTCACATGATGGAGATACACCCCTACAATTCGTAACAGACCAAATGGGGCAACAGCAAACCACCACCTCAAGAACTGTAACCAAAATGGTAATGTGGTATTCCCACTTAAAGGCTGTGCATGCAGACATACCTATTTACTTTCATTGATGACCACGCACCTACTACTACTACTACTACTACTACTACTACTACTACTAAGTGCAAAGTAGCTTAGGTTTTGAGTAAAGTTCCTTCCCATAGGTGATATAGATACTCCCTTTCCAATCTAAAGGCAAATGAACGGTAACTAATGGCGTGGTGAGACCACATGGCAAAAAAGTAAATAAATGAAAAGAGATTAGACATTGATAATTTAAGTATTGTTTCGGTTTGGAGAAATGTGTGAGAGTGGTGAATATGCTGACCGTAAATAGGAAAGGGATTGCGGATATAGTGGAAAGAGCATAGATGAAATGGCAAGAGGTTTGAGATGGGGCTGGCAAGAGCAAAGTACATCCAGACTGAATTTCACAGTGCAGCTGTCCATATACTGATTTGAAACTTCCTGGCAGACTAAAACTGTGTGCTGGAGTGGGGCTCTAATCTGGGACCTTGGCCTTTTGTAGGTGGCAAGTGCTCTACTGACTGAAGTATTTGAACGTGGCTGACAAACTCCCCACCCTGCTCAAGAGCATTTCTGGCAAAAATAAAGCTCCAAGGGCGGGTCAAGAGTTATCAGATAGCGCAATTGGTAGAACACTTGCTCAGAAAAGGCAAAGATCCCAGGTTCAAGTCCCGGTCTGACACAGTTTTAATACGCCAGGAAGTAGCTAAGTACATGTTGGAAAGCTAGTTTAAATATTGGAGGCTCAGAAGCACTGGTGCTGGGGGTGCATTGATATAAATTACAAGTGAGCTGAAACAACTACATACCATTCTGATGGTATGCTGTTGATAAAATATTGGGTAACAGTGTGATGGTGTGCTGAAAAGTAATGTTTCAGTATCTTCTTATTCTGTTCCAAATATTGGTCGAGGTATTTTATGTTACACATATTACTCTGTTGACTTTCCTTCTCCACTGACACAAGTCACCGCTAGAGGGCTCTGGATTTTAGCATGTGACATGCCAGCATGTAACTTAACGATGTGGATGTATGAGAAACAACATGGTGTAATCGACTTTGGAATTTGAAGAGTTTGTCCACACATGGGGTACCCTCTCCTTCAACATGACAATGCAGGCCCCATGCAAGCACTGCTACATCTGCAACAGTCTGACACCTTGGGTTCACTATCATCAATCATCCTTTATAAGTCCTGACTTGGCCCCATCTGATTTTCAGCCATTTGCATACTTAAACAAGATTTTTGAAAACTTTACTCTGACAGTGATGAAACAGTGCAAGCAGAGGTGAAGCTGTGACTCCACCAACAAAGTCAAACTTTCTACAATGACAGAGTCAACAAGCTAGTGCCTTTTTGAAAGACATGTGTTTGTTGCCAGATGGACTAAGTTGAGAAATAAATTTGTAGACATTAAGAATAATGATGTAGAAAGTTTTAAAAAAAAGATAGTTTTCACATAAAAAAATTCAGAGGCATTATCTTTCAGTATGCCCTCATTGTGTAGACATTGTGTGGCCATTCACATTTACAAGTACCTTGGTACTAAGGAGTACACATTTTGCAGGGGGGGATTAAGACACTGCAACTAACTATGTAAATGTAACACATTTTTTGTGGAGATGCCATTGCAGGTAAAAGACAAGGCATGATGCAGCATGTTTGCCTGTCAATGGAAAATAAACCCTTGGTCTGAAAGCAATCAGGTAAACTGAAGAGAAACTAATGGTGAGGTTCTTGGGGTCTTCCTGTACTTTTCTTTCCTTGTCAATGTAATGAAGTGTGTGTGTGTGTGTGTGTGTGTGTGTGTGTGTGTGTGTGTGTGTGTATTTATTGACAGATATGGGATCGTGCCTCCACATTTGAGAGAGAAATGATTACTTTCATATTTTAATTGTATCTAAAACAAAGCCTTTCTTATTGACTTCTTTCCTAAGCCTATTTTAGTTAGTACCCCAGTCTGATTAATGATTGTAAACTTTTGATGAAATCTTGTCTACAGGAAAGTACCAATTGCAATGATATTGTGCAACCGCAGGTGCAGCGAACTTCTCCAGAGAAACGACGCCGTTCGCTGAAAATGGTGTTGAAGCAGGGCTCGGCACCCAACGGCAGGCGTGAAGGTGGAGGACATGACTCTGGGGAGGAGAAGGTTGAATACAGGATTTGCAAGGAGGTGTGTTCATATATAGATACTTGCATGGCCTTTAATTTAATAGGTACGCTTCCGGGTACTGTCATTTGCAGCCATGATGTCTAAATAGAAGATTGTTTGTTGCTATTGCATTCTAGGCTTAAAAATATAAGTATGAGGTATGGTTGTAAAGTTTTAATCATTGCCTTATAAAATAAAGTTATTTGTTTGTTCACAAGTCCATATCTTCAATGCTGGTACATATTGGAATGCCTCTGCCCCAGCACTGTCACACACCACTGGAGGACCCTAAACAAAAGAGTACAGTCATTTGATAAAGTGGACGGTAATTTGTTTTAGGTGGCAGCAGAAATGTTAATTTCTTAGCTGTCTGATTTAAACTGATATAGTGGCAACATTTTCACTGCTGCCAAAAATGAATTACAATATTCACAAATGTGGCAATATGAGCTTGAGGAAATGTTGTAAGAATTACCACACAGTACTCCACGTTATCAATGAACTGTGCCATTTTGTTTCATTATGTACCAGTACTTGTGAACATGTACTGGAAGACAAACTAGTAATTAATTACACTAAATAAGACCATGCAGACACAGTTCTACAAGTGCAGGAAGAGTTAATGACCTCTTCAAAAAAAGATTAGTGCACAGTATGGTTATAATGAAACTTCTGCTACATGAACCTGTGTAGACAGCAAACTATTTACAGTATGGGTACCAATTTTATAGGAATGATCAGACTGTGTGCTGCAGGATTTCGTTGTTAGTAGTGTTAGTGTCATGGCTTGGCATTAGACGCTGGTACTGGTGTGACGATGTAGGATTGAAACATAACCATCAGTGTGGATAGCTGATTGCGCCACAAATTGTTGAAGTTACTGTTGCCATGACTGAGAATACCGGACGCAATATGTGATCTACAAGCAGTGCAAGATCTCTATTACAACAGCTGAACATTCTTTCAAAAAATGCTGCTAACAGTGGTGAAATGTTACTTGTACAAACTTCACATTACTCGCCAACTCATATTTCTTTCGAGTGTTGAAGTTCATGACGTGTGGCCTTCGAACATTTTGTGGAGTGATGAAACACACTTTGTGCTCAGTGGGCAGTGAACACACACAATTGTCACATTTAGGAATTGCTGTCAACAACTGTTCGTGAAGTTCCCATGCACAGTGAAGGCATCACTGTGTGGTGTGGCTTCACGGCACAGTTCATATTTTGTCCATTCTTCTGTGAGGAACTCAGATCCTGGGGACCAAGTTGTGGAGCTTCAATGGCGCATGTCACTGCCGTCGGCTTCACCAACATATGGTCCCTACACTGTGGGGGAGAGGTTCTTCAAACTGCATGGTGGAGCTCCACGTCACATTGCTCGTGAGGTCATTCAGTTACTGTAACGCATTTGGAGAAAACCGAACCGTTGGCCGATAGTTCCAAACTGCATGGTCACCAGGATCACCAGATTTGAATCTGTGTGGTTGGGTCTCCTGAAAGGCAGGATTTATCAATGGGACACTCACACACATTGGAGGTTTGAGAGGAGCATAGTGAGGGAGGTAGCCAACATCTCGCCTGAGATGTTCTGGGCAACGGTAGAGCTACCTCTAGTGCAGTTCCAGGCTGTCGTGGGTTCAGGTGGTGTTCACATTGAGCAATATTTGTAACCTGGAAAGCACACATGATCTGCAAATATGCGGATGTTACCCTCTCATGAGGGAATTAAAATGTGATTCTTTCAGTGTTTTATTGTTTATTTCTCTTTGGTATGTCCTTATAAATGTTACCCATAGTTTCGTTGTCCTACAGTCACTCATTTTTCATGGGAATCGTATCAAATAGTGAATGTTCAGTTTTAATCATCTTGTAATATGTCTATAGGCTTTCACACCTAAAGACCATTTCCATAAAATTCTTCAGACTATCATCTGGTGAAGTGGTCACTATGAAAAATCTTCTTCTTCTTCTTCTTCTTCTTCTTCTTCTTCTTCTTTGTGAAATGTTTCTGCCTTGTGCAGGTCATTCACAGAGCTACTTCCAAGCTTCTCTTTTCTTCCACAGTCTGCACTTTAGCATTTCCCCCCATTCCAATGGTCTTTAGTTCACACTGTCTCTCCATCTTATTTGTGGCCTTCCATTTGGTCTTTTCCAGATTCTGTCCATGCTAAAGCTCTTCTTGGAAGTCTTTCTTGTCCCATTCTTTTAACTTGGTCAACCGATTTAAGCCTATTTCTCTCCGTAGTTTCATTTAGGGGATTCATCTGAAGGGTGCTTCATATTGTCACAGTCTTTATCTTGTCCCTTTCTGTCTTACCCAGTATCCTTTGTAGTAAGTGCATCTCTTGCTAGTATTCTGCTCAGATGTTTCTTTGTCAAAGTCAAACATTCTGCTCCTTAAGTCAAAATTGGCAGATAATGACTTGTGCTCCACACTCTTTGCTGTAGCAGGTATTTTCTAATTATTTTTGATACACAATGATAAAATTTTGAACAATTTCTATTATCTCCAAAATTTCATAATTGATGTTTCCTTTCTTGGTTAACGTATTTCCTAGAAATTTGAAAACATCTACTTCTTTAATGTTTGTACCATTAAAACTTACATCCTTCATTTTTCATTGTTCCTGCTTATTTTCATTACCTCTCTTTTTTTTTTTTTTTTAACTTATTTCCACGCTTGCTTCATCAATTACTTTGTCAGGTATTTAGTTGTTCTTCCAATTTCTGCTCTTTTCTTCCCAAACATCACATTGTCCGCATGTGTTACGATTTTTGTATCACTTTTTGTTGACCTTATTTCCATGTCTGCTTCTTCAATCACCCTCTGTCAGGCATTTAATTGTACTTCCAATTTCTGCTCATTTTCTTCCCAAATCATCACATCATCCACATGTGTTATTCTTTTCATATCATCTGCTGTTGGCCATTTTTGAACTTTCATTATGTGTTGCATACTTGAATTATAGGACAATACATTAGTTCATCATTTTGCATTATGGCATATCCAAAGAATTTTATTCAAAGAGAGCAGTGTTGGCGTAATCTATTGGGATAACACTTACTGATGAAGCTAAAATTGCCTGCTGATGGAATAGTAAAATTCACCGAAAGAAAGGGGGGAGAGCTATTAGAATAACACACTGTCAGTCACAATTGCCCCATTAGGGCAAAGACAACAAAGGCACGTGCAGATTTCCAAAAGATGTGTGCATAGTAGTGATGTAACTATGTTGAAAAAAAGTGTAAATTCTTCTTTCTTTTTTTTTTCCACATCATGTAATTTCTGACAAGAAATTAAGTGCACCTAAAATTTTTTAAACTGTCATCATTTCACATAAAAGTAATGTTGTTTCAGTATATCATTTTCTTAGCGGTTCCTGTGAGAACGTCATATAACACCGAATTATTGTGTGTTACAGAATGAGTTGTTAACTGGAGACCCAAGCAACTTTGGTGTGAATAACAAGAAGCTGGTTAAGAATTCATCCCATAAGTCCTTTCATGGTAAGATTTCATTTGTTTAACTGTTATATTCTTTGTTAAAAGCTGTGAATATTTACCAAATCATTGAAGCTGTGGAAATAATGTAATTTTCATGAAAATATCTGGTTTTGTAAGTTATTTATGGAATATCAAAGAAGTGGTGAATTGACTTTCATACAACGGTACAGGCAATAAATTGCAGAACACCATTTCAGAAGTTGCAATATTACAATCGTTTCTAACATGCGCTGAAATGGCATTTAAAAGGCTGTTTTTTTAAAGAAAGTATTCACACTGGTAATTAAAATGAACTGCATTCAGTGTAAATTTCCAAATTACATTATATGATCAATTTTTTTCAAGTGCCTGGATATCTCATTATCAACCAGTTAAGACAGAAAGGAATAATGTCTCATGCTTTTACAGTCATACAATTCCCTCATGGTTTTCACACTGTACTGTGCACCACTCTGTAGCTCTGTGTTTAGAAAATGTTACCACAGTCTGTGCACAATGGGAGGATAAACATTTGACTTGGCTGGCAGTTCCATCCGAGGTTGACCTAATTCCAGTCTGTCAATTGATTTCTGTTACAGCTCATTCAATTTTATAATCTCTCAATCCCATTAAACAAATTGTCTTGTGTTCCATTCATTTATCATGTTCCGTAGATCCCCATTGACCCTTACAGTCATGAAATAAATCGAAGTATACCTTAAAAATGAAATAGTTGTTAGAAAACTACATTAATAACTAACTGGAAAGGCATTACTTTGGGGGAAAAAAGCTACTGTTTCCTGAATCAAATTGCATAACTGATGCTTATGTCCTGTTTCTAGTGCAATATTTAAATGACACACTGATATTTACTACAGAGGTCCAGCTATTTCAGAGTTTTATGAGTATTGGCTTGTTCGCATTGAGCATTGCTATTTTGTTGTGCTATTAACAGGAATCTTGAATTATTGAACATAAACAATTAGAAAATTTCTCCTCCTCACATCATCAACTGCTATCTTACTCTCAGGCATTGAATTAGGCTATTTACAGATAACTCAAGCAGATTGTACCACTAATTTTTATGAAGCACAACATTGAGTGCATTGCCATCACAGAGGTGATGTACTGAACCTGTATCACCTCTGTTATAGCAACCTATTCAACTTTGTTTTCTTAATTGGTAGTCATTTTTGTGGTGTTTACTTTGAAAATGTTCATAACATTTATTAAATGTTGATCGTCACACATACTATTTTTTTCTCTTCCAGAACTGAGTACAAATTCACCATATGTCGCAGGTGGCAAGGATGAGGCCCCAGCAGCTGCACTGGGCACCAGTAGTATTGAAGGGGTCTCA
The DNA here is from genome assembly GCF_023864275.1 of Schistocerca cancellata. NCBI lineage: Eukaryota > Metazoa > Arthropoda > Insecta > Orthoptera > Acrididae > Schistocerca > Schistocerca cancellata. Next base: position 27,856,419 of record NC_064635.1, read on the forward strand.
AATGGAGCAGCCCCAGGAAAGGATGATGTTGCAAAGCCGCCAGTAGACCTCATCATACCTGAGAAGAGTGCATCATTTTCTATACATCCTGGCCGACTTTGTTCAGATGTCTGCTCATATTGTTTTGGGAAGTTTGGTTCTCTGGACACCCCATGCCACATTGCCCAACTTAAAACTGCTGAACGACAGCGGAAGGTTCTAGAAAGTGAGTATTATCTACAGTGCTTTCATTTACTGTGTGATTTTTCTTTGTGTGTGTGTGTGTGTGTGTGTGTGTGTGTGTGTGTGTGTGTGTGTTGTACATGCCTGCTTGTTTGCACTGAAACTGTACCAAAATACATTAATTCATTATCATAAACTATGCAGTGACACTTCTGTTGAAGCATACATTTTGCTGTGAATGTGCATACACCCATTTATTCGTGTCTATTTTTTTCTTTGTTACTTGATCATGTGATTGTGGACAGTGGCTCAGTTACTCAACTGACAATTATATTTGATCACTCTAAAATTCTATAACTGCAACTAGTGCATGATAACAGTAGTTATTTTATAACAAATAAAATTTAAGTGTGCCATGGCAGTATCATCTTGCAGCAATTTTAGTAGATTACGAATGCCACGTTAAATATATTTGTAAAATATTTGGATCCCCCTTAGTGTCAAAGGTGTCAAAAATTTATATTTCTGGAATTGTTTGAAATAAAGACTGAGAGCTAATAATTGTGTTGTGCAAACTCTTGGAGTAAGGATTTCAAACTGACATTTATTCGAAATATGATACTGTGTATTCTGGGACAAAAAGGAAAAAAAAAATCTGTCTACAGCCCACTGTTAATTTGAGATTATTACTATTCAGCAACCAATTACTCTGTTATAAAAACAGCCATCATACTTTCCATGGAGCAGATGTATCACGGGCTGTGTTGCATCTACTCTGTACTTGAGTAACCTCTGGGCGACTTGAACGTTATGACCTTCCTTCTAGGAAGGCTTTGTATATGGACTACAGTGAAATGTGGCTTCTATGCTTTTCAGAGGACTTTAAAAAATTATGTAAATTGTGAAAATTACTTTTCCTGCACATGCTTGATGGAGCACCATTGAGCCCATTCATTCAATGCTCTTACCTTTAATTTGAGACCCATGGTTTTACATAGGTTAAACATTTCAGGAACACATTTGTAGTTCCTGCTAGTCTATCAAAAACTTCAGAATTGCAGTCTGTTTCAATGCCTTCTGGTAGATCTTTTCTGTCTGGTTACGTGGTTCAAAAGGTGTGATGCAGCAGAAGTACAGGGTGACATAGGAAAAACGGGATTGTTTCCACAATCCAATAAAGCTAGAAGTGATGAAGGAAAGAAATAACATTCATAGTAATCAAAACCTTACAACTTTGCCATGCCATTTATGAAACATTGATGGCATTTATCATTTTTTATAAATTACGTCCTTTAGATGGCGTCGTCATGTATGATTAATTTTGTGAAATCTGCTGTTGAGATTCCTCATTGACAGCTGCAACATCTCAGCTGGGATACTGTGAATTGCATCCCGAATTCTCTGTTTTAACTCGTCTAAGGTTCTTGGTCGAGTCATGTAGACTTTGCTCTTGAGATAATCCCACAATAAAATATCCCAAACAGATAAATCTGGCAATCCAGGGTGCCAGGGAATGTTACTGAATTGTGAGATCACACAGTTGCCAAACAATTCTCGCACATATGCCATTGATGCTGTGCAGTGTGTGATGTCACTCCGTCCTGTTGAACCCAGGCTTCTTGTATGTTTGGAAAGTTGTTCAATGTAGGTGTAACGAAAGTTCATAACATCTCCACGTAACTATCTGCAGTGACAGTTATTGTGTTCCTCAGTTCATTTGCAGAAAAATAAGGTCCGATAATCACATGTGATGAAACACCACACCATACTGTCACTATACTAGTGTGTAAAGGGTGCTCATGAATGTCATTAAGAATTGTATTTGTCAGTAACGGTAGTTCTGTTTATTCACATAACCTGTGAGAGGAAAATGTGCCTCATCTGACACCCACAACTTGTTTAGATATTCATTGTCATTGTTTATTTTTCTTAGCGTTTGTTGACAAGAATCCTAACCTTGTCCTTCAGTAGTTGCACCATCTGTAATTTGTGTGGATGAAATTTTAAATCAAGATGAACAATTGTGCGAACATTCTCCCAGGACATTCCGTCGCTGCTACTTGCTTACAAATCAAACGCCGTGGGCTCCGTAAGACAGACTCGCGTACATCATTAATGTTCACTGGAGAACGCACACGTCTTGGTTGTCCTGTTGGTTTCTTCTTGAGGACAGATCCAGTCTCTTCAAACTCCAACACTTTTATCGCGTGTTTCAACAGAATGGTATCATGACATCCTAAATTACAAAAACGTCGAAAACCCCTCTGCGGCGCTACCAAACTATCACTGTTTTTATAAAACAATTTTATGGCTAATGCACACTGTTACCCACCACTGATCCAGGATTACTGAAATGGCAGACTATTTACTCGCTGTCACGAACCCGCAGTGCTGCCACCTGCCCATGGCTGCCACTACTCATTTCAAACATTCCCATTATTCTGTGTCACCCTGTGTGTTTCTTTATTGTATTCACTACTGCATTTGGTAAAATTTTAGGAACATTCTCAAAGTGATTACAAGACCTGAACATATGTTACAAATATATGCTACCAACATGTCGGCAAGGAGCGTACCCATTACTTCAAACTATAACATCTAATACAGCTGAATCTAGAAAACATCTAAGGAAAATGAGCAAGATGTGGAGCGACACGTGACAATACCTGAAACTGACTTATTATGTAAGACAGCGGAATGAATGAGAAAATAGCTTTCCATGAACATAATCATTTTGTTACTTTCATGAAGAACAAAATATAATTCCTTTGAGCATGAAGTAGAGTAAAATGCACAGGTACATTTTTAATTGTGCTGTCATGTCCCAAAATAAACACCACCTCGAAATTGCCTGCATTATGAATGAACCACTGAAATGGTGTGACAGTAATAACTAAATATCTGTGCAATTTGTGTAAGTAGTAAAAAAAATGGTCCAAATGGCTTTAAGCACTATGGGACTGAACATCTGAGGTCATCAGTGCCCTAGACTTTGAACTACTTCAACCCAACTAACCTAAGGACATCACACATCCATGCCCGAGGCAGGATTCGAACCTGCGACCGCAGCAGCAGCGCAGTTCTGGACTGAAGTGCCTAGAACTGCTCGGCTACAGCTGCTGGCAGAAGTAGTAGCAATAAGCTGTGTGTTAGGTGCCAACCTAAACACCATCTTGTCAAATGTTACATATTCAAAAATATAAAACGTACACAATCCACAATTTGATAGTGCTCCACAAAAATCCAATTTAGTACATTTTTTAACAAAATAATATCCCAACAAATCCATTGTAGCTGATACATTTTCCAAACGGGGCTCCACATCTGCGACAGTTCGAAACTAGTTCACGTGTTCTCCAGAAGAGATATCACCGTAGTAGCTCTTGTTAATTGTCGCCAACTTTCTTTCTGTTCTGAGTTGTACTGAAATTTAACGAAACACAACACTTAATTCATTAACGTAACGGCTATGAACAGGACTACACAGAACCTAGTTATTGCTTGAGTGACAGTGTTATGAGACAAAGCACTAGCATCATAAAGTGTTTAGACTTGTAATGACCTCTAATGACTGGGCCTGTTCCCATGTTCTTCTCAGTTCCACAATGCACAAACACTTTGGGAAATGATATCACATCTGCTTGTGCGATACACATTGAATACAGACAGGAGTAGTACATAGATTCCTGGGGTGTGGGAAGGAGTGGAGCTGGCAGTAGTTTTTAAAATGCCTTTGCAAATGGCGACCCCATCATAATAATGCCCTGTATGTGGGTATGGTTATCCACAAAATTGGAGAAGTACCATAGCGATCCGGACCTGGCATTGGCTGCATATAGGGTACCTGCATTGCTGGTGGATGTTTATAAGCACTATATGAACATCAGCACCAGGCCAGTGCCTAAAAGGTCAATTACACAGGGGTTTCTTTTGTTCCATAACCTTTTTTCCCATTGTGCAGTTTATGATTATGTTAATGCTGAAGCTGGTGTAAATTAAGATAGTTAATGTAGGAAATTTGAAGGAGCCAATAAATGCGTGTTGTTAAACAGTGGGAACACATTAATTCTGGAAATGCAAAAATGGGATTATACTGTACAGTTTTTACTTTTATGAAGCAAAGTGTGAAAATTTTGTATCCTAAGTGAACCTTGCTCATAACAGTCACATTTAAAATAAAAGTTAGTAGTTTGGTATCCCTTCTTGCGCACATTATATCTCATGAAATTTGCCTGCGAAAATCAGCACTTGCTATTGTATGAATTTGGTTCACTGTGTATCTCCTAATCATGCTAACAAGTATTTTAGGGCCCTGTTTCATCAGACCATCTATATCTTGGTCTTCAGAAATTTCCATGAATCACCACCACCAAATGCAGGCATTGTTACTTCAAACATTTCTATCAATTTTGTGCCTCACACGAGGGTGGTTTGAAAAGTTATCAGAATCACCACGAGAGGTCAGCACTAGCACAACAAATTGTTCCTGTGATATTCATTGGACTGTTGTCTGTAAACATGTGCCACGTCAGTGGTCTTGGAAGAGAGCTGTGGCGGTGACATGGCTCTGTTGTTGTTCCCACGTAGCGATTTGCAAAGATGGAAAAAAATTGAGATTCGCTCAGTGATTAAGTACTTCATAAAGATAGGTATGAAAACAAAGGACAGTCATGCTGATTCCAAGAGTACACTGGGGGACTCTGCTCCTTCATATTCAACTGTTGCCAAGTGAACCAATGAATTTAAATTTGGTTGGGAGAGCTTAGATGATGATCTACTCAGTGGTCAGCCAAGATGTGTCACTGCTCGAGAAATCATTTCAAAAGTGCGCAGAATGGTCGTGGAGGATTGCCGATTGAAAGTGCATGGAATTTCTAACATTTGCCAGATGTCATCTGAAAGGGTATATAACATTTTAACTGCAGAATTAGAAATGAAAAAAATTATCTGCAAGATAGGTGCCGCGACTCTTGAAACTGGATCAAAAACGCATGACAATGAACATATCGGAACCACATTTGGTCCATTTTAGGAGAAACAAACAAAATTTTTTGCTCCGGTTTGTGACTACAGATGAAACTTGGGTGCACTCTTATACCCCAGAGACAAAACAACAGGCAAAGCAGTGGAAACATGCTGATTCTCCACCACCAAAGAAAGCAAAGACAATTCCTTCGGCAGGACAGGCCATGGCATTAGTGTTTTGTGGGATGCAAAGGGGATTCTGTTTGTAGATTATCTCCCCACTGGGCAAACAATTACTGGAGAGTACTATGCTAACCTTCTGGACAAATTGCAACAAAAGATACGCAAAAAAAGGTCAGGCTTAGCAAGGAAGAAAGTAAGTCATCTTCCATCAAGACAATGTACGCCCGCACACATGTGCCATCGCTGGGACCCCATGTGTGGGAAACAAGAACACTATCGCAAGACCACGAGCTGTGGACATCTTTCAGAATACCTAGAGTTTAATAAAGTGGATCCAAAGAGTATCAGAAGAAGATAATTCTTGGTTCTGCTACTACACATGCCCCTAAAAGAATAAATGTGACAAACCCATTCTAAAAAGTTAGATTCCTACTACAACATGAGAGGAGAAATTGTTCATGTCCCTGTCTTTAAACTTGAACAAGGCATTTTGCACTTCCCTTCATGTGACTATTCTTGCATTTGACAAATTGAGTGTTGCCCTTCAGACATCTTCCCCCCAAAGTTCACACTTCTAATGGATTTACTAAAGCAATTGTTCACCAAGTTCGTTAAGCCCAAAATTGTCAAAAGCTCCTCATTGCTTAAAGTTGAGTGCAACTTGATTCAAAACCAAAGAATTGATGATAAGTTAGTTGTTGTCATTCAGACTTCAAACATAGTGAATGATCTCCAGGATACAGATAAATGCCTTCTCTTTTCATTAATGAGAATCTACTTTTGTACTGCCTGTGACTACGTCATCAACAAGGTTTCACTGAAGAATGATGTGTTAATGCATGCTCAAGTTGCTAGATTAGATAAAATTGAAGCTGCGCAGATTTCTTTTCATTTGTTTTTTCTCGGAAAAGTTTTCTGGCATGTTGTAGAAGGAAGAGGATGAAACTACAGATTAAGTAATGAATGAGCTTCAGAACCTGTTCACAGCTCTTCAGGTAGATGACACTTTGGCTGTAAATCAAGATGCTGCAAGTGATTCCAGGTGGGCACAGATATCAAGAATTCATGGAGCTAATGGACTTCTTAAGACTTACCAGATTTCTATAGTAATGTACTTAGAATCTCACCATACCCCATAGCAATGCAGAATGTGAACATGTCTCCAGCCTCGTAGAACAAAGTTCAGATCATTCATGTACAGTGAATTTCTAGGGTCTATTTCTGTTTTGAAGACCAGGATTCGTGGTCCCTGTTACGACAAAATGTTTTCTCAAGACTTTTTGCAGGAAACTAAAAAGGCCACAACTATGATTTTAAAGTCAAACTAGCATGTGATTTGCGGTGTGTGTTATATTATTTCTTGCCTGTGTTATGTTAAACAAATTTTATTGCATAAAGTCTTTTTCAATTATCACATATCTGCTTAATATATCAAAGAAGTCTTGTTATTATGCTCCAAACCAATATTCACCAAGCCTGCTGCTGTTTAAAATGGATTTCTCCATGATTGTTATGTTCGTCCACAAATCTTTGGCTTATGATGTAAGTAGATGAAATTTCATTGAAACATCCTGTTCAAAGCATGAATTATTATATTTTGCAGCCCAGAAGTGATATGATTTTTGTCAAGTTGGAGTATGTCGAAAATAGTTTTTTTTTGTTGCGTGTGATTTTGATTGACAGCCCTTTTCAAAAGTTGGCATGTATGAAATTGAAATCCATTGACTGATCCGGAGTCCTTTTCGGATGCTACCAACTAAAGCTAGCAGATGACACAGTGTTTAACGTATGTGATATGTCATTAAAATAATAATAATAACAACAATAATAAAAAGTAAAAATTGATTGTGAAATGGTTGTTCTGAAAGTAGAAAATAAAATAAAGAAACATTTATCATGCTTTTTATGAAGCTTGAATTCGTATACACAGCTGTGATGCTCTTACGTTAGTGATATTAAGGAGACGACTGAGTGAAATTCTGCCAAACAAAGCCCCTGTAGAACTCTTTAAAATTCTAGTTAAACATTGAGTTTAAATACACATATGGCAACTCGTCCGCCGTACATGGTTTCAGGCCTCATTCAAAGACATATCAAATGTTTCTCGAATCTATTTTATTTCCTACTTTTAGGCAAAACATTTGCCATTTTTCGATACTTTGTTTTTCAGATTTTGTTCAGAATGCATGAAATATTACGTATTTAAATATCAATCAATATTCTATTATTATTGAAGAGTATATAGAGCAAGAGAACACAGAGAAGTTTCAGTCGATGCTGTTAGTTGATGTTTGTGGACACACTATTTACATAACTCGCAGCAGCTGTTCTTGAAATATTTCAATTTTTCCCTCAAATCACTAATTGGTTTTCTTAAGTGCTTTGTTTACTTTCAAGCAGTGAAACCTCATTTTGCAAAACTAGACCTCATGCTGCTCAATTGGATGCCCCTTTGTTTGGCTATGAAAATTCAAGCAAAAATTCATTGTGTAATTTCTAGAGAGTCTTGTTTTTGTCCTGTTAAAACTTTTGATGGAATAGACAGTTTCACACTCTGTAACTCACATCCTTTCAGCAGTCATTAATTCCACATGTCATTTCTCGTTTTACAGACGTAGAGGCCCTAACAAGTGTTGTGCACTAACACTGTCAGTGACAACAAAGCAGTCAGCATCAGTCAGTGTCCTTTAATTTCAATCAGTTCAGCTTCTCCCATCAAACACAGTGTCAGGAGTCCTCTTGGAATGAATAAATAGTATGACAGTCAATGGCTCCCAATGGAGACCTTATAAGTAATCGTGTTAAGCTCAGTTTTTTACTCTAATTTTAGAAGGCGAGAACACCAGGGATATTTAATACAATAGAATATTTAATAAAATAGTTTGCTTATATTGAAGTTGTAATTCCTGTTTTCAAACTGGAAATGGAAAATGCATTGCAAGATGTAACCCCAGTGCATATTTTCTTTCCCTGCCTGCTTGCTCTCAGTTACATGGCAGAATTTGTTATATTGAAGTGAAGTGAAATCTAGTTTGGCGTTGTCTTCCCTTTTGTTTATTATAAACAGAATTCAGAGTTGCATGGCTGTTGTCCTTTTGTAACATAGGATTATTCAGCCTTCCTGAAATTTATTGAGAGCTGTCGATAATTTTTTTTTTCTTTTTTAAGACTTATTATTGTTTTGTTAACCTTGGAGACTATAAAACTAGTAATGATTAAGTTGCACTACTTGTATTTTATTGAATCTTCATTCAGCACATCTTCCTAAATTGTGCTGCTGTCTGTGGACACATTATGGATCTCAGGTGCTCAGTGGGGTAAGTTGTGTGGTTATCCTGTACTGTCAGATGTAATTCCTTTTACATGTGTATATAGGTTTTTGGCTCTTGTATTTATGTGTACTTAGGTGAAATACTTTACCAACTCTATTGTGTGCATGTTAATATTCTTGAAAAAAAATAATAATCTGCTGCTCATATGCATTTCCAGTGGTGATGTACAGGTTCTTATAAGGAGATCTTTACAGGCTTGCCTCCTTCGATTCTTTCATGCTTATAGGATTTGAAAGCCAGTGCTCGAACACCAATGTTCCTAAAGCAGTATGACATAATTCTCAAAAAAAACACCTTTGAAGAGTAAAATATTTCTGGGCACTGTTAAGTACAAAACATTTCTAGTTTGTTAACAATGTCGTCAGTAGCTGCGTGCACAGAGGAAAAGTCTTGTAATCGTGAAGTCTCCGGTTCAGTACTTGTTATTAGCAACTTTTGTTACTTTTATTTGTATTCTATATTTATTATCAAACGGAATTGTCAATGAATAAATATTTAATTATAATTTCTTAATAAAAACTCTGCCTCTTTATTTTGAATTTCTGGTTAAATCAAAATAACAAAAATCTGATACAGTCCTACAGAGTACCTTATTGTTAAATAAAAAAGAATTGTATATGCCAATAATAACTGCTGAATCTTCATAAATAAAAAGTATTTTATTTCTTTTTTAATGTTTCTCACTTTTGTCCAAATTTTGATGTATTGTGACTACTTAAATTTTCATGTAATCAATAATTAAAAACATTAGCATTTCTATTAAAAATTCAGATTTGATATTTGTTAATTACTATTTCCATAGTTAATAAATAAGGAAATTAAATAAAAATTTTAAAAATTGATGCTAGTAAGATTCGAACCATTGTAAGCCTTTAACTCTAGGGATATAGCTACCAACAACATAGCTAATAATCTCGAAATATTTTGTTCTTAATAATGCTCAGAAATATTCTAATCTCCAAAAATTATTTTCATCATAGTGGCTTGCCATTAGGAAATGTTTTGGGCACTGAGCTTCAAATACTGTATTATGAAAAAAATTGAAAAGGCAGTGTGTAAGGTCACCTTGTTAATGGCATTCTGTCCCTTCCTTATGCAAACAGCTTTATTTTCTCATTGGCACCAATCTTTCGTAATATTGTTAGTTTCTGTTATGGACGTCTATATATTGTAGCTTGTTGCACGAACATGGAAATAAAAAAGTAAGTGGAACAAAAATATTATATTATGCAGAACTTCGGAATTGACAGTATTTTCTTTCATTTTGTACATGTAAAACAGTACTTTTAAGTTCAGATTAGCCTGTGTACGTCAGAATGTTTGTTGTCAGTCAGCATCTCTTCACAAGAAGAATACCTACTGCTTTTTAGTTGTTCCGGCTGCAGTGTGCCTGTTTGTTGTTAATGCTGTGGCATTTAGTGTTGCCATTGTCTGTCCAGAGCTTTGTGGTTATGTTTGCTATATTCGTTTACTTACATGTGTATCTGCAACAGAATGTTCTGTACTGCTTAGTTGTTAAAGATTGTCTCAAAGGAATAAATTATCATTGCATAAGAAGATCAGTTTTATTTTATTATTGTGAAGTTTCTAGAATGTTGTAAAAGAAAATATGAAATCCAACCTATGCGCAATTCAGTGCTGTCTTAAATGATGTCAAATATTCTTTTAACAGTTTTATTGTTGCCATATATGGCAAGTGTTGAGCATTGCTGAGACCAAATATAAAAGGAGTTACACAGGAGAGAAATGCATTTTCACAACACCCCTCAAGAGCAGTAATAAACCTATTTCTCCTAACAAGAGAAATACTGCCATAATACTAGTGTTTACTGATATTTGTCTTGAATTATATGCCAGTGTAAAAGGGTGAATTCTTTTACAAGAAAGAATGAAAGTTGCACGTTGGCAGTGCTGAGGATGAGATGACAGTAATGAAAATTTTATGTAGATTGTTGTTGATAATTCTCTTTCCACATTGAACAAGTATCACTGCAGTTTATCACCATAACATCATGCAAAAACTGCACAGGTAAATGCTCAAAACATGACCTCAGTTGTTCACATAACTTTTATAAATGCAGCCAATTAACACCCTCAATAACTACAGATATATTGACTGGTGAGTTGTATGCCAATTTAAACCCTTGCTGGGAAGGACTGCACCCTCTTACACTCACGTTATAACGTACCCATGGTATATTGAAAGTGACATGTAATGACAGATTATGCATGGAAAGTTAGGAAGAACACAAAATGTAAAATTATACGTTCTGCATTTAAATTGAAAGAGCATTAGGAGTACATTTCAGAAACTTACCAAATAGTGTAGAGCAATTTGTCAAACTACTCTGAAATGTCGCCCAAACCATAACACGAGCTTCTGTATGGTATATAAAGTACACTCTCAAATACACTATGGTAATTTACAAAACTGCTTGCAAGCTATAGTACATCATTTTTCTACTGCTTTAATGAAGTATCTCAGATTCATTTGGTGGGTCATTTCACACAAGTTTCTCTAGTGCGTATTGATTTATGATCATCAGTTGCAACAACTCAATTTCCCAACAGTTCAAGTCTGCAAGATCAATATTGCACTGTAGAACATCACATGCAGACTGAATGTCACTGCGGTTGAAATCTAAGTCAGTGAAGTGTCCATCTGTTATATTTTCTTCAACAGAACACGTGTTGCAGCATATCCTAGTAGTGGTACGACCAGTGCTTTGCCTTGCCAGATGTACTGAATACACAACTCTTTAAGACTTACACATTACAAGAACATTTCCATTTCCTTATCTGAATTTGCCATTGAAGTGAGCCATCCATGGTAATAATTAGCTTCAAATGCTTGTATGATGCCCTGATCCAGCAGCTGAATTAATGCTGTCGTGTTTTTTTGGCAAAAACAAAGTTTTTATTTTTCCGCATCCTGATTGCAACACGTCAGCAGGTGGACGAGCTGAACAGTGATCAAGGATTAGTAGAACTGCTCCTCTCAGCTTAAATGATCGTAGGTGCTGTCACACTGACAGAACAAACTCCTCTTGAAACCAATAGGTAGAGATGTCAAACATCATCTAAACATTCTTTGATTGCCTATAAGTGAATAGTAGTGATATGTTTATATGCTTGAAACATATGTCTTTTACTTTTCCCTATACGAAGTGGTTTCAGCTTGTGGCTGCCTGATTTATTTGTGGCAAAAAGGGGGATTATTATGTCTCCATTTTCAGATCTGTCTCATTTCCTGACTTTATTATTATTATTTTTTTAATCAAGAGTTCCGGTTGGGAGCAACTGATAAGAAAGCACAGTTTCATCACAATTATACACTTGATGATCTTTTAAATTTTTATCTACCATTACTTTGTGTAGAAATTCAGGCTACTGAGGCAGATTCAGTGTTACAAGCCCTTGCTTCCCCTTCAGTGGTGGCTTGGAAAATTCTGTGGTGGCATCTTGAAAACCATTCATTGGAAGCTATAAAATCTTTGTTGTCATGTAAATAAAAGCAAAAAATTTTAGCTTGTGCTTAATAATTGACTCTGAAAGTGGCACGCCTCACTTCTCTTTATTAAAAATCATCTTCTCTCTTCTTTCTCCCATCCCCAGATTGTTCCTTCAGGTACACCGCACACATCATTCTTCACGCGATCAATAATTTTTAGTTTATCACTCACAGAATTTCTGTGACATTGTAACAAGCACACAAATCTAGACAATGAATAAATAATTTATGATCCACATGGTTGTGCTCATTTTGATCATTGTCAAGCATTCTTGCATAGTCACTTTGTTGACTGCATCACTATGTTAACAGTGAGATGGATGTATATTCGAAGCTTCTGTTCAGTAACAGTCTTGGTTTGTTGATAAGACAAACCAGAGGTTGAGTTTAATTACGTCTAGCTATTGTAGTTGTCATTTAAAGAACTTGGAGGTTGCAGCAGTAAATTATTCTGCAGAAAGACTTCATGCAGACTGTAATAAGATTTTTTCAATTTTATAAAATATACTGACAGTATAAAAATCGTTCATAAATAATATTGTATTTTGTGGGACAACCTTTACATCACATTATACCCGAACCTGCAGTATATCAGGCTGCTACTGTATTTGTAATTAAAAGCTGATTCTTGTTCCCCTTACACAGTTCGTTACCTTGCAGTAATGTGTGTGTTGGGTCCTGCTGGCTTTCTCTGCTTCTGCTCCTATTAGTGTCACAAAGAATTTGACAAATAGTGTGGTGATATTTCAACCAATATCAAAAATATTTTTGAAACAGGAGAATATACCTGCAGTGCAGCCATCCTCAGTGATTATACCATACCTTCAGTGCTCCAGTGCTCAAAATGGTTTGTGGTTCATTATGTACATCCATACTCTGCAAGCCACCTGACGGTGTGTGGCGCAGGGTACCTTGAGTACCTCTATCGGTTCTCCCTTCTATTCCAGTCTCGTATTGTTCGTGGAAACAAAGATTGTCGGTATGCCTCTGTGTGGGCTCTAATGTCTCTGATTTTATCCTCATGGTCTCTTCGCGAGATATACGTAGGAGGGAGCAGTATACTGCTTGACTCCTCGGTGAAGGTATGTTCTCGAAGCTTCAACAGAAGCCCGTACCGAGCTACTGAGTGTGTCTCCTGCAGAGTCTTCCACTGGAGTTTATCATCTCCGTAATGCTTTCACGATTACTAAATGATCCTGTAATGAAGCGCGCTGCTCTCCGTTGAATCTTCTCTATCTCTTCTATCAACCCTATCTGGTATGGATCCCACACTGCTGAGCAGTATTCCAGCAGTGAGCAAACAAGCATACTGTAACCTACTTCGTTTGTTTTCGGATTGCATTTCCTTAGGATTCTTCCAATGAATCTCAGTCTGCCATCTACTTTACCAATGATCAACTTTATATGATCATTCCATTTTAAATCACTCCTAATGCGTACTCCCAGATAATTTATGGAATTAACTGCTTTCAGTTGCTGACCTGCTATATTGTAGCTAAATGATAAGGGATCTTTCTTTCTATGTATTCGCAGCACATTACACTTCCAGAATGAGATTTTCGCTCTGCAGCGGAGTGTGCGCTGATATGAAACTTCCTGGCAGATTAAAACTGTGTGCTGGACCGAGACTTGAACTCGGGACCTTTGTCTTTCGCAGGAGAGCTTCTGTTAAGTTTGGAAAGTAGGAGACGAGGTACTGGCAGAAGTAAAGCTGTGAGGACGGGGCGTGAGTCGTGCTTTGGTAGCTCAGTTGGTAGAGCACTTGCCCGCGAAAGGCAAAAATCCCGAGTTCGACTCTCGGTCCGGCACACAGTTTTAATCTGTCAGGAAGTTTCATATTACACTTGTCTACATTGAAATTCAATTGCCATTCCCCGCATCATTCATCAATATGCTGCGGATCCTCCTGCATTTCAGTACAATTTTCCATTGTTGCAACCTCTCGGTATACCACAGCATCATCCGCAAAAAGCCTCAGTGAACTTCCAATGTGATCCACAAGGTCATTTATGTATATTGTGAATAGAATTATTATTAGAAGAGTTATGTGTACACTCTCTCTTCATACCTAAGTATATTGATTGCAGTGCCTAAAGACAATTAAGTTTGTACTGAAAATATTGTGCATATTATGGAATAGTCTCTTCCTTACAACACCCAAAAATGGAAAACTGAGTCATTCATCAACCTATGACTATAAAATTTGTTTTACTAAAAATATGTGCACACAATTTTTTTGGGGTTGTTTAATGTATTTTCTCTGTTTTTGTTATTTTCACTCCTTGCTCCATATTTGCATCCAGTAATGTAGGCAGTGTTAAGTATTTCTAGCACTACTCTCAATTATAAGCAGTGTATGCTGAGCAAGCCTCAGCCATAAAATTTTGGAGGTGCTTGTTTAACAATCTCGTTGTTTCACAGAACTTTTTAGAGCATAATTAGAAGTCTTCCTTAAGCATTTTTGTCTTCATTCTTTTAATGTGAAGGTTTTCACCTTTATCGTAATGGCTGTTATAGTGTGTTGCATAGCTGTTGTATTCGGTTAGTGCTTGCGGCACACTGTGTGTGTGTCGAATTGTCACTGACTGTTGTGCAGGTTTTATATGATCTTTGTATGCCTTGAACAACTTGTTATGTTATATTGTCATGAATGTTGTTTCAAATGCAGTCCATTACTAGCATGCACATATAGTATATGCCCTGCACTATCTCATATATTTTTCATTGGGTTATGTGACATTGAGGAGAAGTTAGTCTTACAGGGGGACGTTATGGACCGGTCCTCTTTGATTTTCTTCATACTTAACAGAATTTGAAATCTGACATTCACATATCAATTTTCTAAATCAGTGAGATAAAATTCTTTAAAGTAGCTTGCTGCCTTCAAATGTTGGATTATTTCAGAACACTGTTAAGTGCAAATAATTTCCAGCAATTTAATGTGTATTTGTAGCTGAGTAAAAAGAGTAAAAATTATGTAATCATAATGTTTGTGATGTCTTACTAATAGCAATTATTTTGGTGAGTTTTGTTTCTGTTTTGTATTTGTCATCAAATGGTAATGATAATCTGCCCTTCTGTATAAAGACAAGCCGTTACCAAAAATCTCAATGTTCTTGACCGATTTACTTCACATTTTTACACAGATCTCTTAGAAATGTTTTGAAGGACATTGCTACATATTTTTTGTAATTATATATGTGAGGAAAGGTTGTTAACAGAAATCTCGAAAAATTCTTGATCGATTTACTGCAAATTCATATGTACGGTGCTCTAATAAACAGTTGGGTGGGCATAGACTATAATTTTTAATATGTGTAGATTATAAGCATATATTTATAACTTACGGAGTAAACATTGTTAGCAAAAACCTCAAAAGTTCTATACCAATTTGCTCGAAATTCTTACACCATGCGGTTCTCGAAAAATACTTGAAAAAACAAAACAAAAAAAAAACATATTTGAAGATTACAAGTCGTCCATTGTTGTTAAGTTCAAAGTAGTATCCCAATGAAAGTAATTACTGGTAGCTTAATGCAAATTGTATGAGTCCCGTAAACACAAAATCAGTGGTGAGAAACCTTTTTTTTAAATTTCTATTTAAATTTACATTTATTATCAAATGGAGTTGCTATTAAACAAATATTTTATCATGACTTTTTAATAAAAGTACCATTTTTTATTACTAGTGTTATGAAAACAATGATTGATTAGGACATGTTAAATGTCATGTTGTTAAATGAAAAAAATTACAGGCATCAATAATACTGTTCCGTCTCTAAAAGTAATAAATACAAACTGTTTCATTTTCTAACTGGTGTTTCTCATTTTCTTTCATCAAGTTTTGATTTTATTGTGCACACTCAAATATTCATGTGGTTAGTAACTAAACATAGAATATTTCACTTTTATTAAAAAGTTTGCAAATACATTTTAACTAGTGAACCTGGCAATACTTCACAACTGCTAAATGTGTGTGTGGGAACTAATTATATGCCCTAATCTCATCCCCCCCACCTCATATCCATCTTCTCCTCCCCATCCATCTCATCCCCCCCCCCCCCCCAATCTCCTCCTCCACCTTCTGGATTGTGTAGTTAGGAATTCGATGTCCAGGCGC
The DNA here is from genome assembly GCF_023864275.1 of Schistocerca cancellata. Lineage (NCBI taxonomy): Eukaryota > Metazoa > Arthropoda > Insecta > Orthoptera > Acrididae > Schistocerca > Schistocerca cancellata. The sequence goes on from NC_064635.1 coordinate 27,872,692, forward strand.
TGAGCTTCAAAATAAAATATGAAGAAAATTAGAAAGGATCTTTTCTTATTGATTACAAGCGAAATTATATCTGTATATTTACAGAATTAAGTAATAAAGGACAGGTTCCAATATCATTTCGTTTTGGAGTACATATACGCAGTTGATAACATAGTAAAATGTGTGCCTGCACTTGAAAAGTATAAAACCAAAGTGCGCACTCATTTATAAATCCAGTAATTCTCTCTCTCTCTCTCTCTCTCTCTCTCTCTCTCTCTCCCTTTCTTAAATGTTACCCATTGTCTTTTCGATCACAGTCGAGACGCACCTCACGGCCGAGTCCTGTCTCTGCGATGCCTGCTATCGTCATGTGGACCGCAAGGCGAACTGTCCGTCGTACAAGGACAACCGCAAGCGTTACCACCGCACTGGCGGAGGGCTCGGAGGAGCGACTGCAATGTGTGCGGCTCAGGGTTGTGACCAGACTGCATCACACCATGTCCGTCGGAAGTGGCTCCTGAAGCTTAAGAGGAGCATCATGAACAAGGTACTGGCACTTGGCACACACAGAGGCAGACTTTTACTTGTTTGATCCTTCCTCAACTACTTAACCCGTTGTAATATGTACGTCATTATAAGGCAAGAATGTGATCCTTCAGTGATGTTAAATATGAAGTACTGCTTTTTCACTGCTGTCAAATGGGATTGTTAAACATGATTCAGCTATTCTGCAACCTGTTGCTTAAAACAGTCTTCACCACAGAACGAAAACCACAGTACGTATTGATAAAACTGGAGCTGATCCGAGAACAGTATGTCTAGCCGTAATTGCTGGAAGTTTGCAACACTATTTTTGTTACACAGGGCAAACTCGGACTCCACTGAAACAGCGATACGTAGATGTATGGATTTTTTAACTGACAAAGTGTTGGCCAGTATCCATCTGGCGTATTAGTTGAATGAGTGCAGTGGAAGAACGATACTATGACGCTGCCGAGCTGTTCACTCGGACAACAGTCACTTTACGGTTCTTGCATTAGCCTTTGTTTTGTGTTTTCCATCTTGGTGATTTCATACTACTGGCTTTTCCACTGTTGTGAAGGTATTTTCACAGAAATATACACTATCTGATCAGAACTATCTGAACACCCGTATATAATGTGGAATTGACAATTGGATGTCACACGAAGCAGACTCACCAGTTTAAAAAGACAGAGTATTATGGTGTCAGTAGAGAAGCAGTAACACCAGAACAGTTTGCTCTGGAGCTCAGCCAACCACAGCTAAACCAGGACCAAGCCGACTTGGTGTACTGGTAAACAGGGACCATTGAGCATTGCAGGTGTGGTTGTAAAAAATCGCACCAAGTCAGCAGAAAGAATCACTTGTGAGTTGCAAAGTGCTACGAGCAGTTGAGGCAGCACAGTGAGTGTACATAGGGAATTGCAGAGATTGGGGTACAGTGGTGGAGCAGCCCCTCATAAGCCACGCCATTTACCTTTTCTGTGCTAGTCGAAGCTCGAGTTGGTGTAAAGAGTGAAGCCAATGTACAGTGGATGACTGAAAACTAGTAATTTTGAGTGACGGCTCACGTTATATCCTGTGCCATTCTGATGAAATGGTTTGGGTTTGGTGAATGCCCGAACAATGTTACCTGCCATCATGTTCAGTGCCGACACTGAAATAAGTGGAGGTGACGTTAAGGTATGTGGATCCTTTTCGTGGTGAAGATGTGGTCCCTTTATAGTGCTTTAGAGAATGCTAAATGTAGAAATATAGGAACACATTTCAAAGCATTGTACACTGCGTATGGTAAAGGAACAGTTTAGAGATGGTGGTTGTTCTTTTATCTGCATGACAGTGTACCCTATCACAAAGCAGCATCTGTGAGACAATGGTTTGTGGACAGTAACATTCGTGAAATGGACTGGCCTGCTCAGCCCTCACCCAAATGCACGGAACACCATTGGGATGAGTTAGACCATCAACTTTGCTCCATGCCCCATCACTACCTTCTCTGCTTTCTGCTCTTCAAGAAGAAAGGGCTGCAATTCCTCCACAAACATTCAGACAGCTCATTGAGAATGCCCCCAGCAGATTTCAAGCCATCATAAAGGCTCGGACGCACCGCATATAAATGTTCACTAATAGGTATGCAGGTACTTGTGAGCAGATAGTGTAAGTAATTAGGGCAACAAATCAAATAAAGCATAATTACTTTATTAATCCTAAATGAGCTACTGGAGACTTGAAGTTCCTCATACCGAAATACGCAGAAAATATTCCTGACAAACCTCTGAAATTCAGTTGAGAGTAGTTCAGGTTCTCTCTGTATATGACGCACTCTGACATCTGCTGGATGCTTGTGCTCTTCCTTTGCCATTTGGCACAACAGTTTTGTATTTATGTGTAAGAAAAAGTGAAATTTGGCTATTATAGAGTATTTCTTGTTCCTGTTAAAGGGTTTTTAGCTTAAAAGATAATCATTCAAGAACTGATGTTATCTGAGGGAATAGTGGAGAGTTTCTGGAGTGACGGGGTTGAAATATTTGTTTGACTGTTTAGATTTAAGTTTCCTGTGCTTTTCCTGAATCACTTAAGGTAAATGCAACAATGGTTCTTATGAGAAGGTCACCACCAATTTCCTATCCCTATGTTCCATTGTTGTCCCTTTGCTTGTGCTCAGTACAGATTTCATATAGTTAATTATAGGAAGGATATTTATTATTTTTATGGTTTTTCATATGTCATGAGAGTGCTGTCTTTGTGTTTTTAATAAACATACTGTGGCTTGAGTTGTACCAACATTCATCTAGAAAATAGTACTGCGAGTGGTGGACAGCCAAACGTAGAATACTAACCAATCAGTATAGCTACTAATCCCTATCGATAAGTATGAAAGTTGAACACCTCAGTCTTTTACATGTGTTTCAAAAATGACCGGTATATTTGAAACGGCAATAAAAACTAAACGAGCAGCGATAGAAATACACTGTTTGTTGCAATATGCTTGGGACAACAGTACATTTTTAGGCGGACAAACTTTCGAAATTACAGTAGTTACAATTTTCAACAACAGATGGCGCTGCAAGTGATGTGAAAGATATAGAAGACAACGCAGTCTGTGGGTGCGCCAGCCATTCTGTACGTCGTCTTTCTGCTGTAAGCGTGTGCTGTTCACAACGTGCAAGTGTGCTGTAGACAACATGGTTTATTCCTTAGAACAGAGGATTTTTCTGGTGTTGGAATTCCACCGCCTAGAACACAGTGTTGTTGCAACAAGACGAAGTTTTCAACGGAGGTTTAATGTAACCAAAGGACCGAAAAGCGATACAATAAAGGATCTGTTTGAAAAATTTCAACGGACTGGGAACATGACGGATGAACGTGCTGGAAAGGTAGGGCGACCGCGTACGGAAACCACAGAGGGCAATGCGCAGCTAGTGCAGCAGGTGATCCGACAGCGGCCTCGGGTTTCCGTTCGCCGTGTTGCAGCTGCGGTCCAAATGACGTCCACGTATCGTCTCGTGCGCCAGAGTTTACACCTCTATCCGTACAAAATTCAAACGCGGCAACCCCTCAGCGCCGCTACCATTGCTGCACGAGAGACATTCGCTAACGATATAGTGCACAGGATTGATGACGGCGATATGCATGTGGGCAGCATTTGGTTTACTGACGAAGCATATTTTTACCTGGACGGCTTCGTCAATAAACAGAACTGGCGCATATGGGGAACCGAAAACCCCATGTTGCAGTCCCATCGTCCCTGCATCCTCAAAAAGTACTGGTCTGGGCCGCCATTTCTTCCAAAGGAATCATTGGCCCATTTTTCAGATCCGAAACGATTACTGCATCACGCTATCTGGACATTCTTCGTGAATTTGTGGCGGTACAAACTGCCTTAGACGACACTGCGAACACCTCGTGGTTTATGCAAGATGGTGCCCGGCCACATCGCACGGCCGATGTCTTTAATTTCCTGAATGAATATTTCGATGATCGTGTAATTGCTTTGGGCTATCCGAAACATACAGGAGGCGGCGTGGATTGGCCTCCCTGTTCGCCAGACATGAACCCCTGTGACTTCTTTCTGTGGGGACACTTGAAAGACCAGGTGTACCGCCAGAATCCAGAAACAATTGAACAGCTGAAGCAGTACATCTCATCTGCATGTGAAGCCATTCCGCCAGACACGTTGTCAAAGGTTTCCGGTAATTTCATTCAGAGACTACGCCATATTATTGCTACGCATGGTGGATATGTGGAAAATATCGTACTATAGAGTTTCCCAGACCGCAGCGCCATCTGTTGTTGAAAATTGTAACTACTGTAATTTCGAAAGTTTGTCCGCCTGAAAATGTACTGTTGTCCCAAGCATATTGCAACAAACGGTGTATTTCTATCGCTGCTCGTTTAGTTTTTATTGCCGTTTCAAATATACCGGTCATTTTTGAAACACCCTGTACCTATCACTTTTCTCATGAATAGAAGCAGAATGTGAACATTACTTTTTACATATCATATACACTGTTCAAATAGTTTATGGGAATATAGTTGGGTTTAAACTGCGGAGCAGTCAGGTCACACTACATTAAGCATTTTGAGAACCATAATGGAGGTTACCTGTTGAAATATCATCTGGTAAGAGTATTTTGTGTTGGCTGCATTCCCATGTGCTGTTTGGATATAAGTTGGATGTAAAATTTCTGATATTGGAGATATGTACCATAGAGATTTGTTATAATTTATGTCTACAGGTCCCTGTTGACACGGACAAGCCCCAGGCCCACTTCGCACTTTGTTCGCAACATTTCTCATGGGTAGACTTCTACATGGTGTGTGGTATCTGCAATCGGAGGCTCGTACGTGCTCACATGTACGGTTTGGGCAATGCGGAAGCCAGAGAACTCAATGCGGCTCTGACCCGAGACGGCATTCCTGCGCGTGTCAGCTCGGAGCGCTTTCTGTGCAAGCTGTGTCGGTACTATGCCAGTCTGCGAGCCAAATGTCGTAACCCAAGTAACCTCACTGGCAACCAAAAGATGTTTTTTGATAGCTATAGGAAAAGGTAATTGTGTGCTTTCTGTTGTTCTCTTTCTCATTGTGTATTTATGAAGTTATTATAAGAGCGTTTCAGATTTTTTAAGGTGTATATGAAATTTCGTGATAGTACAATTACGTCTCATTCAGTTTCAGTATATGGTATATGCCTCTACTTCCTGTACGCTTGCTCTTCTTTGTTGCCCCCCCCCCCCCCCCCCCCTCCTTCCAATCTTACCCCAGTGGAATTTAGAAGCTACACAATTTTATGTTCTGCTTAATGAGTCCGTTACTAATTTTAGAAGAAACAAAATCTGGCAGATAAAATCATTCTTTAATTCAGAGGATAGTTTCTGTTCATGAAGGAGCAAGTTCCCGCACATAAACAGCTCCATACATTCATTTCATTCATTCACACATTATTTTCTGTAAGTCCTGTCCTGAAGAGGACCTTTCAGGGATGTGAAATAACTCAAGTTACACATTAACAGGCAGAAGCAGTAACTGCTGGCTACTTCTGTGAAGTACACGAATAACAAATATGACTAGTGATAATCTAATCAAACTTCTAGATCAGTACATTAGGAGAAAAAAAAACTACTTTGGAATGAGCTACTGCTGCTGCTCCTCCTCCTCCTCCTCCTCCTCCTCCTCCTCCTCTCATCTGTTGTTTTCATCTCATACTTCAAACAACCTTTTTCTGTTCACATAGACAACTGCCAGATCTCTATATACTGGTAAAATCAGAATCTATCTGATATAAATATTAATTGGGTAGAATTTACATTCTGAGACCAGATATTGAGGTATGCCACCAGTTCAAGAAGTTTAGAGGTTGGTTAACACTACAACTGCTGTGGATGGGTTAACTCGGCATGTTATGCTGCTCCCCACTTGCTGAGGGCGTGTTCAAATGTCGCCACTAGGTTTTCCTGAAGTGGTTATGACATGTTTACACATTCCATTCTGCCAACAGTCTCACTGCTATGGATGAGATATTCTGTATCTCAGTGAATAAAATGTTTTGAATATTTATAATGCAACATACGTGCCTCTTTGAGTGCTACAATTTGCAAAAATCTCTTTTTATTATGTTGAACCGTTCATGAAATATGACAGTTGTTATGACCATATGATTCCCAATGCACAGCAGTGGAATTGGGTGCACTGTGCTCGAACATCTGCTGAATATAAAAACCAGTAACTTGAGAATGAAATGTGTAGTTCTGGTCTCAATTTTAAATAAAATTTCTACATCTTATATACATCTCGTACACAGCAGTGTATAAGGTAGAATTAGTCATACACAATGCTAATGAAAATAAGTTTGTTCCTTATTGAGTGAAGGTATCGAACTGTACGATGTACAAAACACAAATCTTTTCACCAAATAGTTTTCTTAAAATCCAATGACAAGTATTTCGTAGCAGCCAGAACGTCATCATCTCAGCACAGGTAACAGCATTAGGCAGGCAGAACAATGACAAAAAAGCCATGCTCATCACAGAATGTAGAGAGCACATCTGTAGCAGCCAAAGGGTTAATTAAAAAAAGAGAAAAATTAAAATAATGGTTTTAATGCCTCATGTGATCTACATAGCCTCCCACCATTTGAATACAACACACAAATCATTCGTACAACAATGTTAAAATGTCAGAAAAGTCCTTCGTAATATTGTTCAACTCTCCTGTTGGTTATTTCATCAAAATGTTGATCCTTCATGTGCATTTCTGCACTTTGTCATTTTGTGGTAGGTCTACATTGTCAGCACCAAGTCTTATTAACCATAATGATTTTTCCCAGGAAAGTATTGTACACATTTTGCGTTTCAGTTGAGCTGCACAAGTATCCACGGTCATTGTTTTTGTTCAGGAAGTGAGGTGTGTGCGACAAACATTCCATACCACAAATTTTTATTTTCTTCAAAACATTCTGAAGAATGTCTTGAACACTTGATTTAGAGATGCCGCTCCGTTGCTATTTGTAACACTACGACGACATGCTACGGCCACACATCACAACTTAACACTGTGTGGTCAAATACGCATTTCTTTTTCACACTTCGTAGTTCAAGCTGTCACTGTAGTAACTGTGCTTATGTCACTCACATGTCGGGAATAACATCAGTCTTCGAACTGTTTGGATGGATGGTATATTTTGTAAGACTGGCTAATGAAGCATACATTTACTTTGTTTTTAAATATTTGGGGTTTTCAGTTTCGTGCTTGACTTCCACCAGCAACCTCTTGTAGACTTTTGCCCTGGAATATTAAGACTCCATTCTGAATCATAGACAGAGATGCTTACTATCTGTGAAGGTGATTTCCACTTCTTGTATTGTGGTTGTGAATTGCCGAGTTCATCCTAAATTAACTCTTGTTATTAACCACAAATACCTTTAGGGAGTATATGTACTGACAGAAAGTACAAGAGTCCCTAGGTCCCTGAAGAAGCTTCTGCAAGATGTTAGGATATCAACTCTACACAGTAACGGAGGAGTTGTTACGTAAAACACATGAAAAGTGTATTCACAGTTGCGAATATTAACAACGATCTGCTGTATAATGGGACGATGACAGTTAAAATTTGTGCCGGACCGGGGCTCAAACCCACAATAAGTGGGAAATCCAGACTCGGGTCACAATCCGGCACACATTTTCATTGTTATCATCCCATTAGACAACTGATGATTGTCCATATTCACAACTGCAAATATTTTTTTTTTTTATCTTCAATGAAATCCCGCTTTTACACCTTTCAAGAGACTCGAAAAAAATTATGTAAATGTGGGAGATAATGTTTAAGCAGTAAAAGTTACGTATGGGATCCCCCCCCCCCCCTTTTGCAGTTTCGCACTTTATGTATGACATATGTACATAATAGGCATCAAAATACTTGTCAAGGCCTTGCTTATACTTTTTTTTTCTCCCCATGCTTAGCACAACACATTTCAAGAATTTATTCTTGTTGTCAAGTGCAAATATTTACACAAGTATTTTGTTTGGTGTTTGCATATATGTTGTTCTGCGTCATTTTGAGGCTATCTGGTACTGTGCTTCCTCAGTTACCTAGAAAACCATGCACACACAAACTATCATCACATTGTTTGTTTGTCAAACATTGCAAAAAATACATGCGTAAATATTCACACTCAACAGCGAGAATAAAATCTCAAAACACATCATCCTTATTACAGACAAATACATAACTGATGTTGTGTTTAAACCAAAAACTAGACAATGCAATGTGAGCAAAGGTGTCAACTAGCGCTACAAGTGGCCAAACTACAAAACACACTAATATGATTCAAATAATACAAAAGTGTCATGCCATTGACAACAATCATGAAAATGCACATGTGCTGTAGAGACAGTTTGGAAATGAGTGTGATGGGTCCTGATACCTTTATTCAAACAAACCTAATTACTCCCACCAGCCACCAAGCTGAGTGGCAGTTAGTTGTGGCAGGAGATAAAACATGAATTGTTCAGACTTTTACCCAGGTACTGGTTCTGATCTGTCAAGTAGAACATGCTGGTGTCAAGAAACTTAACCACATAATGTTTGTAAATGCTGCTTTATGACCAGTGCTGTCAGTTATGTCATTTCTTTTCTCCATGAACATTTTTTCATGAAGTGTAAAGTGTAGGAAAATTACAATCTGTTAATATAAACTTGGGTGCAAATTAATTTTGTGAACAGGGGAAATTTGATTTAATGATAAGAAATGTCTTAAATGCCAGGGAAACATTAATTCTGAGAATGTAAAAGGGGAGTCATACTATATTTCATAATGGCTGTAGTCATTGTAGTTCCAAAGGAACACTGCATCATAATTCTGAACAAACCAGGCACAGAAATATCATATAATTATGATGTAAAGGAGTCTCTCTCTACACCCCAGACACCACTTTTGTGCAGTTACTTCACCATGGGAGGAATATTGACTGTTTTAGTTATAAAAGAATAAAATTCTGTTCCAAAAGTTGCTACTTATTCAGTGCCATTGCTAACCAAATAAATAATGAATCAGTAAATAATGTTTTTGTGCTTTATCCAGCACATTTGCTCCTGCTTGTTATGTTTTCAGTTGAGATAGCAATGGTAAATAAGATACTTTTCAGCTCTGAATATAAGAAGGATCATGCATCCCTTATTACTTTTCACCTCTGTACTTATTTCAGAGATTCCAATCCTCAGATTATACTGATTACTAAGCAACAATAATGAACTGTGAACTGCTTTTTGTAGGAAAATTCTTAAATTCACAATTTTTATACCAAACTATGCTTTTGTTGCTTTACATAGTAACAGCTGAATTCTAGTATGTATTTATGAGGGTGCCATATTTGAGCAACCTACACATCACTCATCTCTTACACAGGATACTGCAGTATCATGACATTGAGGTGCCATCTGGCTCGGAAAATGAAGAGGGGCCTCAGCAATCTAAGGAATCTAGCGGGCAAAATGCGCAGCAACAGTCCTCGTCGACAGGCCAGCCGAAGCCAAAGCGCAGGCGCACCAAGGCAGACAGTTCGACAACGAAGGAGACCCAGGAAACTGCACCGAAGAGTGGAGATTCAACAGCTAACAACAGTACACGATTAGATGACAGTGATGGAACCACGGATGGTACGGCCCAGCAAGGCAGTGGGGCTGTGATGATGGATTACAGCAATTTGGCCACGTTTGGAAACAACCTCACTGTAAGTGGTGACACAAATTGCAGCTTCATGTTGTCCTGGTACCAGTGAGTGCTTTCCATTATGCCACTTATGGTAGATAACTATCCTGCTGAAACACAGAGTAGCAGATTGGTGTAAAATATAGAGCTGTAATAAAAAGATACACACAGACTTGTGCACACGAGATGAAAATATGAGAGTCATTCTAAAATTAAATAAGGTTTGTTTCTCCCAATAATGAAAGATAACTTGTTTTACAGCATACTGTTTTTCCCATGCAGTCATTGTTCAAATTTAAAAGTTTATCTTGGCTTCTTCAAGCTTTCCAATGCCTTCTGCCCCCAAAGTTGGTGAATATTTGTCAAATTACTCACCAACGTCCTCTGTCATATCGTTGTCATTTCCACAGGTCTTTGTGCCCAAAAAATCCTCCAATTTCAGAAAAAGATCATAATAACTTGGGGCCAAATCCTGGCTATAAGGTAAACGTTCAAAAACTTCCCATTTAAACTGCGAAAGCAAATACTTTATCAACACAGAGGCATAATCATCTTGTGACTGATGCCACTTCATTTACTGGCTCTTTCTTTCTAAATTTTAAAGGGAAGCCCAGGTCTCATCAACAGTAACAGTGCAGTTCAAAAATTCCTGGCCTTGCTTGTCATTCTGAGTGAGTAAAGTCAAAGTGCAATGGTGTTTTGGTCACAAAACTAAATTATTTTCAAAAGATCATTACTATTAACAATATTTTTGTGAGATTGTAATGTTGAATATGTAAGTTACCAATAAGAGACACCCCCCCCCCACCTCCTCCCTGTTTGCCTCGCTGAAAAAGAAACTAGCCTTAATGCATGACACAATGTAGTGGAGTTTGACAGTCTGTGGGACGAAAGTGTGAACATCATCTTCCTCACATTGTCACCCCGCTACACACATACTTCATACCGTGCATCTTACGATAAGAAAATTGATACACATCATGTGTTTACCCAATTATAAAATGAATTTTTTCCTCAAATTCAGCATTTGAAAAATACATAGTCGTCTTATATTCAGAAATTAAACTACTGCTGCTTACATTGTTTAATAGACTGATAAATGGGGTCCATTTTAGATTAACAAATGAAGCTTTGGGGTTGACGTAAATTTACAGATGAAGCTTTCGCTATTGAGATCACATGCAGATTTATTTTGAAAAATTCAGGAAGTTAGAGCTGGGCAAATTATACTCAAATTTGAATGGGCTCGAGATATAGCGAAGTGCTCCATACGATATCGACCGTGCTGGTACAGTCATGTTACAGTTGACTTGGACGGTACTAGTGCAAGGGATACATGAGAAATTATGAACTGTGGGAGTCTTTGCCACATACTTCAGTTTTTTATGAACTTCTACCATGTTTAAACAGCAGTTTAACTGAATCCATTTGTAGTCAGAATTGAATTACTTTAAAATTGCACAAATACTCAACAATAGTGTACATTTCTGCAGGATATGGTAAAAGTCTAGATAGGGGCCTGTGCCAAACTTACCTGTTTTGTGCAGCAATGTTATCAACAATTGCCACAAGGTACGATGGGAACAAAAGGGGTTGTCAGCAGCTGGTTCTATGCGGCCAATGAGAGTGCAGCAGGCATACGATATGTTTGGAAGCGAGAGACATTGTTACATTCTTATGTCAGCATAGAAGTGAAATCCACTATGTATTATGGGAGCTGGGATGGTAGAGAAACAGTTGTATTCTCAGGTCCCACCACAACCACAACTTTGAGAAGTTGCAGCATTTTCGAAAGAAACAGCCAAATATTCGTGACAACAGAAATATAAATTTTGCAGCTGTGCTATTGGGATGATTGTGGTGGTGATTCAAAATAGTGATACCACAGACAACAGCCTTAGTAAGCAAAACGTTAATGAAGGTAAACAGTATTGTAAACCTTTTCTTTTTATTTGTCCTTGTATTATCAGAATATAGACAATCAATAGATGGCATAAGTTTAGAACATATATAGTGTAAACTTTTTAGGCAGATATTTTGTCATTAAAAGAGTTTGTAATTTTGATTAGTCTGAATACATTAAATTTTTTTTTTTTTTTTTTTTTCAAGGAGCCTCTTAAAAAATGGTGTTGCTATCTTACACTCGCGTAAATATGATACATCACATATGCTTATATGTCTCATGAAAATGTCTTCTCTGGGTTGTATGTTGTTCATGTAATAGATCAGAAACTGCTTCATTATTAAATTCACAACAATAAATAAACTAATTGACAGCGCAGCATAACACAGCAGTAACTATGTAATGGCTAATACACTGCTGCAGGACCTTCAGTGTTGTTGTTGTTAGTGGCAGTGGGCAGAGACAGAGCATTGTTGATGTCGGAACATGTGAGGCAATACTGACCGTACGACTTATCTTTGAAAATAGATTAAGGAAAGGCAAATGTACATTTCTAGCATTTGTAGACTTAGAGAAAGCTTTTGACAATGTTGACTGGAATGCTCTCTTTCAGACTCTGAAGGTGGCAGGGGTGAAATACAGGGAGCGAAAGGCTATTTACAATTTGTACAGAAAGCAGTTATAAGAGTCGAGGGGCATGAAAGGGGAGCAGTGGTTGGGAAGGGAGTGAGACAGGGTTGTAGCCTATCCCCGATGTTATTCAGTCTGTATATTGAGCAAGCAGTAAAGGAAACAAAAGAACAGTTCGGAGTAGGTATTAAAATCCATGGAGGTGAAATAAAAACTTTGAGGTTCGCCGATGACATTGTAATTCAGTCAGAGACAGCAAAGGACTTGGAAGAACAGTTGAACGGAATGGACAGTGTCTTGAAAGTAGGGTATAAATTATTGTTAAAAAAGAAAGGTGTCCATGCAGTGTCATGGAATTCATCCTCTCAGTGTCTTTGGCCTGCACTGTAGGCACAACAGCAGTTCTGACTCACCTCAGATAAAATAAGTAAATAATAAGTAAGAACTAAATCTCTGTGAAGGAAAAATTAAACATATTAAATAAAAATTCCATGAAGACACTGTATCTATAAACTTTACTGTAAACTTACAAATCATAGCTAAATGTGACATTACAAGTGATTGGACCAGTGATAGGGGTATAAATGTCTGTGCCAATTTTGTGACAATATACGAGTACTTCGCCGGATTATCATCAGGCACTCGCAGCTATTGAGTACGTACTGAGGTTCCCGGCTTGAAGCATTAATAATAGGCCACTGTCCCGGTTCACCGGTACAGTCTCCATAATCACTTTCGTTTTTGTGCTATTAGGTAACACCACTGAATGCTTGAAACTAAAATGTGACTGTGCTTAACCATGTGACAAAGTTAGTTCCTACTTCAGTCAGGACCACAGTTTGTATTGCCAAGTAATGCTGCATTTCTCATTTAAAAAATATTCAAGGGAGACAAATATTTTTTTAGGTCACCCCCATACCTGCGTCTGCCGGGCCACTCGGTGGGAGACGACAGTCCTCCGGTGCGAGTAGCAGCCATCACGCCGGCGACGAGGACCAGCCGCCACCTGTCCAGGCCAGCTTCGAGTTCCACGGTGCGGGCGGTGCGCCACGGGGAGGTGGGGAGTGGGAGCAGTGCACTGCATCCCTGCAGTTCACGGCTGACACCAAGCGCCTTTTCCAGACGCTCCAGCGGCCCTACGGCTCGCACTCCAGTTTCATGCGCCACCTGCTACTCTTGGAGAAATACTGGCGACAAGGTGACCGTCGACAATTGCTATATTTGTTTTTATTCCTCTCAGGCGTCCAAACTGATGCAGTTGATATTTTGACAGTGCACCCTCCATCTTCAGGTAATACCTGTAGATTGAGCATCTTTGCCAAAGCACTACTCCTTTATACTCTCTTCAGTCATCGTCCCTTTATTCACTACCTGGCCACATGTTGTGTTGGGTGGAGTGATAGGGGGACAAGACCACAGAACGCCTTGCATGAAACTCAGTCGCTTAGTGCTTCTACTGTCTTTGCTACATCACACTTCCTTCATATAAAATCATTTATACAAAATCAAACAGTGAAAAATCCAGTATCGAATAATGACAATATTATGAAAAGGATAGATAGCTTCTCACCATATAGTGGAGATGTTGAGTCACAGGTAGACCACTAAATTAGTAAGTAGGCCGAAAGCTTACTGATTTAGCAGTCTCTTTGTTGTGCCTATCTGTGACTCAGTGTCGCCACTGTATGGCGAGAAGCACCTGCTTCAAACTTCTCTTTCTCTCCTTCCCCCTCCCCTCCCCCAATCCCTTCCTTCACTATCCAGCCACCTGCATGCCAGACAGAGTGGTGGTGGGAAGAGATGTGGTTGCTGAGTGCAGAGTGTGAACCCATCGCTCAGTGCTTCTGCTGCCCTCTTTGCTGCCCTCTTTGTGCACAGCTGTCACTCTCAGCCAATGCTGAGTGTTGGGTCCCACAATTTACTGAGAGAGAAGCTACTGTGTCTGTTGATCTTGCTGTCAGCCTGTTGTGTGAGGTCTGTTCAAAAATTTACAGAACATTCATAACTTCCTGCCAATGACATGATGAAGCAAAATGTGGTTGGCATCCCTGCACACACCTGTGTTTAACGTGTAACTGCTGAAAATTTAATTGTCGGTGTCTGTTAGTTATTGTTCAATGCTGTATTGAGTAGAATGCTGAGTCGTGCAGTTCGTGTATTTCGAGATGGAAGAGTTGGAAGAACAGTGTGTCAGCATTAAATATTTTGTCAATGAAATTTTGCATGCAAATCGAAGACTGACTGTCAGAGAGATTGCAGAAGAATGTAGTATTTCAGTTGGATCACGTCATGAAATCCTGACACAGCATCTTGGAATACATTGTGTTGCCGCTAAGTTCATCCCACGACTCGTGAGTCAAGAGAAGAAAGACCTTCAACTAGCAATCTACAAAGAACAGATGAGAATGTAATGTTCCTTAAGAGATTCGTCCATTGATGAAATGTGGGTCTACAGTTAAGATGTTGAGACCAAGGTTCAGTCTTCACAGTGGGTCGGGAAAGAGTCTCCAAGACCAAAAAAAGCTCATCCGGTTAAGTCAGATTTCCAAGCCATACTGATAGTTTTCTTTGACTTTGAGGGACATGTTGTGACCCCTGCGAGAAAATGTGAGAAGGAAGCAGCCTGAAATGTGGCAAGACAATTCATGGTTCTTGCATCACAATTACGCACCTGCATTTCATCCCTGTTGGTGCATGACTATTGAACAAAAAACAATCACTGTGCTGCCTCCAGATCTTACCCCTATGGGCTCTTTCCCACCCCCCCCCCTCCCCCCCCCCTCTCCCAAGGTTTTTATTTCCAGCAGTGTGTGCCCATTTCAGTTCTAGTAAAAATGGTGTTGGGACAACAGAAAGTGTTTTGTGTTCTATGTTTTGTACTGTGGGGGTCAGTAATAAGTGTTTAGCATGACTTTCATACTAGGTATGGCATGGATCCTCCTACAGCACGGAACATTAGACGATGGCATGAACAATTCCGAGAAACAGGTTGTTTGCGTAAAGGCAGATCTCCGGGCCATCGTCAAGTGTCTGACACAGAAGTCTAATGCATCTGCCATAGTTTCACAAGGAGTCTGCAGAAATCTATTCACCATGCAGCTCAACATGCCCCAGATGTTCGTCTGGCATGTATTGTGTCGACGTTTACACATGAAACCATCCAAAATTCAGCCACTGCAAGCTCTGTGAAGATGACAAACAACAATGTGTAGAGTTCTATAATTTAGTTCTTGGCAAGATGAAAGATTACAGTCGTCTGCTGCATTTAGTGTTTAGCAACGAGGCAACATTCCATTTAAATAGAAAGGTGAACTGTCATGATGTGAGAATGTGGGGTACGGAACAGCCACATGAAGTTGTACAAAATGAGAGGATCTCTCCAAAATTTAATGTGTTTTGTGCAATTTTACGGGGAAATGTGTATGGTCCATTTTTCTTTGGCGAGAACACTGTTAAGGAAGCACATATGTCAATATGTTTGAGAACTTTCTTTTCCCACAGTTGAAGACTGATTGCAACGACTTCGTTTACCAAAAGGGTGGGGCACTGCCACACTGGCATGTAGAAGTGCAGGAATTTTTTACTCAAAGGATTCCTGAAAGATGGATCGGTCGCACTGGACCAAATGATTCCGTCTTAAATTACTGGCCTCCAAGGTCACCGGACCTGACTGTATGTGATTATTTCTTATGGGGATTTATAACAGAATCTGTTTGTGTGCCTCCATTACAAGCAATGAATGAACTGAGGCATGCTCTCTGCAGTGTGAGAACAATTTGAATACCACATTGACATATCCCATGCATCTCAAGGGGTGCCATATTGGGCACCAATGAAAAGGTATGGAGGAAAAAAAAAACTGTTTGAGTTTCCCATTCATCAAAAAGCAAAATTCATTGTATATGTTTATTAGTTTCAGAAATATAAGACATTCCAAATTGGATGATTCTTTTTGATACACCCTGTATATGACCTGCATCGTAGGAGACAAATATCAACAATAGCGTAAATTTCTGCAGGAGATGCTAGAAGTCTAGATTGGGGCCTGTGGCATACTTACATGTTTCGTGCAGCACTCTTGTCAACACGTGCCATTAGGTGTTATAGGAACAATAGGAGGTGTATCAGCTGCTGATTCTACACAGCCAATGAGAAAGTAGAGAGCAGACAATATGTTTGGAAATAAGAGATATCGTAACATTGTCACATCAGTGCAGAAGCAATATCCTCTGTGTTAAAAAAAAAAAAAAAAAAAAAAAAAAAAAAAAGCTGTGTTCTCAGTTCCATCTCTAACCAGACAAATATTTGTGACAACACAAGGTAAGTTTCGCAGCTGCCTTCTGAGGATGGTGATGATGATGATTACAAATAGTGACACCACCAAGATACACATAGACTAAGATCAGTGAGGATACTTATTGTCCATTATATAGTTTGCTGTACCTTTTGGCTCCAGCTTGTGTGAATAATTGTGGTTAAAAGCAAGGTGTGTGTTTTGAGACTGGGCTTGTCAGCCTGAAACTGCTAACCACTACAGCTGAATCAGTGCAATTGAGATGGACGAAATTAAAAAATTATCCAGTTTCCTCAGTTGTGGCCCTACCATCCCGTGGCAGCATGCCTCGAATAAGCAAGTGATACCACAGACGGCAGGATAAGTAAACAAACAAAGGCAATGAAGATAAACAAAAATAGTTGTTAATATTAATTTTTTATTTTATTTCTCCATGTATTATCAGAATGGGAGACAGCCAATAAATGGCATAAGTTTAGAATAGGTGTAACATTAACTTTTTAGGCAGTTCTCTTACATCAATAAAAGTTTATAATTTTGATTAGAAAGAATATGTTAAAAATAATTTTTTTGTGAGGGAGTGTCTTGAAAAAGATGGTTGTCTTATTTTCAGGGTGATCTTACTCTCTGACAAATACAGTATATTCATACACACCTGTGAAATATCTTGCTGATCACAGTGTTGTTTTTTGCAGGTGATCTGGTCCTGTCGCCGCGCGCTTCTCATCGAGCAGCTACATACGTGTCCAGCGTCCAACATCGTCTCCGTGCCTTCGACTACAATCCTCTTCAGAATAACAGTCGTCCCCAGCAAAAGCCCTTGACATCGTCGCCTAGTGCTTCCGATGTGGCTCGCAGAGGGATGGTAACGGAAACCAACTCGGTCTCGGTTATACCAGTGGGAGTGTCCGGTGAACCAGAGCCCCACGTCTTAGAGTTACCACTCCGTTCACCACCTGCCACAGCCAGTCCGTTAGCTGTCCAGGGACAGCACATAGTCAGTCGATCCCCCGGCGCCAACGGTGGTATGCGCAAGGTAATTGCTTCTTCTTTGATCGTATTATGACATGAAGTTTTGTTGTACAGTAGTTATAGACCTTAGTCTGTACATTGAGCTAGCAACAAAGGGTGCCAGGAGGAAATTTGGGAAGGCAGTTAAAGCTTAGGGAGAAGAAATAAAACTTTGAGGTTTTCCAACAGCACTGTAATTCTGTCAGAGAATGCGGAGGATTTGGAACAGCATATGATTTCAACGAGTAGAGTCTTGAAAAGAGATAATACGATGGAAAAAAATGTAAAATTGGGGTAATGGAATGTACTCAAAATTCGATTAGGAAATGAGACACGGTACACGAGTTTTGCTATTTGGGCAATAAACTAACTGATTATGGTAAAAAAGTGAAGTGTATATAAAATGCAGACTATCGGCAGCAAAAAGAATTTCTGAAAAAAAGACACACTTATTCATATCAATTTGAATGTAAGTGATAGGAAGTTTATTGTGAAAAATTTGTTTGGAGTGGCGCCTCATATGGATGTTTAATGTGAATGATAAGCAATTCAGACAAGAACAAAATAGAAGATTTTGAACTATTGTCCAGACTACAACCCAAAAGTCTCGGCTTCGATTCACAGTCAAGACTAGTGTTTTTTATTTGTCACTTAGCCTTTCCTTTATTTCTGGCAGTGTTTATCAGTGTTAAATATGTCAAGTTGCTCTTTGCTTCAGAGTTCTCATTTACTGTAGTCCCCTTTAACTAGCTTGGTAAGTCAGTGCAAAGATCAGATAATGGAAAGGGCATATCAGCTACAAAAGGACAGCGTCTAATAAAGCACTATTGTGCTAAATAAGTGTTTGGGTTAATGGCAGCTTTACCTTAAAAATGACTTTTCAGATGTTTAGGCCGATAGTAGATGTATACTAGGTAAAATTATCTCTGTCAGGATGCTGACTCCTCTTTTCTCTAAACTTCATGTTAAACTCAACAAACTGCTGTTGTATAGATAATTTATTACAGCTCATCAGTCTGTATGGAAAAAAAACTATAATTGTTTGGATCAGCATTAATCATGTGTTAGAATTGGCTGTGAAAGGTTAGCACTGAGCATCAGTTGCAGCAACATCTTCATGGCAGACCAATCATTTGCATTGAAAATTCTAAGCAGTGAGGTTGAGGCAAAACTCAGAAGGAACAACCTGTGCTTTCTACATGGAGAGCTGGTGATGCTGAGAGAACCAGAAACATAAGTTTCTCACTACAAACAACACTAATTTCTTCTCACTTAAGTAGTGACTTCCTTTATTGCAGCATTTGGCAAATTCATGACAAAAGGCAACAGAGTTAATTTCAATATAAATGGAACAGAAGTAGTTAACCAGTATGGTGAAGTTACACCTACGGTGAAAAATGGAAAGGGGAATGTTCAAGTTCGATGCTGCCAAATACATAGATGATGAGATAGTACAGTTGTCATGTACAAGCACAAAAAGAAGTAATAATTTTGACTTTCCATTTTAGTGGTGGTTGGAAATATTTCCCCTGAATTTTTTTCTCTAAGGCCCTCAAAGAATATTCTTGTGTGGAATATCCCCTGTGAAATCTGGAATAAAATTTCAAATTTCTCAGGTTTCACCGTGATAAGCATTCTGTTGATTTTTTAAAATTAAGATTAAATCTTGAGGAGGAAAGGATGGTAGTCCCTTTTGCATGTAATGATTTCCAGGAATCTTGTACAGCAGAATCCAAACATTATTGCTTTTTCGTCCTTGATTAGCATTCCATGAATTTGTGGAAGATGGCTGACCGCCATTCAGAACTAGACAACCTGTGGATAATGTCAGACCAAGTATGGCAATGTATGCAGCACACTTACTGTCAGACAAAGGAAAAGCAGGAGAATGTAACACCATAACTGTTGAATTGCTCGTAACTTCATAAAATCAAAGAAACACCTTTGTCTCCGTCAAACAGCTGTTCATACAGTTTTGACAGCAGTGTTTCATTCTTTTCCCATTTTATACCAGGTCCTGGTTGGATACTATATTCCCGGTATATGTTGAAATATATCATCGTTACGTACTAGTGGCAACTACTTTTCCTGGCAACCAATATAGTTACCATTTCCTGAAAATTTTTGATTAATGTTCTAACCCCTTGCCGATTTGAAACAGGGGTGTCTGGAAGTCTGACAACAAGCTGACCTTTTACTTTCTTTTCTTGTTCACCATACCACAGAGTGTACGTTCAGTGAGGAGTATTCATCGTTCTAAAGTTAACGACATTGGTAGAATGTTCTAAAAAATTCAGCAATGCACAATTAATACAGGTGAGGTATAATAAAGTTTTCATCTGGTACCAACTGTCACCATATGGACAGATACAGACAGTTTTGCACATTTTCATTACTAAGGTAATCATGACTTATTTAATTTCATAATAAAAATAACCTTCCACACAAACATGTGGATGGAAATAAAGTATCACATTTTCAACCTCATTATGGGGAGGTGGAAACTCTTATCAAGGAAAACTGTCCTAGACAGTTTCCAGGTATAAGAATTTGCAGATTGATCAGTTTCATTTGCACACGTGCGGGTGCACTGTCAACTGAAACAGCAAATGGTCTCGAAAACAGCTGAAAAACAGATGGAAAAGTTGTCAGTGACTGCAAAAGTTTAGAAAATTCTTTCAGTGCCACAATGAATTCTTTAAAATTCACATTTTCTTTAAGACTGATGTTCTTTGTTTGTCCCATCTCTCTCTCTCTCTCTCTCTCTCTCTCTCTCTCTCTCTCATTTCATTTTTTCCCTGACAATCCCATTTTCTTTTTAAATTTCAAATCAGAAATTAATTTTTCCTCACTTTGCATTGTCTTACTGCACACAGTGTGCATACAAGTCCACTTAAAATGCGAGGTCTACAGTCTGTTCCCTATGTTGTAATTTCCATTCCTGCTTCGCTTCTTCCTACACAATTTCAACTATAGCTGGTTTTAAATCGAAAAATCAATCCAGGTGTTCCTCTGTACTTGACCAATGTACTCTGCAGTAATATGCAGGGTGAATCACTTAAAACATGCACCGCATATGTTGTAGAAATGGAAATTACTACTAATGTGCAGCTTTCAGACTGTAATGGTAGTCAGGGGCTCGTGTTGTTAGGAAATATACAGACTGTAATAATAATAATAATAATAATAACAATAATAATACTTAAAGTGTGTTTTTTGTGCAAACATATACTTTTTAATGGAGCATCTTGTAACTGGAATCCAACACCACCAGGCAGTGCAGGCCAATTGCTCGAGGGCATTGATGGTGGGTCATCAAAAACTACAGAAGGATAACAATGAAGACGACAACAGCAGCTATGGATGGATACGGCAGAATTTGCAAGTCCAAGGAACCAAACAATGATGGATACGACGTAGGATATAGAGTGCAGTCAGAACATAACTGACTTCTGAGCAGCCCCTGTGCTGCTGGCTTATAGGCCCCCGTGAGTGCCGAGAAGCTGGCGTGGCGTGCGTGGCCCACGCATAGCACTGTGGCAGTGACAGCAGCGTTCACAGATTATAGGGGTGCCACCTAGTGGCTATCATCTACATCCACGCCTTCTGCCGGGTTGTCCAAATTGTCAGACCAGGTCAACAGAGAAGATGCCTGTTGACATTAACAAACTAAAAGTAGGATACATTAGAATGTTAGCGGTGTTTCTTACAGGATTCTTGTGTGAGTTGTTTACGAGGTGTTGTATTTTGAAAATGTTTCACACCAGCACTTGTGTGCACCATTCAACCTGTGTAGTTGCTGGCTATGATGTTGTTACATTTGCTTTCCACACAGTGTCCCTGTGTGTCCCTTGAGTGCATTGTGACTTGCTACTCAGTTAGTGTGTTACATTCCGAGCAGTAGGTCGTGAGTGGACGATGGGAATTACCATCACAGAAAAAGCCAACCTGCTCATGGTCTATGGATTGTTTAGGAAGAATGCAGTTTGTTCATGTACAGTGTATGCAGCAAGATATCCCAATAGGCATCAACCTTAAATTATGAGAATCGTGTAAACTTAGGTACATGGGCATTAAGACAGTATACTCCAGATGTATCGCGTACCTTGTTTAATGATGAAGCCACATTTACAAATCACAGCCAGGTAAACTACGAAAACATGCATTATTGGTCTGTTGACAATCCCCATTGCCTCGTCAGGTGGAATGTCTGTGCCCATGGCGTGTGGGATTGTGAACGACAAGCACATAGGCCCGTGTTTCATAGATGGAACACTGAACGCCCACAAGTATCACAGCCTCCTAACAGATCACCTTCCATGGACACTAGAAGACGTTCCTCTGCAGACTTGGAGGAATGTGTGGTACCAACATGATGGCTGCCCAGCCTATAGTGCACAAAGTACTACAGCATCTCTTCACAAAATGTTTCCAAATTGTTGGATTCAATGCAAAGGACCTGTATCTTGGACAGTCCAGTCCCCGGATTTGACATCTATAGACTAGGGAAAGCTGAAACACACTGTCTAAAAGGACATAACCAACTACACCCGATGATATGCAACAGTGTGTTACTGCAGCATGCTAGGATATCATCACTGAAATGCTAGCACATGTGCAGCAGTTGTTCCATACCAGACAGGAAGCATGATTGCTTCCACTGCTGGCGGTCATTTTGAACACAACCCGCGATGGTCAGCTGTCCTGTTACTTGTCAGAATCCACATAGCTAGTGTCTGCACTTTTGCTGTTCTTTATTGTGTGCTATCATGGGTTCTGTACAAGTGTGGGAACTTTTAAAATATATCTCATAAATGACTCACACTACAGTCCTGCAGCAAATGCCAGTGACATTCTAATTTACCCTACTTTTACTTTGTTAACATTAATAGGCATTGTTCCATTTAAAAAAGTGTATGTTTTCACAACATACACACTTCCTAAGTATTGTTAGAATCTGTTGATTGGTTAACAATAGAGTCCTTGACCACCAATCTATTCTGTGAAAACTGCACATAATTAGCACTTTCCAGTTCCACAGCATTTGCGGTGTAAGTTTTAGGTGTTTCATTCTGTGTATAGTCTACATACTCTCCATTCAGTTCCATCAGAAATTTTGCAAATGGCGATGTAATAATGTGTCCAACTTAAGAAAATTTACTACTCCTACGCCCAGTTTCATCATGTGCTCCATGCTGCAAATTTAGCACAAAGTGCTTGTCGATGTACAGAACAACGAACCCCATACAAATTGTCTACCAATTATTGTAATTTTTTGTTCTTTCATCACCAAAAAATTTTTAAAATCTTTCTGCACAGGTTTGTAATATCCTTACATAGCAAATTTGTGGTACATATGAGTTACGCAATAGCGTAATAGAGATTGAGAATTCAGATTGTTCTCTTCTGTCATTCTCATTCATTGTTAAAGGCATATGCAATTGAGCGCAAGACTGCTCTTTTTGTGCAAAGAGCAGCTGGACCTGTGAACTTGATTTTGTAGGGTAAAGAGCAATGACACCACAATTCTGCCAACTGAAGAATGTTGTACTGACTGAAAAATGCCACAAAAGTCTGCTACATGAAATGTCATGCTGAACTAAATACTTCAGAGGAGGACTGAGCAAAGCCGAGATGTACCGAGTAGTACCAGGACAGGCCAAGCTTCGTACCACACGCACACAACACTCTGTGCACACGCTCAGTTCTGCACACTGTGAACAATGCTTTGATAAAGTATATATGTCTTTGTGACTAGTTCTGGGGGCACAGTCCCATTCCTTAACCTCTCATTCTTGTAATTAGACAAGCTGGTAGTGGCACTGGCCGTACTTACAGCAGGACTTTATGGACAGGCACTCCTCAATTTTCTCCATACTTCTGGGGTGTGGAGGTCCGTGTCCAGATGTCAAGTTTCTAAAGCTGTACGGTTCAGTTCTCAGGAAATACCCAAAAAATCACCTTCATATATGATCCTGGAGCTGTTAAGTGCAACATCAACATTTAGACTACTTCACCAAAGTTACTGGCAGACAAGTGCATACTGCATAAGTCGTGTAACCACGAGGTCCCTGGTTCGAATCTAGCTAGGGCATTTTTTTTACTTTTATATAGATTCTATTTATGTTGTCAAATAGAAATGTTAGTTACAAATATTGACTCATCATTTAAAAATAAAAAAAGTAGCAGAAATTTTGTTTTCATATGATTAATAATCAAAAATAAAAATATTTTTGTTATAAAAGTATTATTCAGTATTTGTTAATTGAAATTTCCTTCTGATACAAAATGTAGAATTTAAATAAAAATATAAAAGTGTAACAAGAACCGAACCAGCAAACTTGAATTTATAAGACTTACATGCAATGTGCTCAGGTCCCAGTGAATCTTGTAAAACGAGAGCAATGTTTTGTGCTTAAGGGGGGATGTAATGGAAAATATAAACATTTATTTAAAGAATCATTACAGCCATATTTATTAATGTACAAATCTAAAATTTTACATGTGTAAAGCAAAAGAGCTGTGTTTTAACAGAAAAATATAATAAAATAAGCAGGATCAATATTTTGCCAGAAATTTGAATTTTTTTTTAATTGTCTTTTTTATAAGAAGCCAAAACTCAAATTTTAGTCATGCAGTTAATCTGAAAATGTTATTGTAGTGTCCTGAGAAGATTATAAGACCACTGAACTACAGTTATTAATTTGTGGTACGAATTGTATCATTAACAGAGTTTTTAATTTTGCACATCCAGAATTAACTTTCTGTTTCCTACATTCAATCATATAAAAATCAGAATGTAAGTGCAGAATCTCATAATTTTTTAGTTCCAGGGAGATAGCAACACTCTGCGAACAGTTCATGAAAATTTCATAGCATTAGTGTATATACTTCACGAGAAAAGTCTACTAATAACATAAAAAATGTAGAACAGGAAAAATGAGGATCAAAGATTTGCTTCTCATAGTCCTACATGTACTAAGCTTACCTCAATTTTAAAATCCTCCATACTGGCACTCCTCATCCTCCAGGTTTCTCTTCTCTCCTCTTTGAATCTGCCTGGCCTGTATTTGCAGGTAAGACATTGATCTGTTAACTTTCTTGACCCTGCTCTTGTTGAAGGTGTAAAATGCTTTTGTTGTACACGCACCAGGATCTATACCAACTCTCTTCAGCACTTCAATTCTGCTATTATTTCTGTTATTGTAACATAAAACTGCATCATAGACATCTATTTTAAGTACTTAAAGTCCACAGAATGTCCTTTTTGAGCATCTAATCCAAATTAAATTATAGAGGCTTTCATTTGCATTTTGTGTCTTTTCATGAAGATACTTTGTCAATAAATCAGAGTTTGTAAGAAACCTGAATGTGGGCTTCATCGCATTCATAACAGTTTCTGGTAATGGGTGTTTATGTGAATACGTCTCATTTCCGTTGTTGAACTTACACCAACCGTCTTTCGGACACAGATTGTGCATTGGTGTTTGATCAGTGGATAGTTTGTGGAAAAACAGCCTGCCTCATTGCCTCTAAATTGTGTGTTTTTTTCCTGATAGCTCTCCCATAAAATAACTGAAGAGAATCAGTTTCTTTCAGAGTAAACATGCCTTTTTGTCCTAGTGGTTTTCCATCCTCAAGTACTTCATCTTTCTTCTCCTTCAGAAGGCGATAAAGCCTACCACCAAGCCTCTTTTGGATGTGTCCAACACATTCCAACTTTTTTATTGTTGTATTGTACAGACCTTTATCTTTGAATGAAGAGGAGTCCCCATCACCAACGTATTCAGTATATCTAACACCATACTGGTCCTTGGATCTGGAGAACATCCTCACAACTGCAGCAGCCTCCATGCCTCCACTTGAGCCACTAATAATTTTTAGAGCATGCTACGGCATGCTTTTCTTGCCACAGTTTCTCACTGTCTTCATTGTTGGACATTTTCCTTGTTGCACACTGGTGGCAGTATTTAGACATAGTTTCTACATCTAAAACTTTACCTGAGTCAACACCAATAACAGATGCAACTCCATACAGAGATATGTGACCCCTTTTCATTCAGGTCCTATCTACACACACACACACACACACACACACACACACATGTCAGTAACATTTGTAGGAGATTCACTGTCATGAATGTCTACCCCAGGATCTATTTCTTTTTGGTTTGTTTCCACCAATTCCTCCACTGCTTTCTTCATAGAAACTTCGACAGTTTCGCAAACAGCATC
This sequence comes from Schistocerca cancellata, assembly GCF_023864275.1. Taxonomy (NCBI): domain Eukaryota; kingdom Metazoa; phylum Arthropoda; class Insecta; order Orthoptera; family Acrididae; genus Schistocerca; species Schistocerca cancellata. Next base: position 27,898,475 of record NC_064635.1, read on the forward strand.
AGACATTTCTTTATTTATTTTTTCAAACCTTATACAAGGTGGAGGCATGTTCAGGAAACCACACAATAAATTACCTCCTTCCCTGCCCTATGCAAGGCATATCAGAACATATGTTCCCACTCTTCTTTCTTCAACAACAATCACGCATTCCGTAGTCTTACAACTAACACGTGAACATGAAAACTTTATAGCCTGGCAGAGAAGCTCTAAATCAATAAGTCTGAATTCAGTGGAATCTATATCAACAGCATTCAAGCACCTGTACAATTCTCCTGTCCCAAGTTTCGATGCTTATGTTCTTCATTTCAATCTACTTCCTCCTTTTTGTTGGCAAACTGATTTTCATGAAACCCTGTTTCCTAAACAGTGTTTTTCCACTGCCCATTATGCATAAATCTTGACTTCCACATAAAGGTTTGCGAATTCAACCTTCAACCTACTAATATGTATTAGTATTCTTGAAACGTAAATAAACCACTGCAAGAAAGTTTTCAGGCAAAGATATAGATGTCGGCCAAAGATATCGAAAGAAGATAGCCTTCACACTGACAAAATTTCCGCTGTAGCAAGCAGTTTTCCAAATGTCGGAAAAGGTGGGATTGGCCGCCAGTGCAGAGTTAATAAGTTTAACAATTTAAAGGCATTTCTAAAGCTGCTATCACAATGAAATTCACATACAACTTCGATTAAAGTGTGTAGATAAAAAATCATATTTTTAAAAATTGATTTTTTGAACTCTCTCTCTCTCTCTCTCTCTCTCTCTCTCTCTCTCTCTCTCTCTCTCTGTGCCACCCTCTGTGTGGCTGGCCACTGACTTTCAAATTTTACATGTATGAAAAATACTGATGAGGGCCACTGCAGAAGGACCACTCATTAAACTGAAATCAGTTGTGTAATTTGCATGTACGACAAGCATTTTAGAATGGACTGGAACCATTAAGCAACTCTAGAAGCAAAAAAGAAAAACTGTGAAATGTACGTGTGCAACACCTACTCCCAGAAAACATATTTGTGTGTTTGTATTTATGTCAACTTGAAACGCGCACGCATGCGCGCACGCACACACAGTGAACCTGTGTAGTTTCTAAGTAGAGTACAAGTAATTAAGGTTGCTGTCCTAACTCTTTCCAGGTTATCTTGGATGGTAAGGTTACGAGTCCCACAGGTGGTTACATGCTGTCAATGGGCCGCGGTGGCGTGCTCGTCCCGACTAGTGTCATGCAAGTGGGTGGGAGGACATACTTGTACACGCCCCCGTCTGTGAGCAACGCGCGGCGGGTAGCAGTCACTGCCTCCGCTCCAGCGACAGCAGCTTCTACTGCTCGGCTGGTTACATCTCCGAGCGTCCCTGCCAGCAGTCCAATTGTCCCGCGTATAAGCAGTGTGCGGTCACTAGCTCCACGGGCCTGGGACAGGGCGGCTGGTTCAAGCAGTAGCAGCAGTAGTGCCACCACGACTGTAACGACAAAGTCCTCGCAGCCCAGGTAATTCTGTCTACTGTATCAAAATGTCTCTGTGAGTCATCTTTTTTTTTTTTTTTTCCCTGCTTCTTAGCACTCGTGAATATTGTTTTATTTGCAAATGTAGACAAGCTAGTTATTCTTCTTTTCATATTTCACACAATAGATTTTTTTGCTGTTATGTAGTTAATTTAAGTGCACAAATATAATGTTGTATAATTGGAGAACTTTGGTAGGTTTCGTTGCATGAAACTTGTGCTGTTTGAATGGTAGTATTCAAATGCGACCCATCAAAAGAAAACTGTTGGTCCTTGACATTTTTCTATTAAGCGCATACTGAAGAAGCAAATGTAATGTTACAGTAGAGCATCAACTATCCGAAACAACTGCAGTGGCGCTGCCCATTCAGGTAAATGGTTTTTCACGTAACTGATCATTTCCGAAAATGTATTGTACCAGTGGTCCTAGGAATACTGTTGTTGTTGCTGTTGTTGTTTGCCGTTGTGGTATTCTTCACTCCAAAGAATGATTTGGTGCTTGTTAGTCTTCTCATTGCTAGGCCCTTCATCACCGCATAACTAGTGCAACCTAATCCAGTTGAATCTGCTTACAGTACTGAAGCTTTGGTCAGTCTCTGCAGCTGTCACCCTAAACCAAACTGACTGTTCATTGAAGCAGCAGGATGTTTCATATCACCTGATCCAGTGTTTTACTCAAGCTGTGCCATAAATTTCTTTTTTCACAATTCAATCCAGCACCTCATCATTAGTTACTCATTGCACCCATCCAATTTTCACTGTTCTTCTGGAGCACCACATTTCAAATTCTTCTATTCTGTGTTATTTATTGTTGGTGTTTCAGTTGTGTGTAAGACTTCACTCCATAGAAATACCTTCAGAAAATTCTTCCTGACATTTAAAATTTCATTTATGTTTTTCAGAAATGCTTTTCTTGCATTGCCAGCCTGCATTTTATTTTCTGTCTAGTTAGGCAGTCATCACTTATTCTTCTGCCCAAATGGCAGAATACACCTACTAGCTTAAGTGTCTTATTCCCTAGTCTAATTCTGTCTGCGTCGCCTAATTTAATCCATTTCATTTCCTTACCGTTGGTTTACTTTTGTTGATGTTCTTCTCATAACAGCTTGAAGACATTATCCAATTCATTCAACTGTTCTTCCAAATCCATTACAGAGCGAGGTGGCACAGTGGCTAGCACAGTGGACTCGTATTCGGGAGGACGACTGTTCAAACCCACGTCCAGCTGCCATGTTATAGGTTTTCCACGATTTCCCTGGAAATCCATTACAGAGCGAGGTGGCACAGTGGCTAGCACAGTGGACTCGTATTCGGGAGGACGACTGTTCAAACCCACGTCCAGCTGCCCTGTTATAGGTTTTCCACGATTTCCCTGGAACGCTTCAGACAAATGCCAAGATGGTTCCTTTGAAAGGGCATGGCAGACTTCCTTCCTCATCCTTCCCTAATCCGATGGGACTGATGACCCCGCTGTTTGGTCACCTCCTCCCAACCAATCCAAATCCTTTGCTGTCTCACAGAGAGTAACTATGTCATCAGCAAACCTCAAGATTGTATGTCTTCCCTCTCAACTGTTCATAAGAATATGACACAAGTAAACACTAAATTAAACAAAAAACTGTAGGTTCATGTTTTGTACCGCATTTCTTATAAAGAAAAAAAACTGACTACATATCCTTGTTTGAAGAGTTCAAAATGGCCATTAAAGTAGGCCAACACTTTGGGAAAAGTAGGCCAAAATTTCTTTTTGATTGAGAGCTGAAATTTGTTTTTTTTTTTTTTTCCATTAGTTAGATTTTGCAAGCATTTTAAAGACATCAGTTGGATGCCACATTTTTCTTGTTGTTGCAAGCACTTCATTGTCGTCTCTAGTTAGTGAAAGGCTTCCTCACTGGCTCATCATTGACAATGGCAACTGTTTCGTCATTTGTCAGTTATTGATAGTTATTGTCATCACCACATTCCACCCAGTCTTGAATATTTTCCCATTCACAGTCTTCAAATACTCAAGATTTTAGAATCATACTAGTCAGTTCAAATAAGAATTGATTCATTGATAGTTCTTCAGGTGCAAAAATAGACCCAACTAAAGTAAGGAAAGTATTCGAAGATATATACAGTGCTTAAACCCCATTTCCTGCCATTTTCTTATTTTTCTGTGCAAATTTCCATCTTATTGTCAACTACAATCACAAATTTTGCAATGTTATCAGTGCTCTTTGTAAGGCATGTGGTTGCTTCTTTTCCAACTCCATATTCTCGAGTTGAGCTTCATCCACAAACACCTTTCTTCAACTGGTCTGTTGCTTTATCAGAATCTCAAATAATAACACATTCATGTTTTGTTGGCATTGTGAACAGCATGACAACAGGATGATCTGTCACAAGCAAGGATTCAGTAGTTAACATACAACAGAAACAATGACAGTTGGCAGGGCAGGGGAAATCATCGAACTGGCCAGCAGGAGAACTTCTACTTGGTACACATGCAAATTTGATGTTGCCATCTGGAACAATTTCGGTTAACTGATGCTACTTGTGGTCAGTATTTGGATAATTGATGCTTTACGGGCTGCTGTAGATCTTGTTAACACAGCATACAGGAAGTTGTTGTAAATGAGCAAAGAAGCCAGATGCAGAGTAGCTCGTTCTCCATTCTAAGAATGCTTTCTCTATCCAGCTTTAATCCAGTCCTACAGCCTGCAGTCATCACCTTTTTAGAAAACTACAAGCAGATGTCACTGATGCATATGTGGCAGTAATCTTCACCCAAGAATTACCAGATTTCTTGTGTTGGTGATGTGCACGATTTCTCTTACTCTTGTTCTTTGCCACATTAGTGAAAGAATTGTTACAGTCAACTTTGGTTCTATTAAAGCAATATTCCTTCCACATGACTCACCCGAGAATCTCAGGCAAGTTCATTGCAGAGTGTAAATCAGTAGAATGAACTTGACATTGTCTTTCAGGTTTTTCAAATTTTGCCAAGTTTTCCTGAAAACTAAACCTATGTGATAGGGTTCCGTGAAAATGGAATTTCCTTTGGAATGTCTTGACATTTTATGCAAAAGGCTCACATCAGTGTGAGAAATTAAAAGTTCTGTCTTTAAGATGGTGGTAAGATCATGTATTTATGTTCAGTCTTAGTGAAAGTATACAGTTTTCTCTTTGTCCAGTAATTTGTAGTCACCTTACATCGTGTTGGTCATTATCCTTCAGACTGATACTGGAATCGTTCCTACTGCAATATTCCTTTAATCCATCTGTACTCAGTTAAACTAGTGTACCACGTCTTATGAGACTGTCCTAAGAGGCAGTGAAACCCCACGAAGAAATAAATATGGTAATGTGGCCCAATAAGAATGCACAATTTAAATTACAAACCTTTTTTTTTTGTGATCAGTTGGCAATGCTTGATATTGCTCACTTGTCAGCTAGAAACATTGCAGATGATGAAAATGAATTGAATTGCTCTCAAATGACACACGGTCACTGTCAAAATGTATTATAAACATGGGGAAAGTTCTTCTGTGACTCTCTGCAAATTGCGTTTTCAGTTTCTTGACAAGTTGACTAGTACTTGAAAAGTTTAAAGAAATTCTTTAGTTCCTGATGATAAGCTACAAAGATGATGAACTAACAAATATGCTGAAAATGTTACTTCAGCAAATCAGAGTGTAACTCAGTCATTGAACCACGATTCTCCATTGATCACAAGAACTGAACATTTCAAGGAGACTTGTGCAGTGAATTCTAAGTAATTATATTCATCTACACAGCTACAAGGATCAGCTGATGCACTTACTACTGCCAGCTGACCATTTGCATCAGAGTGAATTTGCCAATTGGGTGTTGGAAAACCAAAATGTGGATCACAATTTGGGAAGGAATGTCATCATTATGGCACTTTCCCAGCTGGACAGCTTCACCAACAGGCATAAATATCACATTTGAGATGACAATAATCCTAGACTAACACTTCGACAACTGGTATATGCACAATGAGCCACTGTCTGGTGCTGATTTTGAGCAAATGAAATGCTGCAGGTGATGCTGTGATGGTATATTTTGGCACAAGATGAGTTTCTTGGCCCCCAGTTTAGGGGGGTGGGGCAGTCCGCAAAAACTCATGGCTCCAGCAAGATGGCATCACCTGTTACACTGCATGTGAATTGTGCACATTGTTGCAAGAGAAATTTTTTGTGTTAACTCACCCAACAGAGACTGAAATTGGCCACCGAGAGCTTGCAACACGTTGCGTGGTTTTATGTGAAGTCATGTTTGTGAGGAATGTCGGCGTGAACAGTTACGCACATTTCCAACTGGACGGTTACATCACTGAAGTGAAGTGTCACATTTATGATAAAGAGAATACTTGAGAATTTTTGAACAAAGTTTCTGCAGACATTTGTGTGATATCATTTTCCACATGTAAGTGCCTTATACACTAATGAACTTAAAATAAAAACATTCCAAGTAGCTAATGTGCTTCATTCAAAAATTAAATTTTGCATTCTTATTGGGGGCACCCTTTTTCACAAGTTGTGCAGGGTGTAAAAGTTGTTCAGCCAGATACTTATTACAGTAATATGAACTTGGAGATTAAAATTTTGTGTAATTTTGGGTTGTGGTTGTCAGTGTTCCAGAATGTGAGCAGTAGATTGTACTGTAGTGACTTTGCCCACAGGCTATCGGTGACAGTTGTGCCCAAGAGTGGTACAACAAGTACCTCTTTGCCAAAAGGTTCTGTCCCTGGTCCAAAACCAAGCACCATAGTGACACCCACTGGCATCGTGCTGAGCCGTAACTTAGATGTCACCATGTCACCTGTGTCCCCGCAGTAAAAAAAAAAAAAAAAGTGTGTTTATACTTTCAGGTAATTGTCAGTGATAGAATAGAGATTGTGTAACAGCATGTGTGTATAACTCTCTTGTCGCTCTTCTTGTCTGACGCTGGCTGCGGACTGTGGGTGAACCTGAAAATCTGTACCTCAGAGTCTTTGTTCATCAGAACTCTATTCTAACTGCAGGATGTTTCTGATATTTGGCTTTCTATTTTCCCACCATAACTGTTGGCTGCTTCAAAATTTTAACAGATAGTGCATTTAAAATAGCTTGTGTATTCTCTTATATTTCCTATTCAGTCTATTTCTCTATTAACACTGTGCCTATAAGCACATTCCACTTTCTGTTTTCTCACTCAACTTATTAGCGCATGCCTTAATTAAACTTAAAAGCACACCTGTCTCAGTTGTGCTCCCTTCTCTCTTCAGTGATTTATATATGTGAAAGACTAACAAGGCAAGTCTGTAAATTGGACCTCATGTATCAAAGTGTGCAAGAAAACCACATGTAGTTGACTACGACTGGCAACAGTATAATGGTGTGTTTACAAAACATATTTAATGGTTTATGTTTGCCATAGACACACATGTTTGTGTTGGCATTGTTCACCAAGAGGAACAAAGAAGTGCAATAATGTTTTTGTCTAGGATTGATAGTTAGTTTACCAAATTAAGTTGTGTAATTTGTCACCACATTGTGTTAGCAATGGACACACCTAATGGCCTCTATTTGGTTGTATTATTTGTACATAGAACAGTTTCGTTATGGTAATATTGCCAACATTTGCTTTAAGAATCATGAAAGGAGGTTGTATACACGAGAGAGAACTGGAGAGAAAGAAGGGTTTCAGACAGATTATATAATGCTAAGACAGAGATTTTAAAACCAAATCTTAAACTGCAAAACATTTCCTGGGGCAGATGAGAATTTATGGATTATGAACTGCATATTAGAACTGAAGAAATTAAAGGCACAGGATTTGGGTAAACTGTAAGGTTATATTATTTTTACACAAAACAATTGCATTATAATAGTATTACTAACTCTTGGTTTAAGAGTCATGAGAGGGGATGGTATATGTGGAAGAGGTGTAGAGACACAATGTGATTTCCCATAGATCGTTATGCCGAGAGAGAGAGATTTCAGAACTAAATTTTAAAGGAGGGTGTACATGTGGAAGAGGCCTAGATACATAAATAGTTTATGGTGAGACAGAGACTTCAAAACTAAATTTTAAAACTGCAAAATATTTCTAGGGTCGGAAGTGGACTATGACTTTAACTTATTGGTGGTTCTTCTTATTGAAACGAGTTGAGGAGACAGTACTTGATTAAATTAAAAGAATCAGACATTGCTTAGGGTTACACAGGGAGCATTAGGCAAAGACTGTTTGAAACGGGGGAAAGGAATACAACAGAAGACAAATTTGTAGCCGTGAGAGATGTTACTGAGAAGGCAATATAGGATCAAGTATGTAAACAGACAAGGCCTATTAGAAATCCTTGGACAAGATGTAGGATATAGAACTTAACTGATGTGAGGAGAAAATATAGAATTGCAGCAGGTAAAAGGGCATACTGGTGACTAAAAAATGAGACTTACACATTGTACAAAATGTGCTAGAGGACAAATGCAAGGCTGTAGAAGAATGCATGGCCAAGGAAAAGACAGGTGTGACTTACAGCAAAATTAGAGATGGAAAAAAGAGGTGATATTCCGAGCCTATGTTAATTCTTTCACTGCTGTGGGTGTGTGTACAAATCCTGCTGCACCATTCCGCAGCTGCTGTGGATGTGTACATGTGCGCCGCTTAGGTTTTCCTTCAGTGCTATGAGATGTCTGTATGCATCCTGAGTTGCCGACCTCTCATTCCTGTGGACAAGTTACTTTCATATCTTGGTGAATAAAAAAGTTTGTCATTTAAAATACAACATATGTGTCTCACTGTGTGCTCTGATTTGGGGGGGCGGGGAGGCAGGCTTCATTTCGGTAGCTTGAATCATTTATGAGATATGAGGATTGTTATGACCACATAATCCATGATGTTTAATGACACGTATGGGCACGTTGCACATGACTGTGTGTCATATACAAAACCCAATAACTTGAGAATGAAATAAGATATCGTCCTGCTCTTAATTTTAAATAAAATTTGATATATTACCTACATTTCATTTACTGCAATGTATGAACTAAAATCCACTATATGTAGAGTTTATGCAATGTGTTTTTACCTCTACAAAACCTTCAAATTTTCACGCTTTGTTTTACTTACATGATGCAGCACAGTAACTGTCCCATGTAACAAGAAGAAATCCAGTCCTACATCAAGTGACAATATCAGACTGTAAGATGTGCAAAAATGAAGTTTTTTCACTTAATAGTTTTCGAAAATCAGTTAATACGTATTTCATATTAGCCAGAATGCTCTCTCTCTGCTCAGTAACCAGTATCTGATGAGCAATACGGCCGTAACAAAACCTCCCTCAGTGCAGAATGCAGGGAGCACGTCTATAGCAGTGAAAAAGTGTAAACAAAAGGAGAAAGCTGATAGATAGAAAGTACCTATTGAAGTGCTGTAAAAGGGAAACGAGCTTGAGGACACAATTGTAGAAAAAAAGAGCAAGTAGGTGAAGATGAGGACAGTACTGCCAGAAGAATTTGGCAGAGCATTGAAAAACCAAAACTGGATCAAGACACTTGGATTAAATGGCATTCCCTCTGAATTATTGAGATTCTTGGCAGAGCCAGCCATGACAAAACTATTCCATCTGGTGTGTTTGAGAAACACAAAACAATATAATTGTATTTCCAGCAATGGCAGGTGCTGACAGGTGAGAGCACTACCAAACTATTGGTTTAATAAGTCAGTTTTGCAAGACACTGACTCAAATTATGTACAGACGAAAGGAAAAACTAGTAGAAGTTGATATTGGGGAAGATCAATTTGGGGTCTAGAGAAATGTAGGAACGCATGAGGCAATACTGACCATAGGACCTGTGTTTATAACATTTGGAGAGTTAGGGAAAGTTTTTGACATTGACTAGCATTCAGTCTTTGGAATTCTGAAGGTACAAAGGGTAAAATACAGATATCTAAAGTTTATGTACAACTTGTACAGAAAATGAGATTTTCACTTTGCGTGGAGTATGTGTGCTGCTCTAAAACTTCTTTAGAGAGTAGGAGATGAGGTACTGGCAGAAGTAAAGGTGTGAGGACAGGTCGTGAGCCTTGCTTGGGTAGCTCAGTCGGTGGACCAGTTGCCAGCGAAAGGCGGCTGTCTCGAGCTAGAGTCCTGGTCCAGCACACAGCTTTCATCCGCAAGGAAGTTTTAACTTGTACAGAAATCAGACTGCAATTGTAAAAGTCAAAGCACATGAAAAAGAGTCGGTAGTTGAGAAGGAAGTGAGACAGGGTTGTAGCCTCTCCCTGATGTTATTCAAACTGTACATTGCACAAGCTTTGAAGGAAACAAAGGAGAAATTTAGAAAGAGAATTAAAGTTTGCGAAACAAACATAAATCATTGTGGGGTTGGTGGTGACATTGTAATTAGGTAGACTGAGCAAGTGCTGAATTGAGTTTGGGAAAAAAGGAAATTTATGGCACATCCTGACTAAAAGAAGGAATTGACTGATAGGTCCCATCCTCAGAAAAAAAAAGGATCATAAGTTTTATTATGGAAGGAAGTGTATTTTTCTTTGGGGTGAGGGTGGGGGGATAAAATTATACAGGCAGACAGATTCAAATTTTGCAAGCGTGTTGAAGTGGGTGGAGAGGCTTACACAGGAGAGACCAGTGTGGAGAGCTGCAGCAATAATAATAATAGTCATGTCATCCATATGTATTATATGTTTTCCTTATTTTATAATAAAATACTCTGACTGGTGCATTGTATTAGCTTGTTTTAGTCGTTGTGCTACCTTCCACTTGGAGAAGGGGTGTCCGCCGCTCGTGGTCTCGCGGTAGCGTTCTCGCTTCCCGAGCACGGGGTCCCGGGTTCGATTCCCGGCGGGGTCAGGGATTTTCACCTGCCTCGAGATGACTGGGTGTTTGTGTTGTCCTCATCATTTCATCATCATCCAGGAAAGTGGCGAAATTGGACTGAGCAAAGACTGGGTAATTGTACGGGCGCTGATAACCACGCAGTTGAGCGCCCCACAAACCAAACATCATCATCCACTTGGAGAAGGGAGGGGGGGGGGGGGGGGGAGCAGTCACTCCCTGTGTGACTTCCATATCTTATCGACAAGTTAACACCAGTGGCACAGCAGTTGCAGAACACGCAGTTTGTTAAATAAACTACAGATCCTATGGAAAAAATGTTTTTGCACTTTCTTGTTCACCGAAATGACCACTTAATAGTTCAATAAACAGCTGGCGAGAAATGCCCTTTTTTCCACACACTTTGAAACACCAATTTTTGTCATAGACTTCCCTTGTAAGTCATAACCTCTCTTGTAGGCTTAAGAATTCCTTAATTCAGTAATTTATTACATTTTTTCTCGGGTTTTCAGTCAAATAATAATGGTAAAAGTGTGCAATATTTCATCAAAAAATCAATTCAGTAGTCAGACGCTGTGAAAAGAAAATGAAGCCCTTGAGATGTAACACACAGAAAAAGTACTATAAGCAGTCACAGTTTATAAAAGATTTATTGTTTTGTTATTAATTTGGGCTAAGTGTTTCTCAGATGATAGCATTTTACTAGTTTCATCTATAATGTCAAAGAATGAAAGATCTTAAGAGTGTATAAAGCAGTCTCATATTTATGGCAAAGGGACAGTAATGTTCTGACATACAAGGAATTAACATAAATTTGTACATGGTGGATGGATGGAATTCTGCTACTGCATTTTTATCTACAGTAACAGAGAAGTCCTAGCTGCACTTTTAGCAACATTATTCAGCTGTAAACTCAAGAACAATATGTATGTTAGTATCTTGAAATATGGTATCTATACAAACAATATTCATTTTCAGTTGCATAATTTTATAACTTCAGTTTGCATGTGCTTCTTCATGTTCATTCTACTTTTATCCATAAATATTTTTAAGCATCAAGTGTATTAAGAATGTTGGAGAGTATGTGATTTCAGGCTTTCTGAGCATATTCCAAAATCTTATCACGTGATCAGCCGAGTGCTGACGTCGTCTTACCGCAATGTTTCAATGAGTTTCATACCCATCACTGTCAGGTGAAGTATCAGGATGCTGTGTACAGCGTATCTGTATAGCCGGTGGACTGCTGACCTCTTCAGTGGGCATGCCATTCGTGCACCAAAAGAAGAGGGTGACACATTGGTGGTCAGGGGACACGGCCCTGGTGCAGTCATCACCTCCTGGTGTTTCTCCAGTCTATCTGCAGATGCCACTGCCATTGTGTAGCCATGTTTGTATCACCTCTTGACCCTCTTGGCATTGCATAGTCCAACACTTCACGCACAGATGATTGGTACAAAACTCGCTGAAACATTGTGACAAGATGACACCATAATTTGGGTGATCACTCGAGATGATGTTGTCGATGTTACAGAATATTAATGTCATTTGTAGCTTTAATTTTGTCACATCTAAAAATGTTTTACATGTGTTCTGAATGAAACCATTGTTTTACACTTTTTGTGATTTTTACCCTGATAATTTGAATACAAATTCACTTCTTGCTTCCCTAAATGGCATACAGTGACGTTTTTTACTAATGAGTTCTAGATTATGTACTCTTAATTTTATTTTTCATTCTTGCTGGGACAAAGTGAGACTGTACCAAGAGAGAATGTACTGTTTAATTATTACACACTTTGAATTAATAACATTAATTTGAGATTTTGGAAACCCAATGTAATTGGACAGGTAAAACAATCTGCTCACCAAGCAATGGTAGGAGAACACACTTATAAAAGGTATTATGTATGCAAGCATTTGGATCCATTGGCTCCTTCTTCTGGCAGAAGATTCAATACACCCTGTTAGTCCTATTTGGTAGGGGACCCACACACATGCAATAACCTAGAACCATTTGCACGAGTGGTTTAAATGAATGTTCGGCCAGCAAAAGTGCAGATTACAATTAGAACGTCAGCAACTGAGTACAGTATTACCCCACTTTTATGTTCCTGGAATTATAGTTTTCCCACCATTTACAACATTTTTTATCACTCCCATCAACTTTCCTACGTCCACAATCTTAATTCGCACCCAATTTTGTGTCAGCGTATTTATATAATTTTCCCGCAATTTATGCTTTATAAAAAGACGTTTGTGAAGAAAAAAGTGACATAAAGTGACACTGGTATGATGTTGGACATCAAGCAGTGTTTACATATGGTATGTGGTTAAGTTTCTTGGCACTAAGGTGCCGGAGTTCAACCAGTAAACGTGTAAAAGTTGGAACAATTCGTGTCGTACCTCCCACCACTGCCAAACTCTACTTGGTGTGGTGGCTGATGGGGATATCATGACCAATCACAACCATTCCAAACACCATATTGCACGTGTATAATTTCATGATTGTTGTGATCGTCTTCACACCTTTGTCAATTCACATTTCACACGTTTCATCATTTGGCTACTTGTAGCACTAGTTGACACCTTCACTCCCGCTGTGTTGCTCAAATGTTTTTGGTCTATACACGGTGCCAATTACCTATTTTTTCTTGTGCGCCCATAAACCCCAACACACACACACACACACCTATTTTTTCATGCTGAGCAAAACATGTTTCAAGAATTTATTCTTGTTGTCAAAGGTAGTATTTATGTGTGGTTTTTTTTTATGATGATACACAGACAGACAATGTGAAAGATGAATCCAGTTCAAGAGTCACAGAACAACAAGAGAGACAGAACAACACGTATGTAAACACCACACAAAATACTTGCACTTGACAACAAGAAAAAATACATAAATGGTGCAGTGTTTCATTATTTAAAAAATGAATGACAGCTGCAGGCTTTCCGAAAACATCGGTTTGATGTATGAAATTGAGTCAGATGTTTCTACTGCCCAGACAGTTATCTGTTCCCATTACATCAGCAGTTTTTATTAGGTAATAAACAAGTCCCTGACAAGTATTTTGATGCCTATCATGTACTTATACAAATAGCGCGAAAAAGCAGTATGTATATGTAACTTTTACAGCTTAAAACATTATTTTCCACATTTTCCTGTATTCCATCCCATTTTTTTGAAGTTCCTTGAAAAGTGGAAAAGCAGGGCTTCAGTATATTTTCGTTTCAAATTCTGTATGCATATGTTTAGAAACTCTGCTCTTACCTTCTGTGTAGAGTCAGAATGATGATCTGATGTGACAGGTTTCTAAACCTTCTGGCAAATACTGAGGGATATAATTTTTTATGTCAGTTTTGCTTCATTTTCCTCTACTGTAACAACCAATGTTACGGCTTAATCATACAGTGAAGGCTTTTGTGGCTCGTGTTCTCTCCACTTAAAACTTCCAGGCTGAGACTGCTTCCTGACATTTCGTCTCCAACTGTGGGAGACATCTTCCAAGGTAAAACGACTGCTGCCACTAAGGCTTCAGGGTCTCTCACATTTAGAGAGCATATGGAGTGGCAGCCATCTGGAAAAGTTTTTCTCCTGTCCGTTAATAGAATTATGGATCACATCATGAAAGTTTTGGCCAAGCATGGGACTGAAATGATCTGTAGACCCACCAGGAAGATTAGTGAACATTTAAGAATGGCAAAAGGTGCACAGCACCCCCAGCCACATGTGGATATATAAAATTCTGTGCAATTGTGAACAAATGTACATTGGAACCACGAAAAGCACCTTTGTAGCCAAATACAAAAGGAACTGTCATTTGGGACATAACAAAAAGTGACTGTTAATAATTTAAATATAAAAGGTGGTGGTTTGAAGTTAGATAAAATATGGACATAAACTTTGCGCCAATAGAATGACACTCAATTATTTTTAATAGAGAATGATGATACCATGCAGAGACAGTCGCACAGTTGGCATCACATGACATAGGGCAGTACTCTCTGTGTGCTCTATAAATGCAAGAGACCCTCAAACCCTAGTGGGAGTAACCTTTTTACCTTAGAAGATGGCTCATAAAATTGGAGACAAGTCAGAAAGCAGTTTTGTACATCAATCGTGGCCTCTCAGCCCGGAAGTTTTAACTGAAGAGAGTGTAACACTTTATTCAAGTGTCCGTCCCTTGGTTACAAATTCTATGAGCTGCACCGATTCAAGTAATTGTTTAGCATGAAACTCTGGAAATGTTCCCCCTCCCACCCTACTCTCCCCATGTGAGAGTTTATGGTGCACATTATAGGCTTTGATTGTATCTGAGGAAAGTTCAGTTGAGAAAACTGATTATTTTTGAGACAGAATTACTGTTTACTATCTATCTTAAGTACCGTATTTACTCGAATCTAAGCCACACTCGAATCTAAGCCGCACCTGAAAAATGAGACTCGAAATAAAGGAAAAAAAAATTTCCCGAATCTAAGCCGCACCTGAAATTTGAGACTCAAAATTCAAGGGGAGAGAAAAGTTCTAGGCCGCACCTCCAAATCGAAACAAAGTTTGTCCATTGTAATATGAGACACAATTTAGGTCGAATGAAAGATACAGCTACAGTAGTTTGGTTCGAGTCTAAGCTTAGCAGTTAAGCTTTACCACGTAGCCATTGCTATGCGTCAGGCGCTCCGTCCGTATTTATACGGGTGCCCTTCCTTTTTCACGTGCTTCGTCTGGTTTGAATCGATTGCTTATTTTGCTTTGATCTGATAATTGCCGTTTTCTTTGTTATAGGTGTTTGCGTCACTCTAAGCTGAAAATGCATTACTGTACTGTGTCATGCATTGTTTGTCGCATTCTGATAGTGCGTATTTACGGCCTGTCGCCGCTCGCGGCATGACTTGCTTTATGCGCGCCACCGCCACTTTTAAAAAAAAGAGGAATCGTCTCATTAGCGAAACAATGGCAAGAGACTGCTATTTGTTGTTACTTACACTGCTGCTTTATTTGATAACCAACAAGAACCAAATAATAGACTGCGTATGATAGAAGATGTTCTGAACGAGAGTTAGGCGCATATTTTTTTCCGTTTGAAAATCTTTGCGGCCGCTTATTTAGTACATCAAATTCTGCACAGAAATTAGTCACCTTACATTTAAAATCGAGTCAGTTGCCGTGCTTCATTTATGACTGTATCACTATTAGGCATAAGAATAATACGAATATAAACATGACACGATACGTATATTCTTCCGCGTTTGCTGTTGTCTCACTCTAGTTTCGTAGTTTATTAGGCAGACAGGATTTAAATGAGATAGCAGCAAACACGAAAGAATACATGGCAAAATGTTTATATTCGTATAATTCTTATGGTGAAGAGAATATTGTATATGATTCAAATTTCATCAGGTTCCTATTAGCAACCATCTCTTCTCACAGATAGGAAAAAATTCAGAACGTAGAGTTGGCCATATTGACAAACATCCCAAACAGTCTTGCCAGTCAGATTTTCGTAGTACACTGAAATTGTGCTACATTCGAAGATGAACAATACGGAATTTGTATTTACTTCGTTGGATAATGTATGAAAATGCAGTGGTCGAAACTTGCGGCGGAGAAAAAAAGCTCGTCTTCTCCTTTTTTTTTTTAAATTTATTTACTGACGCTGAGATTTTGGCGCCAGTATTTATCCTCTACAAAGTATGCCTGCGTAGCGCTACATATATTCGGCGGCAGAAGTTAGTTGTGGCGGCATGTACCGACATTTTTCATAACTTCTGCTTGCTTTGCACTCGATTCTAAGCCGCAGGCGGTTTTTTGGATTACGAAAACCGGAAAAAAAGTGCGGCTTAGATTCGAGTAAATACGGTAGGCAAAATGTGTAATACTGCCAGTAGGCACACACGAAAATGAAAGTTACATCTTGTCCTAGTTTTTGAAACTAATAGTTCCTTCCTCAGGAAGGAGAGAGATAAAAGTTGGGAGGGATTAAAAAGGAAGGCAAGTCACTCGGACTGCAGGATGAGAGAGGCCCAGCTGTAGTTAGTTTGTGGGTACACAAAGATGAAGAAGGTGGTGTCAGAGAGGGCTCTGTGGTGGAACACATGACAAAATTGTGAATGAAGTTGTTAAATTTGTTGGTGTATCATCACGGGCTTTTCTTTGAAGTTTTGCTGATACTTTTCTTACTGCGGCTTAGGCCCCACTCACTGATATTTCTGTGGAGTATGAGCCAGGATGCTTGTTTCACCATTCCCACTGACCAAGTATTGCCATTTCTTCCACACCCTCATGAGAAGTGCTGTGCGCACTGCTGTCTTCAAAGACGACAGCAGCTGTGATCGTAGGGCCACACATGTATACATTCCTTGATTGCTGTCAACACCAGTGCATCCTGTCACACATTGACTGGCCTGCTAAATCATCCTATCTTAAACGCCATAAAAAATGTCTGCAACTGAATGAGCAGCAGGTGAAACGTAGCAGTCAACATCCCCACACTTTGGTACAGTTCTTCGGTAAACTGACATGGGAGCGAGTCAGTCCCCACTCTCTGTACCCAGCTAAGTCACAAAAATAATGAAAAAAAAACTACAGGCTGATTTCTAATGTTACACTGGACTTTCCACAGTGTGGAAGTGAATGACAACAAAATCCTTATGCATACATAGGAATGTTTATTTTCCACTAAATGTGTTAACAGTATATTTGGGATACCGAAATAAGCAACTGATACAACTAAAGCAAGAAACACTCATCATCAGTATCTGTGTGAATCACCACTGTTGCACTGTACTGCTAGCAGGAAACTGATTGTTAGCCATCCTGTATGTCGAGTAAAGCATTCTTCTGGGAAAGGCTACTTCCCCCACCAAGTGTTGCTCACCCGTCGGTTTACAGACTGTAGCTCTACAGAGTGAAATCATTAGCCGATTATGGTAGACCGAAGAAACTTACGGCCATTCTTGAAGCTAAATGCTGTTATACACAGTATTAGCACAATATCTCCTGTAGAGGACTAATTTTTTTGTTGACTGTGCTAACACCGAGGCTACAGTTTTCGTAAGACTTCTTTGGGATAGTGAGAAATTCAAAATTGAAAAAGGAGCTGGGCAGGGAGACTCCAAATCACAAAAATTACTCCCTGCAGATCAAGAGAAATGTTTCAAAACATTAATCTGTAAAAACTAAGATCTAGTACAGGTTAATAACAGATAGTTGAGCCACTTTCAATTTGCTGATAACATTGTACTCCTAAACGAGACAGTACAATAACAGCGACATATCACAAGTCGGCACACACAGCAAACCCATAAGCAATCGCCGGCCAAATACACGTCGTCCTACAAAATGACCAACTGATGACCAACCAAAATCGTCCCCACTCAAATGATGTGTGTTGGCAACTGTCGGGCGAGTCAGTGCAGTCCGGACCTCACTGCTGCCACGCCCAAACTAACTGCTAGCACGTTCCAACTGACTGGTTGACACACGACGGTCGGGAAGTAATAACAGTCCAGCAAAGATAATACGGCAGGGCTTATATGAATAAGCGCTACTGCTGCCGCTCATTTACAGGCAAGGCAGCAACTCAGTGACAGAAGTAACTGAAACTAACATAACAAAGTGGCAGTACAGCAAAAACAGGATGTTAAATAAGAGATGACATGAACACGAGCCACGCACAGCTCACCCACCTTTGACCCTTTTTTTTAATGACATTCTTGACCGCCAATATGACATGTACGTTTCTTCTCTGCAGCATTCCGGCGTCTGCTTTCGTCACCTGCTTCTTTCTGAATAGGTGAGAGCCCGTCACCACCTTGGCTTCAGGCATAGGTTTTTGTTCATTTTGACCTCAGCTCGTTCCCAAAGGATTCAATTCTCGAGCTGACCTATCGCTGCAAATTTCTCAAACTTCGCTCACAACTTGCCAATAGCATATTTTTGTACACTGATGGTTCCAAGTCCTTGAGCTCAATATAAAAGTTCAACTACAAATGGAAGAACTCCATAAAATGAGTTTGAAAATAGGCTTTTTAATCAGTTATTATATGACTAAAATAATGTGTTATCAGTACATTGAAAAGAACCTAGTACGAATTAACAATTAAGTACTGGGACCTGTTGACGAGTTTTTGTCTGTAGGGCAGTTAGCCAAGGACTTGGGAGGCAGGGGGGCATAAAGAATAAGCAGGCCTGGAGTGCTTTTGGTAAACAAATTTGGATTTTCAAAATTTGAGTTTCTGATCTGTGCAAAAAGGAAAGTTTCCAGGCAGTGTGTCAGTTTAAAGCAGTTTGACACAGATTTTTAATCCAAAAAAGAACATTACAAAGCTGTGGGCTGCCCAGCAAGCGGCAGAGATGTGTGTGTTGGGATTTACTGGGAGAGACAGGAAAACAGACAGACAGGACTTCGGTGGAGTACATAATTATGGTCATAATGAAAATTAAATGGAGGTGGTTGGACCTGGAGACAACTGCCTAATGGGAAGTGGGCACTTAACAGCAGAAAATATGCATGACCATGTATATCTGAAGACTGTAGTATTTGGAATGGTCTAGCAAGGGGCTGTGAAGACTTGCTCTTGTTGATTTTCTTCATGGCCGAAGTACACTTACAGTGTTTGTAGCTTTTCCATTGCATGCTGCTGTTGGCGATTCAGTATCATTGTTCGCAGCTGAGTGGATGACAGTATATGGTAGCCAGTGAGAATCGTTAAGTCTTATAATGCAATCTGTCAGAAGTATTTTGCTGTTATTTTACAAGTATGTCACGATTTCCAATGTTATGGTTAGGCTGGAAGCTAATACTTGAGTTTGAGTTGCTGGGAGTGAAACACAATACCAGCTAACTTCATTTACAAATCATAAGAAATTACAAATGAGCAGTGTGGTTGGCTATCCACATCCAATTCATGATACGTTACGTTAACACAACAAATGATGAATTGGATGTGGATAGCCAACCACTCTGCTCGTGTGTAAATTTTTTTTTTTTTTTTTTTTTTTTTTTTTTTTTTTTTTTTTTTTTTTTTTTATGAAGTTAGCTGTTGTGAAAAATAAACAAGCTGGAGGTCATAAAATGAAAACCACTAAGTGAAGCGTAATTCTGTTGCCTACAGAAAAAGGTGTCATCTCTATAAGAGCACTGAGGCCTCAAACTTGCCACTAGAGGGACATGGCCACACCCATTTGACGATCACGTGCACACATTGACCCACTGGACTCGGTAGTGCTGAAAACAGATAAATGGAACCTTCTGTTAAGAGCAAAGGGATGTAATGTGTTTCCTTACTCCGGAAGAAGTTCAGGGAACAGAAATTCACCGAAGAAAGACACAGATGTACAGAGAGCATTGTGTGTCCATTGCAATTTCAAAACTCAGTCTGACTCCTGGGGCAACGGCTGCCACTGTGACTCACTGGTCTTTATTATCGAGTGCATCTAACTGCTCAACAGTGGCATCAGTAATGAGGCGTGGTATTCCAGGTCATGCTCTGTCGGCCAGCGACATCTGTCCTTCCTTGAATCACTTGTGCTGAACCTTGTTGCTTGTAACAGACATGCATTGCTCTTCGTACATTTGCTACTCTTTGATGAATTTTCATTCCCTGCAGTCCTTCCAAAGTCTGAAACTGTACTATGCCATATTACTCTTCTTTTGAAGCCTGCATTTCACTATTTTCAGTATGTAAGCAGCAGCAGATGACTCTGTCATCACATGGGTGTGTTCACATGTTCCTCAATGCTGTTATAGGCACTGCATCTTCTACTTTAGGCAGTGACATTACAATCCCTTCAGCAGTTTTTATTTTACAGCTTCAGTCTTGTTCTTTTTTTAATGTGCTTTCCATATTATCAAGTGGAAATGCTATTTAAGAATTATTGAATCTTAAAATGTTGTTTTTATTAAAAGCTATTTTCAATTACTGGTTGCGCGAAGTTAAATTAAAATTTGATACAGGTGTGTTGACTCTGTTAGTGCTGTGGTCTTCAGTAGGAAGATTGGTTTGATGCAGTTCCCTGTACTTGTCTATCCTGTCCAGGCCTCTCCATTTCTGCGTAGCTAGAGCGACCTACCTCCATCTGAACCTGCTTACTGTGTTTGTGTCGAGGTCTCCCTCTACAATTTTTACCCCCACACTTCCCTCCATTACCAAATTGATAATTACCTGGTGCCTCAGGGTGTGTCCCACCAACTGATCTTTTCTTTCAATCTGAAAAAAATTGCATTTGCTGCACTAAATGCAAATATAGCTTCAAATTCTGCCTCAAGATACCTAATAAATGCTATTTCATAGGAAGTTGTATCCAGGTGAACTATTTTATCAGAGACAGTTTGAAACTGCTTTATTTTCTGCTTATAAATATTGAAAATGTAACCAATTTTTGGGTACGGTATTGCACATCATCTCATTTGATGAAGCCCAGTTTGAAAAGGTAAGCTCCACAAAAACCTGTTTGCAAAATAAAAAGTGCATGAACCCAATGATGTACCAGCGCTCTTGATGCTCTGGTGCCATACTAATGGTTGGTGCTTGAACATTGTCTTTATAAGTAATACAAGGTAGGACTCAGTCATGGGACTTAGCGTCCTACAACAGTGAATCATGTATGTTTGTGCGATAGCTAAAGTTCCCAAGTTTCTACAGTGGGGACACTTGAATGTGGCAGTTTCCAGTGGTGGCTGTTTTGAACTGTGATTGCATCAAATAGCAAGCAGTTTTGTGATAGTCATTACCAGATATCTTGTGTTTTGTGTTGCTCATTGTTTTCTTTTCTTATTTTGAAATGAGTGAAGAGACTCACTCTGGTTCAGAACAGAGTTCAGTTAACCTACAAAAAACCATGAGTTTGCTATCCCTGTGACAGTGTGTTGGTTCTGATTTTGCAGAAACACAGCACACCAGTGTGCCCTGTGAGAGGGAAACAGGTCTAGTTTCCCCACGCTACTCCTCTCCCTTTTGGTGATCATAATTTAGTTTGTTTAGGCTGACGGCAGACTGCAAGTTTAGTGTCCACACCCTGCACTATTGTGACCAGAAAATGAAATGCATCATTGCATTTCGACCAGACAGAAAGTATGCTCCTAAAGTGTGAATGCAGTTATTTTCCATTCTGGTCCTACTTCTGCACAAAGTACCTTTTATCTGTTCTATATGTAGTATTATCAGGTATGGGTTGCACGGGTATAATGCACACAAAAGGTCGAAAGCAGTATTCTGCAGGTTTTGTAATTATAGAATAGGGTGGGAAAGAAAAATAATGTTGAGAAACACCTCGAATAAGAGAAGCACTCTGTTCGGTGGCAGGAAAACACCGCAGGGACTCAACAGAAACACTCACTTGTTGAAAGCTTAAATAGAGCCAAAAGAAGAAAACAAGCAAAGACAATTTTTAAAAAATAAAATAAAATACTTAAAGTTTTTGCAAAAACAAACATTCCAGCCAGAAAGCTTCCCAATGGTCAACCTTTTAATATGCATGTCTAATCAAGTACAAACACAAAAGATTAGATGTTTATTTTCCCAAAAAGAGATGCGAGTTTCACCAAAAATGCTACATTTTCAAGTCGCTACATATGGCCCCATGCCATGTGATTGACATCCAAGAATCCATTGTGCAAAATTTGCCACTTTCTCCCCCTTACCTCCTCTTTCTCACATGCCAACCCAACACATCCTCACATTGCAGGACGTAAAATATTTAAATAGATCAGTGATCTCTTTCAGAACTTACCCACTTGTGTGGATTATGATTATTTTATTGTAAAATGAGGAAAACTGTAAAATTAAAGTTACAGTGATTACAAGGGGACATTACGGAGTGACACACTGGTAAAGTAAATCATGTTACAGAAAATTAAAGTTACCGTGATTACAAGGGGACATTACGGAGTGACACACTGGTTTTCTTCATACAAGTAAATCATGTTACAGAAAATAGTTATGCTCTGTGGAATCGCCATGTGTGTGAAATTCGTGTGGACAATCATTTTATATGAAAAATGTGGGAGTAGGTTCTTGTTTACTCACATATTAAGTTTAAAATAGCAGAGTTTCGTAGTAGTTTTGCAAAAAATAACCATTATAATCTTTCTGAAATGTGTTTTAATGCAAAAATTACACTAAAGTTTTTAACGCTGAAACACCCAATAATACTCTAAAATCATTTTCATGAAGTCTACCTACATCCTACGGATAATCTACATCGGAAGAATACGATGGTGCGATAGTCATTTACGTTTCTGTGATGAATTTCTTTACTTGTAAATCCTTTGTAGCTGAAGTGTTTTCACTAGACTCTCAACATTCATTTGAAGTATGACACTGCTTTGCAAAGAAATGTTTGTTGTCTTTGTTAGATGATTACATAACTGTTTACAACATTTAAGAGAATGTTTTGAGTTCGATGCGACAGGAGATAGTCAGCTGAAGAAAATTGTGATGAGTGATGAGATATCACTATCTGACCCTAAAATGAGGACAGAATAGCAGGCAATGCTGTGGCATCAGATCACCTTGCCCAACAAATCAAAAGAAGCATGCCACAAAGATCTTGGCGATCATTTTTGGAAGAGGCTAAAGGACAAATGCAAGCCCGTAGAAGCATGCATAGCTAGAGGAAAGGCAGATCCTACATATAGGGAAATTAAGAAGGCCTATGTAGATAAAAAAACCAATGGCCTTACAGCGTTGGTTAGAGTGGTTTCCATCAGATCACCGAAGTTGAATACTGTTGAGCCTTTTTAGCACTCGGACAGGACTGTCCGGGGGTCTGCCGAACTCTGTTGACAAGCAGGGTCCACTCTGCTCTTCTAAGACCAGCTGAGGAGCTACTTGATTGAGAAGTAGTGGCTCCGGTCATGAAAGCTGTCAACAGCCAGGAGAGCGTCCTGAACACACACCCCTCCATATCCACATCCAATGACACCTATAGGCTGACGATGACACTGTAATTGATTGGTATTATTGGGCCTTCCAAGGCCTGTCCCAGTGGAATTTAGTTTAGTGTATTGTAGTGCAGTTAGAGATAAAAGAAGAAGCTATTTGAATATCAGGAGCTCAGGTGGAAAGGTGGAAGAAATATATAGAACATCTATATAAAGGGAACAAACTTGAGGACAGTGTTATAGAAAGAGAAGAGGAAGTAGGTGATGATGAGATGGGTGAAATGATACTGCAACAATAATTTGATAGAGCACAGAATGACCTAAGTGGAGACAAGCCCCTCAAGATGGGCAAAATACCTCAGACTTTGGGAAAATGTAGCAATTCTATTTCCTAAGCAGGGAAGTGCTGCAGGTACGAAAACTGTTGAATCATCAGTTTAATAAGTCAGGGTTGCAAAATAATGACACACATTATTCATAGGAGAATGGAAAAACTGGGATAATATGACCTCGGGGATGATCAGTTTGGATTCCAAAGAAATGTAAATAGAGGTGAGGCAATATCAAGTCTTAGAAAATAGGTTGAAGAAACGCAGAAGTACACTCATAACATTTAGAGATGTAGAGAAAGCTTATGACATTGTTGAATGGCATACACTGTCTGAAATTTTGAAGATAGCAGGGATTAAATACTTGTACCTAAAGGTTATGTACAATTTTTACAGAAACTAGACTGCAATTTTAAGAATCAAAGGAAGTGAAAGGAAAACAGTAGTTGAGAAGGGAATTATACCAGGCTGTAGCATATCACCAATGTTATTCAGTCTGCATATTGCGCCACCTGTGAAGGAAACCAGGGGAAATTTAAGATTTCAGGGAACAAAAGTACAAACTTTCTGGTTTACTAATGACATTGTAATCCTGTCAAAGATGGCTAAGGGCTTGGAAGAGTAGTAGAATGTAATGGATGATGTGTTTAAAGGAGATTATGAGATGACCATAAATAAAACTAAGTTAATGGAATGTAAGTGAATTAACCAGTCAGTGCCAAAGGAGTTTAGATTAGGAAAGGAGACACTAAAAGATGTAGTTGCATTATGCTAGTTGGGCAACAAAATAACTGATGATGGTCAAAGTAGGGAAGATATAAAATGCAGACTGGCAATAACAAGTAAACCATTTCTGAAAAAAGGAATTTCTTAATATCTCATATAAATTCAGCTGGAGTCTTTTCGGAAGGTATTTTTCTGGAGTGCAGCCTTGTATGGAGGTGAAATGTGGTCAGTAGGCAGTTAAGACAAGAAGAGAATAAAAGCATTTGACATACGGTAATATAGAAGAATGCTGAAGATCAGATGGGTAGATTAAGTAACAAATGAGAAGGAACTGAATCGAATGGGAGAGAAGAGAAATTTATGGCATACCTTGACCAAAAGAAGGGATTAGTTAATAGGACACGTGGTGAGCATTAAGGCATTGTCAATTTGTTGTTTGAAAGGGATAAAAATATAATGGGGAACTAAAGCCTGAATACAGTAAGCAGGTTCAAATGTATATAAGTTGTGATAGTTACACAGAGATAAGACTAGCACAGGATAGACCAATGTGGAGAGCTGCATCAAACCAGTCTTCTGGCTGACGACAACACAATAAAGAATCTTGTTTGTGGATTTTGTACAGTGTTATAGGACAGTCATTTCTGAAGCATACTGAGAGGCATTAAGAAAACTGAGAAGAGCCATTCACAGCAAATGATGGAGGTTCTCGACTACTGGTATTGTGTTTTTGCATAACAATGCCTGCCCTCACATTACCTGACAAATGCAGGAATTGTTGCAACTTTGTGAATGCGACATTTTTTAACATCCACCTTACAGCTCAGACCTTTATATTCCAACACCTTTCAGACATACATTGGAACAGCAATATTTCTTCTGACATTTTGACTGATAACCGTTACAGCCAGTTCCAGGGTGAGTCGGTGACTGAATTAAAACTATCTGATGCAGTGATGTACTGTGGAGGATAGGTGTGCATGTCAGAAATGACAGTAGGCAGAAGAGTATCAATCACAGGTAAAACTTTATGAGTCTAAGAATAATAACAAGCATTGAGTCAACGAATCCGCATGGCTTACACATTATGTGGTTATTTATTAAAATGGATGACACATATATGGGAAACATTTCTCCAAAAATTGCCTGAATAATGAAGCAGCTTAAAGTGGGTGTGATCTTCCCGCTCAGCAGCCAAGATGGCTGCCCCTCTGGGATGTGTGAAAAATGATCCATTTTTTTTGAAAGGCAGCTATACATCAAATTCTTTATCAGTGCGGTACTCTTACCACTTTTCTTGTACAGTGTGTACTGTTTGCTATATGTAACTCTTTGCATATGGCAAATAGTACACACTATACAAGAGAAGTGCATTTGAATGCCACTGACACACCTACTTTCTGCAGCCCTATAAATCTGCAGTGACTGAACATTGTATTTCCACTGATCAGTTGGTGGATTACGAGCTAGTGAAGGTACTGGCCACGACCTTGTCATATTGGCATTCGGTGGTCAAGAAGGCTCTAGAAATAAGAGTAGCAGACATCCTGCTCAACCGAGACAAGTGTTTCCTGCTCGACAAACCATGGTAACCATTCACTTCATATCTGTGCTCTCAGAGGAATTGTTATTCTGACTCTTCGCTGCTCAACATTGCTACACGTGCCATCCATTTAAAAATTTTTAGTAAGCACTGTGGGTTTGCTGACTTGGTGCTTGATATGTTTTATTCTTGGCCGCATGAAGTAGTATCTGTAGCAGCCACTCTTGTGAAGGCTGTCTCTTGACGCACATACATTTATTCCACACTACATGTCGAGTGCTTTTATTTCAGTCATTGGCTCACCTTGATAATATCTGTATGGTTATTGGCTGAAATGTCAGAAGAAGAAACATTGGTGTCCATGGTACATGACTGGAAGAAGATGGAATATCGTATCTGCCAAAAACACTTCAAGAAACAGCTCAGACTTGGTTCCAGATGGTACCTACCCCTTTATGCACATGAGAAGTGGCTTGGTTCCCATCGCTTTAACTTTGATATATTGTCATGGAATCGTTGCAATCTAAGATGGCAGTATTTTAAATAGAGGGGATTTCTCATCTTCTTACAAAGATGATAAATGTCTAAATATGAACAGTCACTTTCTAGATAAATGTTAGCTTTAACTCTTCCAGTATTTTATATGTAGCCTAATGAAGATTTATTTCTGGATAGCTCACAGAGTTGCTTTAACCAGGGGAAACAGAGAGCTTTCAATTAAAAGTTGTTGGAATATCTGTTCAATTCAACAGATTTGGAAAATAACAGGGCTGTGCTGACAAATGTAAGTTCACATTTCACTTGCAAATACATCACATTCAGTGAGGATAAGAACATGCACTGTTCTCTCACAGAGGCATTTCTCAAGGTAACAGAAATATAAGTAAATTTAGATTAGCTGCAATTTGTTATTCTTTCTGCAGTTCTTCCCATAATGTTGGTACAGTAATAATAAAAAAATACCATAAGTTGCTCTCCACTTTTTGCCTATTGGGTATATATATTAGCCTTAGCTTCAAATTAGCTGAATTTTGACTGTTGTATCATACCCTTCCAAATGTGGTACTCAGTATTAAATCTCATACAACAGTTGCAGAATTTCTCACTTTTTTCAGTATACACTCCACTTCAGCAATAAAAATTAATTTATTTGAGTATAAAAAATTATACATGACTTCGAAGACTAATTTATTGACAATTGTTTCAGCTCAGTTTTTACTCGAGAACTGACTACATGGATCTGAAATTGAAATGCTCCATTGTCCACAATTCTAATTACATTTATCGTTTTATAATGACTATAAGCATCGTTATGCTGCTCCTTGTAGACATAACTCAGTAGCGCCATTCCAGAACCACAGTGGTTTTTTTTTTTTCTCACTGCCCAGCATACTTGCTACTCACTCTATTGGTTGTGGGCTGTCATCTCATTTGTCATCCAGAAGTCTCTGAAACACATGCAGAACCACAGAAAGTACCACCCTTCTACCATACGTAAATACTAATATGTGTAGCAAATCACTTTTGATTATACTCTGACATCACAAATATCGTTCCATGTGATGTGTCTATCACACATGGGTTTGTTTGTAGTGGTACAGAAGGAATTAAAATAATGTATTTTTTGCTTTTATGAGGGCATGCTGAAAAGTAATTCCTCTGAAATTTTTTATGTGAAAACTCTTAAAGCTTTTTAAATGAAACAAATAAACCAAATGTGAACAATAAAAGAGCTTCACCTAAAAGACATTTAAAAAGCATTATTTACATTCTACATCTTTATTTTTCATGTCTACATATTTATTTCTCAACATGGTCACCCTGGCAGTGAGCAGTTTTTTTCCCAACACAAGACCATTTTGTTGACACCACCACTGTAGAACATTTGACTCTGTTGACGGAGCCACAACCTCACCTCTGCGTGCATCATTTCCTCACTATCAAAGTGAAGTTCTTGAAGGTGTTCCTTAAGTCTTGGAAACACTTGAAAATTGGGTGGGGCCAAGTCAGAACTGAATTGATTGTCAACAGTGAACCCAAAGCATCAGATTGTTGTAGATGTCGCAGTGCTTGTGTGTAGTATTGAATTGTCACACTCAAGGAGAGGGTGCTCCATGCGTGTATGAACTCTTCAAATCTGAAACTTGGTTACAAATCATTGTTTCTCATGCACCATCATAGTTATGTCACATTCTATCATTTTACACACAGTAATTTGGAGCCTCTAGTGCCAGAGGACTGCGAAAGTGTAGATGTGAAGAGTAAGGGTATAGAATGTTAATAACATGTGTTTTATTTAAAAAGCTTTAAGAGTTTTCTCATAAAAGATTTGGAGGCATTACTTTTCAGCACACCCTTGGAAATAAATTATCCTCTGGCTGCAAGGATGGACTTCTATATTTCTGTATCACATAATTGATTTCTGATCTACTAGCCCCATCTTCAGAGACGCCATACATCTGATCATTGATGACCATCAGCTGTTGATCCGCGATTTGGGGGGAGGGGGGGATAATGTGCATTGTAAGGTGCAGGAGATGAGGCTGGTAGCTCCAAAATCAATTATGCGATAAAAAATTTTAAAAAATCGTACTTGTAGGCAGAGAGAGAGAGAGAGAGAGAGAGAGAGAGAGAGAGAGAGTTTGAAATAAATTGAAATGCTGTCTGCTTTTATGATTCAAGAAAGAAGGAAGTCCTTCCTGACTTACAACTATGATAATTCTATCGAAAGAAAAATTTACTGAAAAAAAAACTTTAAAGCTTGAGAGACAATTGCTGGGTTGAACTTAACATTAGGAAGTGAAATATTTACTACTGCCGATAGACACACACAAAAGTATATTGCACTTTTCTAACTTTCAGACCTATTGGTTCCTCCCTTAGGCAGCAACTTGTCTCCCTCTCCATGCCGAGGAAGGAACTAATACTTCCCCGGCTTGTGATAATTGGTTATGTTTTGCTTTCACATCATTTTAAAAATAAAATTCGTTCTGTCTTCAGCTCACTCTGGTTACTATTGTAATAAATGTAACTGGTATAAACACAAACTCCAATGTCAGTCCTCACACATTACAAATCAGATTTATGTTCTTCCCTTGAATAATTAATGTCACCAATGTTCATTACATGTATAATGTGAGGTATTGTAATCGCAATGTCCGCATCGATAGCTGAGTGGTCAGCACGATGGAATGCTATGCAAAGGGGCTCGGGTTCGATTCCTGGTTGGGTCAGAAATTTTCTCCGCTCAGGGACTGGGTATTGTGTTGTCTTCATCATCGTCTCATCCCCATCGACATGCAAGTCGCCGAAATGGCGTCAACCAAAAAGACTTACATCAGCAACCAGTCTACCGACAAGAGGCCCAAGCCACACGACATTTCATTTCATTGAAGTAATTCTACTATGTTGCTTTTATTGAAATTGTTTTCCTGCTACATTTATACTCTGTGAACCATTGTAAAGTGCCTGTAGATGTATATCTTGTTGTACAAGTTACTAAGGTTTTTTTCTGTTCCAGTCACGTATGGGACACAGGAAGCATGATCATTTAGATACCTCCGTATGATTGTAATTAGTTGAATCTTGTCCTCACGATCCCTTTGCAAGCAGCACTGGTGGTGGTGGGGGTTTGGGGGGGGGGGGTTGTTGATATATTCCTAGAGTTGTTATTTAAATCTGGTTCTTGAAACAGGTTTTTTTGGGATAGTTTACATCTGTCTTAGAGTCTGCCAGATCAGTTTCTTCACCATCCATGTGACACTCTCCCGTGGTCAAACTAACTTTTGACCAGTCGTGCTGTCCTTACATGTATACATTCCGTATCTCCTGTTAGTCCTATTTGGTACAGGTCCTACACACTTGAGTAATGTTCTAGGATGAGTCTCAAGAGTGTTTAGCATGCGGTCTCCTTTTCAGACTTACTTCCCTTCCCTAGTATTCTGCCAGTGAACCAGTCTGCCACCTACTTTACCAGCAACTGAGACTTTCTGACCATACCATTTCATATTCCTACTAATTGTTACAGATAGGTATGTGTATGAGTTGACCAATTCCACCTGTGAATCATCGATATTGTAGTCCTAGAATGTTTTCTCATTTTCAGAAGTGCACAGTTTTAAATTTCTGAATATTTAAAACAAGTCAACAATCTTTGTACAACATTGAAATCTTATCGCAATCCAATTGAATATTTGTGTTGCTTCTTTCTGTCAGTATTACACTACAGATCAATGCATCATCTCTGAAAAGTCTGAAGTTACTATTAATATTGCCCACAAAGTCATTAATATACAATATAAACAGCATGGGTTCCAAAATACTTCCCAGAGGCAGACCCGAAATTACTTCTACACCTGTCAATGGCTCCCCATCCCAGGTGACATGCTGTGCTCTCCCTAGACACAAATTTTGCTTGGTACCCTATATGATCATACTTTTGATAATAAGCATAGATGTTGTACCAGTTCAAATGTTTTACAGAAATTGAGGGATACTGCGTCTAACTGCTGCATTGATCCATGGCTTTCAGTATGTTATGTGAGAAAAGTGTGAGTTGGTTTTCATACGATTGATGTTTCCAGAATCCACGCTGGTTAGCATGGAGGAGGTCAGTCTGCTCGAGATACCTAATTATGTGAGAGTTCAGAATATGTTCTTACAAAGAGACAGCCATATCAGTGGGACTGACTTTTCTTTTTAAATCATCTACATGGTGATGTAGGTTAGGGTCCAAGGAATCTTGCCCTGCACCTGTTCACCCTTGTGAGCCCTCATTTGCTTTTAATCAGTGGGAAGAAGAAAAAATTCAGAATTTTGTGTGATGCACTACAGCTTTAAAAATAAGAACATTAAACAGACTGGTTGTGTAACATAACAGTTAAGGTATGAAGTCCTCACATGTGAAAGGTTGTGGGTTCACATCTCTTCAGGCACTTGGAAATTTTCTGTTTTAAAAACTTTATTGAAATGACTGATCATTATTTTTATTCAATCAATTGGTTGAAATGTAATTTTGTATTTCTATTCCTTTGTCACATCATTTTAATCATTGTATTAACTTTTTAATTTGATCTCATTTTTTCTCCCTGTTGTTCTTCTTTTAACTTGTGACCTTTGTGCCTGTGAATTTAATTATTCTTATGTATCTTTCATAACATTTAAACATTTGAAAATGCTAATATAGTTGTTAAAAACAGAAGATGAAATTCACATTGATCGTGCAATGATGCCAAACATGTATTTCTCATCACAAGATGTACATTTTTATGGTAATCTTCACACAGACATTTAAAACATAAATCCTCATTTTACCATGGACAAAATAATGTAGAAGGGTTAAATGAAAGAAAGGAATTTCCAGTAAAATGAGGAGAAACATCATGAATGCAGTAACATGGACAAAAATATAAGATGATGAAATGGAGTAAATTGAAAAGTTATTAAATAACAGTAATTAAAATCATGTGACCAAAGATTCCTAGTGGGAAATAAACCAAAGGAAGAAAAATAACAGCTGACAAACAAATAGAAACAAAACATTTACATTAACATCAATTAACTGGATAAAAATAATGATCAGTCTCATTTTAATAAAGATTTAGAGATAAAAAATTTCAAAGCATGTGAAGAGATACAAACCACAACCTTTTGCATGTAAGGAATTTACCTTTAACTGTTATGCTATGCAACCAGCCTGTTTAATGTTTCTATTTTTTAAAGCTACAGAGCATCATGCAGAATTCAAAAAAAAATTTTTTTTGTTGATTACTCACAAATGAGGGCCCCTCAGAATGAATGGCTACAGGGTGTGAACCTTGGACCATAACCTACATAACCGTATAGATGATTTCAAAAGGTGATTCCAGTACTGGGGAAATTTTGTGTGTGTGTTTGTGTGTTTTTTATTGTGCCTATCTACCAGCGCTTTGCCGTTTGGTAAGTCATGGAATCTCTGTTTTTAATATATATATATATATATATATATATATATATATATATATATATATATATAGTTATAATAGAAGGAAACAATCCATGAAGGAAAAATATGTCTGCTTGTGTCTGTATATGTGTGGATGGATATGTGTGTGTGTGTGCGAGTGTATACCCGTCCTTTTTTCCCCATAAGGTAAGTCTTTCCACTCCCGGGACTGGAATGACTCCTTACCCTCTCCCTTAAAACCCACATCCTTCCGTCTTTCCCTCTCCTTCCCTCTTTCCTGATGAGGCTACAGTTTGTTGCGAAAGCTTGAATTTTGTGTGTATGTTTGTGTTCTTTTGTGTGTCTGTCGACCTGACAGCACTTTTATTTGGTAAGTCACATCATCTTTGTTTTTTTATATATATATATATATATATATATATATATATATATATATATATATATAGAAGGAAACATTCCACAAAGGAAAAATATACTTAAAAACAAAGATGATGTGACTTACCAAATGAAAGTGCTGGCAGGTCGACAGACACACAAACGAACACAAACATACACACAAAATTCAAGCTTTCGCAACAAACTGTTGCCTCATCAGGAAAGAGGGAAGGAGAGGGAAAGACGAAAGGATGTGGGTTTTAAGGGAGAGGGTAAGGAGTCATTCCAGTCCCGGGAGCGGAAAGACTTACCTTAGGGGGAAAAAAGGACAGGTATACACTAGTGCACGCACACACACACACACACATATCCATCCACACATATACAGACACAAGCAGACATATTTAAAGGCAAAGAGTTTGGGCAGAGATGTCAGTCGAGGCAGAAGTGCAGAGGCGAAGATGTTGTTGAATGACAGGTGAGGTATGAGTGGCGGCAACTTGAAATTAGCGGAGATTGAGGCCTGGTGGATAACGGGAAGAGAGGATATATTGAAGGGCAAGTTCCCATCTCCGGAGTTCGGATAGGTTGGTGTTAGTGGGAATTATCCAGATAACCCGGACGGTGTAACACTGTGCCAAGATGTGCTGGCCGTGCACCAAGGCATGTTTAGCCACAGGGTGATCCTCATTACCAACAAACACTGTCTGCCTGTGTCCATTCATGCGAATCGACAGTTTGTTGCTGGTCATTCCCACATAGAAAGCGTCACAGTCTAGGCAGGTCAGCTGGTAAATCACGTGGGTGCTTTCACACGTGGCTCTGCCTTTGATCGTGTACACCTTCCGGGTTACAGGACTGGAGTAGGTGGTGGTGGGAGGGTGCATGGGACAGGTTTTACACCAGGGGCGGTTACAAGGGTAGGAGCCAGAGGGTAGGGAAGGTGGTTTCGGATTTCATAGGGATGAACCAAGAGGTTACGAAGGTTAGGTGGACAGCGGAAAGACACTCTTGGTGGAGTGGGGAGGATTTCGTGAAGGATGGATCTCATTTCGGGGCAGGATTTGAGGAAGTCGTATCCCTGCTGGAGAGCCACATTCAGAGTCTGATCCAGTCGCGGGAATTATCCCATCACAAGTGGGGCACTTTTGGGGTTCTTCTGTGAGAGGTTCTGGGTTTGAGGGGATGAGGGTGGCTCTGGTAATTTGCTTCTGTACCAGGTCAGGAGGGTAGTTGCGGGATGCGAAAGCTGTTTTCAGGTTGTTGGTGTAATGGTTCAGGGATTCCGGACTGGAGCAGATTTGTTTGCCACGAAGGCCTAGGCTGTATGGAAGGGACCATTTGATATGGAATGGGTGGCAGCTGTCATAATGGAGGTACTGTTGCTTGATTGTGGGTTTGATGTGGACGGATGTGTGAAGCTGGCCATTGGACAGATGGAGGTCAACGTCAAGGAAAGTGGCATGGGATTTGGAGTAGGACCAGGTGAATCTGATGGAACCAAAGGAGTTGAGGTCGGAGAGGAAATTCTGGAGTTCTTCTTCACTGTGAGTCCAGATCATGAAGATGTCATCAATAAATTTGTACCAAACTTTGGGTTGGCAGGCTTGGGTAACCAAGAAGGCTTCCTCTAAGCGACCCATAAATAAGTTGGCATACGAGGGGGCCATCCTGGTGCCCATGGCTGTTCCCTTTAATTGTTGGTATGTCTGGCCTTCAAAAGTGAAGAAGTTGTGAGTCAGGATGAAGCTGGCTAAGGTGATAAGGAAAGAGGTTTTAGGTAGGGTGGCAGGTGATCGGCGTGAAAGGAAGTGCTCCATTGCAGCGAGGCCCTGGACGTGCAGGATATTTGTGTATAGGGAAGTGGCATCAATGGTTACAAGGATGGTTTCCGGGGGTAACAGACTGGGTAAGGATTCCAGGCATTCGAGAAAGTGGTTGGTGTCTTTGATGAAGGATGGGAGACTGCATTTTAATATATTGCATTTTATATATATATATATGCTGCAGTATTATTCTGAAGTAACGGGACACAGTAATATCCTTTTTTAGAGTATTATTTCTTACCACTCAAAATTACGAAAATTTAACTGAAAACTAAAACAAAAAAATCCTGGGATTCTAAAAAAATTCCCGGTTTTCTCCCGAATGAAAAAATTCCTGGGTTTTTCCCAAATCTCCCAGTTCTCCCGGGTCGTATATACCTTGTCTGATACTGAGTTGAATGTTTTTCACAATGTAAGAACACCCATTAAATATTAACTGTCAGCAAGGAAGCTGCATGTAACCATTTCTTCTATACTGGCTGTTGGGAAGCCCTCAGAATCAGTGAAGGCAATGGCCACATTCACAGTTGTGTGCCCCACAATTATAGTAAGTTTGCCACCAGCTTCACACTACATGTCATTGCCCCTCACAATTTGGAAGCCTCTGCAAATATTTATAACGAGCAATTATGAGCTCAGAAAAGAGCACCACCTTATGAAAATATTTCACACATCCTTATAAAAGTTTTCAGTATGCCGTGTCTTGGAGCCCTCATATTGAAGAAAATATATTTTTTATATTGTTTGCATGTAATTTTCTATTTAAATATTGGCTGACTGGTTTCTGGCTTTGTCCACTTTCACAAGCCTCATATTTTGTATTTGGGACACATTTGCCAAATTTGTAACACCTACAATAAAATAAGCCAGTATGACACACATTGAACTCCAGTAAGAGTTGTATAGTTGTCACATGAATCTGATCATGCTGGATAATGAAGATCTGAGCTACACCTGAAGTGTGATGACATAAATAGAACTGCCAACACCAGGTATACCCCAAATAGGCAGAGCCTGAAATTAGTCAATATTCAACATCCATCCTTGTTTGTATCGTGTGGGGGTCACTTTTTTTGCAAAAATTTGTTTATTCATAAGGGTGTTTGTGATAAAAATGCAACACTTCTGGTCACAACAAATATTTCAACTCACTAGTAACAGTTACTCCCCCCCCCCCCCCCCCCCCCCCCCACACACACACACACAAATATGTAAACATTTAGTGTTAAGCATTAACTTATGACATGCACATGATGTATAAAATGTGTAACTAACTCGTCTCCAAATTTGCTTTTTATCCTAGGTGACCAATGACATCAAAGTGCTATTACGTTACAGCAGTCTTGGTTCCAACGTACACATCAGATGGAAGCTGATTGTCAACAATATAGGCACTGGCGTGAAATGGTTTTATGAAAATTGTGCAAAGCATTGCTCACTTTGCCTCCGATTTTAATCCACTGGTATTTAGTAAACTGTCGCTCTGTCAGAGCTTAAATGCTTCATACACTTTTCACCTGTCGTGGGCACATTTGTGCCTTTATTTCCTGTCATGTATTTGACAATATCTGTAAAGACTTGTTATTGAAATTTTGCCCTGTAGTGGTGTGGAGTAAGATTATTTTTATGAATTATTGCCAGTTCGTAAGCACTGAAGAAGTAACTGCAGGTAGATAACAAGATACCATTGTTATATGTGATATTTCTGATAGAGACAATTCATTTTAGCTTTTTAAAACTGTCATAGGAGGTTTATCACAGAACTTGTTCACTCACTTATATCTGTGGAATGGACTGATGTTAATATTTGGTTCAGTTTTAGGAAATTTGTGTGTATAGAGAATGTCTCTTCATGTACAGTGAATGCCCATGATTCTCATGGGCATTGCAGAAAGTGATGTACTTAAGTGTGTGCACATGTGCAAAATCTCGCATAAGTATTGATATAGTCAAAAAGTGATAAACAAACTAGGATATGTTAAATTGTGACATTGTTTGAACTGTGGTATCAGTTTTAGTGAATATTTCCTTCGAATTTGCTTCAATTTCGTGATTCTTGAAGGTGTCTGGAAAGTTACAGCCTGTCTTTTTGGATCTGCTGCTACTGGTGAAGATATTTGTCAGTAATGTGAATTGTCATATGTTTAAAATCCTTTTCTCGTCATATATGGATACAAATGTTCCAGCCGTGAATTGGTGTTGCAACAGATTTAATTGATGTTGGTGCATTTTGTTGCTGTGATTCCTAAAAGATATTTTTTACATTTGTTGATATCTTGTATATGTTTGTTTGTTGTCATAGCAGAGACTGTTTTAAAATGAGAGGAAAGTAATTTTAGACTGAAATATGTGTCATTTGCTTGGTTTTCAACCAATGTCGGATACAAGAAGTTGATATTAATCGGGAAAGATTCCATGCGTTTTTTTAATGCTGTTTTGTTTGTGTAGTAGACAGTTTTGGTGTAATCAAAAAGAAAACATTTTAAGCCTTATTTGTAGCTTGCTTGTAATAAAGTTTCATATTCATTTTCCTTGTAATCTGAAAATTACTGACAACATGGCTACAGTTATTTATGCATACAGTTGGTGACATTTTAGCACTGTCACACACAAATCATTTAAAAGTTTTTTCCTTCTGGACAGACTCCTTGAGCAGTTAATTTTTTCAGTGAGTAATACAATTTCTGAGAAATCTTGTTTTAATGCTCGTTTCAGATGGCTAGGGAAAAAAATCTTGAGTCAGGTCTTTTTGGAAGAACACTTTGTCTTCATTGTGCCTGAAAATATTTTTGTCACATGTGAGAGCTGTAGTTATAAACGTAGCTTGCTCAAATGTTACATTTGTCCTGTCTGAATAATAAAAAGCTTTTCATAAAAGTGGCAGATGTAATTACATTGTAAAACTAATGAATAAGTATTTTCTTGGCTTACAAAGATTGTTCTTAACAGTTTTTCAAGAACCTGTATTTTGTTAGCATCAGATGTGTGTACTGTTTCCTTGTAAAAAGAAAAAAGTTGTTTAGTAAGTAAGCTCATAGTGTCACTCCCAATCTATTGATTCTTTTCAGTGTCTTGTTTCTCAGTGAAGTAGTGCTACATTTGAGATTTCCTCCCATATCTTTGGGAATCTATGAGACTCAGTAAGGCAAGAAAAGATTAATTCATCAGTTTTTGTAATTTGTATCAATAAGGAGGAGTAATGTGTGTAAAAACAAACAAGCAATAGTTAAAAATCATCCTGAGTTATGTAAATACAGTATAAGAATTAGAATGGTAATGTTAATAGCTCTTTACTTTTTTTAAAGAGCAGTATCAAATACATTTCAATGAAAATGATTTGTAAATATATAAATATGTACGTATACACCAACCGCATTTGCGGTCGAGTAGTAGCACCATTATTTTTGACCTGTGGGAAATGGTATTCATTGAAATCTTGTCTTAACTAGGTCGGCATTTTGGGCTGTAAAGCTGCTGGAATGTGGTAGAATTTTGAAATGTTACACGCAATTAAAAAGCTTCATATTTATTTATCTCTCTAATATTTCATAATTCCACTTTGTAAAACCTCTTTGTTAGTGAAAGTCGTTTTCAGTTAAGCGTTTCTCCCCACTTCAGTTCTCTTCCTTTAAATTTTGTTTGTCAGTCTGTATATGTTTGCTACTTTGTGTAATAGCATCAGGTTGTCACCAGACTTTCTATCCTATTGGAGTACCATGCCGTACCAGAAATTTCTAGTGTTAATAGTTACTACAGGAATCAAATTACACTACTATGTGAGATTAAGTGGTTTTGCTAAGTAGTTTCCCCCTTTTACAGTGATGCCCTTCAGCTAATAATACCAATACTTCTTCACTTTACTGTGTAAAATATATTGTGTTAATCTAAATTTGTATTATCAGTCATTTTAGAATATTATGAGCAAATGTGTGCACATAGAACTTTTGAGTCTTTACTTGGGTGAGTACTCACCATCTCACTTGTACATCTTTACAGACAGCAGAAGCCTTCCATTGGAAGCGCTGTTAACTGAAATTGTCCTCTCACTGAATACAGTCCAAAACTTGTATTATTAAGCTGGCTTCCAGTGTGGATTTGCCAATGAAATTATTCAGTATAGATGTTGTCAGCACAAACATCTAAGACTTTGTTTATCTGGCAGCTTTAAAGACCAGGACAGCCTGAAATGCCATTTGGCTCCAAACACTGATAGTTCTGGAAATTCTGTATTTATATTTTTGTGACAACTTACCGTGATATGTATATAATCTCCAAAGTATCTTCCTTAAGGCAAGTGCCTTGTGAATTTTGTTTGCACACAAGTGTGTTAAAGCCTTCTAAAGCACTTATTGTGTCCATATTTAAAACAGATTTATGAAGGCTTAGGAAGATTTCATATAAAATTTCTTTGAAGTTAAAAATAAGTACCTAACAGTAAACCAATATGATGAAGCATGCAATTACTAATATATGGCAAGTCAATACATTACTTGTAATCCGCAGTATTTGGAGTCAGAAAGTGGTAATTATCCATAGCAACTAGAACAGCCAGTAACTTATGTATTTAATAAAATAATATTTTAAAAACTATGGAACAGAGTTGTGCTAACACATATCTCAGTCTGCATTGATGTACCTGGTTTGTTACGTTAATACAGACATGGTACAACTCAGTCTACCTATGAGAAGAAAACTGTTTCTAATTACAACTGTGGGCATTAAATGCCCTTTCCATTCAGTCGTGGAAATAAGAAGTGCAGCGAAGTGCTATGATCTCTACAGGGTGAGCTTCAGGAACAATATTTCAGTTTTTGTTTTTTTTTTTCAGAGAAAAGATAATTTTATGGAATATTTTATCTATATAATGAAATTTGTTCAGAAAATTGGGTTACAAGCTAAGTAATCTTAATTTTAGATACTAGCTGACTGTTGATAGATTGGGTTGTAAATGTGTGTTTCATTATATTTTTTTTACTGTTGGTTACCATTTCCATAATGCCGGTAGTTAAAATAATGTTTCTTTTTTTTTACCATTGTTATTTGTACCACGTACCAGGACTGCATAATCACTTATTAATATTTGCACATGTTGTTCCATTGCTATTGCAGGCAGATGTTAAATGAACCGAAAATACCTATTTTATTTTTAAAGTTTTTTGACCATCTTAATAATTATGTTCAATGAAAAGTGCACTTGTTTCGAAATGCCTGTAAAAAGAATTATATTTTTGCATGTAGTGTTAATTATGTCAGGTTCATCATAATAGTGCCTATTTATCACATACTGTACCTTATTTTATGATCTACCTTTACCATTTTTCAAAAGAAATTAAAGTTTATAATAAATACTATTTAAGTTATAGACATAAAAGTGTCTCAATTTATTTGGGTGTGTGTGTGTGTGTGTGTGTGTGTGTGTGTGTGTGTGTGTGTTTTTCCCACATGTGGCATGCTGTTGGCTCTAAATTTAAGATCCGCACCTGAATCCACAAAAACTTTTGGAACTTACAGTAGTTTCAGACATCATATGGATCAATTCCCTGTTTTATTAGAGCAGAAATAGATTGTTACCAAGTGATTGATGTAAGTCCGTGGCTATAACCATTTCTTGTCATGTAAAAATTACTAATTTTGGTTAAGGTAAATCCTTGCGAAGAAAGGCAAACCCACATTTGTAGATTCAGAAAAAGATTTTCACGGTACTGGCTAGGATACACTCTTCATAATTCTGAAAGTTATCAACAATAAAATACAGGGCAAAACATTGTCTGTACAGTAACTAGATTGTGTTTCTAAAAGTCACAGGACATGGAAGGGAAGCATTCATTCAGAAAGGGGTGAAGTAGGGCTGTAGCATACCCTCTTGTTATTCAAACAGTAATAGAGCAAACAATAGTAAACACTGAGGAGAAATGTGGAAATGGCTTTAAAGTTCCAGGAGGAGAAACAAAAACTGTGAGTTTTGGTATTGACATTTTAATTCAGTCTGAGATGGCAAAGGACATGGAAGATAGGTTGAATGGAATGGATAGTATCTTGAGAACAGGTTGTAAGATGAACATCAACAAAAGTAAAACAAGAGCAATGGACTGTAGTAGAAGTAAATCAAGTGATGCTGAGGGAATTAGATTAGATATGAGATGCTGAAAATAGAAGAGATATTTGATATTTGGATAGAAAAGCAAAGCAGCAACAGGAATTAAAAAGGATGTGAAAGGTAGACTGGCAATGTAGAAAAATATAACATCAGATAAAAGTCTTAGGAAAACATTTTCTGAAAGTTACAGTACTATATAAAAGTAAATGTGGATGCTAAAAAGTACAGATAGGATAAAAGTAATTAATGGCATAATTTGATTAAAAAGGGATGAGATGCATCCTAAGCCATCATGGAATAGTTAATTTGGTGTTGGAGGGTTACAGGCTGGAATACAACAAGCATATTTCAATGGATCCAGGATGCAGTAGTGACACAGATTTGAAAAGACATGCACAAGGTAGACTAGTGTGAGGAGCTGCATCAAACCAGTCTTCACACATTATGACAACAGCAACAACTTGTCATTTTCATACATATTTTGTCTCTTCATGCTGTTCTGACTGACATAATTAAGATTAATATCCAAAGTGAGAAGTACTATCATATTACAAGGTCTGTTCAGAAAATTCCAGAACATTTTTATAATTTCATGCCAATGGTGTGTTGGAGAGAAATATGGTTGCCATCCTTGCACAAGCCTGTGTTTAATGTGTAATTGATGAAAGTTTATGTGTCTGTTAGTTATTGTCCAGTAATGTACTGAGTAGAACGTTGAGTCATACAGTTTGCAAATTTCGAGATAGCATCGTCAAGAAGAGCAATGGGTCTGCATTAAATTTTGCGTGAAACTCAAGAAAACCTTTACAGAGACACGCCAAATGATGCAGAAAGCCTACGGTGATGAGTCCTTAAGCCATACTCTGTATTACGAATGATTCACATGGTTTAAAAGTGGCGGGACAGAAGTTAAAGATGACCCTTATTCAGGATGCCCTTCGACATATACCGACGTCAGGAACGTCAACGAAATTGTGCATGTGAATTGGAGACAAGCTGTCTTGAGAGATTGCAGAAGAATGTAACATTTCAGCTGGACCATATCATGAAATAATGAGACAGCATCTTGGAATGCGTTTTCCTGCCAGGTGACTGCCTGAACTGCTACCTTCCCAAATTGCCAATCGGTCCCTCTGTCAGGTGTTTGGGAGGTGTGAACAGTTACCTAAGGTGAGTGTGCCCCCCTCGTGAAGGGGGACCCCAGTTGGAAGGATCGTGCCATCGGAGACACAGGCAATCGTGGGAGTTTTTCTTGCAATGAGCCAATCATTTCACAATCGACGTCTACAAAACATAAACAGTTCCTTGTGGTTTCACATACTGAAGACGGCCAGTCCTTGGCAATGGTAAATATGTTTATTATTTAGAAAGGTGTTGCTGCAGTTGCCGGCTCTATGAGAAATCCTGCTCTTGTTTACGGAATGGCTCTTTGCTTTTGGAGTCTACTTCTGGTTCTCAAGCACAAAAACTGCTTGCTGCGTCACTTTTCCGCAGCTATACTGTTTGTGTAAAGACCCATCAAACACTGAATTCTTTGTTTGGTGTTATTTACACTAGGCTGCTCGTTGGTCTGACCGAGGCCAAAATCCAAACTTACCTGTCTGATCAGTGTCATTACCATCCTTCGGGTGACGAAATAGTAGATGCACTCTTCTTCTCACCTTTGATAGAGTGGTTCATCCGTCCAAGATAAAAGCAGGCTATGAGGTCCTCACAGTCTAATGGTACTTTCCAAATCTGATGTGCTATTACCAGTGTCAACATTTCAACCACACTCAAATGTCTTGTCAACACCCGGTCAAATATGTAATCAGTGGTAGGGATGCGCAAGAGGGTGATTGTCCACCTCCTCCTCCCTACCGTATCAACTGCAATAGTGACCATGCCACTTCCTCTCGAGATTGTCCTCTGTATCTCGATGAGTGAGCTGTCCAGGAGATTTATATAAAGGAAAAAGTTCCTTACCTGGTTACTCACAAGTTATTGGCTAGTTGCTAACCCTGTGTTCTACTGTCTGGCACTTATAGAACCGTTCTTGCTACATCTCGCTCCACAAAGGGCATAACCACACAGACACGCAACCTCAAATTCAGATCTGAGGTCGTGAAATCGCCCAGTGTCATGGTAGCATTGCAGTCCCCTCGTCCAGCTGTGCAACAAGCTATCAAACTGTTGCCTTGTGGGGCGAAGTCACCAGCTACACAACTGGCAGGCCAGAAGGGACAGAAGGAATGCTCCTGTGAAGACTTCCTATGTCCCTCCAGCCAACCAACACCTAAGTCTTCCTCTGCTAACCGGAAAGGCTCGAAGAAGTCCAACAAAGGCAAATGGTCTTCTTTGCCAACTCGGAGATCCTCTTTGATGGTGTTACTGTGTGATACCTCGCCCGTCCGGCTACTGTGTTGCTGGTGCACACCACCAACCGTTTTTCTGCATTGGACTTTGCAGGCAAACAGTGGAAGAAAGCCGACGCTTCTGTAGACCTCGTAGAGCAGGAGCCTCCTGCCTCTGTGCCCTGTAGCAGCTAGTCTTCGCAGGCTGGCACTCGGCAGCTGCCAAGGTGACACCACTTCATTTTTTCCTCATCATGACACTCTTCCAATGGAATGTTCACGGCCTTCAATCCAACAACGAGGATTTACAACTGCTTTTAGAATTGCAGCGTCCACTTGTACTCTGCCTTCGGGAAACAAAGTTGCGTCCTCCGGATTGCTTTGAGCTTTTGCATTTCTTCCTGGTTCATTTTGACCTTCCGCCTGAGGTCTGCTCTCCATCTCACGGGGGAAGCTTGCTGCTCATATTGGATGACGTTCAGAGTCAACCCATCTTCCTGACTACCTGGCTTCAAGCTGTTGCAGTTTGCCTTTTCCTTCCTCAGTTGACCTTTTCCCTTTGTACCATTTACATCCCTCCGTCATTCAGTGTCACCAGGGCCAAGTTCCTCTAGCTTATTGGGCAGCTACCTCACCCATTTCTGCTGCCCACCATCCCATTTGGGGTTGTCCTAGAACCTGTCCGAGAGGTGCCGTATTGGCTGTCCTTCTTAATCAACTTAAACTTTTCTGCCTTAACACAGGAGCACCGATGTTCCTTTCAGACTCTTCGCACACCTATTCCCATTTGGACCTATCTTTCTGCACTGCCCATCATGTTGAGTGGTCGTTTCTGTCACCTGCTCGAGTGGTAATTTCCCGTGTGCTATCCGTTTGCTGCCTCCTACCCCATCTGTGTGCACGCCTAAATGGCAGCTTCCTAAGGCTGACTAGCAGCTTTACTCCTCCCTGGCAACCTTCAAAGAACAAGATTTCTCCAGTTATCAGGACCAAGATCCATTCTCCAATTTCCAGCTTGTCAGTAGCAGATGATGTCATTATGGACCCTATTGCTATCTCCAACGCCTTGGGACCCCATTTTGCAGAAATTTCGAGCTCCTCCCACTATCACCCTGCCTTCCTCCTAGAATTGTGTTAGAATGCCAACTTCACTATGAGGGAGCTAGATCATGCACTCACTTCATTCAGATCCTCCACCCCAGAGCCAGAGGCTGTTCACATTCGAATGTTGCACCACCTTTCTGTTGCGGGAAAGCACTTTCTGTTTAATACACGCAACAGCATCTGGGCAGAGGGCAAGTTTCCCAGGCACTGGCATGAAGCAACTGTCATACTCATACCCAAGCCCTGTAAGGACAAACACATTTCTTTTAGCTACTGCTCCAACTCTCTCACCAGCTCTTTTTGCTAGGTGATGGAACGTATGATTCATGCCAGGCTGGTATGGTGGCTCGAGTCTCGCAATTTACTAACCACTGCACAGTGTGGATTTTGAGCTTGCCTTTTTACAGTTGACCATCTTGTCATTATGTCCACCCATGTCATGAATGGTTTTCTGCAGAAATCCAAGACTGTGACCATGTTTTTTGATTTGGAGAAAGCCCACGACACCTGCTGGAGAGTTGGTATCCTCTGTACACTCTACACTTAGTGCTTCCATGACCGCATCCCCATTTCCTTGAAGAATTTTTAAAAGACCGAGGTTGG
The DNA here is from genome assembly GCF_023864275.1 of Schistocerca cancellata. Lineage (NCBI taxonomy): Eukaryota > Metazoa > Arthropoda > Insecta > Orthoptera > Acrididae > Schistocerca > Schistocerca cancellata. Next base: position 27,942,585 of record NC_064635.1, read on the forward strand.
AAACTGTGTGGGTTCTGCCTTGCAGGCACCTTTATCCAGGGAGACGGTGTGCCTCAGGGTTCCATCCCGAGGGTCGTCTTCTTTGCTATAACCATTAACCCTATAATGGTCTGTCTCCCACCAGTTGTCACCGGCTCCCTTTTTTGTTGATGATTTTGCCCACTATTGCAGTCCGTCATAGACCTGTCTTATTGAGTGGTGTCTTCAGCAATGTTTCAATTGTCTTTACTCATGGAGCATCAACAGTGGATTTCATTTTTCCACTGACAAAACCGTTTGTATGAACTTCTGGTGGCGCAATTGATTTCTCCTGCCATCTTTACATCTTGGGCCTGTTTCTCATCCATTCGTTGAAACTACAAAATTCCTGGGGCTCCTGCTCGGCAGGAATCACTCTTGGTCCTCCCACATGTCTTACCTGGCAGCCCGCTGTATGCAGTCCCTCAGTGTCCTACGTGTCCTCAATGGTACTCCCTGGAGTGCAGATCGAACCACCCTCCACCTCTTATACCAGTCCCTTGTCCGTTCAAAACTAGACTATGGGTGCTTTTGAGAATGAGATTTTCGCTCTGCAGTGGAGTGTGCGCTGATGTAAAGAGTGTGTGCAGAAGAGCTTCTGTGAAGTTTGGAAGGTAGGAGACGAGGTACTGGCAGAACTGAAGCTGTGAGGGTGGGTCGTGAGTTGTGCATGGGTAGCTCAGATGGTAGAGCATTTGCCTGTGAAAGGCAAAGGTCCCGAGTTTGAGTCTCAGTCCGGCACACAGTTTTAATCTGCCAGGAAGTTTCATATTATGGATGTTTTGTTTATCCATCCCTCTTATGCCGTCTCAATTCTATCCATCATCGTGACATCCGTTTGGCCTCTGGCGCCTTTTACAATATCTCGGTTGAGATTCTGTATCCAGAAGCTGCCGAACTACTACTGTCCTACCACCATGACTTCCTCCTCAACAGGTAAGCATGCTGTTTGTCTACCATCCAGAACCACCCATCCTATGCCTCATTCTTCAATGACTCCTTTGATTGCCAGAATGGGGTGCATCCATCTTCTGTTACTTCCTGGAGTTCGCTTTTGGCTCTTGCTCCGGCAGGTTAACTTCATGCTCCCTGCAACTTTCCTGGTGGGTATGGACCCATCACCACCTTGGCTTCGTACAGTGGCCCGTGTTGACATTGGCCTTCATTCGCTTCCTAAGGACACTACACCAGCCTTGCTCTATCGCCTTCAGTTTCACAAGATTCACATGGAATTTCATAATAGTACCTTTGTGTACAATGATGGTTCTCAGACTGATCATGGTGTCAGGTCAGGTGTGCCATCATCATTGGCGCCGACATTGTTTGGTATCGGCTACCGGCACACTGCTCAGTATTTACACCAGAGCTCTTTGCCCTATGTCAGTCCACGGACTACATCCAGTGACACAGGCTTTTCAATTTTGTCATCTGCTCAGACTCTCTCAGCACCCTTCAAAGCCTCTGTGCACTGTACACCATCCATTTCTTAGTGCAGTGGGTCCAGGAAAGCTTGCACTTGCTCATTGTTGATAGAGCCACTGTGATGTTTGTGGCTTCCTGGTCATGTCGGTCTGACAGGAAACGAGGCTACTCATGCTGCTGCCAAGGTTGCAGTCCTCGTACTTCAGCTCACTAGTTCTTACATTCCCTTTGATGATCTCTGTGTTGCTGTCTGTCCGAAGGTGGTGCGACATTGGCATTGCCACTGTTCCTCCCTTCATGGGAATAAGCTCCGTATTGTTAAGCCTCTCCCAGCGGCTTAGATGACCTCCTCTCGCCCCTCCTGGTATGAGGAGTTCATTTTAACTAGGTTGCGTATTGGGCACTGCCTTTTTAGCCATCACCACTTGTTAAATGGCGCTCCCCCATCACTTTTTGCACATTGCACCCAACTTTTAACTGTCTGCCATTTCCTAATGGAACGCCATTTTTTTGGCCAGAGTTTGCCATCTGAGTTATCGGCCACGTTAGTGAATGACGCACGGGCTCTCGACCGCATTTTACTTTTTATCCATTCTAGCAATATGGCGAAGACCATTTAATTTTTAGTTCTGGACCTCCATTTCTCTATTGCGTATTTTATAGATCTTTCTCCACACACATTTCATAAAAGATAAGATACTGTTTTGAAAGACAAGAGTAAGGGCTTTCAAATAATGTATTCCAATTGAATGAACCATTATTAGCAGGGCGTATGTTGAAGTGCACATTGTTTTAGTTAATAGTAAACATTGAATATGGTACTTCTTGAAGTAAAATGTTTCCTCATGAGCTAAACTATCAGTACTGCTGTCATCAGCAGACTGTAAACTATACACTGAACAGTAAGGTTTTGAAAAATACAGTTTTGACAAGAATTTAGAGATATCATATATGGGCATAACTGTTATTAAAAGGAGTGGGAAATTGAAAAAAATTAATATTGTTAGGAGAAATTTTTAAAATAAATTTATTTATGTTATTTAAAAGTCAAAAAACATGCAGTTTAAGAATACAGAAACTAAATTTTTTTTCCTGAAAGTGGCATCTTGCAAATGAGCTCCATTTTAGTGCAAACATTCCAACAGACTCTTAACCCTCAAGCAGACACACCTCTGTATAAAGTGTGTCAATCACAGATAATATTGTTTTGTCCCACTCTATTGTTTTACAAGTGTGATCCCATACCTATTCTTTCATTAGTGCTTCAGCGAACACAGTACTAAGTTGTATTGTCTTAAGTCCAAATGAGCAGCAGTAATATGCAATAAACAGCAACCTAGGTGAGAAAAATTTACAATCTGTGCAAGAAAATGCCCAGATTCCTAGCTAGCAGCACAATCCCACAATTGGGCAGTTATCTACAAGATAATTAGTAATCAAATATGCAGTTGGTGGTGATCTGAAGCAAGTGCACTGTTGATTGCTTGAGTGGGTCATTACTATGGGATAACACTTCTATAAAATAAAAGAATGATATAATGAAAGGTTTATTTTATTAGTGTTTAATTAAACAGTGGTTTAGGTCATATAATGTAAGTTTACTTTATCATTTTTTAATTGAACTGTGATTTTACTCAAACATGTTTACCTTCGTAACATGAAGACATCCTTCCCAACACCAGCATTTCTGAATTGTGCAGGTGGGAAATTTCTTTGCAATACATCCTATGTTCCCATAACCCTCCTGGTCTCAACCTTTATTAGTCACTGTCCTCACACATGCAGCCCCTTCACTGTTCCCGCTCCAGCACTACACGGCCGTCATTCCACCATCACACCCAACCATTTTACTTCTCTCCTTTTCCACTATTTCCCGCCCCACCCTCCCCACCTCTACCCTGATCTCTGTGTAACCTGCAGCATTTCACTCTCCACCACTCCCACCACACTATCACTCCCCTCCCCACCACAGCCTCCTCCTTACCTCCACCCAGTCACCACTCCCATCATGCACTGGGGCTGCTGCTCTTAGTGTGGTTCCAGTTGCCTGAAACTGCAGTCGTGTATGTGAGTTGCATGTGCATGAGTGTGTGTGCATATGTGAGTCTATCATTGATGAAGGCCTTGGCCAAAAGGTTTAATTGTGAGAGTCTTTTTGTTGTTCCTACCTGTGACTCAGAATCTCTGCTATATGGTGAGTAGCAGCATTCCTTTTCAATATTGTAACATAAAGACAGTTATTTTTTATACGTGTAAAAAATGCAACTCACGCCCACTTATGTTATAAAAATGGAGTGCCCACTTGAGGATTAAATAAAAATGCACGTGGTTTGAGGCAACATTTCTACAGGAATTTCGGGAAATTTTTCTTGGATATTAGCTTTCAATCCTTCTATTATAGCATGTACATAGTGATAAACACTGTTTTTAACATGACCCCATATGAAGAAGTCATACACTGACAGATCAAGAGTCTGGGAGGCCATTGTCTATCACCGTTTCTTGAAATTAAAGTTTCCAAACACTTGGTGTACAGCAGCCATCAAAACCGGTGCTGTGGATGACGTTAATGTGTCTAGGTAAAACCAGCCATCATTAGTAATTTTTGAAAATGTCTGTAGTTGTTGTTCAACAGAGGTTTCGAGCATGGCGATGTACCAATCCAATCTGACTGCTCTCACCCTCAGAAAAAAAAAAAAAAACCAGGCCAAGAAGGCCATATTCTGACACAGCACATCATACAGTAATTGCATTGCTGTGCAGTGGGCTTGGATGTAGCTTAGTAAGATGTTCTCGTGCCCAACAACGAAAATTTTGTTTATTAATGAATCCATTAAGACAGAAATTGGCTTTTGCCAACCAGGCACAGATCCAATGGAGGGAGGGGAGGGTGAACCCCCCCCCCCCCCCAACCTCGGAGAACAGGTAACCCAAAACATTTATATTTTTACACACACAAATCTCCAGTTTTTTCAGCCAACTTTCAGAGAATACGAGTAGCATGAAAACTGTGGGCCTCAAAGGCAAAGGGTACTAGAGGCTTACAAGTTAGCACAGTATACCTCTCTGTCCATTGCCTTAGGGCTAGCTGAAATGGATGGGCTTCCAGCCTGACTTGCTTCAGAAAACATTCCCACTGGGTACCTGTTCCCATTCGAAGGTGGAGGGCTAGTCTACCTACCACCACCACCAACAACAACAACAACAACAACAACAACCTATCACAATTCATTAAGTACACAGGTAGAACCCGCTGATCACAAGGAATAGGGCAACACACAGAGAGAAAACCATTCACTAAAAAGGATACTGTGTGAACTTCCCCTCACCGATTTGATACATATTGAAAGGGAGTGTAAGATGTGACTTTCAACATATCTAAACAGGAAGATGCAACTCTTAACCGTTTTTGAGAAAATTGAATTTGAAAAATGTAAGCATGTTACAGACTTTGTACGGTGACTAATATTTAAGGAGTCAGTGGCCAAGTGAGTAAGACTTCAGTGCCAGGCCATCTGTATGCTGAGGCAACAAAAGTCACAGGGTACCTCCTTTTGCCTGGCATAGTGCAACTGTGTAATGTGGCATGGACTCCAAAAGGCGTTGGAAGTCCCCTGCAGGAGTATCGGGTCATGCTGCCTCTATAACCATCGATAATTGCGGAAGGGCTGCTGGTGCAGGATTTTGTGCACAAACTGATTGATTATATCCCATAAATTTTCAATGGGGTTCACGTTTGGTGATCTGGGTGGCCAAATTGTCCACTGTAAGTCAGAATGTTCTTCAAACTCTCTCGTACAATTGTGGTCCGGTGACATGGAGCTTCATCATCCATAAAAATTCCATTGTTTGGGAAGAATGAAGTTCATGAATGGCTACAAATGGTCTCCAGGTAGACAAACATAACCACTTCTCCTCAACAATTGATTCAGTCCTACCAGAGGACGCAATCCATTCCATGTAAAGACACCCCACACCATTATGGAGGCACCGCTAGCTCACACAGTGCCTTGTCGACAGTTTGGGTCTGTGGCTTCGTGGGGTCTGCACCTCACCTGAAAGCTACCATCAGCTTGTACCAACTGAAACTGGGACCCCTCTGACTAGGCCACGGTTTTCCAGTCCTCTAGGATCCAACCGATATGGTGACAAGCCAGGGAGGGGCGTTGCAGGTGATATTACACTGTTAGCAAAAGAATTCGTATTGGTAATCTGCTGGCATAGGCCATTAATGCCAAATTCCAATGCACTGACCTAACGGGTACATATGTCATATGTCCTACATTGATTTCTCCAGTCATTTTATGCGGTGTTGCTTGTTTATTAACATTGACAACTCTACACAAACGCCACTGTGCTCGGTCATGAAGTGAATGCCATCAGCCACTGCGTTGTCTGTGGTGGGAGGCAATGCCTGAAATTTGATATTCTCAGCAGACTCTTGACACTGTGGATCTTGAAATATTGAATTCCCTAACAATTTCCAAAATGGAATGTCCCATATGTCAATCTCCACACTGAAAGTCTGTTAATTCCCGTCTTGCAACCGTAATCATGTCCGAAACCTTATCACTTGGATCACCTGAGTACAAATGATCTCTCCATCAATGCACTGCCCTTTTATACCTTATGCACATGGTACTACCACCATCCGTATATGCGTATATCGCTGTCGCATGAGTTTTGTCACCTCAGTGTGCGATAGTTTGTAGGGGATGGGAGCTGAACAGAGGGTATAGAGTATTTTTAATATTTTGGAAGAAGAATGGCGACTTGTAAGTAACAATAAAAAGGTTACATATCTGATAATGTTAAAGCTCAATGTAGAACTGATTTTGAAATCATTTTCTCGAAAGGGAAACACCTTACTAAACTATTTTTTTTTTTTTCCTTTCCATGAAAGCTAGGGGAGGGGAGAGGCACAGTCCCCCTCTCTTGCCCCTCTGTATTGGCACTCATGCCATAATGTTATAAGCACAAGATCTTAGTATCAAATCTCATTGCTGGTGCCACTTTTTTGTGATTTATCTGCATCAATATCCAGTGACATGCTTCGATATGTGTGGTACGCCACAAAATTGTTTGATGACAGAGAACCTATTTGTTTTGCAACAGACACACACGAAAAACCAAGCACATGCAAAAATTGGAGATTCATTTTGTTTGCTGTATGTGGCAATAACTATTGTTTTACATGTTTCTACAATCAGTATCATCCTGATTCATGCAATGTTCCACAGGTTACACATTATACTTGTCACAAAGGTCGGATTGTAGCCTATCGCGATTGCGGTTTATTGTATCGCGATATTGCTGCTCGCGTTGGTCGAGATCCAATGACTGTTAGCAGAGTATGGAATCGGCAGGCTCAGGAGGGTAATATGGAATGCTGTGCTGGATCCCAACGGCCTCGTATCACTAGCAGTCGATGTGACAGGCATCTTATCTGCATGGCTGTAACGGATCGTGCAGCCATGTCTGGATCACTGAGTCAACAGATGGGGACTTTTGTAAGACAACAACCATCTGCACGAACAGTTCGACGACGTTTGCAGCAGCATGGACTATCAGCTCGGAGACCGTGGCTGCGGTTACCCTTGACGCTGCATCACAGACAGGAGTGCCTGCGATGGTGTACTCAACGACGAACCTGGGTGCACGAATGGCAAAACGTCATTTTTTTGGATGAATCCAGGTTCTGTTTGCAGCATCATTATGGTTGCATTCATGTTTGGCGACATCGCAGTGAACGCACATTGGAAGCATGCATCCGTCATCGCCATACTGGCGTATCACCTGGCATGATGGTATGGGGTGCCATAGGTTACACATCTCGGTCAGCTCTTGTTCACATTGACGGCACTTTGAACAGTGGATGTTACATTTCAGATGTGTTACGACCCGTAGCTCTACCCTTCATTCGATCCCTGCAAAACCCTACATTTCAGCAGGATAATGCACGACCACATGTTGCAGGTCCTGTATGGGCCTTTCTGGATACAGAAAATTTTCAACTGCTGCCCTGGCCTGCACATTCTCCAGATCGCTCACCAATTGAAAACGTCAGGTCAATGGTGGCTGAGCAACTGGCTCATCACAATACGCCAGTCACTATTCTTAATGAACTGTGGTATCGTGTTGAAGCTGCATGGGCAGCTGTCCCTGTACGTGCCATCCAAGCTCTGTTTGACTCAATGCCCAGGCGTATCGAGGCTGTTATTACGGCCAGAGGTGGTTGTTCGGGGTACTGATTTCTCAGGATCTATGCACCAAAATTGCATGAAAATTGTAATCACATGTCAGTTCTAGTATAATATATTTGTCCAATGAATATTCATTTATCATTTGCATTTCTTCTTGGTGTAGCAATTTTAATAGCCAGTAGTATGTTAGTGGCTAAAGAATTTTCAAATTATAACTTGAGTGTTATGAAAGTATGCCATTTCAAGGCATCAGATCCATTAAAAACATGTTGTTCATGGTATGATTTACCTTCAGGAGATGGTAACACAGAAGGCATTGCCATATGTTGTGAAAGTCACCATAAGGTGGTGAACTGAGATGCAAAGTTATGAAGCAGTCTGTAACTGGTTTGAGTCTCACTAAATCGAACAAATCTTTTATGTACCTCATGTTTGCTAAAAGGTTCTGGAAATTTCTTATTAAGCTAATAGAAGTATGATCTGTAATATTCAAAGTTACGTAAATATAACTCTGCTCTCTCTCAGGAGTTAGTTTGTTCAGTTGATTTTACAGGAGAGCTTGCACTGCTTGCAGTAAGATATTTTGCACTTTGTTATTCCAAGTCTTGTATTTCACATGTTATAAAGAATCCTTTATCAAATAGAAACAATGATCAAGTAAGAAGCATATGGACAATGGAGTAACTAAATGTGTGTTTTAATAGAGCTAACAACTGTGTGATTCTAAACAAGCTGTGTAATTGGATTGGGAAAAAAAACTACTCACCAAATAGCAGCTGGAGAACACACACAGAAAGGTTTAACTCATTCAAGCTTTTGGAGACAGCAGCTCCTCCTGCGTGCATCACCTTTAGCTGCAAAGCTGCAAATTGCTGCTGGAGCAAGCTGTGTTTGCTTATTTGCTTATACCACATTTTGCTATTTGGGGAGCAAAATAACTGATGATGATCGAAGTAGAGAGGATATAAAATGTAGACTGGCAATGGCAAGGAAAGCGTTTCTGAAGAAGAGAAATTTGTTAACATCGAGTATAGATTTAAGTGTCAGGAAGTCATTTCTGAAAGTATTTGTATGGAGTGTAGCCATGTATGGAAGTGAAACATGGACGGTAAATAGTTTAGACAAGAAGAGAATAGAAGCTTTCAAAATGTGGTGCTACAGAAGAATGCTGAAGATTAGATGGGTAGATCACATAACTAATGAGGAAGTATTGAATAGGATTGGGGAGAAGAGAAGTTTGTGGCACAACTTGAACAGAAGAAGGGATCGGCTGGTAGGACATGTTCTGAGGCATCAAGGGATCACCAATCTAGTATTGGAGGGCAGCGTGGAGGGTAAAAATCATAGGGGGAGACCAAGAGATGAATACACTAAGCAGATTCAGAAGGATGTAGGTTGCAGTAGGTACTGGGAGATGAAGAAGCTTGCACAGGATAGAGTAGCATGGAGAGCTGCATCAAACCAGTCTCAGGACTGAAGACCACCACAACAACAACCACATTGAGGCACACCTAACATACATGCAAACCAAGTCATTTCTGAGTGTTAATTAGTGTGGCAGAGATCTAGTTGGCACATTACCTATTGAAAGGTACAGCCTGTGTAATCGCAAATTAAGCTCAGTGTAATTTTATCATTATGATATTGTCGTTATCTGTGGTAATACTTGTCATCCCATTCCAGTGGTGGTTCCATATCAGTTTCAGAAGAAATATGTTGGATCATACACCTGTTTTGGGAGATAAATGAGACAAAAGGATGAGGCATTCTCCACACCACCATAACAAAGTGGCTGAATAAACTGGAATGGCAGTATTCTTTGGTGGCCGTGGTTCGAATTTTATAGCATTCTTGGAAAGATCTTCCACTAACATGTGACAACCGAAGTTGTAACCTTTCAGGTTTTCTCAGTGTGACTGATTAATGGTGAGCTTCCTGGTCTTCAGCCAAGATGTTTCCATTTTCTGTACAATATTTCAATGACTGATCCAGCTGTCTTCTTCAAATGCTGCGAGTTTTGCTGTTACATGTATTCGCTGCCTGGACTGCAACCAGACCATGAGCTATTGTTGGTTTTTTGAATACCTGACATCCACTGTACCCTTTGATTCTCTTTTGTTCACAGAGCACACACTGATACTCCGTGAAATGCAAATTCCCTAGCATTTTCCAATTCTGACGGATGTGATGGTCGGTGAGATTTGAATAAATTGAGTACCAGACCCTCAGCATTATTTAAATTGAAACCTTCATCCCCATTTATTAGGTTTTCTGACTTCTTTATTTCAATAGACTCCTTAATCATGCTCTCCCAAAAACTTAGCATTTGCACCACTATATTGGTCCCATTGTATTTTGTTTCATGATTATATATGAAGCAGTAAATGAAATGGCTGGCGTGAAGTGAAATACAATGAGACCAGAATCATGGAGCAAATGCAAAGTTTCTGGGACAGCATGACCAAGGAGTGTATTGAAATAAAGATGTCAGAAAACCTAATAAATGGGGATGGAGGTTTCAATTTAAGTAACACTTGGACTCAAGCACTGATTTTATTAAAATCTAACATCAATCAACATTGGAAAAAGCTGAGCAAATTTGCATTTCACAGAGTATAAGTGCATCCCCTCTACTGCAAAAAAGCATCAAGTATCACTGAGTATCAAACCCAGCTATAACTAGCTGTGAGAGACCAGCAATAGTTCACAGCCTGCTTGGAGTCCAGGCAATGAGTACACATAACTGCAAAACATGTAGGACCCGAAAAAAACAGCTGGGCCAGTCCTCAAAATATTGTGCAGAAAATGGAAACAGCTCAACTGAACACCAGGAAGCTCACCATTAACTGTGGAATCTCTCCTTACAGGAGTATCAACTGCTAGTGACTTTACTAGTGGACAGCATGTAGGCAAAGGACTGAGGTGTACCTGATTGCACCAAATAATTTTTTCTGTACATTAAAACTGCATCACTGTACATTTTACAAGTAAAAACTGAAAAATAGAGTTAAATGTGTCTGAAGAAAGAAACAATTACAAAATATAAAATAAGTTCTATGAAAATACACTGTTGTTGTTGTGGTCTTCAGTCCTGAGACTGGTTTGATGCAGTTTTCCATGCTACTCTATCCTGTGCAAGCTTCTTCATCTCCCAGTACCTATGCCAACCTACATCCTTCTGAATCTGCTTAGTGTATTCATTTCTTGGTCTCCCTCTATGATTTTTACCCTCCATGCTGTCCTCCAATACTAAACTGGTGATCCCTTGATGCCTCAGAACATGTCCTACCAACTGATCCCTTCTTCTAGTCGAGTTGTGCCACAAACTCCTCTTCTCCTCAATTCTATTCAGTAGCTCCTCATTAGTTATGTGCCCCTGCCACCTTCAGAATCTAATCTTCAGCATTCTTCTGTAGCACCACATTTCGAAAGCTTCTATTCTCTTCTTGTCCAAACTATTTATCATCCATGTTTCACTTACATACATGGCCACACTCCATACAAATACTTTTAGAAACAACTTCCTGAAACTTAATTCTATACTCGATGTTAACAAATTTCTCTTCTTCAGAAACACTTTCCTTACCATTGCCAGTCTACATTTTATATCCTCTCTACTTCGCCCATCATCAGTTATTTTGCTCCCCAAATAGCAAAACTCCTTTACTACTTTAAGTGTCTCATTTCCTAATCTAATTCCCTCAGCATCACCCGACTTAATTTGACTACATTCCATTATCCTCATTTTGCTTTTGTTGATGTTCATCTTACATCCTCCCTTCAAGATACTGTCCATTCCGTTCAACTGCTCTTCCAACTCCTTTGCTGTCTCTGACAGAATTACAATGTGATCGGCGAACCTCAAAGTTTTTATTTCTCCTCCATGGATTTTAATACCTACTCATTTTTCTTTTGTTTCCTTTACTGCTTGCTCAATATAGATTGAATAACTGGGGAGAGGCTACAATCCTGTCTCACTCCCTTCCTAACCACTGCTTCCCTTTTGTGCCCCTCGACTCTTACAAATACACTTATAAATGCACAATATGATCAAAGGTATCCAGACACCTGACTAAAAATAACTTACAAGTTCGTGGCACCCTCCATTGGTAATGCTGGAATTGGCCCACCCTTAGCCTTGATGACAGCTTCCACGCTCACAGGCAAACATTCAATCAGGTGCCGGAAGGTTTCTTGGGGGTGGCAGCCCATTCCTCACAGATTGCTGCACTGAGGAGAGGTTTTGATGTCGTTCGGTGAGGCCTGGCATGAAGTTGGCGTTCCAAAACATCCCAAAGGTGTTCTATAGGATTCAGGTCAGTCTCTGTGCAGGTCAGTCCATCACAGGGGTGTTATTGTAGTGTAACCACTCTGCCACTGGCCATATACTATGAACAGATGCTCGATCGCGTTGAAAGATGCAATCGCCATCCCTGAATTGCTCTTCGACAGTGGGAAGCAAGAAGGTGCTTAAAACATCAATGTATGCCTATGCTGTGATAGTGCCATGCAAACAACAAGGAGTGCAAGCCCCCTCCATGAAAAACATGACCCCACCATAACACCACCACCTTCGAATTGTACTTTTGGCATTACACATACTGGCAGATGATGTTCACCGGGCATTCGCCATTCTCATACCCTTCCATCAGATCGCCACATTGTGTACCGTGATTCATCACTTCACACAACATTTTTCCACTGTTCAATTGTCCAATGTTTACACTCCTTACACCGAGTGAGGTGTTGTTTGCATTTACCAGCGTGATGTGTGGCTTATGAGCAGCCGCTCAGCCATGAAATCTAAGTTTCCTCACCTCCCACCTAACTGTCATGGTACTTGCAGTGGATCGTGATGCAGTCTGGAATTCCTGTGTGATGATCTGGATAGATGTCTGCCTATTACACATTATGAACCTCTTCAACTGTTGGCGGTCTCTGTCAGTCAATGGACGTGGTCGGCCTGTATTCTTTTGTGCTGTATGTGTCCCTTCACATTTCCACTTCAGTATCACATTGTAAACAGTGGACCTAGGGATGTTTACGAGTGTGGAAATCTCAAGTACAGACATATGATGCAAGTGACACCCAATCACCTGACCACATTCGAAGACCGTGAGTTCTACGGAGTGACCCATTCTGCTCTCTCACGAGGTCTAATGACTGAGGTCGCTGACATGGATTATCTGGCAGTAGGTGGCAGCACATAATATATAATATAAAAAACACATGTTTTGGGGGTTGTCTGGATACTTTCGATCACATAGTGTATTTCAGATGTATTTGGAAATATAAACAGTTGGAGCACGGATATATTTTCTTTACAGCTCACCAGTGCTTGGTTCACTACATTAAAGAGTAACACATTATTTTCTTCTTAGATTAATTATTACTTTGGCAGGTGATTGCTTGAAGAAAGTGAAAGAGTTGATATGCCATGCATGGACGATGGACCTTTATTTTTAATAAGTAGTTCAAGTTGGAAAATGAGGCTGCAGGAGAATCGTCTCTACACTACAAGCTCTGTCTTTCAGTTATAATGATTATGATTATTGTTATGGGGTTGCAGTTACCAAACCTGAACATACCTTAACTGGCTTCAATGGAAATGCACCACAACAGTAGTTTCCCCTGCCAATATCCTCAGATATTAGGTGTCACACATGTCAGTCTGATATAGATGATTCCACTAAGATTATGTTGCTAGAGTGACACTGGTCACTTCCTTCCAATTATGAATTGGCTTAGAGTACCACTATCAAAAAAAGAGGAAAAGTCTACAAAATGTGCTTAGAGATCACACACAGAAAAATTGCACTGGCTCACAATGCCACATGAGCAGCAATGACTTTACTGCAAATACTGCACTGTTTTTGCACAGGCTCTGGTGGCATTTTTCAGACAAATATTCCTCTGAAGCAACTGATTAGAAAACCTTTGAAGTCCTTCATTGATTTGCTTCAGAATAAGAAACCTTTTTGGTTTATCAATGGAAGAAAGATCATCAAGGAGCTGGTGAGACTGCAAGAAATTTCACCTTAGTTTTCATGATCCTGAACTTTGTGTCACTAACTGGGTATATGATGAGAGATGCTTGAAGTTAAAGAGAACTGAGAATAGTTGCACCCTATTATCAGCAGCATAAACTTCTATGGCCATCAACATATTTCTTTGTGTGGCCACACAGATGAAAAGATTTCTACCAAAGGACTCACACAGAAACTGATACTCCTGACCATTGGCCAGATAATGTTGTGACTAGCAATATCAGGAATTTTTGAGCTGTCTTGTGCTTCACAGTTGATGTGAGTGATTCCAATCTACATCTTCATTTAGAAAACATCTCTTCAAATGCCACACATATAAGCAAAACTACACAAAATCAGTTCACTGACATATGCAAATAAGAAATGCAAGACAAGATTTTTTTTAGAGTTAGAGAAGCAATGTTTTTTCCCATTATGTCTGATGAAACCACCAATATCTCTGTTGTGACTTGGCAAGACAGCCAAGTCACTATGCGAGGATGCCGAAAGGCAGGCGTTAAGCTCACGCAGACTGGTGTGAGGTCTGGAACAATTAAGGGAATTTATAGTAGCAAATAAAGTGCGTAGTTGATGTAATACTTAACTTTAATCCATAATTGGTGAACATCGGTCTGACGGTACAGGCATCATAAGATAAATAACAAATGTGAATGGCGCCTTGCTAGGTCGTAGCAAATGACGTAGCTGAAGGCTATGCTAACTATGGTTCTTGGTATGTAATGGGTGGCAGCTGTCAAAGTGGTTGGTGGGTCTGAAATGGATGGATGTACTGATGTAGCCATCTTTGAGGAGGTCAGTATTGGGGATTGTAGCTTATTGGGTTGAGGAGGACCTGATGGAGTGAATGAGGGAGAAGGTGTTAAGGTTCTCGAGGAATGTGGATAGGGTGCACTTACCCTCGATCCAGACAATGAAGATGTAATCAAGGAATCTGAACCAGGTGAGAGTTTTGGGATTCTAGGTGGTAGGAAGAATTCTTCTAGATGGAACATAATAGTTTGGTATAGGATGGTGCCATGCAGGTACCCATTGCCATACCACAGATTTATTTGTAAATGTTGCCTTCAAAAGTGAAGTAATTGTGAGTGAGGATATAGTTAATCATGGTGACCAGGAAGGAGGTTGCAGGTTTGGAATCTGTCGGAAATTGGTGAAGTTAGTGTTCAGTAGCAGCAAGGCCATGGGTATTAGGTATGTTAGTGTAAAGGGAAGTGGTATTAATAGTGACGAGCAAGGACCATGACCAACTATATTCTCATCCACAGTTGCTTCACCTCTGAAGGCACCTACAAACAAATTTGTGGTATGACAATGGACACCATCTTATGCCAACCTATTCACAGGTTATTTAGAGAAATCCTTCCTAAACATCCAAAGACCCAAACCTCTCACCTGTTTCAGATTCATTGACATCTTCATAATCTAGACCAGGGGCGGGCAGGAATCCTGCACATGTGCGGTGCACTTGCACGCGTGCAGTCAACAGGTGTTCCGCGTGCACACAGGGGCAAGCTGGCCACCCGCTTATCTTCCATCCCCACCATACCTTCTGTCCGCTCCTTCCTCTGTAATGCGTTTTGTTTCCTAGCTTGCTTTATTGAGTGAATGAATAAGGTTAGTAGGAGTGCTTGAAAGAAATCATGGTTTGAAAGAGTACCTATTACCTACGATATGTTTTATTTAATTATCACAGGTGGAGTTTACAATACGTTTAATATCTGGAACAAAATTTCTACATACAGACAAACACAAACAGTTACGTAAATTTTCATCACTGATGTTTGCTCTTAACTGAGACTTATTAATTCAGCAAATGGTTTTCCAGCTCTCGCTATATTAAGTGCAGTCTTGTAACTTGCACGTACCGCTGGGCTATTATTGTTGTCATCCTGAAAACTTGAAAACAGTGCTCCATAAAATGTTAAATCAATTAGATGAGAGACATGACGAGAGAAAGTCGCAGATCTCTCATGCCAACAGCAACTACAACAAATTTAAATGGCTCTGAGCACTATGGGACTTAACTGCTGTGGTCATCAGTCCCCTAGAACTTAGAACTACTTAAACCTAACTAACCTAAGGACATCACACACATCCATGCCCGAGGCAGGATTCTAACCTGCGACCATAGCGGTCGCGCGGTTCCAGACTGTAGTGCCTAGAACCGCTCGGCCACTCCGGCTGGCCAACTACGACAGATTCATCTGGTATCGTCAGATCGCTCTTCTTAAGCTCAGTCAATTCCCCATCCGCTCAGAATACGACAATAAATTGTACTCGTCCTTGTGAAATTTATTATAATGGCCTTTAATACTAAACTTCTGTTGACCAGCGAGAATACTGCCACATATTAAACATTTCGAATTTTCACGTTTTTGCACAAAGAAAAAATGATTCTCCCATTACTTTTTAAAAGATAGCAAATCTCCACTTCTCCGTTTCTTGAAATACAACGTTCACTACATAGTGCTCGCTTCGCATCAACGTCCGCAGCTTAGCCTGGCACCACAGTGCCACAACCTGCCGGCTGTCGCCACAGCCCCGGTCGACGCCTGCACGCGAGCAGCACACTTGCAGCGCTGTGCGCTCATGAGCCGTGTGCAACGTTTGCCCGCCCCTGATCTAGACTAAGGATGAGGACACCCTATCCACATTCCTCCAGAACCTCAACACCTTTCTCCCATTCACTTCACCTGGTACCCCTCAACTCAATGAGATACATTCCTCAATGTTGACCGTAACATCAAAGGTGTCTACTTCAGTGCCTCTGTCCATATCGAATCTATCAGCCACCAATAATATCACCACTTTGACAGGTGCCACCCATTCTGTACCAAGAAGTACACTCCACACAACCTAGCCACCCATGGCTGTCACATCTGTAGTGACAAGCAGTCCCTCTGAGAATACACCAAAAGTCTCACTGAGACTTCCACAGACCAAAATTACTCTCCCTTCTTTGTACAGAAACACATCTCCTGTGCCCCATCTCTCCAGTCACCCATCACATCCTAGAGTGCCACTATCTAGCTGCAAAGGAGCATTCCCCTCATGACTCAGTACCACCCAGGAATGGAGCAACTGAATCACATGCTCTACCAGGATTTTGACTACCTCTCATCACGCCCTGAAATGAGAAATGCCCTACCCACTATCCTTCCTGTCCCTCCCACAGCAGCATTCCACCATCCATTGAACCTTCACAATATCCTTATTCATCCCTATGCCATCTCTGCTCCCAACCTCTTGCCTCATGGTTCCTATACCTATAATAGACCTAGATGCAAGACCTGTCCCATATATGGGAGGCCATCACCTACTACAGTCTGGTTATAAGCACCAACTTCCCCATCAAAGGCAGGGCTATTTGTGAAAGCTGTTATGTGATCTACAAGCTATGCTGCAACCAAGTTTCATATCAGTGCACACTCCACTGCAGAGTGAAAATCTCATTCTGGAAACATCTCCCAGGCTATGGCAAAGCCATGTCTCTGCAATATCCTTTTTTCCAGGAGTGCTAGTTCTCCAAGTTTCGCAGGAGAGCTTCTGTGAAGTTTGGAAAGTAGGAGACGAGGTACTGGAGGTAGTAAAGCTGTGAGGGCGGGGCATGAGTCATGCTTGGGTAGCTCAGTGATAGTGCACTTGCCTGTGAAAGGCAAAGGTCCCGAGTTCGAATCTTGGTCTGACACACAGTTTTAATCTGCCGTGAAGTTTCATATCAGTGCACACTCTGCAGTAAAGTGAAAATTTCATTATAGAAACAACCCCCAGGCTGTGACTAAGCCATGTCTCTGCAATATCCTTTCTTCCAGGAGTGCTAGTTCTCCAGGTTCGCAGGAGAGCTTCTGTGAAGTTTGGAAAGTAGGAGACAAGGTACTGGCGGTAGTAAAGGTAGTAAAGGACAGGGCGTGAGTCATGCTTGGGTAGCTCAGTGGTAGAGCACTTGCATGTGAAAGGCAAAGGTCCCGAGTTCGAGTCTCGGTCTGACACACAGTTTTAATCTGCCAGGAAGTTTCATATCAGCACACACTCTGCTGCAGAGTGAAAATCTCATTCTGGAAATATTTCCTCAATTTGCTCTTGAAGTTTGGGTTTTTGTGAGCCAGGCTTTTGATGTCATTTGGTACAGCATAAAACACTTTTGTGCCCAATTAATGTTCTCTTTTCTGCACTTGGATGATGTTAGTTCATTTTCAGTGTAAGGCATGTTTGACTTTTTGTTGTGGTACGGAAGAGGGAGTGGATTTTATTAATAAAACTTATATGGGAGAATATATACTATGATGTCACAAAGAAAATCCATAGTTTCTGGAACTGGTTTCAACAAGGTGCTCACCAGTTGTCGTTCCTCACTAAATTGCTAAATGATTTGTTCACTGTGGCCCACTTATCCCATAGTTAATGCCAATCCTTTTGTTTCCTCCCAAGGATGTAGAGAGTGATGAGCGGTGGTGGGTTTCCTCAAATCAAGTTAATCACATTTATAGGGTCACACATAATGCACCAAGAGCCTTCATTACCTCAGAGACAATGTGTTCCTGACATGGGATGCACACAATCTGACCACGACTAAATGTGATGATTTTGTGCATCTTGTCCATCCTAAATGTGATTGCCACACTAACAGCCAGTGCAGTACACACAAAATAACTTGACCCATATGTGCAAGGATGGTGCAGTAGAGGAGGGGATAGCGGTAGTGGTGGAGGCTCTAAGAGTGCACTACCTCAGTCCAAACAACAAGAATTTATTATAATGATGTGAACAAGGTATTTGCATTTCTGAATTAGAACTATCTGATTTGTAAATTCTAAGCAGAATGTGATGTTGCATTAACCAAAAAGACTTTTAATACTCATGTCAATTTTTCAAAGTATCTGATGCTCACCTCATCATCTCCAGGATATTAATTCACAGTGTAATGCCAATATGGTTTATTTTCAAATCTAACATTTCAAACAATCAACTTCACAATTTCATTTTTATGAACTTTGATAAAGAGAACAGTCCCTCCTGCCAGAGGTGTGAGTCTTCCCTCGGGCATGAGTGTATGTGTCATACTTAGCATAAGTCAGTTTAAGTTAGTTTAAGTAGCGTGTAAGGCTATGGACCGAAGACCCCAGCAGTTTGGTCCCTTAGGAATTCACACACATCTGAAGATTGATAAAGAGAGTTACAGTCAAATAAACATTGATTCCAAATTGATGGGATTGCACTGTATTTCAGTTCCACGATTCATTAATAGTTGAATAATTATAATTCTCTCCTCCTCCTGCCATGTCTTTCCCAAAGTAATCAGTCTTGGGAAGTACTTGTACCTACACTTTCTCTCTCCTTTTTTATTCTGTGTAGTGAGCAAACAGAATAGCTAGTGGTTTCTGTAACCTTCTCGAGCATAGATTTTAAGTGGAGACCTCAGGAGGTAAGTTACACTTTTTATCTCATGCTAAGACTGCTGCACAACAAGACTGGTTTATTTTCAAAAGAGTGTGCATGATCCAGGTTTCCTGCAGATACAGCTCTGTATGGTATGGATAGCAGGTGCATCACAGTGCGCAAAATGGTGTAACATCTGAAAATGTATTAGGAAGTTGACGTATGTGAGACAGTATGGTTCTTGTGGTCAAAAAGTCTACACTGCACAGAGTTTCACCATGATATTCTGGTGGTATGTGGACCAAATGCAAAGCTACATCCAGCCGTAGTGAAATACTGCCAACAATCTGACCAAGGCCACACAGGCATGGATAAAACTGATTGGGAAGTGCGGATCATGCACCTTCCAGTTTCCATCCATATGGTGAGCTGGGAGAACATGTGGGGAAAGAGGTTTTTCAAAAATGAGGACATTCACACAGTGGTTCTCAAATGGCTCTGTGACTGGGGTGCAGATTTCTTTCTTTGAGGAACTGAACAACTGCTAGAACATTTCTACTGTTGTTTACAGTGCCTTGATGAACATGTTGAAAAATAAAGGATGGTTACAATGTCTGTGTTTGTACAGTGTCTGTATCTTCACATTACAATATTCTTCAGACATGCGTGCATGCTTGAAGAAACAGACAATTACTGCTTTGGTAAATGTTATGAAATAGATTCACATTTTGGAACTCTGGATTGACATCAGCTGTTTGCGATGCGCAAAAATTTGAGCCAGATCGGGACTAAAACCGGATTTCTCACTTATAACATGTGATTTCCTTAACCACTTTGGCTATCCAAGCACACCTCCAGGACCAATCCAAACTTCCATATGTCAGTGAGTCCACAAACCTTACACTTGCACATTTTGTGATTGCCACACAGGAAGAGACAAATATTTTATCATCATGTGTCACTAACAGTTGACGTCAGTTCCAGAATTCTCTAGCATCCTCAATAGTATTTACCTATTTACTGAATTAAAAGATTTATGTATAATATAAAAGCTGTATGTGTTTCTGAATTAAATTTGTGCCTTGTCTCTATTAAATGTCTTATAATGAATACACTAGCAGTTCCCAACCTCCCTTCCTGAAAACATTCTGGTATTCTAAAAGGAGGGTTTCACTTGTAGCTTGTACTCTCTTGTCAGTTATTCTAACATTATTTATTTATTTATTTGTCCAAGAATCATAGTAGTACACTATTTGTACATGTGATATTTTCCTTTTTCAAAGAGAAGGATGACAACTTCACTCCTCCATGCACTTGGTATATGTCCATTTTTCTGTCACATTTAAACATATGGAGCATTGTTAATTTTATCAGAGTTCTACCATATTTTACAAACTCAGCATTAATTCTGTCCATCTCAATCACCTTTCTATTTTTTTATTCTTGACAGAGCTTCATCAAGATCTTCATATGTCAAAAGATCACCCAGGTTAGATTCATCTGCGATGTTCTCTACTGATGCTTTCTGTTCTTCACCAAAAGTCCTCATAATCTCTTTTCCCATTTTCTTCTGATACTGTGTTCACATTGGCTGTCTCATCTTCTTTCTCATTAAGATGTTTCATTACTTTATAAGCTATTGCTTGCCTGCCATGTAGGCCAGCCTTGATATTACTAACAAATCTATTCCGTGCTTGATTGTTTAAATTTTCTTACAACTGTTTTTCTCTTTCTATTATATTCACCTTTATTAATATCCATTTTTGTCTGTAAATATACCTTATAAGCTTTGTTGTTTCCCTTAATAGCTGTTACATTCTGTGGTATTCTGTAAATAGCACTAAACAGATCTACAACTTAGATTCTATTAAAGAAAAGTAAAGTATTTAAATATGATTACAATAATATGAATATAACAGAGGGAAACATTCCACTGTTTTTTAGATATATGATTACAATAATAAATAAACATGCACATGAATAAGAATCTGGGAATGTATATACCTGCTACAAGTCATGTATACAGGACATTATTATGGTTCAGGAACGATTCTATACTGTAAAATGAACCTTGCAATAGGAACTGCCTTAAGTAATTTTTAAAGAAGAGTTCACCGTTCACTAGAAGGCACTAAAAATCTAATGACCACTGAAACAATTCCCCTTCTGTACCACACACAGGTTTGTATTCTTACAGAAGATGTGGTGTGAGAGCTGTTTAAAAAGTGTCCAACTTTTATTTATAAAATCAGTCTTTATCCAGATACCATTGTTTGACCATTGTCACCTTCATCTTCTTGCTGCTTCACTTTGTAAGTGATTAACTGTCATATAAAAGCCTTTCACACTATTTTCGTAACACATAACTGATGCAAATCTGTCTGCACCCTATACAGGCTGTGATATATATTGTCAACCACAATGAAGAAAACCAGCAGAAGACATCACTGATTTCAATTTCCAGCCAAACACTGCCCCCCTCCTTCCCCCCAAATGCCACACCAGCAGCTACAGTAAAAAACAGTCTCGATGTATGTATGTGTGTATAAATGCCTGAAGATGAACAGAACATGTTCGAAACACATTGCATTATGTTAGATTAAGCATAAAATAAAAAGTGGCTGGCAGCAGAAACTTGAAATAAATAAAAATATTATTATTTTTAAATGTTTGTCAGGCAGTCATTGTTTTTTGGGGTGCAATATCAAGAGTAAAAGATTTAACTGTTCTATCTGGATTACTACAAAGAAATGCCATAACTAATTGCATTAATAGTTCTTCAAGAAATCATTATGAAAATAAATTCAAAGATCATCACTGGAAGAGTCAATGATTGATGTACTAGTAATGATTTGCATTTATGATCATTTGAATCTCAGTTCTCTTCTTCGTGGTTAAAGGACTTGCAACCAGATAAGATTTTATTAGAACATTTGAAAGTCAGTCATAATATCCATCAAGAGAAATGGTAAAAAAGATAATACTATGACGTATGTGGTGTTGCTAAATGTGACACAGTTGTGGCAAGTGACAGATAGTAACAAAAATCAAGCCTTGTTCTACCAATCTGAAGAAAATAATTTCATAATTTTGTAGCAACACTTTAAAATCCTTCCTCAATTCAACAGTTCTATAATGGAAGCCGTGCTGTCTAGAAGAATTGGATCCAGAATAGAAAATCTTAAGGAGAAATGAAAAATATAAAAAGGTGATTAACTTCTATGGACTTACATTGAGACTGACAACTAGGATGGCATGCATGGACACATCAAAAAATTTACTCTCCACAAATTAAATCTGTTACAGTTTTGTGGAGTAACTGTTCTCCAAGATAAAGAACAGGACTATCATGGAAAGAGAGTAGTTTGATGGCAGAGTGGCCTTTGTGTGACAAAGCACTATGTTGGATGGACATATTGAGTTTCAAATCTTTCTTAGTGGTCAAAGGGTTAACATTCAGGGATGCAAAGATAAGGCAAAGATGCAACAGAGTCATACTTAGGATCCATAGCACCTAGGTTGAACCCTTTCTGTGGAAACTATCAGGGCAAATATTGTCGTGACTAACTTGCAAAGATACAGTGATAGCCAAGCTTTGCTGTTACATCTACATCTACATGCATACTACACAAGCCAATGCACGGTGCATGGTGCAGGGTATCAGTTACTTCCACTAATCATTTCCTTTCCTGTTTCACTGGCAAATTGAGTGAGGGAAAAACAACTACCTGCATGCTTCCTATACAAACCCTAATTTCTCGTATCTTATATTTGTGGTCCTTACGTGAAACTTACATTGGCAGCTATCGAATCATTCTGCAGTCAACTTCAAGTACCAGTTCTCAAAATTTTCTTAATAGTGTTGCTGTGTTGCTCAAATAAAGAATGTCATCTTCATTCCAGGGATTCCAAACTGCATTCACAAAGCATCTTTGTAATGCTTACATGTGTTCAATCCTACTGGTAACAATTGTAGTAGCCAGCCTCTGAACTGCTTTGTTGTCTTCCTTTAATCTGGCAAGGTGTGGATTCCAAACACTCGAGTAGTACTCAAGAATGGGTCATAACAATGCACTATATGCGGTCTCCTTTACATCTGAACCACACTTTCCCAAAATTTTTCCAGTGAACCAAAGTCAACCATTTGCTTTCCCTTCTACAGTCCTTACATGCTTGTGTCATATCATACCACTTTGCAATGTTATACCCAGATATTTAAATGATTTGACTGTGTCAAGCAGGACACTACTAATGCTATATTCAAACATTACGGGTTTATTTTTACTACTCATCTACATTAACTTACATTTTTTCTACATTTAGAGTTGTTGCTAATCATCACACCAACTAGAAATGTTGTCCAAGTCATCTTGTATCCTCTTCCAGTCACTCAATGATGACACTTTCCTGTACATCACTTCCTCATCAGCAAACAGCTGCAGATTGCTGCTCACCCTATCCACCAGATCATTTATATCTATAGAAAATAACAGTGGTCCTATCACACTTACCTGAGGAACTCCTCATGATATTCCTGCCTCTGACAAATGCTCCCCATCAAGGACAATATACAGGGTTCTGTTAATTAAGAAGTCTTTGAGCCACTCACACATCTGGGAACCTATTCCGTATGCTCATAACTTTGTAAACAGTCTACAAAGGGCACAGGGACTACAGACATCACAGAGCTATAATATGAATGTTGAAAAATTTGTGGAGCTGTTTTCCATTGGAAGTAGTATTAATTTTTACAACAAAAATATTTTTTTAATAAAAGTATGAGTGTCAGTCTGAAAGTAATTTTTTCTTCTTTGTTAAGGTTGTAACATAGTAATGATGAATTTGACACGCTTCTACAACCATTTTTCTACAGTACACTCCAGTAACAGCATCCTACATCAACAGGAGGCAACCCTGTATAAGTGTGAAACTGGCTGACATTCACATATGTATAAGACAGCATTCTGTGATTAAATTCCTTACTGCAGAAGGTGAAATGCTACGGTGGACATCAGCACTTTTAGGTGACAGATTTATCACTCTACAGAAGCTCAGTGACTTCACCCAACATTCAGTGCACTGACCAAATCATCCTTGACGACTGTTGGATAGTAACAGTTGAATTGTGTCACCAGTTATCCATCAGTAACGTCAGTGCGAGCCGTTATTGAAAAATTGAGCTACTGGGTACCAAAACTGCTGACCTACCCAAAAAAAGATTCAAGGAAAATGATTACATCCAATAAGACTTGCATCTGTTTGACCCACTCAAAGCAGCACATTGAAGGCATCACTTTGAAGATGTGGAGACCTTGAAAAATCTTGTGCACCAGTGGCTCAGGAAGCAGGACCATGGATTTTAACACATAAGTACACATGCTCTTGTTTCAAAGTGAAACTACTGCTGGCACTACAAGTGCTACATTTTTCACAGCATTAGGTCAGTATTTTCTTTGAGATGATGTGTGTCATATACTGCACAAGCATAGAGTATTAGAATTTTTCAAAGAACCTTTGTCATGTCAGAGAGTGGTCACAAGTATAGACTGGTAATTTGTGAATGTGGTTTGAAACCCACAGATAATAATATTTTTTTTCATTTTATTTTATCCCTTATAGTGTTTAATTAATAATTATAAAATTTAAATACAGTGGACTCCAGATTATTCATGTGTGGATTGCCCAGTTTGCGGATTATTCATTCATCTAAAACAATAGAAAAATAAATGGGTGAGAGGAGAACTGGCAGTGTTGGCTGCCAGCTGCTATGGGCAGCAGTAGACACTAAGCCAGACCGGCAGTGGAAGACGACTTTGCCAAGGCATGCCTGAGCGTGCGCAGACGCTACTGCTACTATCTGTCCACTAGACATCATCCCAAATACATACTTGAAAATATCTTGATTATTTGTGTTTTTGAATTATTCGTGCATCTTCTACCCCAAATTACCCTCAGTAATTATCAGTATGCACTCCGTCTTCAGGCCACAAGTGGCCCATCAGGACCATCCGACCGCTATATCATACTCAGTAGAGGATGCGGATAGGAGGGGTGTGTGGTCAGCACACTGCTCTCCCGGTTGTTCTGATGGTTTTCTTTGACCGGAGCCGCTACTATTCGGTCGAGTAGCTCCTCAATTAGAATCACGAGGCTGAGTGCACCCCAAAAAATGGCAGCAGTGCATGGTGGCTGGATGGATGGTCACCCATCCAAGTGCCGACCACACCCGACAGCGCTTAACTTCGGTGATCTCACGGGAGCCGGTGTATCCACTGCGGCAAGGCCGTTGCCCAATTGTCAGTATACTCTATATTTAAACAGTTCAGTTCATATACTGTAGTGATACATTTCGTTCCTTGAATGAGAGGCATCACTTCCTTAAATACATATGTCAGAGGAAAGATGTTTGTGACTGAGAGTAGTTGATAAATTGTTAGCACCCCATCACTAGCAGAAAATTCTTACAACATGCTTGAGACAGAGTTAACTACGAGAACTGTTGCCTCGCAGGAGGACAGAACTTGTCAAGTACTGACGCAAGAGGACATAGGTGAACGTGAGCAATTATAGTACCTTCGACACCTAATGAGAAAGACAGATGCCAGTACTGTGCCAGATAATTTGCTGTGCACAATTTGGTGCAGTTGTTTACCACTACAGGTTGACATGAATGGCGTCACAAACAGGAAAGCCATTAGACACTGTTGCAGAGTTCGCCTACTGAATACGGGAAGCCATCGCCCCTCAGGTCAGCACAGTGACAGAACCGTGCGGCAGTACAATGGTGACAGCAGTGTTTGTGCACACCGAGTACAACTCTTTAGCAGTAAAAGTGGATTTACTGTGCACACAAACTAGCCAGTCATTAATGCAAAATGGTGCCCATAAAAATAGAGAATGGTACTGTAAGAGATCTAGGAGCTGCTTGTCGACCCTGCACCCTCTAATGCAGACCAGTCAACATGCCAGTACCATTGCAAGTTTGACGAGCAGGTGTGGAAGAGTACTGCACTGTGTGCTTTCCCAAAATGCACCAAACGCAGCCAAAACCTCTCAGACAAACAGAACCTAAACGATGTCAAAGTTAGCATAAGGAGGGCTATGCGTGAAGCGTTCAGTGAATTCGAAAGTAAAATTCTATGTACCGACTTGACAGAAAATCCTAGGAAGTTCTGGTCTTACGTTAAATCAGTAAGTGGCTCGAAACAGCATATCCAGACACTCCGGGATGATGATGGCATTGAAACAGAGGATGACACGCGTAAAGCTGAAATACTAAACACCTTTCTCCAAAGCTGTTTCACAGAGGAAGACCGCACTGCAGTTCCTCCTCTAAATCCTTGCACAAATGAAAAAATGGCTGACATCGAAATAAGTGTCCAAGGAATAGAAATGCAACTGAAATCACTCAACAGAGGAAAGTCCACTGGACCTGATGGGATACCAATTCGTTTCTACACAGAGTATGCGAAAGAACTCGCCCCCCTTCTAACAGCTGTGTACCGCAAGTCTCTAGAGGAATGGAAGGTTCCAAATGATTGGAAAAGAGCACAGGTAGTCCCAGTCTTCAAGAAGGGTCTTCGAGCAGATGCGCAAAACTATAGACCTATATCTCTGACATTGATCTGTTGTAGAATTTTAGAACATGTTTTTTGATCGCGTATCATGTCGATTCTGGAAACCCAGAATCTACTCTGTAGGAATCAAAATGGATTCTGGAAACAATGATCATGTGAGACCCAACTCGCTTTATTTGTTCATGAGACCCAGAAAATATTAGATATAGGCTCCCAGGTAGATGCCATTTCCCTTGACTTCCAGAAGGCGTTAGATACAGTTCTGCACTGTCGCCTGTTAGACAAGAGCCTATGTAATATCAGACCAGCTGTGTGGCTGGATTGAAGAGTTTTTAGCAAACAGAACACAGCATGGTGTTCTCAATGGAGAGACGTATGCAGACGTTAAAGTAACCTCTGGTGTGCCACAGGGGAGTGTTATGGGACCATTGCTTTTCACAATATATATTAATGACCTAGTAGATAGCATCGGAAGTTCCATGCGGCTTTTTGTGGATGATGCTGTAGTATACAGAGAAGTTGCAGCATTAGAAAATTGCAGCGAAATGCAGGAAGATCTGCAGTGGATAGGCACTTGGTGCAGGGAGTGGCAACTGACCCTTAACATAGACAAATGTAATGTATTGTGAATACATAGAAAGAAGGATCCTTTATTGTGTGATTGTATGATAGCAGAACAAACACTGGTAGCAGTCACTTCTGTAAAATATCTGGGAGTGTGTGTGCGGAACAATTTGAAGTGGAATGATCATATAAAATTAATTGTTGGTAAGGCGGGTACCAGGTATGAGATTCATTGGGAGAGTCCTTAGAAAATGTAGTCCATCACCAAAGGAGGTGGCTTACAAAACACTCGTTCGACCTACACTTGAGTATTGCTCATCAGTGTGGGATCCGTACCAGGTCAGGTTGACAGAGGAGATAGAGAAGATCCAAAGAAGAGGGGCGCATTTCGTCACAGGGTTATTTGGTAAGCGTGATAGCGTTACGGAGATGTTTAGCAAACTCAAGTGGCAGACTCTGCAAGAGAGGCGCTATGCATCGCAGTGTAGCTTGCTGTCCAGGTTTCGAGAGGGTGCGTTTTTGGATGAGGTATCGAATATATTGCTTCCCCCTACTTACACCTCCCGAGGAGATCACGAATGTAAAATTAGAGAGATTCGAGCGCGCACGGAGGCTTTCCGGCAGTCATTCTTCCCACAAACCATACGTGACTGGAACAGGAAAGGGAGGTAATGACAGTGGCACGTAAAGTGCCCTCCGCCACACACCGTTGGGTGGCTTGTGGAGTATAAATGTAGCTGTAGATGAAATGCCGATGGCAGCTGGTCTTAGGTGCAGCAGCTTGCCTGTCAGCATCATAATGCCTGTTTAAGAGTGGCAGAAAAACAGATAAAAAATATCTGGAGGAAGGCGTTGTGTTTGACACTGGCAAACAATTCCTCCGTATCAACTTATGGAACCCGGAGAACGGAATTAGATCTGGGATTACATCACTCTTTCATATGGGATTTCACCATCAGTTGTAGAAGCTGATTTTCTAGCTTATTAGTATCTGCTATCGGATATAGTAATTGCTCGGCTAGTGGATAACATCACTGGCATGACTTATTGTGTGGTGCTGCTACAGCTCAGCACCTCGCAGCACCAAGCTGATGAAAGGGAATATCCAACCTCAAATAGATCTCCACACAATATAGTTGACCATATTAAGACTACTGATGACCCACATGTATAATGCAGCACTATTTGCTTGCCACTCTGATGCTATGGCTAAAGCCGATTTTGACACTATGCTGAAAGAAAGTATTATCTGACCATCAAGTAGCCCGTGGTCATCTCCTCTACATCTAGTACCTAAAAGGTGTGGAGCATGGCATCCAGGTGGGGATTATTGCACACTTAATGCCAAAACTGTGTCAACTCAGCGTCCTGTATTATGCTGAAGTTTAAACTCAGATCCCTATAGCAGAGGAGGACATACCCAGAATCACTATCATCATTCTGTTTAGGTTGTTTGGAAGCATTTACACAACCTTGGGCTTATGAAATGCTGCTCAGACATGGCAGCAGTTTTTCAATTCAGTTCTACAACATCTGCCATTTCATTTACCATACCTGGATGACATTCTCATCTTTTCTGCCACCAAGGAGTATCAACAACACCTAATTGAAGTACACAAGTGGACCATATTAGTGTTTAGAGCATTACAGTGTGGTTTAGAGCACGGTTAATGTGTTTTCGGTCAATCTTAGATCACCTTCCTGGTCCATCAAATTTCTTCTGTGGGGTTTGTTCCAATATCAGAAAAGTTCAAAGCCATCCTGCACTTATCGAAATTGAACACCATTAAGGAATTGCACCTGTTTCTGGGGCAGTCGAATTTTTATCACCGGCATCTACTACATCCAGTGGAATTACAGCGACCATTAACCACAACACTGTTTGGCCTGAAAGTTGGGGAGAATACCCACTTTGGTGAACTGATGCAATGAGAGCTCTACGTTTGAAGCCACAAAACAGAGTATGGCTAACACTGCACATCTTGTGCACCACAGGCTGGATGCACTCTTCATGATAGTGGTGGACGCAGTGTTCCAACATTAGCCAGATGACGCATGGCAAGTACTTGTATACTATTCACACACGCTGTTACCATCGCAGGAAAAGTGGAGTGCCTACAACTGTGTGCCTCTTGTTGTGTTCAAAGAAGTTAAATGCTTTCAACCACAGTTAGAAGCAGGAGAAGTCACCATCCGGACCTATCATGCCTTCTAACGGATAGAATAATTGCTCATCTTCCCTGTATAACCACCTAGAATTCATAGCCCAATTCACCACACTCATCAAACACATTTCGGGTATTGACAGTGTAGTTGCTGACATTTTGAAAAACGGTACTTCTGCCGGATGTTTGCGTCGTTTCGGGTAGCACCTGAAGAAAAAAGCGAGTTATGCCATCGAAATATCGTGCGATAACGACGCGAACATCCGGCATAAGTCTCGTTTTTCAAAATGTCTACAGGTCGCCGGGAAAGCCTGAAGAATTGCAGTGCAGTTGCTGATTACCTCTTGCATGTCAACAGTATCTCATTACCTTCTAGGTCAAAATGGTGTCTCTTCTTTTTTGACATTTTAATTCAGCAGCCATTATGAATTAAGACACGAAGGAATTGCTGACATTGATTGTGAGTGGGCATTAACTGAAATCAATTGTTGAAAGTTGAAAATTTGTGCTGGACTAGGATTCAAACTCCGGTTCGAATACATGTCTGGCACAATGTTTCATCTGTCCCCACTTACTTCAATCAATGCCCGCTGACAGCCAATGTATGTGGTTCCATTGTGTCTTAATTTCTGTGATTATTTAATCTGATACTTTCAGAATGAAGTTTTCACTCTGCAGCGTATATAGTTTCTATTAGTGCGCGTCTGCGGAAGTTGACTGTTAATCTTTATCAAGCAGGTGAAGAGGGCACTCATGGTTAAAAAGGAATGGACTTTAAATGAAAACTATATATCTATACTCTGCAAACCACTGGTAGCGGGTACGTCCTATTGTAGTAGTTATTAGCATTTCTTCATGTTCCATTCACGTATGGAGAGCGATTTTTTGAATGCCTCTGTGCGTGGAGTAATTATTCTAATTAGCTGTCTCTTAGTTGTTTCTTAGCCAATCCGCTTGCGTGTCAAATTGCCGCAGATACTAAGAATCGCTGATTACACGACATATGGTGACAATGTGGATTCGGATTGCAGACGTAAATGTACGTGAATGAGGTCAGCGTCGAGTAATTCTACTGAATTACCTGTTACAATTTATTCTTACATCAAAACTGATACATTGTGAAACTAGCAAATAACTCCACCGCACTTAGTTTTATGAGAGATCGACATTGACAGTGAGGTTTCAACGTTCTTAAAAACATTGAAGTTACGTTTGTCGGTGGTACCCATTCTTTTATTCATTTGAAATAAACGAATATGATGCCGTCTTACACATTTCCAAATCGTGAAAGCCTTACGATGAAGTTCTCTGTATCGGCGTATCTATCCTTGTTAGTAGGAGGAGAGGACCACAGCCGATATGAATATTATGAGTTTCAACGCTACTGTCAGCTGTAATTTCATTATAAATTTATTGGCAACCGGTTTCGATGATACGCTTCATTATCATCAGGCCCTCTAAATACACAGTGGCTGAATTTTCCCGAAAGCCATCAGTCAGAAAGTCCTGCGTGAAAATGACCGCTTTCTGTATCAGCTCTTACAGTAACCACACAAGTGACACCACTAACAGTAGTCCATGCGCTATTGTTTACTACAAGAGCTGATGCAGGTACACGTAATTTTCAAGCGGGTCTTTCTGACTGATATCTTTCGAAAAAAATGTAACCATTATATATTTAGAGCGCCTGATGATAAAATGTAACGTCGAAACCGGTTGCCGATTACTTGATAGTAGTGTTGAAAATTGTAGCAAATTCTCTGTCAGTTGCTCCACGGAAAGCATATAAAATCGCATTTCATTTTCGTGGAAGTAAATACATTTGAGATGTTGGAAAAACACTTTCTTGAGCGAATCATTCGAATGAATGAATGACGACGACTTCTATTGCTTCGCTTGTTTAGTAACATCTTTGACTCTTCCTTAACTCATCTTTGTGTTTAGTGTTTACGTATTTCGAAAATAAAAGCGTGCTTAGTTTTTCAAATGCTTCTAACCAGACAGTGAATAAGCTGGATGCGCAAGTATGGAGTGTGAAACTCGTGACAGGTATGTAATACCTGTTTTGATCATATGATTATGTGCTGAAGTTGATTTACATGTTAACAATGTGTATATTCCGTAAGAACCTGTGATTTACAGCAGTAGCTCCGATGAACTGGAACACTCAGAGGATGAAACAGAAATACAAAAGGAGCTGGTGGAAATGCTTGACACAGCTGAACGTTTAGACGATGAGAGATATTCCCCCTTAATGATTGAGGTATGTGCTTTTATATCAAAATTAATGTAAATTATTCGAAGTGTTTGCAAATTAATAACGAAACTGGTGTTGCGTACGAGACTCGAATATTTTATGTAGACACAACACCGTAGCGTTAGAAAGTTATACCTGAACAATCTGGTCATAATTACATTCATTTTTAATCCAAAAATGGATACCATTGTATTTTCATTGTCACCATTTAGTGTATAATGCAGAATCCTCAATTGGGAAGCGTACGATACATTATAGAAAACCGTGGACATAGTTACAGTCATGTGACATCACATTGTCTGTTAGTCTGGTTTCTTGCCTTAATTGAGGGAGTAACATCTGGCTGGAGTGTTTGTTGATGATTCCCACCAAAGTCTTGGTCATACTGACAGATCTGAGGCAGACGAATTAACGTATGCAGTATCAAAGCGCAAATATAGTTGTGATAATTCCGGGAGATTAATCTCATCTGTACAGAAAGCGTATAATCTGATCAGATAGTGTAACCTATGGGGAACTTGCTTCTGACACCACGTCGAATCGATCTGCCAAAATAATTACAAAACATACTGACATCGGATGTATGCTTTGTCCCTGTAACTTAATGATGTGGTGACATGTGATTCCATGCAAGTTTTAAAGAGAACTGAACACAGATATTTCTTTTGTTTCTTAGTTTTTGGAATGTGTGTTGTGACAGGCTGATCTGTAAGGTAACTTGAACTATAGGATAAGGCCCTGGACTGGTTTGCAGCCAATAAGTTCCTGTGCAATCCCGATAAAACCCAACAACCTTTACTGGGAATTTCAAAGTAGGCAATAAGTCAGTAAAACTGTAAGGTATTTAGATTGACTCAAAACTCTGTTGGGAGGGACACGTCAATCACATATGTGAAAAAATATCCCAGGTGGCATACCTTATCATGAAACTAAGGGAGGTAGTGAGCTTGGAGTACCTTAGGCTGACATACTTTGGGCTGTTCCAGTCCCATATTTCATATGCTCAGATTATCTGGGTGCGCCCCCTCGCATCAAGAACATTTTTAAATTACGAAAAAAAGTCTTGTGCATAATATGTAAAAGAGGTCATAGGGAACACTACAGTCCTCTTTTTTCCGGACTTGGAATACTCACAATTATAAATTTATACATTTGTGTGTCTGTACTCTGCTGGACAGAGTGGCAGAGTGGTTCTAGGCGCTGAAGTCTGGAACCATGCGACCGCTACGGTCGCAGGTTCGAATCCTGCCCTGGGCATGGATGTGTGTGAGGTTTAAGTAGTTCTAAGTTCTAGGCGACTGATGACCTCAGAAGTTAAGTCCCATAGTGCTCAGAGCCATTTTTTGTCTGTACTCTATATTAAAAATAGTATCTCAGAATGTATTATGAGAGGGGAAATGCATGAACACAACACCAGAGCTAAGGGTAATTTAGACATACGACGCCACAGATTAGTTAGAACAGGATATTCTCACAAAGTAAACCCACTCGAATGTTTAGTAAACTGCCAATTCAAGTTCAGTCTATGGATACATTTTTTTTTTTTTTATTAAGTGGTACAGCTAGCTGTCAGATCATCATATTTTATGACACCAAAGAATTCTTTGAGATGCCTGGGGAGGATATTACCATTTAAAATTTTTCTGTAGTTAAA
This sequence comes from Schistocerca cancellata, assembly GCF_023864275.1. NCBI lineage: Eukaryota > Metazoa > Arthropoda > Insecta > Orthoptera > Acrididae > Schistocerca > Schistocerca cancellata. The sequence goes on from NC_064635.1 coordinate 27,975,868, forward strand.
CATATTATTGTGTACTGTGGTTAAGTCGTGTGTAGGTGCTTTGTGTATACAACTCACTATGTACAGAATATACTATGCAATACCATATAATATTATATTATAGTATAGTTTATTGCATTAACTTTAGAAACTATCCTGGCGTAATTTGGTACAGTGCCATGTGTAAAATGTATACTACAAAGTACTGACATTAGTTTATTATTATGTATGTACTACTACATCCTATATGACAAAGCCAGTATCATTGTAAAATGATCTACGGTGAATAAAATTCTTGATTCTAGGGTAGGTAGGAAAGTGAGTTTCATTCTTAATTGGCAAAGCAAACAAATGTGACAATGAAATCATAGATGTGGAGACACATTGATCCGAAGCATAGCTTGAAGTCTAGGCCAGATTGATAAGTTACAGTCGGGTTATCAGCTGTTGAAATGCTATTGAAGGCTTCAGTTAGCTTATGCCTTTTACACACACACACACACACACACACACACACACACACACACAGCTGGTACATGACAGTAGTGGCATGTGAAAAAGGTAAATGCCAAACATATGGAAAATCTATTATAGTTTATTAATATGGGCCAAAACATAAACCTGTGCTTAATAGCTTGTTTGTCTTTGGAACAAAATACATCAATAATTCTTCATATCAGGAATCAGACAGTTGATAGGTTGTGGAGGTATGTGGTGTTAGATGTCTATTCACAGGTATTGTAATCTGTGTACGTAAAAGCCTGCTGATTGCTTATGTAGTGATGGCGCCCAATAGCAACCCAGATTTGTTCCATAGAATTTACATCAGGTGAATTTGTTCGCCGAGACATCTTGAGTTCATGACAATGCTCCTCAAACCACTGTAGCATGGTTATGGCAGCATTTTAGGAGATGAGCAGTGATGTAGCGTAGCAAAACTGTGATTCATCTGAAGGGCCGGCATGTTTCCGTTGATTGACAGTCAAATCCTGATGGTCCCGTGCTCACTACAGTCATAATTGATGATGTTGTTGGGTCAATATGTAAAAGCATAGGGGGTGGTGTGCTGCAGAGCTCCATGTTCAACAATGTGTGATGAACAGTATGCTCTGAAATACTTGTGCATGCACCAGCATTGTGATCTTTCGGCAGAGATGCCACAGACCACCATGTATCCTACTTTACAGAGCAGACAGCCTTGGAGCCCAATGTTCCGTGAATAGTCGAGAACATCCGACCATTTAGCACCTGGTTTGTTTCACTGTCCTTCTACCTCCTTCTGTAGATGCTCACAACATTAGCATGTGAACTTGCAATCAGCTTTGTCATTTTCGAGATACTTGTTCACAGGCTCTGCATAATAATAATCTTCCCTTTGTCAGTCGCTTATCTCCGTGGATTTCCCCATTTGCAGCCTGTATCTTCACTAGGATTATCCCCCGTACATGTCTGCTCAACTTACATACTTTCGCTACCACTTCATGTGGCCGTAATGCCACCAGACGACATCAAACATCGCTGTGGGCTGTGGTCATGTTTTGGCTCATCAGTGTATATGCTGGCCCCTGTACTTGTGCCTCCCATGTCACTCATTCTACACTCACACCATCCTCTCCTTACTCTCCATCTTCCTGTGTCCTACCTCCCCCTCCCAATCCACTCTTCCATATCACTGTGCACCATACACAACTTCTCCCCTGTCTACAGCAGGGTTAGCTTGCTTGGGCTGCAGTCCTATATCATCCACTTGTGCCCCATCTCAATGAGCTGTCAGTCATCCTTCCCTCCCACCTTTCCTGCCTCCTTTCTCTCCCTGCGGACTCTGTCCATCAGTATCCCTTCTTTCCGCCCAAGCTACTGTGTAGTAGACCGGAACAGTATAGCTGTACAGTTCTTTTAGCTCTGAAGATGGATCTCATCTAAAAGTTAGCAACATTTTTGTATGAGTATTCAGCTTCTTAGTCCACCATAGGACTGTCTGTCAAGTGCAAATCTAGGGAATAAAAAAAAAACATACATTGTAAAATACTGTAGCTCCAGTGAATATGGTAGCATTTTGTCAAGCAGTGACAGGCTATGCTGTTACATTGATTATGAATCATTTTAAGATGTGTTACTATTACGTCTACATAAATGTGCCACAACCTACTGTGCATGACAAAGGGCACATTTTACCAATTTTATCATTTACTTTTCTTGTTCCACTAGTGTACTGAGTTACGGAAAAAATGACTGTCCGTATGCCTCTGTACGTGTCCTAATCTTTCTTATCTTTTTATCACAATCCCTATCTGAGATATATGGTGGTGATATGCAGATAAAGTAGGAAGTAGCATTTGTTCAGAAGTAGTATGTGGAAAGAATATTGGGGTCAATGAAAGTGTCCAGTTCCACCCATCTGCTTTGACCCATGGTGTAATGGTGTTGTGGTGTGTGAGGTCACTGCAGCACAGAGTTTTTGGTTGTTTGTTTGCAGATGTTGTTTTTTGTTTGGTGGGTCTCTCTGGTGGTGTATTTGTGTATACTTAGTGTAATGTGTTATATTGGGTTCATTTGAGGTTTGGTGTTAACAGTTGCAACATCACTGTGAGTGTACATAGTTTGTGGTGTTACATGGTTTGGAAGTGTTTTCAGTGAGTTATTAACGGTTTTTTGTTAGGCCTTGCCGGCCGTTGTGGCCGAGCGGTTCTAGGCACTTCAGTCCGGAAACCGTGCGCCTGCTACGGCTGCAGGTTCGAATCTTGCCTCGGGCATGGATGTGTGTGATGTCCTTAGGTTGGTTAGGTTTAAGTAGTTCTAATTCTAGGGGACTGATGACCTCAGATGTTAAATCCTGTAGCGATTAGAGCCATTTGAACAATTTGTTAGGCCATATTGGTTTGGTGTTTGTTGTGCGGGAAGAAGTTTAATTTGTTGTATGGTTTCTGTTAGGTATGGACATGACAGTGAAATTTAATAGTGCATCAATGCGTGCCAAGATGGGTGATGACATGATGTCTATTATTAAATTTCTGCATTTATTTGTGCTGGTTGCAGTGCGTTAGGTGTAGCATTTGTGGTAATAATGACTGAAAAGTGTCGTTGGGGATTATTGTATTTTTTCACGATTTTTTAAGGAGTGTGAGTAAGATGTATAGGATGAGGGTGGTGAGTTTTTGGGGTTACGTTTGTGTGGCATTTGGGGGAGGGAGGTTGTGGGTATTGGTTGTTGAGTTAACGAGGCAGATTGTGGGTGGGGTCGGGGAGAGGGGGGTGTTTTATAATTATATTCTAGAGGACCAGTTTGGTGGCAGTTTTTGTTGATTTGTAAGGTGTGCTTGATTTTGGTTTATTTTGTGTTTTATTTATTATTATTATTTTTTATTATTTATTTATTTTTTTGTTTGAAAGGGGGGTTGATGTGGGTGGTTTAGGGTTGGTTTGTGGGTGGTAGGTTGTGGGTGGTTTAGGAAGTTTTTGTAGTGTTTAGGGTGGCCAACCTAGATTGTATCGCTGGATCCTGTTGTCACTAAGCAATTTTTGTTTTGGCTTTACGTAATTATTATGTTTTGTGTATTAAGGTAGGTTGATTGCGTTTTAATTGATGTAGTAATGCCTGATTTTTTGTTTGTTGAGGTACTGGGCTTCTGGTTCTATTTTTCGTAGTTGTAAGTGTTGGTTTTTTGGTATCAACAGCTGTGGCTCAGCTACATAGGCCAAGGGAAATGTCAGATTCCTGCGGTTTTTGTTGGTGTTGTGGAATGCTGTAATTTTTTTTTCCCCCTCATGATATTGTTTTGGGATTCTGCGGCATTTTTTCTTGTTGCTGTATATTTAGCTTGTCCTCGCCCGAAACCCCCAATTTCCCGCAATTGTCATGTTAGTTTCATTTTGTTTTTGGAGTGAGGCAATATTGTGTTACTTATGTGCTTTCGCATTATTTTGTGTGTGTACATAGTGACGTCATAGTTGCCATATTGGATATACTGAAAGTAGGAGTTTCTACTGTATTGATGATGACATCATGGGTCAAAGTAGATGGGTGGAATCGGATGCTTCTGTAATGCCAAATACTGTGTTAAGTAATTTACTGTTTATCATTTAAATCCTCCTAACTGGTTTTTGTTGCTAATGATAATCAGTTTAACCTAAACTGTGATTTACATAGTCACAATCATAAGAGATGGAAAAGAGCCACCGTGGTACAACAACCGAGTTAGAAAACTGCTGCGGAAGCAAAGAGAACTTCACAGCAAACATAAACATAGCCAACGCCTTGCAGACAAACAAAAATTACGCGAAGCGAAATGTAATGTGAGGAGGGCCTTGCGAGAGGTGTTCAATGAATTCGAAAGTAAAGTTCTATATACTGACATGGCAGAAAATCCTAAGAAACTTTGGTCTTATGTCAAAGCGGTAGGTGAATCAAAACAAAATGTCCAGATACTCTGTGACCAAAATGGTACTGAAACAGAGGATGACAGACTAAAGGCCGAAATACTAAATGTCTTTTTCCAAAGCTGTTTCACAGAGGAATACTGCACTGTAGTTCCTTCTCTAGATTGTCGGACAGATGACAAAATGATAGATATTGAAATACACGACAGACGGATAGAGAAACAATTAAAATCGCTCAAAAGAGGAAAGGCCACTGGACTTGATGGGATACCAGTTCGATTTTACACAGAGTAGGCGAAGGAACTTGCCCCCCCTTCTTGCAGCGGTGTACCGTAGGTCTCTAGAAAAGCGTAGCGTTCCAAAGGATTGGAAAAGGGCACAGGTCATCCCCGTTTTCAAGAAGGGACGTCGAACAGATGTGCAGAACTATAGACCTATATCTCTAACGTCGATCAGTTGTAGAATTTTGGAACATGTATTATGTTAGAGTATAATGACTTTTCTGGAGACTAGAAATCTACTCTATAAAAATCAGCATGGGTTTCGAAAAAGACGATCATGTGAAACCCAGCTCGTGATATTCGTCCACGAGACTCAGAGGGCCATAGACACGGGTTCCCAGGTCGATGCTGCGTTTCTACTTCCGCAAGGCGTTCGATACAGTTCCCCACAGACATTTAATGAACAAAGTAAGAGCATATGGACTATCAGACCAATTGTGTGATTGGATTGAAGAGTTCCTAGATAACAGAACACAGCATGTCATTCTCAATGGAGAGAAGTCTTCCGAAGTAAGAGTGATTTCAGGTGTGCCGCAGGGGAGTGTCTTAGGACCGTTGCTATTCACAATATACATAAATGACCTTGTGGATAACATCGGAAGTTCACTGAGGCTTTTTGCGGATGATGCTGTGGTATATCAAGAGGTTGTAACAATGGAAAATTGTACTGAAATGCAGGAGGATCTGCAGCGAATTGACGAATGGTTCAGGGACTTGCACATTAAATCTCAATGTAGACAAGTGCAATGTGCTGTGAATACATAGAATGAAAGATCCTTTATCGTTGGTAAAGGAGATGCCAGACTGAGATTTATTGGAAGAATCCTAAGGAAATGCAATTTGAAAACAAAGGAAGTAATTACAGTACGCTTGTTCACCCACTGCTTGAATACTGCTCAACAGTGTGGGATCCATGCCAGATAGGGTTGATAGAAGATATAGAGAAGATCCAACGGAGAGCAGCGCACTGCGTTACAGGATCATTTAGTAATCGCGAAAGCGTTACGGAGATGATAGATAAACTCCAGTGGAAGACTCTGCAGGAGAGATGCTCAGTAGCTTGGTACGGGCTTTTGTTGAAGTTTCGAGAACATACCTTCACTGAGGAGTCAAGCAGTATATTGCTCCCTCCTACGTATATCGCGCGAAGAGACCATGAGGATAAAATCAGAGAGATTAGAACCCACACAGAGGCATACCTACAATCCTCCTTTCCACGAACAATACGGGACTGGAATAGAAGGGAGAACAGATAGAGGTACTCAAGGTACCCTCCGCCACACACCGTCAGGTGGCTTGCAGAGTATGGATGTAGATGTAGATGTAGACAATAGGAGAGAGAGAGACAAATCATTTTCATGTAGACTTTGTCTTCTTTTCCAGGATTCAGAATGGACTTAAGAGGTCAATTCTAGTGTGCTGATTCCAATTCTTCACTTTGAGTCAGGATGTAATATGACGTGATGAGGTTACAATGCAAAGCATGTAAGCGGCCTGTTATTAAATCTTATCTGTGATTGTCTTAGTAAATGGCATAAACCATACTGTTTATTCAGAGTATGTCCTGGCTTTCGAGGGTTAGGTTAGGCAGTAATCTAAAAGCACAACTTAAACTGCTGCAAATGTAATTGGTAGTAATCATTTTTATAAGTTCTATTTTCACAAATATTTGCCTGTTTTTTTTCCCCCAAATGTGGCACTATTTCTTTTAAGATTTATTTACTTATATTTTGCATTGCTGTGTCTACTTGATCTAAATAGCTTAATTTTAATTGTCAATTCCATGTTTCATTATTTTTCATGATTTTTTTAGCCATACCTTGTTCCTGTGTCAGTTGGTTTGCTATATTGGGCCATTTCATATGAAATCAACCAACAACAAAATAAACTTGAACCTTGATATTTTATAATTTATTAATTTTTTTTCATTGTATTGTATTAAAATAAGACAGTCCACAATCAGATTTTTTGGAAATTTTGTTTTGTGTTATTAATTTTTAAAGTTTCCCGAAATTGTGTAATTTTTGCAGTGTTTGGAAACCTAAAAATGGCTAGTCTCAAAGTATTTGACATACAGACCTGCAACTTAGACAGTTTTATTGTGTTCATTAATGTCTCCAAGAATATGTGCTGCTTGACCAAATTCATGAAGATGCAAAATGTTCCCAAACAAATTGATAAGTTCTACAAATTTCAGAAACCTGATTTTTAGTTTTTTAAAAAACATGATGTGTTATACACTATTTGTTAATCTGTGTGCCAAATGTCATGATGTTATTCCAAAGGGAACATGTGGAAATAATTTTATTTTACTGCTATATGCAGTGCCAAGTCTACCTTAAGTGCACTTGGGTTTGCAAGTTGGCCTTCAAAAATATAGTTAAAGTGAAATGATTGAATATTAATTAAGCACACTTTGCTTTTTCATTTTAAAGTTTTTACTAAACCATGCTGTCCAACAATTAACATAAGTATTGTAAGGGACGCAATGCCTTTTGCCATTTTATATAACATTTAATATACAGTAATTGTGGTTTATAGTTGTGGATCAACAAAAAGGGAATAGATATTTTCAATATGCGAAGGTAATCCCAAAAGTAAGGTCTCCTATTTTTCTTTTTTTTATAAGTACAGAACTCTGTTTGTGTGGCAGTTGGTCACACTGTTATGAAGAGTGCTTCACGCACTATGTGTAAACATGTGCACGCTGTGCTGAGACGCTCAGTCTTGGCATGGCAGTTGTTGAGAATGGAGCTCCCGTTGGATGTTACCGCCAAGTGCGAATTGAACACAGTTACTCGGTTTTTGACCGCAAAGGGCACTGTGCTGATTGAAATCCATCGCCAGTTGACGGAAGTGTATGGTGAGTCGCGCATGAATGTCAAAAATGTTCGTAAGTGGTGTAGAGTGTTTTCAGTCTGCCGGTAAAGTCATGACAGCCATTTTTTGGGATCAGAAAGGGGTGTTGTTGGTCGACTTTATGCCCACTGGGACCACAATTAACGCTGACAGGTACTGTGAGACTCTGAAAACACTCAAATGGGCAATTCAGAACCGGAGAAGAGGAATGTTGAGCAAGGACGTACACATTCTCCATGACAACACTCGCCCACACATCGCTCGGCAAACCGTTGCTCTCCTGCAAAAGTTTCTGTCGAACATAATCACCCTCCCACCGTATAGTCCTGACTTGGCACCCAGTGACTCTCACCTGTTCCCCAGGTTAAAAGAACATTTGGCCGGAAAGCGATTCAGCTCCGACGATGAGGTGAAAGAAGAGGTTCATAACTTTCTGAACAGCATGGCGGCGAGCTCGTATGAGATAGGCATACAAAAACTGCCACAGCGTCTACAAAAATGCATCGACAGAAAAGGTGATTATGTCGAAAAATAGCTAAATGTTCAATGTGTAAACTGATGTAAACCATTGCAGAAAAAAACAGGTCTATGTACTTATAAAAAAATAGGAGACCTTACTTTTGGGATTATCCTCGTATAATGAAACAAAAACAATCACTTGTATTGACAGTAATTCACTCCAGTAGAGCTTAGTTGTTAAGATAAAATTAGCAAAGCACTGGTGAAGGAAAGAGGACCAGGTTGCTGCATGCATGTGTAACTCATTAAGTCCTTGGGCTCAGGTGATAAGGTGACAGAAAAATGCCAGTGTCATGATTTAAAATACTTAATCTTGAAAGGCACCTGTTGGAATATGCCAAGTACCAAGCACAGCCAACACAGTGGAATGAATATTGTACATGTTGTATCCCAACATGGTGTGCAGTTCAATGTTTTATTGGAAAAATCAAGCATTTTAAATAATCACACTGGCACATTTGTGCCAATGATCACCCGAGGATGTTCATATAGAAATATAGAATCAAACTGGTGGTGCAATAAATCTAACACACATAATTTTGATAGTTTTATAAATTAGTAATTCAGAAATGAAAGTCCCAACAGAATTTTTAATTTAGGGTTTTTTATGAAAACTACTACAGTACTATAAATATTTTAAAAAAATTATAAAAATCTGAGGTGTCAAGAACCTGGTCATTGGTAGATTGCACATGGACTGATTTTATTTTACTATTACTGTGTTTGTAAGATTCTTATGTTACACCTTAGTTTTCCCCACCCAGAACAGAGTTTTCCCATGGTTGTCATGTTAGTTTCTATTATTATTAACAATTCCTGCAGTTCTATAATTCATCATTACATTTTGGAACCATGAAAACATTTACGAGTATTGGTTGGCATTTTGAAAGTTGTACATGCTGCATCTTTCCAGTATGATATTAGTATTAGAGGTCAAAGCTTATGAGTCGAATTGCATACTGGAGTTTATCAGAGTTGTGTACTTTGGCAGTAAAATTAAGATACTCAGTTAGCTCCCGTCAAAAAAAAATGTTAACAGAATCTTCTGTCGGTTCTCGGTAGAACAACATTATAATAAGTAAAAAGCACCAGTTTTCTTTTGTTCTGCAGTATTACTTTTATTGTGTTAACTGGTTTTCGGCTTACAAGGCAATCTTCACACATTTACTAGTATTGTCGCGAAAGAAGTGAATGACATTGGAAGAGAAGTTTATTTATTTATCATATGGCAATACAGACACATAAGAAAGAATCAGACAAATCACTAACATAACAAACGTTGATAATTGTAAACAAACATTACTAATATAACAAAGTTTGATTACAAACAAACATAGTCTATTATATAGAGAAGTAACACATCTAGACTGAAGCAGAAACATACAGTAACATGTTTGACAGTATGGTGGTAATGCAATGAAAAAGTAAAAAATTGAACAGTAAATAAATAAAAATGGAGTTGACAGGAAAAACTTTAACCCAAAATAGGAACAGCATGCCTACATAAGTTTCTATTAATAAACAAAACTAATAAAATAAAATAAGACAAGACTACATCAGGAGGTATAAAACGTCGAGAATGATACACAATCCAATTAAAAGAAGAAAAAATTTTCAATGAAACTACAGAATACATAAGGAAATTAAGTAATATCAGTAAGATAAACAGAAATAAATAAATAAATGCAGGACAATGGAGGAGTTTGAGGGAACTTAGGGTAAATACAGTCTTTGAGAGTGTGGTGGTGCTGCATTTTACCATTAACATTATATTCAAAACTGTGGCTATGTAACACTCTGCATTACATAAATGAACCAAGGAAAATATAAACCATATTTGATGAGACAACTACAAAAGGTGTTAAACGTGGACAGTAATACAAGTACCAGATAAAAGAAAGCCTTAACAATTGAAACTACAGTCTATATGGAATATATAGACAACTTCAATAAAACAGAAGAACTTAATGAATACAGGAAAATGGGAATATGTAGGAAAAGACAGTGTGGGAAGTAATGAAAAACAGAGCTGATCATATGAAGCTTAGGAGAGGGAAAGTGTTGAGCTGTGTCTGGTCATTTAGGAATTGATCTGGACTGTGAGCTAGATGTTTGTTAATTTCCTGGGCTTCCAGCAGGTTGAGTTTATGGCCTTTTTTGGCTAAGTGAAGTAAATGGGACACTGGCTGGTAGTTGTGACCCTCACTCAGTACATGCTCAGCAAAAGCGGAGTCAGAATTCTGCAACGTCCAGCTGCGTTCATGTTCAGCCAGCCTAGTTGCTACGTCTCTACCTGACTGACCGATGTAAAATTTGTCACAATCAGGACAGGTGATTTTGTATACCCCACTGTTAGCTAATAACTGGATCTTATCTTTACTATTAAAAATACACTGGGCTGTTGTGTTCTTAACATAGTAGGAAAGCCTACACTTGCAGGCTTTCAGTGCTTTGGCTACAATCTGTGATACCTGACCTAGATATGGTATTGTGCACCATTTCTTGCAGACAATGGATGGGGAAGCAGGTGGGGTATGGAGGAGGGGTATAATTTTCCATTTTTGTTTCCTGTGCAAGATGTGGTCAATAAGCCATTGGCTTTATTGTATCTAACTGTTCTTTGAAATCATCTCTGAACATGGGGACAGATATGAGGTGGTGTACCACTGAGTGAAAAGCTGCACGTTTGTGAGCTATGGAGTGTTTTGAGAAAGAAGGTATTACTGTGTCTCTAGTTGTAGTTTTTCTATACATTTTTAAATAATATGTGTGTGTGTGTACTGATGTCAATTGTTAGATCTAAGTAGTTCATGGATTTGTTGCCAATCTTCTTTGTGAACTGAATATTTTTATGTTGACTGTTCAGGTTTTTCAAAAATATGTTGAGTTGTCGTGTATTACCAGTCCACATACACAGGACATCATCTACATATCTAAACCAATATTTGATATTTGCAGTCAAAGGTTTTGTTTTTAGAAAATTTTGTTCCAAATGGTCCATAAATATTTCAGCCAACAGTCGACTGAGGGGGGAACCCATAGCTAAGCCATCTAATTGTTTATAAAGAGTCCCTTGAAACTGGAAATAGTTCTGTGTCAAGCATGTCGGAGTGGCCAGTCTGAAGTTGTTCAGTTCCACAGGATTGACATTAGACTTGTGCATCAGCTCTGTCAGAATATCGATGAATTCCACCACTGGTATGTTGGAAAACGAACTGCAGACATCAAAGGATACTAATTTATCACTGTGTGAGACAGATATACCTTTTATTTACTAGGCCCACAGAGTTTGAAATACCATGCTTTGGTTTGAATTTAGTCTTGCTCTTAATTAGGACATCCAGTTTACTTGCTAGTTTGTAAGATGGAGCAGTGAATGATGATAAAACTGAACGAATAGGAACCTCTTGTTTATAGAGTTTAGGAAGCCCATACATTCTAGGAGACACTGGGTTCATATTAAGTTTTGCTTCAAACTCATGCTTTTGCATGAATTGATTGTGATTTAACATCCTCTTTGCATTACCACCACACTGTCAAAGATGTTACTTACTGTATGTTTCTGCTTCAGTCTAGACGTGTTACTCCTCTTCCAATGTTGTTTGCAAACATTGTAACTTCTTTGGTGACAATACTCAGTAAATGTCTGAAGGTGGTCTTGTAAGCTTGAAACCAGTTAACACAATGAAAGTAATACTGTAGAATAAAAGCAAACTGGTGCTCTTCATTTATTATAAAATTAAAAGCTGCTATTTTAACAAATTGTTTGGATATGTAGATTCAGGGATTGAAAAGTTGTTAGCTACTTGGCAAGTACCGGTGTAATAATCCATACATACTTTTTGTACTAATATTATAAATGCAAAATTAAATCTTTGTGTTGTGTTTTCATGACTAAGCTGCTGAATAGATTTTGATGAGATTTGGTATGGAGATTGCACGAACCCTGAGAAAGAACATAAGCTATTTTACAAAGGGTAAAAATAATTGACTACTGAGAGGGTGAAGCAGGGAATGGAACAGCTTGTTCACATCAGTGAACATCAACCATGTTAAAAATTACTAATTTTGTTGAATGATGTATAGCACTAAGTTGTACCATGCAGAATATTAATAGTGATCTAAGTTTCATAGGTGGAAAGGTCATATTATTGGCTTGCAGTTGTATGCCCTTTTTGTAGTAACTAATGGGACATTCGTAGATGAAATAATTTCATATTAAAAGGTATCAGTCGTATTGTAGTAAAACTGTCATCATTCTGAAGATTGTTTTGAACACAACATTGTTCTGAGGTGTGGTCCTAAAATCTTGGTAAAAACATTGGTCAAGTCACAGAACTTTAACACTTCAACCACATTCGTTTGAGAATTTCCTAAAAGAGAGTGCAGATGCACACCAGGCTCAAACTCTTACAGGAATTGGTAAAATGCCATGAGTAATGTGAAGATAATGGACAAGGGCCACTACATTAGTACTGTGTGGATAAGTTGAGCATTTGGGTCTGACAGGAGGCATGCTATGGTAGTCCCTGCAGTTATGGAGAGCACTGTCTCTGGATGGCTTATGGTCAGAGGAGCTGCATAGTAAGCAGGAGATCCATTTTGAATCCTGGTCCAGCAAAAATTTTAAACTTTCCTCATTGATTTAAATCAGTACCACTTGCAACCAATGTCTATAATTCCTTTGTGAGTTAATCAACAAACATTGCCAGAGGTGAAAGAAAATCTTATGGGAGAATGTTAAAATATTTAGTTTAACAACAAATATGTGTGTGCGATTGCATGACATGGTATCGGGACAATATGTGGACACTTTTCTGAAAATTGATGAAGATCGTATTGATACAGGTGCTAATGGCATTGTTATACTAGAGCTGAATTCTGTAATATTTTTCACGATACAGAACAACTGGTGAGAAAAGTTGCTGACTAATGAGAATGTAGGATTGATAATTGAAGAAACAGTGAAAAGTAGAAGATAATGTAGAATATCTACCTGTCAAAAACGTGAGCAAATCACCACATAAACTGAGGTTAGAAGTTGGTGCTCTGCTCCCTTTAAAGTGAAATCTTGATGCGACCAGATTGTGTAACAGTTCACACCTACAAATTACATGTATAGGTCCGAAACATTGTCAAGAGTGTAACAGTTAGTGGTGCAGCTAAAGGAGAAAGCATTTTGATTCCACAAATCCTAATGATACTGACATATTTGTATTTTCAGTTCAGAAGATTGCAATTTCCACTAAAATTTGTTTTTAGAATGACTTTAAATGAAAAACAAGAGCAAGGAAACTTGCCAGTATGCATATAGAAAAAACATACTCGTCTTGTGGGCAACTCTGTGGCATGCTCGCAAGTATTCAACTCGAAAAATTTGTACGACCTTGCAAAAGAAGCAACAACGAGCCATAAATAATTAATAAGAAAGAAAAACTTTTGTACTTTAAAATATTTTAAGCTACAGTTTGACATAAGGTAAAATAATAAACATACTCATTATGTACCTGTATACCGGTACTACACATATTTATTCGTAAAGACATACATAATGTCTACATAAATATATACCTATAGCTTGTGTGTGGGGGGGGGGGGGGGGGCTTTTTTTCTATTTTGCAACAAGTCACTTTGATCGAAAGCTGAATGTATAGTAGCCATTTTGTTGCTGCGCCTGTCTGTGGCCCAGTCTTCTCTTTATGATGAATAGCAATCTATTCTTTTCATAATTTTGCGGCTACATACCCAGATATTTATAAATTACTAGCTTGCTTAATCACCATTGCTCAGTATGCATGCACAGCCACAGGTAACAGCTAGCATACTATAAATAGGTCTCAGTACCTACAGATGTAAAAAAAAAAAAAAAAAAAAAAAAAATAGTTTCTTTGAAAAATACCAGTGTATCAAGTCAGTATTAAGCTACTAATAGCAATAGACAGCACTATATAGTAAAACTGTGTAAGCAGCAGTTTTTTATTCTCCAAAATAGCCTTCGTACTAATTTACTCAATTAAATTTAGGTAGTGTATGTGTGAATAGCATTAAGCAGTAGATAATGATGATTTATTGTTAGTCCCATATGCAGTTTGTTTCTATTATGTCCTCATCTGTTAGTGTATATCTTCACTCTTCCCATGTCCTTGAAGGTTCTCCTTAATGAGATATTTGGTACACGATGGATGAATGAATACAGATTCTGTAAATTTTCCAACAGGATTTTGTCAGAACTATGCTGGTGTTCTTCCAAGGATTCCCATTTAGGTTCTATGAGCATTTTTATTGCAATTTTGTATGAGCTTTGCTGACCTTCTATGATCCTAGCAGCGTATCTCTGAATTATTTTGCTGGCAGTTCTCACACCTACTCAATGAGAGTTTGACACAGGAACAAATGGTCATACTAGGTCGTTATAAAGTAAGTGCAGCTACTCAGAGATCCAGTGAGGGCTGTAATTGTTGTATGCAGCAAAACTTGATAGATATTCTAATGTGTTAATTAGTTCCTATTTAGGCCACCAGGCGCAAATCTGGCACTATGAAGTCAAGACGACGTATAGAAATGTTTCCCTATATAATGGACGAGGAACAAGATGTGGACAGAAGAGGTCAAACTAGTGAGAAAGGCATAATGTTGATTTTATTACTAACTGCTGCTTACACAATTTGTTTAATATGAGCACTGGAGACAGTGACAAGATGCTGCATCCACAAGACTGCGTGATTGACAGCAGAAAAGTTACATGGGTTCATATCAAGTGATCTTGCAGACTATGCATCTGGAATAGTCTGGAAATAACATGTTTGTGGAGGGTTGCATTAAGCAGATCTTTCACAGGGTGAACGACATGAGTTGTTGCTGCATGTTGTATGAAAACAGTGGTTTTCATGCAGTTCATGCTGTCCCCTAGCAGGAATCACATGCTGCACTAGGTGGTCTTGATAATGTGCAAATGTCACGGAACACCTGACAGGCCTCTGGGTATATTTTCTTGAAAGAAGAATGGACCGAGACCAAAGGTGCTCGTGAATCTGCACCACAGAGTCACATATGGTGAGTATAGTGGCTCTTTGTGCATAACACGTGGTTCAACAGTATCCCAAATTCGGCAGGTCTATGTATTCACTGCACCCTGTAATGTCAAATATGCATTGTCACTCCATGGAATATTGCCCGGCCATGTCATCAACTTCGAACCATGCCAGAATCTGAAGAGCGAATTCAGAATGTTGCTGCAGTTAATGAGGTTTCAGTTGCTTCAGTGTCTGAATTGTGTATGGGTACCAGTGTAAAATAAATGACAAAACTTTCCATACTGTTAACCATGGGATGTAAAATTCTACTGACACTGCATGAACACTAGCACTACCTGGGACACATGATTCACAATCATTTATAGCAACAGCTACATCATTAACTTCACACACCTTCCTCATCCATGTGCCACACAGGCTCATTCGTGTTTTCAAATTTCATTATCTTCTTTAATCCTTTCACAGGTCATGAGGGATATACTTCCCACTAAATGTATTACTTTACAGCATTCTGTACGATATTGGCATCTAGTGGCAGTCTATTGCATCAGCAGTAGTTTCTGTTTGTTATGAAATACAGCCTTCAAGACTGTGGGAAATGGATATCCTACCAAACAATGGTGTTTTAATGCTTCTTGGGAAGTACTGTTACCATCAAAGTAGTTTCTGGAAGGTGTTTGTGAGGTATACTTACCACAGAATTAATCTGTCCTTCGTGATCCTTGGAAGCATATTTACCACAAACTTAGGGATATCCCAAAGCATTTGAGAATACGTCTTACCACCTCTGCCTATGAAATGAAATGATCGTATGGCATTTTTGGCCAGGAGGTGCCATTCGGGGGAGTTCGGTCACTGTATTGAAAGTCCTTTTTAGGTGACTCCACATTGGTGACTTGTGAGCCAATGATGATGAAAATGATGATATCAGGTGCATGAAAACTGCTACAACAGTCAGTTTCTGTTTGTAGTGGGATCACTACAGTTGTCCTGTTCATTTCTGCAATATACATTGTGACCTGTATCAGCTCGTACCATTATTGTGTGATAGTTTCTAGAATTGTTTTCACATTTTGGTAAGTAAACTTTTTTAATAAAGTGAAAAAACATAAAATAAAAATGGAAAATTATGTTCATTGTTTTTTTACGTTTAATGGCAACACAGCTCGCAAAAG
The DNA here is from genome assembly GCF_023864275.1 of Schistocerca cancellata. NCBI lineage: Eukaryota > Metazoa > Arthropoda > Insecta > Orthoptera > Acrididae > Schistocerca > Schistocerca cancellata. The sequence continues at coordinate 27,992,092 of NC_064635.1, forward strand.
GGAAGAGGAAATCTATTTCCCACCATATCTTTAATACCTCACAAAGGTGCTGTGGTATATGTATCACCACTGTTTTTGGTCCTAAATCACAAAAATAAAATTATCAAAAAATAAATGTAGTCAGTTGATCATAATTATAATAGGATAGCAAAAAAATTTTCTTAGCTCAGTTGCTACAAAAAATGTGCCCGCAAAAGGGTTAAATCATGTAATTACATCAAGCCTCTCCCTCAGACCTTTCAGTCAGTGATAGTCTCTCAATGCAGCACTGTAATTGCTGCCATTCACATAAAACATTCACTAACAGTGCACAATCTCTTCTTGTTGGCCACACTATTCACTCACATTATTGCTTGTCAAATTACAGTATGGATGCCATGCAGTGTACAGTGCCAGATTTGCATCTGGCGGCCACATTTGGAACTAATTTGTTTTCCAGTGTAAATAGGTTCCAGATGAACACATTAGCATACCTGAAAAGTTTGGTGCCATTTGATAATTACAACCCATACTGGACCTCTATGAGTAGTTGGACTTTAATTATAACCATCTGGTACTAGTGTGTTGTGCATGCTTTCTTTCATGGCTGTGCTGTGTTTTGCCAGAAGCCTTCTGGCATATCTAACTCTTCAATTTGCCTCCCCTAATGCTGATTTTGTGAGATTGTCCATTTCATATACCTTCTTAGTATTACCCTTAAATGCGTGTACGATATGACGTGCTCAAGTTGTTCGCCATTAATCTCATAGCCAGATACTATCAGGTTGTTCGTTTTTGTTATAGGTATTATTTTGCTTTTGTCCAGATTTAGTGTGTCCCTATTCAGTGCGGCAGATGGATATTTTATCAATCTTCCTGCAATTCCTTAAAGTTGAAGGACAATACTTCCCTGTGTACATCATTGCCAGTGAATGATCTTAATTGCTGCTGATCCTTTCTGATAAATCTTGTTTATGTGTAGTGGAAACATTAGAGGTCATATTAGGTGCACTTCACACAGGCGTTGTGATACACGATGTGACACAGAAGCAAACCACTTTGGTGGAATGCATAAAAATATACTGGAAGGGACTTAATGGACTCATACTGGGACAACAGTGATAAAGCGCTGACAAGTGTCCATTGCATTTCCTGGTGAAACAGGCTATGCTGGTCGGGCCAAGCAAGTTGTATCATTCAGTACACAGGAAGGGAAATCTCAGGTCATCCAATGCACCTAAGAAAAGATGTTTTGTCTAGATGAAAAGCTACATCCATTTCTGTAATCAGTTTCTCATTAAAACCTTTACTTTTTGCATAAAAAATTCAAAACCTCTGTATTTGGTTTAGAGGGTGTTCTTCACAGTGTAATCTTCATTAAATTGTGAGGAAACTATTCAGTAAAAAAATAAAAATTCACATCTTATAGGCAGATATCACAGCTTTATAATGAATTGGTTTTATTTATGCTATTGCCCATAGTTAATGTGATATGTAGAGGTTAAAGAACACTGTGAATATTTTGAAAAGTTCAATGAAAAATATAGTCACTGGGTACTTTATATTTGGTGCATTTTACAGCACATATTGCTGGGTAAGAAATGCAGCTAAGATATTGAAATTGTTTTTAATGCTGGAAAGAGAGCTGTAATTCTTTCGGGTATCGAGTAAATATGTGATACATTTTGACATTTGGCCACAACGAGCTAAGACGTCCCACACTCGACACTACTAAGGCGACGTGTAGCGCCATGTGGAGCTACCTTGTGTTTCTCTTTTTCATGTGCTGCCAATACAAGCCAAAGTATTCACTCACATATGTGCTTTCAAGCGGGAAACACGTCTTGACCTGTGCGTTTCTTCCTGTGGGGATGTGTAGTCAAATGTCATTCACACAAGAGGACTGGTTGAAGATCTTTTTTGTCCAGCTTGTTGAAACAAGCCCTTGTCAGTGGAATTGCGCAATTACTCTGTACTTGAAGGCAGATGATGGCCAGCTTGGTGTGGAGGGAGATAGCAACAGAAATAAGAGAAATTTATTTAAAACTGCTGTGAAAACTGTACCATCATTTTTAACTCATTATTTTCATTGTGGCAGTTTCTTATGCAGATAGCAAACCTACAACTTTGCTCTCAGGAATTTATTTCATTCAACACAGAAGTGGAACAGCTGCTATTTAAGGTTATGCTGGACCACCTGCCCCCCTCCCCCCCCCCCCCCCCCCCCTTGGCCCCCAAGTTTCATTTCTTTACCCATACGTAAAGGGGTCTTGCTCTTCTGGGCATGTACTGCCACTTACGTAAAATGAAGACGTTATGGCAGTTTTATTACAACACTGTTTGTCACGGGCCCTCAGGAAGTGGAAAGTTGTCAAACATCAGAAGAGACAAGTAATGTGGTTGAATGTGATGTCGTTGTACAACCACCTCCCCCAAAACAGAAGACGAAGCCAGCAAGGGTGGTGCTGAGAAAGCATTTGACAGCTGGCTGGAAATTAAAAAACATAATTAGATGAAAGGACACCTGGATGTTTTCTCAGTCCATGCTCCTGAATTTCAAGAAACTTAGTGACAGGTGTGGAAGAGCTCCAAAGGCAAAATTCCTGTTACTTTTGAATGAGCAGCTGGACAAAAGTGAGGTGTAGATGTTGGAATTTTCCTCTTCATCATGGTCTACTTCCATTACACATACATTGTCTACCCCTGCACAGAATTCACAGCCACTGTCAGCAACGGCAACTGATCTTAGTGAGGCAACATTTCTCGCGAAGACATCTGAAACTTAATCACATTCTACATTAAGATTGAATGGTTGTAGCTTTTTAATTTTAACCATTATTTGTATATGTACTTCACTGAACAAGTTACCACACTTGATGGCCTTACTAAAAATGAACTTTTGATGGTGGCATTTTTAATGTCATTCTCATACTATCACCAACTTCTCTTCTCAGCAGGAGAAATAGTAAGTTGAAAATTTGTGTTCTGTTTTTTCAGAACAGCTGATAGTAGTGGTTCCAGAAAGTGGAAAATTCTGTAGAATTCTTGGAGTTCGTGGTTGTGTTGAGAGGTAACAAAACACCTCATCTGAACTATGTTTGATATTAATAGCACTGTATGGGTGCACCCAGTACTTCCTTTTTTTATTCAGTTGTTTGTTCTTTAAATAATAAGTTACAGTAATGTCCTGTTCAGAAGTGCTAATGATTTGCAACTGAGCCAGAAACATGGTTCATACTGCCTTGTTGCTTGTTGTAACACAGGTCGCGTCATGTATTGTGTAGCATATTGTATCTCCTTGGTGTGATCTCAGTGTTAGCACTCGGGGTTTGCCCTACGTCACTTTCATTCCTGAGGACATTCGCCATCCTTTATAACGTACTGTGTTCTACTTGTCAAATATTCCTCAAACCAATTATATTTACAAATACTCTGTGCAATCGTATGTCTTTATTATTTAATTTTTAATGCCTGAAACACATTGTTTCTTTGTGTACAACCAAATTATATTGTCATGCTCTTGGGCAAGGTATTTCAGAAGTTGATAAATTGTGTGTCGTCTGGTTCGTTGTACATTGTGGTTGCATTTTGCAGAGGTTGAAACATCTGGAGATTCTGTTGACCTTTGACATCCCAGACACACACTGCATTGAGCATAGGTTCGACAGACCACCCAATGAAAGTGAGGACGAGCGTTTCGAGAGTCTGGGAGTCGAAATAAAACGTGGGTACTTTGACCCGAGTGAAGATGAAATAATAAAAAGAAACTGGGAGTCATTTTCTAAGGTAGGACTTTTTATAAGTTTATAGCATGCCTGTGTATTGTACTTCTGTCAGTTAGTTGATATAGCTACAAAAATAATAGTCTGACCCAATTTGAAAATCTATTGAATTACTTATTTAGAACTGCACGGTGTTGGGCAGTCCTAGTAACCCCAAATTTGAGAAGCTGTAGATTCCAGTTTACAGGATTAATTAAATGCAATATCAAGCAGATAGGCAGTAACAAAATAATGCTGTAAATTACATGTATATGAAAACAGTTGTTGTGATGTTTGTTGGCTTCCCCATCTCTTTCAAGCTATCACCTTCCGATATGACACAGACTTTGTGCAATGCTCTGGTGCAGTCTGTGTCTGCACTCTGTGTAAAAAATCTAGCATACAACAAAATCCCAAATATTGTTCCCATAAAGGTTGACTATCTTTGACAATTGTATAGACCTGATCATATAGTATGAGCTTTCATGGCTGGTATTGACATCACTTAAAACTTTTGGCCTAATAGGCCATGGTTGATGTATACAACTGTAATAATTTCAACAGAAAAGAGGAAGGTGTTAAATTAGATAAAATTTGGATGTAAATATTGCAACATAAGAATGATGATCTATTATTTTCAGCCGAGAATGTTGGTAGTAGGAGAGATAATCTCATAGCCAACGTCACATGTGGACTGTGGTGCCCTCTACACTGCTCATTTATATTTGGTGCTCCCTTGAATCCTGGCTACAGTTTGCCACTTTACCTCTGAAGATGGGTCCCACAGTCAAAGAGGAAATATTAGGAGCAAGTTTTATACATCAACCACAGCCTATTAGCCTGAAAATTTAGAGTGATATAAGTACCAGCCATGAAAGCTCACATTGTATGATCAAACACCTCTACAGGGAGGATATCTCAGCGTCGATTTGGTGATTTGAGGAAATGCTCAAAAAGAAAGCCCGACAACTCAGTATGCTCACCTTCCTGTTATGCTGCAGGGACACTGTGACTGTTCAGAAATTTCTGAAGGTGAAGAGGGTATTTTGCTCGGCATAGACTCGGTGATCTTACAACTGTATGGAATTGGCAATGCTACGAGAGAGGAATCACCAGATGTTGAAACTAGCAGTAAGCTATTACAGCTCCACTTATTTATTAGTAATACTCAGCAGTGTTTTGTCTGGAATAAGGTTGTCGGTCTAATTTTCAGGACTGTGGAAATTAATGCAGAGATATCAGTTAATAAACAAATAGTAGTTTGTTAGTCTACAGAACAACTTGTCTGTATCTTCTATTGAGGATAATTCTCGAACTGTTATTAACATGTTTGATAAAGATTTGACTGAAGTTGAAATTTCTGTTCTAGCCAAAGGAGACAGTTTCGCTTTGATGCCTTTAAAAGTACCCAGGGAGGCTATTATAGCAAAGATTGAGGCAGGGTCTTTCATCTTCCACAGCAGTCAGTTGTTACAATTAGGATGGAAACAGCTAGAATTTTACGTACATACAAACCACCTAACGGTAATTTGTCTCAGGCACAAAGAAAGGCACTGAGGGATATCAGTACAGATAAGAACCTTATCATTCTTTCTGCAGATAAAGGCAGTGCCACGGTCCTGATGAGTGAGGACTATCATGAAAAGATCAATATTTTGGATCCCACCATTACAAAACACTTCAGAAGGATCTGACTAGGATGATGATAAAAATCACTAATTGATGGTGAGAGTGTCTTCTCTCCTTTGATGATACAATGCTACTCTGTGAAACGGAACTGTAGCTGTCTAGGCTCTATGGGTTACCCAAGAAGCACAAAACAGTTTCCTTCGAAGCCTATTATGGGTACTATAGGGCGTTCCACCCATGAATAGCTAGACAACTTGTCTCACTGCTGCAACCTTATGTTGGTGGAACAGTCAGTCATTAGAAATTCAAATAATTTCATTGACAAATTAAAAGAAATGTGTGTGGGTCAAAGTGATATCCTTTTTAGCTTTGATGTTGTCATTCCGTAGCGTGATTAGAGTGGACAAAGCTCTGTCACATAGTGGATATTGTGCAGTTATTCTGACACTGCCCCATGATGGCCTATTTTCAGTCCAATAATGATTTTTATGAACAGATCTACAGGGTGGATATCAGCAGTCCTCTTAATCTGGCTGTGACCAAGTTTTTATGGAGAACTTTGAGCAATGGTCATTGCAGAGTGCCAGCAAAAAACCAGCCAGGTGGTACCACTATGTTAATGACACATTCGTAGTATGGACATACGGCGCAGAGGAATTGGATGCCTTCCTGATACAATTCAACTGCATCAATCAAAAAATACAATTTACTATGGAGATGGAGAATGATGGTAAACTGAATTTCTGGATGTGTCTGTTATCAAGGGAGAGGACAGGACATTCGGCAATAGGGTATATAGAAAAACCACACATACTGACCATTGCCTGCACAAAGGTTCCAACCACCACCCCAGACAAGAAAGAGGTGTTAATAAAACCTTGGTAGACAGGGCGCACAAAATTTGTGACCTGACTTATACTTAAGATGAGGTTGATAATGTAGGGCTGACATTCAAGAAGAACGGTTATTCGAACAAGGAGATAGGTTGAGCACTTCGTCCTTGGGAGGGAATCAGGATTGACAAGGAACAACATCCGCCCAATAGGGAAGTTTTCGTTCTGTTCATCAGCATGATTACACATCGCATTGGGAATGTGTTGAGCAAGTATGGTGTCGAAACTACCTTCAGACTCACTAGTAAGATAAAAGAACATTTAAGATTTGCAAATGATATGATATCCTTTGGTCACACTGGTTGTATATAAAATAACGTGTAGTTACGGTCCGGCTTGTCAAGATACCGCAAAATGTTTTAACACTCGTCTGGTTGAACACGAGGAATTGCTGCCTGGGACATACAGATAAATTGACTGTAGCTGAACATATTTACCAATAGGGTAATAATGAAATAAAATTCATTGAGATAAGTGTCATATCAAAAACATCGCTTTATCATGTCTCTTTGTATAGAGAAGCTATTGAGATTTATTAACACCATAATCACTTTAATAGAAAAGGGGAAGGTGTTAAATTAGATAAAATTTGGATGTCAGCATTGCAGTGTAAGAAAGATGATAGATTACTTTTCAGTTGAGTATGTTGGCACTACCAGAGATACTCTTGTAGCTGACATCACGTGATGGACTGTGGTGCCCTCTACACTGGCCATATATTTGGCACTCCCTCGAGTTCTGGTTGGAGTACGCCACTTTACATCTGAAGACGTCTACCACAGTTGGAGAGGAAATGTTACAAGAAAATTTTATACATCACCCATGGCCTATTAACTTGGAGGGTTTAAGTTATGATCTATGTAGGTGTACTAAATAACACAATCTAATCCACCAGTCTCAAGAAACATTGCAATCAGAACATACAACCAACATCTGCAACTGAAACACACAAACAGAAACCCTCCAGACCCCATCCGTGAAACGTGTTATGACATCACACTTAAAAGAATGTGCCAATGGCTCACTATGTTCACTAGGCACCAGATGTGCTCCCAAATGGAGGAAAGTATTGAAATACTATATCGGGGAACAGATTTTCCTGTTTCATATTGTGAATTGGATTCTGTTGACAGTACTCAAGACCAAAGTGAAGACAGTTTTTAGTCATAGCATGATAAAGATGTTACAGCAAAGGTGACTTGTTAATCCAAAAACAAGAGTTTTTAATTATTATGCAAAAATTAAAAAGCTATAATGAAAATCAGTGACTCGCAAACCATCAATTACGAGCTGCTAGTAGCTCACATGGTCGATAGATCACAGTAATGCTGGATTGCTCCATTGAGCTCAGAATGTATTCATGGCAACTGCTTGTTCCTCCACGCAACTGCGTTTTGTCAGTCAAGAATACTACATTGTCAGCCTAATAGTTGATTGTATACACGTGACACTGTGCACGTTATGTTTCTTGTGTGTGTGTCAAATATTACCTGATGTAATAATGACGTATTTTAGCAAAAGAAGAAAAAAAAAAACTTATTACTTCCGTTTAGCATGGAACAATGATTATTTCTTTACCCAGGAAAAGGGCAAATATATGTTTACTGTGCTATGTAAGTATATTAGTTGAGAAGAAAGGAAACACCAAGCAAGTGCTATTTCAAAACTGTTCATTTAGGGAATGAAAAGGATTTTCCACTGGATTATGCTTTAGGGAAAGAAAAGGTAAGTCATCTATCGTCCAAACTTAATGCCCAACAATCACTTTTTAAGTCCATTGGACAAGAATAAAGCAGCACCTGAGGCGTCATTCAGAATTTCAAAAATTATTATACAGAATAAGAAACTATGGATTAATAAAAACTGCATTGTTAAGAAGCTTTAGATTTATTATTTGATAGATTCAAAAAATAAATAAAATTATAATTACGTATCTACTGGAAATGTAAGTTTATGATCAATAAACAAATGTAATATTTTTTTTTTTTAATTTCTTGCTTCTATCCTAGTTTCTTTTGGTAGCTCATAGTAGGATTTAAAAATGGCTATGGTTGCTCAGAAGCTTCGTAAGTTTGGTAACCACAGCTGTAGATAATTGGAATTACTTAAATATGTGACTGACATTTGCTGTCTTTACCATGGTGCAAACAAGACCAATTGACGACCCCCCCCCCCCCCCCAGGGGGCTCGCCGATCTGTGGCAGGTTCGTGCATGGCTACCATGGAGCCCCAGCCTTCGCAGCATCATTTCCCATATGTGCTGCATGTGTATCTTAATGTTCTTTTTTCCTTCCCATGGGGAAAATGTCTGGGCTGTTTTTGGCAATGTATTCAGCATTTTTTGTAGTCGGTGTCAGAATACTCCCTACTGTTTCTCATTCTTTTTATCTTTCTTTGTTCACCTCCTATCCTTCCTCTGCTTTGGTGTTTGAGGTTTTTCTTCTTCCTCCATGTGTGGTCCTGAAGGCTGGTCTACATGTACCATGTCCGACACCCAAAAGGTAACTGAGTGCCGCGTAATTCCCAGCTCCAGAACGACAGGTAGGATTCCCACATACTCCCCTTGTACAGGTCAGGCCAAGGAGGGGTGATTGCCTGAGCTGCTCACCTTCCCAAATTGCCGATTCGTCCCTCTCTCAGGTGTTCGGGAAGTGTGACCTGAGGTATGAACAATCACCTAAGGTGGGTCTGCCCCCTTCTGAAGGGGGGTCCCCAGTTGGAAGGAGTGCACTGTCAGAGACTCTGGCAATCATGGCGATTTTCTCACAATGAGCCGATCATCTTCACAGTCAACAGCTATGAAACGTAAATGGAATGAGGCTAACAATTCAAAGACCCTCCCAGCTGCACCACAGTTCCTTGTGATTTCACATACTGAAGAGTCAGTCTTTTGATACGGTAAATCTGTTTATTATTCTTGATGCCATTGCTGGCCATGTGAAATCCAGCTCTCGTTTACACAATGACACTTTGCTTTTGGAGACTACTTCTGATTCCCAAGTACAACTGCTTGCAGCTTCACCCCTCCATGGCTGTCCTGCTCATGTTTAGGCCCATCGGATGCTGAATTCTTCCCATGGTGTTATTTACACTAGGCTGCTTGGTGGTCTGACCAAGGCAGAAACCCAAATGTACCTCTCTGGTCAGGGTGTCATTGCAGTCCATTGGGTGATGAAAGTCCGCCACTCGTGGTCTCGCGGTAGCGTTCTCGCTTCCCGAGCACGGGGTCCCGGGTTCGATTCCCGGCGGGGTCAGGGATTTTCACCTGCCTCGAGATGACTGGGTGTTTGTGTTGTCCTCATCATTTCATCATCATCCAGGAAAGTGGCGAAATTGGACTGAGCAAAGGTTGGGAAATTGTACGGGCGCTGATAACCACGCAGTTGAGCGCCCCACAAACCAAACATCATCATCATCATCTGGGTGATGAAAAGAGTAGATGCCTTCTTAGTGTCCACATACACTCTGTTTCTCTCTTTTGATAGAGTGGTACTTCCATCAAAGATCAAAGCAGGGTATGAAGTTATCACAGTCAGATCATATACACTCCTGGAAATTGAAATAAGAACACCGTGAATTCATTGTCCCAGGAAGGGGAAACTTTGACACGTTCCTGGGGTCAGATACATCACATGATCACACTGACAGAACCACAGGCACATAGACACAGGCAACAGAGCATGCCATTTCCACCTGGCACCTCAGTTGGACCAGCGTTCGTGCTGGACGTGCAGACCACGTGAGACGACGCTTCATCCAGTCCCAAACATGCTCAATGGGGGACAGATCTGGAGATCTTACTGGCCAGGGTAGTTGACTTACACCTTCTAGAGCACGTTGGGTGGCACAGGATACATGTGGACGTGCATTGTCCTGTTGGAACAGCAAGTTCCCTTGCCGGTCTAGGAATGGTAGAACGATGGGTTCGATGACGGTTTGGATGTACCGTGCACTATTCAGTGTCCCCTCGACGATCACCAGTGGTGTACGGCCAGTGTAAGAGATCGCTCCCCACACCATGATGCCGGGTATTGGCCCTGTGTGCCTCGGTCGTATGCAGTCCTGATTGTGGCGCTCACCTGCACGGCGCCAAACACGCATACGATCATCATTGGCACCAAGGCAGAAGCGACTCTCATCGCTGAAGACGACACGTCTCCATTCGTCCCTCCATTTACGCCTGTCGCGACACCACTGGAGGCGGGCTGCACGATGTTGGGGCGTGAGCGGAAGACGGCCTAACGGTGTGCGGGACCGTAGCCCAGCTTCATGGAGACGGTTGCGAATGGTCCTCGCCGATACTCCAGGAGCAACAGTGTCCCTAATTTGCTGGGAAGTGGCGGTGCGGTCCCCTACGGCACTGCGTAGGATCCTACTGTCTTGGCGTGCATCCGTGCGTCGCTGCGGTCCGGTCCCAGGTCGACGGGCACGTGCACCTTCCTCCGACCACTGGCGACAACATCAATGTACTGTGGAGACCTCACGCCCCACGTGTTGAGCAATTCGGCGGTACGTCCACCCGGCCTCCCGTATGCCCACTATACGCCCTCGCTCAAAGTCCGTCAACTGCACATACGGTTCACGTCCACGCTGTCGCGGCATGCTACCAGTGTTAAAGACTGCGATGGAGCTCCGTATGCCACGGCAAACTGGCTGACACTGACGGCGGCGGTGCACAAATGCTGCTCAGCTAGCGCCATTCGACGGCCAACACCGCGGTTCCTGGTGTGTCCGCTGTGCCGTGCATGTGATCATTGCTTGTACAGCCCTCTCGCAGTGTCTGGAGCAAGTATGGTGGGTCTGACACACCGGTGTCAATGTGTTCTTTTTTCCATTTCCAGGAGTGTATTCCGAATCTGATGCGCTGCTACCAGTGTCATTGTTACAACCACACTCGAGAGTTCTGTCGATACCCAGCCAAATGTGTAACCTGTGGTAGGGATGCTCAAGAGGGCGATCGTCTGCCTCTTACTCCCTGCTGCATCAACTGCAATGGCAACCATGCTGCCTATTCCCGCAATTGTCCCGTGTATCTCGATGAGCAGGCTGTCCAGGAGATCTATATAAAGGAAAAAGAGCCTTAGCCGGTCGCTTGCGGGTTTCTGGCTAGTCGGAAACCCCGCGTTCTACCATCTGGCACCTACAATACTGTTTTTGCTACATCTCGCTCCACGAAAGACACGATCGTGCAGACAAGCAACCTCAAATTTAGTACTGCAGTTGTGAAATCCCCCAGCATATTGGTAGTGTCCCCATCTCCTCCTTCACCTGTGCAGCATGCCACCAAACTTTCGTCTCACGGGGCGAAGTCACCAGCTCCACAACTGCACGCTGGAAAGGACAGAAGGAATAGTCCCATGAACACTTCCTATGTCCCTCAAAGAAACCAGCATCTGAGTCTGGAAAGGCTCTAAGAAGTCAAACAAAGGCAAACAGTCATCTCCTTCGCCAGCTCGAAGATCCTCTTAGTGTCGCCACATGCTACTCTCGACTGGCTGACCTCCGTGTTGCCGGTACTCACCACCATCCGTTTTTCTGCCCTGGACTCTGCAGGCTGACACAAGAATGGCATTGCTTCTGTGGACCTCATGGAGCAGGATCCTCCTGCCTCTGTGCCCTGTAGCAGGGAGTCTTCAAAGGCAGGCACTCAGTAGGCACAGAGGTGACACCCCTTCATTCTTTCCTAGTCATGACTTTCCTCCAATGGAATGTTTGCGGTCTTGGATCCAACAAAGAGGATTTATGAGGTTTTATTACTGTTCTTAGAATTGTAGTGTCCACTTGTTCTCTGCCTTCAGGAAACAAAAGTGCGTCCTCGCGAATGCTTTAAACACTCGCTTTTCTTTCCAGCCCATTCTGACCTCCCCCCACCCCCACCCCTCTGAGGACGACATTCCATTTCGTGTGGAAGTCATGCTGCTCATACGGGATGATGAGCATAGTCAACTCATCTCCCTGACTACCTGCCTTCAAGCTGTTGCAGTTCACCTTTACCTTCCTCACTTGAACTTTTCCCTTTGTACCGTTTGTCCCCCTGCCATTATATGTCACCAGGACAGACTTCTTCCAGCTCATTGGGCAGCTACTTCACCCTTTTCTGCTGCTCGATGACTTTGATGCGCACCATCCTCTTTGGGATTCTCTCAGAATCTGCCTGAGAGGTGCGCTCTTGGCTGACCTTTCTCAGTCAACTTAACCTCCTCTGCCTTAACACAGGAGCACCCACATTCCTTTCAGACTGCACACACACACCTATCCCCATCTTTTTTCTCAATGTTCTTATAAATGTGCTTCTTCACTGGGTTCCTGAAAGTCAAACTATTAAAAAACATTACTGCCTTGAGACTGTTGCTCAACTCTGCGGGGAAAACACGAAAGGAAGACCCAGATTGTGGAAGAAAGAGTCATGTGTTCTTCATCAAGAGAACACACTGTCTCATATGGCATTGTCTTGTTTAGAGGTTTCTAGTGAAGTATGGCATCCCAGTGTTAGACCACCCGTATTATTTGCCTGACTTAGTACCACATGATTTATCTGTTTGCCAAGGTCAAATATGCGTTAATAGGAACAAGATTTCAGTCCATTGAAGCTGTAAAAGAAAAAGTTGCACGCGTCATCAAGGATCTCGCATAGGAAGACTTCCTGCACCTTTTTCATCAGTGTAAAGTTGGCTTGGAGTGTTAAAGGGATAGGGGAGGGAGTGTATTTAGGGTGACAGTAACAAAATATATGAATTTGAAATAAAATTATGTTTATAGCCACACCTAATACTGGCACATGAGATTATGTTCAGAGCATTTTAAGCCGAAGTGAGTACATAACTCTGTAGAGGTGGGAAGGTAGTTGACGGTCTCAGATATATCAAAAGAATCTTAAGGAAGTGTAATTTGTCTACATTTTAGATCACTTAAGACACGGCTTTTTGCCTGGTTCTTGAATATTGTTTGTTGGTCTAGAATCTGTGGTGTTCACTGTGTTATTCAGTGGTTTGGTATTTAACTAATTTGTAAATGAAAATGATGATCTTATTTTATTACATCGAGGAATTACTAAATAAATTTTCTCCCGGCTAAAGATTTGGTCAAGTTGCTAAAGAACTCAAAGTTAACGTCGTGTTACAGACAACACTTTAAGTTGTGTAAGTGTTCGCTAAATCACAGTTCATACAACATGGAAACAGTTATCTTCAGCAAAATGATCATTAAAACCACCGAATATCAGCCGCGCACAACACTGACGTATGTTACCTGAAACAATATTCTTCGCAACTCGTGCGTAATTAATTTCGGCTCCATACAGCAGCTAGAAAAGTTTGTTATAAGGATTGTGCTATGAGCACCGTTCTTAAAGAACCAATCTGATTCGAATCATTTTCATTAAAATGAGTTCGGGACCACCAGTGCACATTTATTTTTACATATTTGTATTACGTTTGGCATTTACGTCTGCAGAGTTGCGTAATTTGAATTTGCCGCTGAGATAATTGTTAAGCAGCAGCAGACAGTTGATAGAGACTTTCTATTGTTAGAACAAATAAGTAAGTATTTGAAATGCTTATTAAACTCTATAAACTCTACTTTCGTATTGTGCACTATTTAGACTTCATCAAACAAACATTTGATTTGTTTCTAAGGAAAACACAGACAAAAACGCGATACAAATTGCTATCGTCAATGGCTGCACTCCTTGCAGCGGAAAGAAATAATTAACACAGATAATGCTTACTGAGAGAGGAATTAAAGTTACAAATAATTATTCACTCATATTTATAATAATAATGAACTCTATTTTCAAGTAATAATTAACAAATAATTACAATTTCTTAACAGACCTCAGTTTGATATGCGTCCACAATCTACAAAAGCCAATCAACAAAAGGTAAAAACAAAGGAAGACAAACGCAGATCATAAAAGGAATTTACAATTATCATTGTCTTTGTATGATACACATCGATATGTCCAATTGCATCATAGAATATTGTATAAATAATTAATATTAATCATCGTTTTCACTGTTTTTTCATATGTCGGATAGATAACATTTATAACTATTAGAGGCATAATTTCCTCTCGCTGCACTTTATCTCGTGGATGTTACAAATCCTACGCAAGTTAAATTAAGATTCAAGGAGGAGTTGCACCATTCATAATCATTTTTCTAGTTGCCACAAAACTCGGAAGTGATCGACAAATTCCAGTGAGACACACTACGAGGAAGTCATTGTACATTACGGAGAACTTTGCTCTATAAAAATTCCTAGGAGATACTTTCCGGTATGAGTTTGCCATCACATTAAATTTCAGTAAATGTTTCAGCAGAGTGAAAGTGAGAAGACTCAGAAATTACACAATGGATTTTTGTCTGAATTCTGGCAGTGAAATGAAGAGTGGGGTGTGGAGAAATGAGGTGTGAAATTGACCAGCATGGAATGTAGTTTTGGAAAAAAAATATTTAATTGTTTCAAAGTAATCAGGGTAATGAAGTGAACTTAATTATAGATTTGAGGGAGACTTGAAATATTTCATGAACAGCTGCTGAAACTAGCTATGCAAATTGAGGTATCAAAAAGTATCAGATCACAGCAGAAATTGAAACTTTTCTGCTTCCTCTTCTTATACATATTTTAATAACAACAACAATTGGTATGTAAATATATTGTAATTCATGCTGTCTGGGTAGAATTTGAAAATAACAAAGAAATTTGAAGAAAACCAGTTGGATGTTTTGTGAAATTGTTTGTCTAAAAGTAAGAAATAAAATATATTAGACAAACATTTAACCTACAAGTGAATGATGCACAAAATCATGAAGTGTTAGTTGAGAATTTAAAGTTGAATATTCAACTCAGAAGGTTGAGTACTAGAGAATTTGTCGGATGGGATTTCACTCAGTGGTCTCCTTATGTCACTAGTGTATCTCAGCTGCTCTACGTGATTTTGAGTAAGATTCATAGGTTTGTCAAATGTTTCTCTAGTCTGTTTTATTTCTTGCTTTTAGACAAATAATACTAAAAAATATTTGACTGTTTTCAAATTTCATTTTATTCCAACGTGTCTCTTGCCTAATGATCGGAACAGTAAAATTAGAAGGGCGTAAACCTGATTGACAGGAGATGTCTATAGAATGTAGTGGCACCGTCAAGTGAATTTCGCTCACACTAGGCAGAATGTCAACGTAATGTCTCTTTGCTCTGTCAAACACTGAACATTGGAAGTTAGGTTATGTGGATCCATCTGTCTTACAAAAAATACAGAATGTAGTTTCAGAATCAGAGCAGTATTTAGGACCCAAAGACTTTTGACGTAAACCTGTGATGCAGGTCCTAGCAGGGATAACCAACCTCCAAAAATAGAATTATAAAACAATTTTCAAACTAAAAGCCTATAATGCAGCATTTGAGGTTTATTCTATAAAAACTGTACTGTACAATTTATTACGTTATTACTGTTGAGGCCAATGTGTCTTCACAAGTAATGGAGGACAACACTTACTCTATAATCACATTATCCACAGTGATTTTCAGTTGGAACAGGTCTTTGCCTCAGAAAGCCATCAGAAGCCCAGAAAGCCTTGGTTTTAGAAATTTCAGCATTGTATTGTATTGTATCTAGATGTAAAATAGGTTACAGTATTTTTTTTTTCATTGTAAAAAAGATGTGGAAATGTGTGGCACCATTCATAATGTTTTTAAACAAGACCAGACAAGAAATGGTAAAATTTTGTAAAACTGTGACTCTTCCAGCACATTTTCACGGGAGTGAGTGCTGGCTACAAAAAGAGACTAGATAAAGTGTGAAGTCTAGAAATGAGATTTTTCAGAAGAAAGAGACTACATAAGAACAGACCACATAAAAACGAAACAGTGTGGCAAAAACTAAAAGTAGAGCCAATCACCAAATGCTGCAATGCCTGGTACAAGCATGTAAAAGAATGAGCAGTAAAAGACTTTCCAAATTAGCCTTAACTTTAAAACTGACAGGAAGACCTAAGAAGAGATGGACAGACAATTTGTCAAGACAGAACAATCTCTGTGCTTAATCCATGAAATGATGATGATGATGATGATGAATAAGAAGAAAGTGATGAGATTAAAAAGAAAAGAATTTTTGTTTGCTACTTCCACTTTTAAATTTTTCTGTCTTCTTATATCCATTAGTTGGTATTTTATTGTGCTCCATTATTATACAGAAAAAAATGTCAGTCTTATTCTAATAACATCTCTATTTTGTTCTTCCATTCTCATCTGCTTTCAGTGACTGGTACAGCTGTAACAGTAGTTCTGGTTACTGCAGTGCAATGACAGGTGCAGCTATTGTAATGTTATAATTTGGATGTTTACTATTTTGTTGTCTCATATTGGTGGTGGTGTAATTACTATGATGAAAAGAAAATATTTGTATAAAAATACATTTGTTTTTAAAGCAAGTGTTGCTGCAGTCTTTTTATTTGATTACATTGGTTGACTTTGTATTTCTTAATTTTGCCTTCCAAATTGAAAATCTGCAGCACTTGTCTTATTTCTGTGTCTTGTATTTTGTGCATCAGTGTGTGCAGCCTATGATTGCCCTGAGAAATTTCATCCCAACTTAAAATGTAACCAACTGTCACGACTACATTTTTTATTACTTAACTTGCTTAAGATCGACAACTTGATTGAGGTGTGTAATGTGGGTCTGTTGCAGTTACTCCACTTAAAATAACATCTGGGTCCAGTTTTATTTAAGTCAGGCAATTTATGTCAAGTTGCATGTTAAAAAAAAATCTTCAAAATTTTTAGAAGAATTTAATAAAATTACTTCTGGAAACTGAATTAGCTGTTGGTACTTGAGTGCTCATTAGGTTTTGCAGTTTGCTGTAATTTTGCTACAAACACATCATGGTTGTTGAGTGAGCAAGAAATTTTGGAAGCTCAAGAAGAAAAATTGCTTAATAAATCACCTTCCACTTTGTAATCTGCCAAAGAGCTAAAGTAAATTTAAAAATAAATCTTGAATCTTTTTTTAGTATTTATTACTCTTGATGATACCTACATTAGCCTGCATATGTGCCAGCATTGCTTCAAGTAATGGCATAAATGGCCAGTTTTCTAGGCTGGTCTCCAAAGTGTTAACAAGCTGGCTACCTTTTCTCTTTCACTCTGTCCTCAAGTGCATTTGAACATCTGGATATGCTTACATGTTTCTTTTGGTCAAATGTTCAAGTGGAGTGAAAATTTTACGCAATGGCTTTTCGTGTGAACTTACATAGCCAAAAGAAGAGTGGGATACAGGAAGCTGGACTATCAAAAGGAGCAGTGTGAGATCTAGTTTTGGAAGGAATAACTAATTAAATAAAATTAATTGATTGGAAGAAATCAGGGTATTCTAGAAAAACTTTGTGATTTGAGAGAAAATTGAAATACTTCTTAATAGCTGCAGCTAGCTATGTCAATGAAGTGTCAGTATATAAGATCACAGTGTAAATTGAAACTTCTGTACTTTTCTTGATCCATACACCCTTAATAATAATAATAATAATTATTATTATTATTATTATTATTATTATTATTATTATTATTGATTTTTTTTCTCAGACTTAAGTCTGGTTAAAAATGGAACGTGACGCGGACCTCGGTCAAGCGTGACTTCCTTGTAACTGTATGGTATATGTTATATTGCATTTAGGAACTTTCGGGTAATTGAACATGTATCAATAATTACGGATTTTTGTAGTTGTATATATATGTTTGGATGTAGCTGTATTGCATTAATGTACTGGTGAATATTGTGAGGTATGACTCCTGTAGTTGATAGTATAATTGGGATAATGTCGACTTTATCCTGATGCCACATGTCCTTGACTTCCTCAGCCAGTTGGATGTATTTTTCAATTTTTTCTCCTGTTTTCTTCTGTATATTTGTTGTGTTGGGTATGGATATTTCAATTAGTTGTGTTAATTTCTTCTTTTTGTTGGTGAGTATGATGTCAGGTTTGTTATGTGGTGTTGTTTTATCTGTTATAATCGTTCTGTTCCAGTATAATTTGTATTCATCATTCTCCAGTACATTTTGTGGTGCATACTTGTATGTGGGAACGTGTTGTTTTATTAGTTTATGTTTTATGGCAAGTTGTTGATGTATTATTTTTGCTACATTGTCATGTCTTCTGGGGTATTCTGTATTTCTTAGTATTGTACATCCGCTTGTGATGTGATCTACTGTTTCTATTTGTTGTTTGCAAAGTCTGCATTTATCTGTTGTGGTATTGGTATCTTTAATAATATGCTTGCTGTAATATCTGGTGTTTATTGTTTGATCTTGTATTGCGATCATGAATCCTTCCGTCTCACTGTATATATTGCCGTTTCTTAGCCATGTGTTGGATGCGTCTTGATCTATGTGTGGCTGTGTTAGATGATACGGGTGCTTGCCGTGTAGTGTTTTCTTTTTCCAATTTACTTTCTTTGTATCTGTTGATGTTATGTGATCTAAAGGGTTGTAGAAGTGGTTATGAAAATGCAGTGGTGTAGCTGATGTATTTATATGAGTGATTGCTTTGTGTATTTTGCTAGTTTCTGCTCGTTCTAGAAAGAATTTTCTTAAATTGTCTACCTGTCCATAATGTAGGTTTTTTACGTCAATAAATCCCCTTCCACCTTCCTTTCTGCTTAATGTGAATCTTTCTGTTGCTGAATGTATGTGATGTATTCTATATTTGTGGCATTGTGATCGTGTAAGTGTATTGAGTGCTTCTAGGTCTGTGTCACTCCATTTCACTACTCCAAATGAGTAGGTCAATACTGGTATAGCATAAGTATTTATAGCTTTTGTCTTGTTTCTTGCTGTCAATTCTGTTTTCAGTATTTTTGTTAGTCTTTGTCTATATTTTTCTTTTAGTTCTTCTTTAATATTTGTATTATCTATTCCTATTTTTTGTCTGTATCCTAGGTATTTATAGGCATCTGTTTTTTCCATCGCTTCGCAGTCGCTGTGGTTATCCAATATGTAATCTTCTTGTTTAGTGTGTTTGCCCTTGACTATGCTATTTTTCTTACATTTGTCTGTTCCAAAAGACATATTTATATCATTGCTGAATACTTCTGTTATCTTTAGTAATTGGTTGAGTTGTTGATTTGTTGCTGCCAGTAGTTTTAGATCATCCATGTATAGCAAATGTGTGATTTTGTGTGAGTATGTTCCAGTAATATTGTATCCATAATTTGTATTATTTAGCATGTTGGATAGTGGGTTCAGAGCAAGACAGAACCAGAAGGGACTTAATGAGTCTCCTTGGTATATTCCACGCTTAATCTGTATTGGCTGTGATGTGATGTTATCTGAATTTGTTTGGATATTAAGTGTGGTTTTCCAGTTTTTCATTACTGTGTTTAGAAACTGTATCAATTTAGGATCTACTTTGTATATTTCCAAAATCTGCAGTAACCATGAGTGGGGTACACTATCATAGGCTTTTTGGTAATCAATGTATGCGTAGTGTAGGGACCTTTGTTTAGTTTTAGCTTGATATGTCACCTCTGTATCTATTATCAGTTGCTCTTTACATCCTCGTGCTCCTTTGCAACAGCCTTTTTGTTCTTCATTTATAATTTTGTTCTGTGTTATATGTGTCATTAATTTCTGTGTGATGACTGAAGTTAATATTTTGTATATTGTTGGTAGGCATGTTATGGGGCGATATTTAGCTGGGTTTGCTGTGTCTGCTTGATCTTTAGGTTTCAGATAGGTTATTCCATGTGCAAGTGTATCAGGGAATGTGTATGGGTCTGCAATGTAACTGTTAAATAATTTAGTTAGATGTGAATGTGTTGAGGTGAACTTCTTTAGCCAGTAATTTGCTATTTTATCATTTCCAGGGGCTTTCCAATTGTGTGTAGAATTAATTGCTCGGGTGACTTCATGTTGCAAAATTATCACTTCAGGCATTTGTGGTATCATCTTGTATGTGTCTGTTTCTGCTTGTATCCACCGTGCATGCCTGTTATGTTGTACCGGGTTTGACCATATGCTGCTCCAGAAGTGTTCCATGTCTGTTATGTTTGGTGGATTGTCTATTTTAATGTGTGTGTTATCCATTGTTTGGTAAAATCTCTTTTGGTTTGTGTTGAATGTTTGGTTTTGTTTCCTTCTATTTTCACTTTTTTTGTATCTTCTAAGTCGTTTGGCCAATGCTTGCAATTTCTGCTTTTTTTCATCTAATTGCTCTATTGCTTCTTGTTGTGAGATTTTACCTAACCTTTTTCGTTTTTTGTCTGATATTTCATTTCTTATAAATTGTGTTAGCTGCCCGATGTCTTTTCTCAGTTTTTCTATTCTGATCTGTAACCTGTGTTGCCATGCTGGTTTTGTGGGTTTCTTCTGTGTGTTGGTATGTTCTGATCTCTGCCTAGTGTGTATATTTAGTGTAGTGAGTGCTCCTATATAAACCAGTAGTTGTAACTCTTCCATAGTTGTGTTTTCGTTTATTTTGTTGTGTATGATCGTGTTGATAGCTTTTATTGTTGTTTCGACTTGTGGGTTATTTGGCGGTCTATGCAAGAATGGTCTAATGTCTGTATTTGTGTCTTTGTATTCTATATATGTCAGCTGAAATTTCTCTTCTATATCTAACACGTGTCTCTCTTCGTGTTCTATTTGTGCTTGTTCTGGTGGCTGTCTTAAGATTTCGTTTTCCTCTGATTGTTTAATTGATGCGTGTTGATCTTTGTTTGTTTGCTCTGGGATGTTTGAGTCCATTACTGTGTTTTCTTCCTCTTCTGATTGCACATTATTTTGTTCCAGTATTTGTTGTACTTGTTGTTTGATGTTTTCTAATTCTGACTGGGGTATCCTGTTATTTTTGATTATTACACGGATCTGATCAGCTAGTCGTTGTTCTGTTAAAAATTTTAATTCCGGGTATCTGGTAATAAATGTTGTGTATACTTGTGATCTGTATCCAGTTGTGTTGGTTCCTAGGTTTGTTGCTTGGTAATAACAGAACATGAGGTGTCGATTAACTTCATCTGACCATCTCATCCTCTGTCTTTGTTTTCCTTCTAGGGTGGTTGCAGGAAGCATATCCTGCAAAACACCTCTATTCGGATTTAAATCCTTTTCCAGTTGGCTAGCAGTGTCGTTACCATTGTGGGCGGGCATAGGGTTCAAGCGTCGTCCCCGACCATGACGGCACTTGTCCGAGGCTTCTTTAGTTCTGTCCTGAACCAAGTAATCACACTAAAAGGGGGGTTAGCCCTATTAGTGGTTTGTTCTTTTCGTCGCCTTTTACGACTGGCAGAACATACCGGAGGCCTATTCTTCTCCCGGGCCTCCACGGGGTTTATTATTATTATTATTATTATTATTATTATTATTTTTGACCAGACATAACGTCTGAGAATAGAAAGAAATAATAATAATAAACCCCGTGGAGGCCCGGGAAAAGAAAAGGCCTTCGGTATGTTCTGCCAGTCGTAAAAGGCGATGAAAAGAACAAACTACTAATAGGGCTAACCCCCCCCTTTTAGTGTGATTAGTTGGTTCAGGACAGAACTAATGAAGCCTCAGACAAGTGCTGTCATGGTCGGGGATGACGCTTGAACCCTATGCCCGTCCACAATGGTAATGACACTGCTAGCCACACGGAAAATGATTTAAATCCAAATAGAGGTCTCCAGAATGAGATTTTCACTCTGCAGCGGAGTGTGCGCTGATATGAAACTTCCTGGCAGATTAAAACTGTGTGCCCGACCGAGACTCGAACTCGGGACCTTTGCCTTTCGCGGGCAAGTGCGGGCACTTGCCCGCGAAAGGCAAAGGTCCCGAGTTCGAGTCTCGGTCGGGCACACAGTTTTAATCTGCCAGGAAGTTTCCAAATAGAGGTGTTTTGCAGGATATGATTCCTGCAACCACTCTAGAAGGAAAACAAAGACAGAGGATGAGATGGTCAGATGAAGTTAACCGACACCTCATGTTCTGTTATTACCAAGCAACAAACTTAGGAACCAACACAACTGGATACAGATCACAAGTGTACACAAAATTTATTACCAGATACCCAGAATTAAAATTTTTAACAGAGCAATGACTAGCTGATCAGATCCGTGTAATAATAAAAAATAACAGGATACCCCAGTCAGAATTAGAAAACATCAAACAACAAGTACTTCAAATACTGGAACAAAATAATGTGCAATCAGAAGAAGAAGAAAATACAGTAATGGACTCAAACATCCCAGAGAAAACAAACAAAGAACAAAACGCGTCAATTAAACAATCAGAGGAAAACGACATCTTAAGACAGCCACAAGAACAAGCACAAATAGAACACGAAGTGACACACATGTTAGATATAGAAGAAAAATTTCAGCTAACATATATAGAATACAAAGACACAAATACAGACATTAGACCATTCTTGCATAGACCACCAAATAACCCACAAGTCGAAACAACAACAACAACAACAACTATCAACACAATCATACACAACAAAATAAATGAAAATACAACTATGGAAGAGTTACAACTACTGGTTTATATAGGAGCACTCACTACACTAAATATACACACTAGGCAGAGATCAGAACCAACCAACACACAGAAGAAACCCAAAAAACCAGGCCACAGGCTACAGATCAGGATAGAAAAACTGAGAAAAGACATCGGACAGCTAACACAGTTTATAAAAAATGAAATATCAGAGAGAGAAAAAATAAATCGAAAAATTAGGTAAAATCTCACAAGAAGCAATAGAGCAATTAGATGAAAAGAAGCAGAAATTACAAGCATTGGCTAAACGACTTAGAAGATACAAAAAAAAGTGAAAATAGAAGGAAACAAAACCAAACATTCAACACGAACCAAAAGAAATTTTATCAGACAATAGATATCACACACATTAAAATAGACAACCCACCAAACATAACAGACTTGGAACACTTCTGGAGCAACACAGGGTCAAACCCGGTACAACATAACAGGCATGCACAATGGATACAAGCAGAAACAAACACATACAAGATGATACCACGAATGCCTGAAGTGATAATTTTGCAACATGAAGTCACCTGACCAATTAATTCTACGCACAATTGGAAAGCCCCTGGAAAAGATAAAATAGCAAATTTCTGGCTAAAGAAGTTCACCTTAACACATTCACATCTAACTAAATTATTTAACAGTTACATTGCAGACCCATACACATTCCCTGGTACACTTACACATGGAATAACTTATCTGAAACCTAAAGATCAAGCAGACACAGCGAACCCAGCAAAATATCGCCCCATAACATGCCTACCAACAATATACAAAATATTAACTTCAGTCACTACACAGAAATTAATGACTCATACAACACAGAACAAAATTATAAATGAAGAACAAAAAGGCTGTTGCAAAGGAGCACAATGATGTAAAGAGCAACTGATAATAGATGCAGAGGTGACATATCAAGCTAAAACTAAACAAAGGTCGCTACACTACGCATAAATTGATTACCAAAAAGCTTTTGATAGTGTACCCCACTCATGGTTACTACAAATATTGGAAATATACAAAGTAGATCCTAAATTGATACAGTTCCTAAACATAGTAATGAAAAATTGGAAAACCACACTTAATATCCAAACAAATTCAAATAATATCACATCACAGCCAATACAGATTAAGCGTGGAATATACAAAGGAGACTCATTAAGTCCTTTCTGGTTCTGCCTTGTTCTGAACCCACTATCCAACATGCTAAATAATACAAATTATGGATACAATGTTACTGGAACATACCAACACAAAATCACACATTTGCTATACATGGATGATCTAAAACTACTGGCAGCAACAAATCAGCAACTCAGTCAATTACTAAAGATAACAGAAGTATTCAGCAATGATATAAATACGGCTTTTGGAACAGACAAATGTAAGAAAAATAGCATAGTCAAGGGAAAACACACTAAACAAGAGGATTACATGTTGGATAACTGCAGCGACTGCATAGAAGCGATGGAAAAAACAGATGCCTATAAATATCTAGGATACAGACAAAAAATAGGAATAGATAATACAAATATTAAAGAAGAACTAAAAGAAAAATATAGCCAAAGACTAACAAAAATACTGAAAACAGAATTGACAGCAAGAAACAAGACAAAAGCTATAAATACTTACGCTATACCAATATTGACCTACTCATTTGGAGTAGTGAAATGGAGTAACACAGACCTAGAAGCACTCAATACACTTACATGATCACAGTGCCACAAATATAGAATACATCACATACATTCAGCAACAGAAAGATTCACATTAAACAGAAACGAAGGAGGAAGGGGATTTATTGACGTAAAAAACCTACATTATGGACAGGTAGACAATTTAAGAAAATTCTTTCTAGAACGAGCAGAAACTAGCAAAATACACAAAGCAATCACTCATATAAATACATCGGCTACACCATTGCAATTTCATAACCACTTCTACAACCCTTTAGATCACATAACATCAACACATACGAAGAAAGTAAATTGGAAAAGAAAACACTACATGGCAAGCACCCGTATCATCTAACACAGCCACACATCGATCAAGACGCATCCAACACATGGCTAAGAAACGGCAATATATACAGTGAGACGGAAGGATTCATGATTGCAGTACAGGATCAAACAATAAACACCAGATATTACAGTAAGCATATTATTAAAGATCCCAATACCACAACAGATAAATGCAGACTTTGCAAACAACAAATAGAGACAGTAGATCACATCACAAGCGGATGTACAATACTGTCGAACACAGAATACCCCAGAAGACATGACAATGTAGCAAAAAATAATACATCAACAACTTGCCATACAACATAAACTAATAAAACAACACGTTCCCACATACAAGTATGCACCACAAAATGTACTGGAGAATGATGAATACAAATTATAGTGGAACAGAACCATTATAACAGATAGAACAACACCACATAACAAACCTGACATCATACTCACCAATAAAAAGAAGAAATTAACACAACTAATTGAAATATCCATACCCAATACAACAAATATACAAAAGAAAACAGGAGAAAAAATTGAAAAATGCATCCAACTGGCTGAGGAAGTCAAAGACATGTGGCATCAGGATAAAGTTGACATCATACCAATTACATTATCAACTACAGGAGTCATACCACACAATATCCACCAGTACATCAACGCAATACAGCTACATGCAAACGTATATATACAATTACAGAAATCTGTAATTATTGATACATGTTCAATTACCCGGAAGTTCCTAAATGCAATGTAACATATACCGTACAGTTAAAAGGAAGTCACGCTTGATGAAGGTCCGCGTCACTTTCCATTTTTAACCAGACCTTAAATAGAAATAATAATAATAATAATAAATAATAATAATAATAATAATAATACTGACCAATATTTAAACATGTCTCTTGCTTCATGAACAAAACTTGAAAATAGCATCTTTTGAAAAAGCTAGTCAAATGATTTGTGAAATGATTTGTCTAAAAGTAAGAAATAAAATAGAGAAGCATTTGACATATGTGTGAATGATTCTCAAAATCATGTACAGAAAATGAAATGCCAGTTGAGAATTTAAAGTTTGGTATTTAACTTAGACTCTAGAGTGTATTAGAGTATATTTGTCTGGTGGAATTTCACTCAGTGGTCTTCTCATACCATTGATGGCTGAGTATCTCAGCTGCTGTACATTATTTTTGAGCATCACTTAAAGGTGCATCAAATTTTTTTCTAATGTATTTTATTTCTTACTTTTAGGCAGACCATTTCACATAACTTTTGACTTTCCAAAAATAAAAAATAAAATGTTATTCATTAAGTCCTGTGGTTGATATGTGCACTGGCTGCTCTCCTGTTGTATGGCCATTTGAAAACTGAAATGCAGCTAAACGTGTCACTTGTTTTCTATAATTCTAAGTATGGTGCATAAGGTAGCACAACATATTTTTACATTGCCCCACATGGTGTTTGGGTGAAGTATGCCATTAGAGACTGTCACTGCTGATTGTGGTTGCCTCTTACCCTTGCAGTTTTCTGTATCAGAACAGAAGTGTTAACATTTATCTTCCTGATTGAAAAACAATGAATTAGAGCCTTGGTAAGCTTCTTGTTAAGATTTGACTGTCTAACAGTAGCTGTCATCACATTTACAAGACAGCACAGGCTGGTGATCATCACAAGCACGCACGTCGTCGCATCTTACAAAGGCTATCTAGAAAGTAACAAATGTTTCGAAATAAAACAGTGACAGTATGGGATAATCAAATTTTATTATATACATTTTAAAGGTATACGCTTCGACTATTTTTCTACATACTTACCATTCAAATTGAGGCACTTATCATGGCACAAATTTTTCAATACTGTCTCTAGAAATCTGCTGCGTGTAATTGAAACCACTGGTTTTTACCAGCATGCAGTTTGGTGTCAACATCAAAGTGTTGCGTAGCAATCAATGTCCTCATTGCTGGGTAGAGATCATTGTTGCTCGGTGTCAAATCTGGGCTCGATGGTGGATGATCGAATACCTTCCATCCAGAACTCCTTGGCTGTCGGGTTGGACTGGCTGTGTGTGAACGTTTGTCATCGTGCAAAGCAAAACTTTTGCGCAAAGTTCCCCCCAATGCCTGTTTTGTATCGCCTGCCTTATCTTTGTCAATGTTCAGCAATACCTCTGAGTTGTGATGTCACGTTCAAGGAAACCAGAGAATCATTCCCTTAGCACAGTAGCCGTGATATTTCTTACTGATAATGGTTGCAAACACTTCCTTGGTATCTTGGGAGAATTTGTCTGTCCCCATCCCTTTGACTGCCTTTTTGTTCTGCAGTTGACATGCTTCACCCAAGTTTTGTACCCAGTTAAGATAAAATTGATAACTTCATTACCATTTTTCTCGTGATCTTAGAGGAAAGTCAGTGCTGCACGAGTCTTTTTATAGTTTTCTGTTAGGATTTTGGGAACCAAGCCTACACAAAATTTCTGGTAACTAAGTTTTCAGCCACAGTTTCACACATAAAACTCCTTGAAATTTGGGAAAAATGTTGTGAAAGTTCAGAAATCATGAAATGACGATTTTTCACTGATTTTTGTCATTTTTTTCATTGTCAGTCAGTCAAGTCAACAAGGCTTAGGCCTACAGCTGCAGTCCTCATTGTGAACGTTGGTACAACCATCTTTAAATAGCACACTGTTCTCTCATTCAGGAGGACGAGGATTCAGACCCATGTCCGACCATTCTGATTTAGGTTTTCTGTGCTTTTCCTAAATTGCATCAGGCAAATGCTGGGATGGTTCCTTTTAAAGGGCACGGCCAGCTTCCTTCCCTAATCCGATGGAACCGATGACCTCAGTGTTTGGTCCCGTCCCCCGAATCAACCAACCAACCATCTTTAAAATCAATGCGCCATTGCCTCACTTGGCTTTCTCGTTATTGCTTTTCTGTACACCTCGCAAGGGTTACAATACAGTTTAGTTGGTTTCCAGTTTTTTGCCTGTCGAAACCTAATTACAGAATGAACCTCACAAGTGGTAGGATTTTCTATTGCAGCATACATTTTAACATGCCACAGAAAGCAAAGTAGCAGAGACAGAGACCATTTGCTGCCACCGCTGGATGAGTACTGAGTGTAGGAATGTCACAGCACCAAAATGGCAGCTGTGGTCCTGCCCACTGCCATGATAGATCAAAATGTCTGTTACTTTCTTGAAAGCCCTTGTATCTTTGGCCTTGTGGCATTCTGATGGATTACATGGCCTCTTTCTGGTATAACACCTTGATATTTCATGTAGTTCTTCAAATATGCCCATATCACACAAAACTCAAACTGACAGTACAGGTTTGACTTTTACCAGTCTCCTAGGCAGTGAACAATAAACTGTTGTTGGAGCCCTACAATATACTGAACATATTACTTACAAAAGTATTTCTGCTGGATTCGCAGAAACATGACAATTTGGAAATATACACAAAGGAAATATGTCACTTTCGATAAACACTGATTTTTTTTATGCCTTTTTAACAGGATGAACGGTACATTGAAAAGAAAAAAGTAAGTAGTATGAAGGAAAAAATGTAGACAATGCTGTCAAACTGCTTTTGAATGTTAGTCTGAGATGGAGTTACATCAGTTTGGAAATAACCTCTTCAGTTCAGTTCCTGGCTTCAGTTTCTCTTGGAAAATCTCTCATACCCTGTTGACCAAAGTTTTATTAATTTTTTCTGTTTTGCCATTCTGACTATTTCATTGCTTTGTATGTTGCAGATATATCATTTTGAAGATCCACAACTGTTCTTCTCACTTAAACACCTACAGCCAAGGCAGAAGGTGAAATTTGTGCAGTATCTTGGTCATGGCTTACCCAAGAGGAGACTGTATAGCATATTTACCAGATTTATAAATCTGTATAGAGCAAAATGGGTAGGAAGGTTAGTAGGCCATGTCACTTCTTTTTTTCACCTGTTTGGCTTTCATGTGTGTATGTGTGCGTGCGTGTGTTTATTTTTGTCTATTATTTCTATCTCGTGCTCTTGCTTCATTGTATCCCAGGTTCTAAGTAATATTCGCTTTGCAACTGACTTCAGCACAAAGATTTCAATTTGATGAAAATTTTTCAAGGCAGGCATTCTTTTGTATAAATTTGGAGAAATAAGTGTTGGAGATCACTATGAAAATAAATTAAAACTGCTGCATTTTCTGACGGCTTGTGGCAGGCTTCAGATTTATGAAATTGATTCAACTACACAGGAGCATATTGTATTAATTTGAATGTGGTATTTGTATTGAATAACATGACACAATTTCAAAGACGTAAGTGTCTCATACAGATACAACTGTGTACCTATACCAAAGCGGCAAGTAAAAATTTCTACCAAGGCTGGGAATCGAACCCAGGTCTGCTGCTTACTAGACAGGTGCATTAGCCACTAAGCCACCTTGGTGCAGCTGTTCACACAACTACACGGATTACCCTGGCACACCTCCCTCCTCAATCAAAATTCTTACTGTCACCTCAGTCTACTTTAAATTCCCCTTTACACATGAACAGAATTGCTCGGGCTGTCCATGTTCTCAGAAATTGTAATTTCAGTTGTATAAGTACCTGCACCTGGGTGTCAGGCTGGATCCCCCATTTACACTTAAAGCCAAGGTGCTGTTCCTGAACATAGAGAGTCGCACAAACATACACACAAAATTCAAGCTTTCGCAACAAACTGTTGCCTCATCAGGAAAGAGGGAAGGAGAGGGAAAGACGAAAGGATGTGGGTTTTAAGGGAGAGGGT
Source organism: Schistocerca cancellata (assembly GCF_023864275.1). Lineage (NCBI taxonomy): Eukaryota > Metazoa > Arthropoda > Insecta > Orthoptera > Acrididae > Schistocerca > Schistocerca cancellata. Next base: position 28,021,660 of record NC_064635.1, read on the forward strand.
AAGGAGTCATTCCAGTCCCAGGAGCGGAAAGACTTACCTTAGGGGGGAAAAAAGGACGGGTATACACTCTCTCTCGCGTGCGCGCGCGCGCGCGCACACATATCCATCCACACATATACAGACACAAGCAGACATATTTAAAGACCATGTTTGCGGAGGGAATGTAAATAAAACCTAATGGGGTCGTTTGTGGGGGTGTTGTGAGGATGACATGGTATTAGAAGGTGGAAAGTTTAACATGAGGTTGAAATGAAAAAGAAAGATAGAAATATATGGGGAGAGATAAAGGTGAACTAGAAAGCAACTGGTGATCTGGTATGAAAAAAGGCGAAAAAGTGTTGGTTAAGTTGATCCTGTGGTGAACTTGGGTTGGTAGACAGCGATGTGCATAAAGGTTAGGTGGTTGTGTTGCCGCTAAATCACGTTAAAGGATGGAGAAATTCGGGAAAATTTCGAAAAAACGTATTAAAAGGAGTGGTGTTGTGGTGAAAGATTACGAAAATGGGGCTAACAATTGTAGAAATAATGATGTTAAAACCTGTGGGGAGCGGCTAAAATGATCAGTGATGTGCGAAAAATGGAAGTGGAAATAAAGTTAAAGTTATTAGAACTAGCCGAAATGGTTGTTTAATACGTGAAAGCAGCTGTTATTGAACTAGAAACGGTGGATTTTATAGCAGCGGTAGTGTTGAAAGCAGAAAATAAAATTTTTTGGTTATGGTTTGGAAGTGGGTTACGTATTATTGAGCATATATAGGCGGGATAAAATTGTATAGTAGATTACGGTAAAAGGGGAAGGTGAATACAAAGTGAAACTACTGGTAAAAACAGAAAGAGAAAATAAAGAGAAATAAGACGACAGGAAAGATTTCGAAATGCAAAGGCGACAATAACAAACGTAATTGTTGGGTTCAAATTAATGATATGGTTATAATAGAAGGAAACATTCCACGTAGGAAAACTATACCTAAAAACAAAGATGATGTGACTTACCAAATGAAAGTGCTGGCAGGTCGACAGACACACAAACATACACACAAAATTCAAGCTTTCGCAACAAACTGTTGCCTCATCAGGAAAGAGGGAAGGATAGGGAAAGACGAAAGGATGTGGGTTTTAAGGGAGAGGGTAAGGAGTCATTCCAGTCCCGGGAGCGGAAAGACTTACCTTATGGGGAAAAAGGACGGGTATACACTCGCGCGCGCACACAGACACATATCCATCCACACATATACAGACACAAGCAGACATATTTAAAGACAAAGAGTCTTTGTCTTTAAATATGTCTGCTTGTGTCTGTATATGTGTGGATGGATATGTGTGTGTGTGCGAGTGTATACCCGTCCTTTTTCGCCATAAGGTAAGTCTTTCCGCTCCCGGGACTGGAATGACTCCTTACCCTCTCCCTTAAAACCCACATCCTTTCGTCTTTCCCTATCCTTCCCTCTTTCCTGATGAGGCAACAGTTTGTTGCGAAAGCTTGAATTTTGTGTGTATGTTTGTGTTCGTTTGTGTGTCTGTCGACCTGCCAGCACTTTCATTTGGTGAGTCACATCATCTTTGTTTATATGCTAATTGCTTTATAGATTGCTGATAAAGTCCCACTGTCATTTTGAAAAATCTCAACTAGGAAACTAAAATATTATGAGGAGGATAGATTGCTACTTGCAATTTAGGGGAGATGTTGAGTTGCAGGCAGGCATACTTTTTAGCTTTTGGCCAAGAGGTTCACTTATGAAGTAGAAACACTTGTACCGCTCAGGCACATGACCACTGTCTGTGACCACTGTGGATAGATTGAGTCATAACTGTGCCTGATGGGAGCAGCAATTTTGTGAGGGTGTTTGCAGGTAAGGAGGCAGCATGAGGTGGGGAAGGGGGAGAACAGGGTGGGGTGGGGGCAGCTATAGTGCTGCTTGTGAATGTATGCAGTGGCGTGGGGGGGGGGGGGGGCAGGATAGGGCTACTAAGTGCAATTGTGAAGTTTGGAGGGGGGTGGGGATGGAGAAGGGAAAAGGGCTAGTGGGCACATTGGTCAAATAAAAGGCTGTGTTGTGCTGGAGTGGGAATAGGAGGAGGGAGAGGTAACTGAAAGACAGGGACTAGTGAAACGTGGAAACTATTAGAGACAGAGCATTGTGGCTTGCTGTAAAATGTTTAGTAGCTGTCAAAGTTCCTCTTGGTTTTACCAGAATTTAAATATGTGTCCCACTCGTCGCTTGTTGCACGTCAATGCGATATTAGAGTGCTGCCCATATATGGGTGAGCACTGAAACATTAGCAGTTCTGATTGCTTCATTCATTCTTGCACGGAGGACAGCTATGTTGTTGTCTGGCGTTCTGCACGCGTGGTCCTTGATGTAACCCCAAAAAAAATGTCTGGTGGCGGGTTGTTGGGAGTGAGTGGAGGTCCTGCTATTCAAACATCATGGCCCATCCATTTTATGGACAATCGATCTTGCTTCCTGCAATTCACATGATGCACGATGAATTTACTTTTGTGTGCTGTGTTGAAATGGAGCTTGCACTCTGTCAGTGCATGCTTGAGATATGGGGATGGGGGACGTCGACTTTGAAGGAGGCCTTAGACATTACCTGCCTCCTAAGTTCTTGAACTGTCTTATTAGACTAGTTTTTGGTAGTGGTTCCCTCCCATACTGTTGTCAATAATTCAACAATATGGTATTCACAGATTTGGAGTCTGCGTACCACATGACACATTGTGCCTTCTCATGTTCTGTTACCATTTTTAAGGAGTCCACACCAAATCTTTAACAGACAAAGAAACAAAAACCTCTTTTTAAGCTCCTAAACATTTTACAGCCAATCATGTTTCTAATAGATCGCAGGTTATGATTTTTTTGAAATAATAGGACTTTATGGATGCCCTGTATATTAGTACTTTTGTTAGACTGCTTCTTTAATAACACAGATCCTTACTATTTTGAAATAACCAGAAACAAAGATTTCTGGAGGTGGCTACCTCTGGCCGTTAAAGTGCTCTGGAGATTTAGTGAGTAACTCAAACATTACTCCTGGAGAACACTGTAAGTTCATCAGACTAGTAAACACTCGAATATGGACCACTCTGTCAGTGCTCACACTACTGTCAGTTTGCTCACGGAATATGCAATGTGTGATCAAAAGGACAATGAAGACAGCACCACATTAGGGAAGTAGACATACTCATCTGTGAGCCAAATGGTTATGGCAGGGAATAACAGTCCAAACCATTGTCAAGAAAATTGCTAAGTATTCCAGATTGTCATAAATAAGTCCACCAAAGATCACAAAGTACACATCAGGGCGCTGAGACGAGTGAGACCTGATGCTGTGGGCAGGCTTCAGACATGTTGCTGTTGTTCACCCACATTACCTGGTGTTGGCAGATATATAACTCCATGCCACACCTGGCCAACTCACTAGACATAAGTGTAGTCATATCGATTGATGCATAACTATTCAGATTTTTTGTTAATTACAATATTTCATAATATTTAACAGTCAAAATGATGTTGATAAATGGAAACTGCACTAGAGTGTTTACTCACGTAAGGCAGCTGTGGTTCTGCTGACTTTTGTTTAGCAAATACAGAATTCCACTATAAAGTTTACTTGAGTGAAGCATGCTTATTTCATTATATTTTTTATTTCAGAACTGTGTCATACTGGTTTAGGAAACACTTACGCTTATAGGATTATGCCATCTCCTTCCACAATATAGACATCAGAGCACCAGTATTACGCAAAATACTGTATGAATGTGAACAGTTTCAGTTTGAACATACATGGCACATTATTGAGCTGTACAATATAGAATACAAGAAGTGTTTTTACCTACTGTGTCGTGAGATGTCACCAGTAGCAAAACATGCTCTGGAAAATGAGCACCCGATTGCTTATGACGCAGCAGCTTTCATTAAATGGAAAAAATGGTTTGTGAGATAGTGTCCTAAAAAAAAAGCATCAGAGTTAAAGTTTCTGAAACTCCCTCAATAAATCCTGCAGCTGGTTGAAGAGGGTGTGGCAGTCTTGCAATGAAAACTTTGCCTTACATGGCCTCAATGATGTGTCGGGCAGTAGCACTGCTGCCTAAGGTCAGCAGCAACATTTCGTGACAGTCATCACTTGACAATGGCCGAGGAGCACTCAGCTGAAAGCTCATGGCTTTCTAACTATTTGACACAGCTAAAAGCTTAGGAGAATTTTATCAGTACACATCACTGTGAAGCCATATATTTGTACCTATTTCATAACTTTTTGGATGACTAATTGGAAATAACACATTTTAGCACTCTTAGAACTGCCATTTAATCCTTTTCCATCTACATTGTACACATTTTGATGATTTGAGAAATATTTTGTGCTAATCAAACTGCCTCGTGTCTGTCCACAGGTTCACAAAGCATGAGGACAAGCTAATAAAAATGTATATGGAGACGAAGGGAAAAAATAAGTACAAGGAACTTGCAAAAATCCTTGGTAGGGATAGGATGTCAGTCTACAGGAGGTGTGTGCTTCTGGCGAAGAATGGAGAAATTCCAGGTAAGATTCTCTTGCTGTTCACTTGTTGCCTTTATCCAGTAAGGTGTTGGGCAGATTACATGTATGGTGACCTGTCACTTCTCTAGTAGAAAAAAATTGATGTTCTAGTAGTAGCAGTCTTCAGTCCAAAAAGGGCTTGATGCAGCTGTCCATACCGGTCAAACCTGTGTAAGTCTCTTCATCTTAGAGTAGCTACTGCAGCCTACATCCTTTTGAACCCGCTTACTGTATTCATCTCTTGGTCTCCCTCTACAATTTTTATGCTGTACATTTCCCACCAATACAAAATTGACAATTCCTTGATGCCTCAGGATGTGTCCTCTCAACCAGTCACTTGTACTACTCAAGTAGTGGCACAAATTTCTTCTTTCCCCAATTCAGTTCAGTACCTCATTTGTTATTGAATATTCCCATCTAATCTTCAACATTCTTCTGTAGCACCACATGACAAAAGCTGCTTCTATCTTTTTGTCTAAACTGCTTATTGTACGCATTTCACTTCCATACAAGACTACACACCAGACAAATACCTTCACAAAAGAGTTTTTAATATGTAAACTTGCGTTAGATATTAACAAATCCTTGTTTTTCAGATTTTTTTTCCTTCTATAGTCAATCTACATTTTATATCCTCTCTTCTTGGGCTATCTTCGATTACTTTGTTGCCCAAATAGCACAAGTCATCTACTACTTTCTATTTTTTCCCATTCCAGTTTCCTCAGCATCACCCGATTTAATCAGACAACATTCTGTTACCCTTGTTTTACTTTTACTGAATTTGTTTTACAATCTCTCCTCAAGACACTATCCACTATTATGTAAACTGAATGTGGATGGGAGGAAAGGAAAGAGAAGCAACTAATGTCAGCTGCATCGGGGCTTTATACAGTGTCAGAAGCAATGAGTGAAAATTGGAGCTCGACCAGGACTTGAACCCAGGATCTCCTGCTTACTAGGCAGATGAGTTAACGATTGCACCACCCAGACAGTGTTTGTTGCCCCCTGTTAGCTCACAGTGCTTTGGTGAGTTCGTGCTTGGCTACCGTGGGCCCTTAGCCTTTGAAGCACGTCTTCCCTTTCTGTGCTGCGTATCCATCCTCTTGCTCTTCTTTTTCCCCTCCTTGGGGAACTTGTCTTGGATATTTTCAGGAATGCTTGTTGCACTTTAGATAGCCTGGCATTGCAACAGTCCCTCATATGTTTTTCTTTCTTTCTTTCTTTCTTTCTTCATTCTCCATCTTCTCCCCTTTCTATGCTTTGGCATTTGAGGTTTCTCTTTGTTTCTGCTTCCTCCCTTTGCACTCCTGAAAGCGGTCCCACATATTTGACGCGTAACAGGTGACTGGGTAATGCGTAATTCTCAACCACAAGTAGACAGTTAGGGTTTGCACGTACACCCTGGTAAAGACCAGGCCGATGCTGGGTGATTGTCTGAGCTGTGTGATGAAAATAATGAGGTGGCACATAAGTCTACAGTTTTTTTGCATTATGAAGATAGCATTGCTGACAGACTTTCTCCTGTTCTGCAGAAACATAGTTTGAAGTGTGTTTTCTGACCACCAATTAAGATTAGAGGCCTTTAAGGTTCTGTAAAGGATGATCTCAGTTTATGTTAGGTGGCTGTCTATCATATTCTTGCAGTGTTGGCATGTCACGACATTGGTCAGACCATCAGGACCGTGGAGGTCCAGTGTATTGTTTCTAAGTGCCACACACACTGAAAACAACCGAGAAAATCTGCTATTGTAGTACATTGCATTGGTACCAGACATCTTATGGAATATAATAGAGTTCCTGTTATGCACTTCCGGTTGCTGGGACAGAGTTGTTAAGGATGCAGTTGAGAGTGAGTTAGCAAGGAATCTTGTAAATAGAGGTGGAGGTTTTTGCCCAATTTCTGCTCATTGTCCTGCTCTTTCTCTGTCCATACAGAGGGTAAAGTTAATTCCACTCCCTCACACATTGGTAGTTGATATTAGCTATCAATAACTTTTGATTCTGGATCTATCTTGCGTGTGCAGGTGCTAGTTATTTAGGTTTTGTGGTGGTGCTAGTAGTTCACTGTGCGCGCCTGCGCCCGTGTTGTGTGTTACGGTTCTTAGTTGGAATAGCCGTATCTACTGAGGGCTTAAATTTCCTCACTCACTGCTCTCTTATTGTATTTATGCCTTGATTGTGGTGATGTGTACCTGTTGAAATGTCAGCAGTTGTTGTAAATATCACCTGGCTACTGTCCCATAAGTTATTTAAACATTTTATATGTTGGCAGAAACTAAAACACTTAGTGACTTTTCTTTTCCATCCAATACTTAATCTGTGTCATTTGCCACCACTACCCCTCCCATTATTGATGAAACTGTATTTTTGTTTTTCAGAAAAAATTGTTTGGACGTACGAAAAGGTGGAGGAAATGGTGCGTCTGCTGGTAACTGTCTGTGGTGTTGACCATGTGGAGGAATTTCGTGGACATCTGAATATCAAACATCAATTTTGGGATCTTGTTGGCATTCGTATGGGTTTACCGAAAGCTCGTCTAGTTCGCTTCTGGAGGTGCAAGCTATATACACAGATTTTTGCAAAGAGACCCATCACTCGTAATGGTGTATCCATTCACATAATTAATTGGTAAGCTGCACATATGCGAGAAAAGTATGTTTTTTGTATATTTCAGTTTGAATTTTACTCAGTCTCAGTTGTTATGCCTTAGCATTTTATATCCATCTACAGAGGATCCCTTATGGAGAGGTGTTTGGCTTCAAGGTATGACTTCAGCATAATGTGATGTGCTGTTCATTGAAGTGTTTCCCCATTAGTCTACATCCATACGTAGATGTGATGTCACTTAATCTTGAGATTCAAGTGCATTTGGCTGTGTCTATGACAGTAGAAAGCCACAGTCCAACCACCTATCCTTCCCCTTCTCCACATCACCTCATCCTCCTACAGCTCCCTCTGCTCTTCTGAAGGGATCTTCTGCAGATGGAAACAAAACATTGGAAATTTCAAGTGCATCTATAGTACATTAGTAAGAAAATCACACAAGCCCCATCCAGAAAGGAAGTTCTGTAGGCACCTGTCATAGTGTGGCACATGCCTTTGTATGCTTTCCTCATAGAACATTGCATTGTGTGTGTCAGCCTTGTGATAATGTCAGACAATGGAAAGACTAGAATGAAATAGTAACATTATGAAGAGGATGGGTCGCTACTCACCACATAGAGGTGGCATTGAGTTGCGGACAGACACAATCAAAAGACTGCAAGCCTTCTTTGGAAATAAAAAGCACACTCACATTCCACATTCCCACAATTGACACACACACACACACACACACACACACACACACACACACACACACACACACGGCCAGTCTCCGGGCACTGTGGCCGGACTGTGACTGTGTCTGCTGCGAGCAGCAGTCTAAGGTGGCTAGGGAGACGGCGTGGGTTGGGGAGGTATAGGAAGCTAGAGGTGACAGGAGGTGTTATGCTACCTGCGAGAGCATGAAAGGATGTGGTGTAGACAGGATAGGGCTGTTAGTTGCCCCCCATTTGGGATTCTGTGTTGGGGAGGTGGGGGGGGGGGGAGCAGGAAAGGGATGAGTGGATGCATTGGCATAATATAAGGTGTGTGTAATGATGGAGGAGAGCAGGGAAGGGGAGCTGGAGGACTGGGGGTAGCGAAGGTCGATGCGAGGGGGATTATAGGAATGAATGATATACTGTAGGGCAAGTTCCCACCTGCACAGTTCTGAAAAGCTGGTGTTGGTAGATAGGATCCAGATGGCACATGTTGTGAATCAGTCATTGCAGTGAAGTACATTGTGTTGGGCAGGATGTTCAGCAACTGGATGGACCAGCTGCCTTGTAACTGCAATTTCGATGTGACCATTCGTGTAGACAGACAGCTTGTTAGTTGTCATGCTCACATGAAAAGCAGCACAATGATTGCAGCTTAGTTTGTAGATCATATGGCTGCTTTTAGGGGGAGTTCGGCTTGTGATGGGAGAGAAGATTCCTGTGAGTGGACTGGAGTAGGTGCTAGTGGGACAATGTGTGGGGGACAGGTCTGGCATCTACATCTGTTGCAGGTGTATGAGCTATGAGACAAGGGTTTGGGAGCAGCAGTGAAGTCGGGATGGCCAAGGATGTTCCATAGGTGCCATTGTGGAGGGAATGGGAAGAGTAGAGGGTAGGATATTCCTCATTTCAGGGCATGACGGGAGGTAGCTGAAACTCTAGTGGAGAATGTGATTCCTGGGTGGAACTTGAGTCAAGAGATGAGACAATGGGTATGTGGGAGGAAGGAGGTGACAGGAGAGACAATGCATGGGAGATCTATTTCTTTACAAGGTTTGGTAGGTTATTTTAGTCTGTGTATGTCTCGGTGAGACCTTCGGCATATTTGGAGAGGGACTGCTCATCTCAACAGATGCGATGACCATGGGAATCTAGGCTGTTGTCCTCAGTCCAAAGACTGGTTTGATGCAGCTCTTCATGGTGCTCTGCCCTGTGCAAGCCTCATCACCCCCAAATAACTACTGTGGTCTCCATCTTTCTTAATATGCTTACAGTTTTCATCTGCTGGACTCCCTCTACAATTTTTACCCCATGCACTCCCCTGCAATACTAAATTGGTGGTCCCCTGATGTCTTAGAATGTCCCCTATCAACCAATCCCTGCTTTTGGTGAAGTTGTACCACAGATTTCTCTTCTCCCCAGTTCTATTCAGTACTTTCTCATTAGTTCCCCAAATCTTCAGCATTCTTTTGTAGCACCACATATCGAAAGCTTCTATTCTCATTGTATCTTAACTGTTTATCGTCCGTGTTTCACTTCCATACATGGCTACACTCCAGACAAATTCCTTCAGAAATGACTTCCTACCTTTCATATTTTTCTTTAGTTTCTGTTACTGCTTGCCCAGTGTACAAATTGAACATCATCGGGGTTAGGCTACAGCCCTGTCTCACTCCCTTTTTAACTGTTGCCTCGCTTTCATTCCCCTCGACTCTTACTAGTGCTGTCTGTTTCCTGTACAAGCTGTAAATAGCATTTAGCTCCCTGTATTTTACGCCCTCAGAATTTCAAGTAGAGTATTCCAATCAACATTGTCAAAAGCTTTCTCTAAATTTACAAGTGCTATAAATGTAGATTTGCCTTTCCTTAACCTATATTCTAAGATAAGGATAGGGTCAGTAGTGCCTCGCATATTCCCACATTTCTCTGGAATCCAAACTGACCATCCCCAAGATTGGCTTCTTCCAGTTTTTCTGTTCTTCTGTAAAAAATTTGTCTCTCAAACATCTTGCACACCGGATGTATGAGTTTTGTCATGGGTTTCTGTCCTGTGGCTATCAGTAATTCTGAAGAATATCGTCTACTCCCAGGGCCTACTTTAGACCTAGGTCTTTGAGAGTTCTGTCAAATTCTTCTTGCAGTATCATATCTCCTATCTCATCTTCATGTACATCTACTTCCCTTTCTATAGTATTGCTTTAAAGTTCATCCTACTTGTATAGGCCCTCTGTGTATTTCTTCCAACTTTCAGCTTTCCCTTCATTGCTTAGGACTTGTGTACTATCTGAGCTCTTAGTACTCATACAGCTGCTTCAGTTTTCCTCAGAGGCCTCTTGAATTTTCCTGTAAGCCCTGTTAAACTTTTCCCTAGTGAAATTTACTCCTAAATCCTGACATTTGTCCTCTCATCGCTCCTGCTCAGCAATTTTGCACTTACTGTCGATCTCATTTTTTAAACGTTTGTATTCCCTTTTGCCTGCTTCATTTGCTGCATTTTAAAATTTTCTCTTTTCATCAATTAAATTCAATCTCTCTCATGTTATTTCTGATGTGATTTCTTGGGATGGAGTGGGTGGCAGCTGTCACAGTGGAGGGTATTGCTGGTGTTTGGTAGGTTTGATGGAGATGGAGGTGCTGATGTAGCCATCCTTGAGGTGGTCAGCATTGAGGAAGGTAAATAAATGTAAATGTTGGGTGGCTAGGGTCTCCCTTTGGGCAGACTGTTCACCGGGTGCAAATCTTTCGATTTGATGCCACTTCGGTGACTTGCGCGTCAATGGGGATGAAATAATGATGATTAGGACAACACAACAACCGGTCCCTAAGCGGAGAAAATCTCCGACCTAGCCGGGGATCGAACCTGGGCCCTTAGGATTGACATTCTGTGGGCCCTTAAGATTGACATTCTGTCGCACTGACCACCCAGCTACCAGGGGCGGGTGTTGAGGAAGGTAACTTGCTGGGTTACGGAGGACCAGGCAAAGCTAATGGCGGAGAAGGTATTGTGGTTTTGGAGGAATGTGGATAGGGTGTCTTCACCGTCAGTCGAGATCACAAAGATATAATCAGTGAGTGCAAACCAGGTGAGGAGTGTGGGATTCTGGAGGGTTGGGAAGGATTCCTCTAGATAGCCTGTGAATAGGGTGGCATAGCATGGTGCCATGTGAGTGCTCATTACTGTACCATAGATTTGTTAGTAAGTGATGCCTTCAAAGGAGAAGTAATTGTGAGTGAAATTAAAGTTGGTCATGCTGACCAGGAAGGACGTTATAGGTTTGGAGACAGTCGGTTGTTGGGAAAAGTAGTGTTCAACAGCAGCAAGGCCATGGGCATTGGGGATGTTAGTGTAGAGGGAGGCGGAATCAGGAGTAATGAGAAGGCCGCTGAGTGGTAAGGGAACAGAAACTGTGGCATCTTATATACACTGTGATCAAAAGTATCCGCACGTGTGGCTGAAAAGGACTTTAAAGTTCGTGGTGCCCTCCATCGGTAATGCTGGAATCCAGTATGGTGTTGGCCCACCCTGAGCCTTGATGACAGCTTGCACTCTCGCAGGCATACATTCAATCAGGTGCTGGAAGGTTTCTTGGGAAATGGCAGCCCATTCTTCATGGAGTGCTGGAGTGTTGCACTGAGCAGAGGTATCAATGTCGGTTGGTGAGGCCTGGTACAAAGCTGGCGTCCCAAAAAAATCCCAAAGGTGTTCTATAGGATTCAGGTCAGGACTCTGTGCAGACCAGTCCATTACAGGGATGTTATTGTCATGTAACCACTCCACCAAATGCCATGCATCATGAACATGTGCTCGATCATGGCAAAAGATGCATTCGCCATCCCTGAATTGCTCTTCAACAGTGAGAGGCAAGAAGGTGCTTAAAACATCAATGTAGGCCTGTGCTGTGATAGTGCCACGCAAAACATTAAGGGCTGCAAGCCCCCTCCATGAAAAACACAACCACAGCATAACACCACCGCCTCCAAATTCTACTTTTGGCACTACACACGCTGGCAGGTGACATTCACCGGGCATTCGCCATACACACACCCTGCCATTGGATCGTCACATTGTGTTCCGTGATTCATCACTCCACACAACATTTTTCCCCTGTTTAATTGTCCAATGTTTACGCTCCTTACACGAAGCAAGGTGTCGTTTGGCATTTAGCGGCGTGATGTGTGGCTTATGAGCAGCTGCTCAACCATGAAATCAAAGTTTTCTCACCTCCTGACTGTCACAGTACTTGCAGTGGATTCTGATGCAGTTTGGAATTCTTGTCTGATGGTCTGTATAGACGTCTGCCTATTACACATTACGACACTCTTAATCTGTTGACAGTCTCTGTCAGCCGACAGATAAGGTCAGCCTGTACACTTTTGTGCTGTACGTGTCCCTTCATAATTCCACTTCACTGTCACATCGAAAACAGACCTAGGGATATTTAGGAGTGCGGAAATCTCCGTGTACAGTCATATGACCCAAGTGACACCCAGTCATCTGACCACATTTGAAGTTCGTGGGTTCTGCGGAGCTCCCAATTCTGCTCTCACTATGCCTAGTGACTACTGAGGTCACTGATATGGAGTACCTGGAAGTAGGTGGCAGTACAATGCACCTAATACGAAAAACAAATGTTTCTGGGGGGTGTCCGGACACTTTTGATCACATTGCGTAGGAAGGTAGCTTATGGGTAATAGGCTGAAGGTGTTGGTTTAAGAGAGCAGAGATTCTTTCTGAGGGGGGCACAGTAACCAGCCACAATAGGCATCCTGGGTGGTTGTGTTATAGACCGAGGACAGCATGCAGAAGATAAGAGTGTGGGGAGCGGTAGGGGTGGGGGAAGGGAGAGGGAGGTGGGGAGGGGGGGGCGGAAGTTCTGGGATGAGCATAAGGGTTTGAAAAGGGACTGGAGATCCTGCTGTATTTCTGGATTTGGATCACTGGGGCACAAACTGGTGGAGATCAGTTTTTAGGTGGTGGAGTGCAGTTCTTTCTGCAAATTTAAGATTGGTTTCCATTTTGAGGGATTTGGGGATCGTGGTGAGGCAAGGTTGTAGGCTAGGAAATTCTGGAAAGCTAATGGGGATTGTTCAGTGGCAGGAGGGTGAATCACAGTATGATGGCGGAGTGAAGTGAGTCAGGCAGGGTTCAATATTGTATTTGGATCAAGTCCAATTGGTAGAGTTGGTGATGAAAAATGTACCCTCTGTAGGAATTAGGAGGAGGAGGGTGGGTTTTATCCAAGGTCCTTCTGAACTGAATTTGGGTGTGGGACAAAAGTTGAGACTTTTGGAAAGGGCTGATACTTCTGCGGGACCGAGACTTTTGGAAGACAGGCTCATGACTGTGTTTCAGGTTTATTTAGATTCTGGATTCTCTCTGGTGGTGGGATGGAATTTCTGCTATATTATAAAAAAGATGCTGTAACTTACCAAACGAGAAAGCGCTGGTATGTTGATAGACACAATAAAAAAAAGCACACACACACAAATTTCAAGCTTTCGCAACCCAAGGTTGCTTCATCAGGAAAGAGGGAAGGAGAGGTAAAGACGGAAGGATGTGGATTTTAAGGGAGAGGGTAAGGAGTCATTCCAATCTCGGGAGCGGAAAGACTTAAATTATAGGGGGGGAAGGAGAGGTATACACTCGCTCGCGCGCACACACACACACATCCATCAGCACATATACAGACACAGGCGGACATATGTAATTGCAAAGGGCTGCGAAAGCTTGAAATCTCTTTGCATTTACATATGTCTGCCTGTATCTGTATATGTGCAGATGGATATGTGTGTGAGTGTATACCTAAGGTAAGTATACCTAAGGTAAGTCTTTCCGGTCCCGGGATTGGAATGACTCCTTACCCTCTCCCTTAAAACCCACATCCTTCTGTCTTTACCTCTTCTTCCCTCTTTCCTGATGAAGCAACCTTGGGTTGCGAAAGCTTGAAATTTGTGTGTGTGTGTGTGTGTGTGTGTGTGTGTGTGTGTGTGTGTGTGTGTGTGTTTGTGTGTTTTTTACTGTAACAAGTTTTTTGAACTCATCGTTATTGAAATTTTTGACCACCAAGAAACTTCTTCATGTGCAGAAAGAGAAGGAAGTTGCTAGGGGTAAGATCAGAGCTGTATGGGAGGGGGAGTCAAACTGGTTCCAGCCAAAGTTCTGCAAGAGGTGATGTCTTGTCAGCAGTGAGAGTTCCAGCCACTCGTGCTGGCGAAACGTCAGAAAAATCATTAGATGAACGTCGGCTGAAGAACCCGAGACAGAAGCCAATAGGCAGTTTGTCAACAAGTGGCCACGAAAGCCTTCCAGAGTGCTGATAGTCATCTGTAGCCAAGCATGTAGCGCTTAACTCCTATGAACAGCATCCCCTTTCTATGTCCGTTGTCTCCTCACCCCCCTCTCTGTCCACCATCTACTATATCCATCTCAACCTTACCCCACCCTCTCACAGGTCGATGTTGATGGGACATTAAACCTTAATCTTCCTTCTTTTTTCTCCCAGCTGTGCCCATGCCCACTTGTAGCCCTTGCAAAACAGGTCAGTAAAACAGGTCAATACTGCTGACACAACACACCTGTTATGCAAGGTAGCATGCACATCAGGTGCTAGTAAACCTTTTCTTGCCCCCCTGATATATAGGCTGCCCTGCAAAGCATGTCAGTAAAGCAAGCTGATACTATTCCCACACAACATGCCTGTCATACAGGGCAGTCTATTTTTATTTATTTATTTATTTATTTATTTTTTTTTTTTTTTTGCCCACATCTCTGCTTCTGTCAGAGCTAAGAGGTTATAAACCCCACATTGCTGATACTTACGAAGTTTTCTGTTTGTGTGCCAAATTTGGTTGAAACCGATCCAGGGGCTTATGAGGAGACCCGAAACACATTTACCAGAATAAAAATGTTGTTTATTATCAATTAATATCTGATACGTAAATGTGAAATGTCTTATTTTTAAATGAAGAAAATATATACACAGCCTGACAAAGTGAAGCACCCCAAAGACATTGTCAGATAGTATTGTAACTTTGTACACATACACTCATCATTGGGTATGTAAATCATTAGAGCTGCAATCCCCTGGGACGTGTAGAACAGTCACAATAATGCATTAGTGTTAGTATTGCTAGCCAGGCCTGGTAGGGTATACAGTGATAAGCCAAAACATTATGATCACTGCCCACCGCAACACTTGAATCTGCCTGATGGCATTGCAGGCACGTGACATGGTAACAAAAGTATGTAAAGCGGGCAGGCACAGATGGGATCACTCAAGGGAAGATATGGGCTCCAAATGGGGAAATCCATTGAGATAAGCTATTTTGACAAAGGGCAGATTATTATTACGCAGAGCCTCTGAACGAGTATCTCGAAAATGGTGAATCTGGTCAAATGTTCACATGCTACTATCATAAGCATCTATAGAAAGAGGTAGGAGGACAGTGAAACTACCATTAGGCTCTAAATGGTTGGACGTCCACGACTCTTCACAGAATGTGGAGTTCGGAGGCTTGTCTGCTCTGTTAAGTAGGATAGATGATCTGCGGCATCTCTGCCGAAAGAGCACAATACTGGTGTATGCACAACTGTTTCGCAGAATACTGTTCACCGTCATAGTTGAACACGGGGATCAACAGCGTACCATCCCCTAAGCGTTCACATGTCGACCCAGCGACATTGTCATTTATGATTGCAGTGGGCATGGGACCATCAGGATTTGACCATCAATTGGTGTAAACATGTTGTCTCTTCAAGTGAATCACATTTGTGCTACACTACGTTGATGGTCGTCTCCAAAAACGGCGTCATCGAGGTGAACAGCAGCTCGATATGTGCGGCACACTACACGGACGCAGGCTGCTGGGAGCAGTATTATGCTATGAAACACATTTTTCTGTGCTTGCATGGGACCAGCTGACAGCTGCGAACCACCTGCATCCCTTCATGCTTGATGTCTTTACCGATGTCAATGTCGTCTTTCAGCAGTACAAGTGTGTGTGTCTTATTTCAGCAGTACAAGTGTGTGTGTCTTATAGCCAGAACTGTGCTACAGCAGCTTGAGGAGCATTGTAGTGAACTCACAGTGATGTCTCAGTGACCAAATTCACCTAAAGTAAATCCTGTGGAACCCAGCCAGATTGCTGTCAGGTGCCGTCACTGAATACGCAAATCAGTGGACCATTATTTACACGAATTACACTACCTGTGCATAGGCATATAATGCAAAATACCTGCAGGAACCTACCAACAAACTGCCGGATTCCTGATATGCAGAGTCAGTTATATATTTCATTCCAGAGATGGACAAACACGCTATTAAGTAGGTGGTCAAAATGTTTTGCCTCGTCAGTGTATAAGTTGTAGTATAAGTTGTATGGAATGCATCAGATGTTGAATGGTCACTGTCAAGGACACATGTGTGCCACATACTCGTGTGAGACAATGTTATTGACACATGAGAGTTTGAAAGGACCTTAAGCACTTTGTGACACTTTCGCGTCTGCCTGACATCCGAAAACAAGTAATGGACTCCTCAAAACATTCTACATCGTCCCACACCACTGGTTGGAGATAAGCAGCTGCGGGACAAGGGCAGTGTTCTTCCTTACTTTGGCTGGCATTAAGATCGCGACACAAAGGGCACCGTTTGGAATAGTGGCATGAGTGGGAAGAATGGACTGCTGATGAATGGCATTGCATTGTGCTCAATGATGTGTCGCAGTTCTGCACTGCACTGGATTACCAGTCAGCATAGCAGCGACATTGACAGGTCTCATTCTTCCAGTGTTTTGAAGAGGACCAGCATTGTTAGTCTTTGACACCACAATTGTTAGTCGTGGGCATCCTGTGTCCTGATGTTGGCTCTGCCATTTTTCAACAGGACAATGATAGTCCATATGTGGCATATATATGTATGAACTGTCTATATAATATTGAGGTACTCCCTTAGCCAGCAAGATCTCCTTATTTGTCCCCTAATAGAACGTGCGAGACCAGCTCAGAGGTAAACTCCATCTTCATTCCTGTATGTCATGACAATTTATAACAGCTGTGAGTCCAATTACTTCATGACACTCCCCCTAACTGAATCTTAACATGCATCCAGGTGAGAGGGGGTGCTACATCGTACTGAGAAGTGGGCTCATACTGCAAGTTCTTTGTAAATTTGACTAAGTTTTGTAACCACTAAAGTAGTGTCATATATCCTCTACACTCATGTTTCTTGATTCCGTTTCCTCCTAACCTTTTTGGGTGCTTACTCGTTTTGGTTGTCAATTAATGTCAGTAGTACTGCTCAATCACGAGCATTAAAGTATTTCATTTTCTTTTTGATGATCTGCATTTTTATTCCAGATTTAAATTTATTGCTAATACTTGCATTTTCATGTGATTGGTAATTATAAATGAAAAGCATTTTTCTTGTAAAACATACTTTTCAAATTTGTCATTTATTGTTTCCATTTGATAATAAATGTAGAATTCAAATAAAAGATTAAAAATCAGTAAGAATCAGACAGGCAACTGATTACAAGATTTGTCTACAGCTGTATTCCACAATCGACATTATGATGTGTTTCAGGGGTATTTCTTTTACCAGTGTCTGTTCTCTCTTTTCTTTTTCTATTCACAAATAGAGCATGGGAAAAATGATTGTTAGTAAAGCTTGTAGAGCTCAGACTTTTCATGGTGGTCATTTCACGATTTGTAGGTGGGAGGAAAAACATTAATGTTCTTTTAAAATACAAACAGTAAACCTCTCCGAAATGGACAATGCTTCTTTTTTAGTGTCTGCTGCTGGAGTATGTTGAGTAATGCACTCATGCAGAGTAAACAGTCCCATGATGAATGGCACCACATTTTTGTGGTGGTGTCCACAGACTGAGATTTTGTGTAAAAATTGGTACCTCACGATGGCACCACAAGTAAAGACAGCTGGTGACAGACGCGTCAGTGAATCGGAGGCATCAGTGTAGACATTCCTCCATTTATTTTCTTGCACTGCCACAGCCGGAGAGTTATTCATGTCGCAGCACTGTGCCGCTCATCCAGTCTCTATGTAATCAGTGACTGCTTGTAATCATTGCTTACAACAACAGCGATCTGGCTGTGTGCTAATAGAGCAGTTACTCAGAACTTTATATCAAGTTATAGACAATTGTACTATGGTGTGAACTAACATTCTGCTTTGAACAAAGTACTAAATGTTGTCTGTGAGAACAATAATGGTTTCCAAAAAGTATTTGCAATGCTAAATATTTTTGATAAATGACTAATGATGTGTGTGTGTGTGTGTGTGTGTGTGTGTGTGTGTGTGTGTGAGAGAGAGAGAGAGAGAGAGAGAGAGAGAGAGAGAGAGAGAGGTTGCACGGACCTGCGATGGTTCTTGTGTCTGCTAGACGTCCTCTTCTGTTAATCCACCTGGTAAGGGTACAGAGTCAGTCAAATAAATGTTTGGAAAGACATTCTTTCGTGGATGAGTCAAATTTCCGTAAGATTCCTTTAATGAATCTCAGCCTGGCATCTGCTTTTCCTAAAATTCCTTTTATGTGGTCATTCCTGTTGAGGTCGCCTCAGATGGTAACTCCTAGGTATTTTATAGTAATTACTGTTCCAGCAATTTGTCACAAATAGTGTACTAAACATTTCTGGAATGGAACTCCAAGTTTAAAGAGCACCAGCTGACAGTAAGCAGGAGCAAAACTGTAGAAATGGTTATGAGCAGGGTATCTGCCCAAGGCAACATGATTAGAGTTGGAGAGAAAATTGAATGTGTGGACACTTTCAGTTATCTAGGAAGTAGAATAACAAGAAATGGAACTGCCAGACAAGAAGTAGAAAACATTTTAAGAAAGGGCTCTAATTTTTTTCAGCAAGTGCAGAACCTTGTATGGGACAAGGAGTTCCTATGAGAACCAAATGTATCATTTTTAAAACATTATCTCCAACCGTTTGTGCCATACAGCTTGGAGTTCTATGTAAATAATTAACAAGGCAGGTTTGAGCAAGTCATAGCCACATGAAATGAAGTTTCTGTGATCAACCTTACAAAAGTATAAATAAAATAACATTAGGAATAAAAGCATTAGAGGATCTATCAGTGACTGAGAAACAGAGTGCTGCAACCCTCCCCCCCCCCCCCCCCCAATCCCACCACCACCACCACCACCACCACCACCACCACCACCACCTGTCTGGGGCTTAAGGATCTTTCATGGTCCAACCCCTCTTTCCCCCCCTTTTCTACATCTACATGATTACTCTGCAATTCACATTTAAGTGCTTGGCAGAGGGTTCATCGAACCACAATCATACTATCTCCATACCATTCCACTCCCGAACAGCGCATGGGAAAAACGAACACCTAAACCTTTCTGTTTGAGCTCTGATTTCTCTTATTTTATTTTGATGATCAACCCTACCTATGTAGGTTGGGCTCAACAAAATATTTTCGCATTCAGAAGAGAAAGTTGGTGACTGAAATTTCGCAACAAGACAAAAAAGTCTTCCATCCCAACTCACGTATCATATCTGCCACACACTCTCCCCTATTACGTGATAATACAAAACGAGCTGCCCTTTTTTGCACCCTTTCGATGTCCTCCGTCAGTCCCACCTGGTAAGGATCCCACACCGCACAGCAATATTCTAACAGAGGACCAACGAGTGTAGTGTAAGCTGTCTCATTAGTGGACTTGTTGCATATTCTAAGTGTCCTGCCAATGAAACGCAACCTTTGGCTCGCCTTCCCCACAATATTATCTATGTGGTCTTTCCAGCTGAAGTTGTTCGTAATTTTTACACCCAAGTACTTAGTTGAATTGACAGCCTTGAGAATTGTACTATTTATCGAGTAATCGAATTCCAACGGATTTCTTTTGGATCTCATGTGGATCACCTCACACTTTTCGTTATTTAGCGTCAACTGCCACCTGCCACACCATACAGCAATCTTTTCTAAATCGCTTTGCAACTGATACTGGTCTTCGGATGACCTTACTAGACGGTAAATTACAGCATCATCTGCAAACAACCTAAGAGAACTGCTCAGATTGACACCCAGGTCATTTATATAGATCAGGAACAGCAGAGGTCCCAGGACGCTTCCCTGGGGAACACCTGATATCACTTCAGTTTTACTCGATGATTTGCCGTCTATTACTACGAACTGTGACCTTCCTGACAGG
Organism: Schistocerca cancellata; assembly: GCF_023864275.1. Taxonomy (NCBI): domain Eukaryota; kingdom Metazoa; phylum Arthropoda; class Insecta; order Orthoptera; family Acrididae; genus Schistocerca; species Schistocerca cancellata. The sequence continues at coordinate 28,041,693 of NC_064635.1, forward strand.
AAATCACGAATCCAGTCGCACAACTGAGACGATACACCATAGGCCCGCAGCTTGATTAGAAGTCGTTTGTGAGGAACGGTGTCAAAAGCTTTCCGGAAATCTCGAAATACGGTATCAACTTGAGATCCCCTGTTGATAGCGGCCATTACTTCGTGCGTTGCACAAGAACAATGTTTTCTGAAACCATGCTGATTAAGTATCAATAGATCGTTCTCTTCGAGGTGATCCATAATGTTTGAATACAGTATATGCTCCAAAACCCTTACTGCAAACCGACGTCAATGATATAGGTCTGTATTTCGATGGATTACTCCTACTGCCCTTCTTAAACACTGGTGCGACCTGTGCAATTTTCCAATCTGTAGGTACAGATCTATCGGTGAGCAAGCGGTTGTATATGATTGCTAAGTAGGGAGCTATTGTATCAGCGTAATCTGAAAGGAACCTAATTGGTATACAATCTGGACCTGAAGACTTGCCCGTATCAAGCGATTTGAGTTGCTTCGCAACTTCCTTAGATTGGCCTGGCTATCCTCCTGGTTTCTGGTTTTCTTTCCAGTTTTTATTCCTTTTGATATTCTTTTTCACCTTTCCTTTTTGACGGTTTTGGTCCCCCTTTGGGGTTTGACCATCTCTTCTAAATTTTCTCTCTGTAGTGTGGACAAACTGCGGAAGAGCTGCTGCTTCCATCTTTCCCTTGACCCCATTGTCCTTTAATGCTGTATAGCCAGCATGGTAGCCAGACTGTGAGGTGGTGTTCTTATGTACTCTCTTGGTTGAGCACCCGGACAATATAGGGATCAGACTTCTGATATCTCCCCATGTATGCCTGGCAGCGGTTGCTTGTCATTCTGGTGCATCGGAACAACTGGCAATGGCTGCTGTGCCTGGTGGCCCTTGTTGTTTCTGGATGGCACCCATAGGGAGAGCTGCTGATTGGAGTGGATGGTATCAGGGCAGACACATTGCATATGTAACACATTAAGCTTCAAAAAACTGGTTTTGTCTCTACTGCAGTCTGTTTTGTTGGCAGTGGATCTTTCAGTGCTGCGTCTAATACTCTTCCCTTCCCTGGCTATGTCTTGGAAGGAGAGCAGGGCTCACTGGCTTGAAGTGCACCCCCTTTCCCCACGACGTGGTGTGCAGCAGGACTGCCGGGGACACTTTCACTGCCCCGTGATGGAAAACATTCAAGACAAGTTTGGTGAAGTGGACTCTGAGTTAGATACGGTGGAGTTTGGTGTTGATCAAGCCTTTGCTCATCTTGGCGACTGTGATGTAAAATTTACAATCCTCACACCAGTCACAAAGAGTAATCACAAGAAAACGCAAACACAGACTTGTAGTTCACAAAGATTTATTACTCATATCCCCAAAAACAGTTTTAAAAAATCTTTTACAAAACTGGCCTTCCAATAGCCACCAGTAACAAATATAATTAAAAACCTTATTCAGTCTTTACAACAGTATATGGAATGAAAAAAATAAAGATCCTTCCTTTTAACTAAATAACAAATAGCCCCAGATAAATATAGATGACAAGCATAATTGCCCACAAATTTAACAGGAATTTACTGGGACTAAATGCCCATTGGTAAAACAAGCAACACTACAGAATATTAAATAACAAATTTTAAGTAAAAGATCAAATTCCCCAATGGGAACTTTAGTACAATGGAATTCCACCAGTTATATAGTGACTTATTCCACTGAAGTCACTCATGAAATCCCTTTCAAGTTTAACAATATTTAGGCAGAAAAGACAGTTATCTTAATAGTCAGTTTAAGTTCCATGCAACAGCGGGCACAACCCCAGCGGATGACCACCCTAATACAAGAGTGAGCGAACTACCATACTTGGAATGGGACGCATCTTGGCACAGCCCAAACATTTTAACGAGAAGAATCTCCAAATAATTACAAGAGGGAATACTTAACTTCTGTCAACAACTGTGGTGAGCAGCGACTGACAGGATACAGTCCAGTAGCGCCGAGCGTTTCCAAAATGTAGCTGGCCGAGCTAACTGCCGGACTTACGTCAATAAAAGTGCCACCCCTTGTATTAGTCAATCTGGAACTGATTGTGCCTGCTGCTCATAGTACACTTTAACATATGCCAACCCCTTTAAATTTAATACCCTTAACACATGCAAGACCTCAAACAAATAGCATGGAAACTTATTCACTTCTTACAGCTCGTAATTCTTTACTTTTACAGGCAGGCGTCAATAAAAGGCATCAAGTCTGCCTAACCAAGATCATAAAAACCCATAATACAAGACACCTAAGTCACAGCCCCTTCAAATGGACACCACAGAATAAATCATAAGTTACTCAAGTAAAATTAAAAGCACACTGTCTTTAACACTAAACATGGCCTGTGCACTATCCTAGAATGACTCATGCAGCCTTAGCACTACTCACGCTTAGTGCTCTCGTCACAATGAAATGGTACTTACTTCCTGGACATGCATCATACAACGGACAGACGTCTGCGATGTAGATGAGCAATTATGCACGTCTACCTGATGATTGTTCTTGATCAAGGGAATGACCTGCACATTTTTCCAATTGCTAGCTACCTTCCATTGCTCCAGCAACCATGTTAAATTACTGGCAGAAGGGGACTGAAGTCTATCTCATAATCTCTGTATAACCCCACATGTGTCTCATCCGATCCAGTTGTCTTTCCTCTGCTGGACAGTTTTAGCTGATTTCCTATTCTGCAATTACTTACCTCAATATCTGACTGATTTCATATGGTACTCCATCTGATAGCAGTCCTGTTAATAAGTGTTGATCTGGTACTGACTAATATACTTCCAAGAAGTCCAAAAATAATTAATGCACTTTATAACCTTCAACCACGGCTTCATGATATTGTGTGAGAAAAGAGCGAGTTGGGTTTTGCATGACAGATGTTGGCAGAATCCAGTTGAATGCAATGAACAACAGAAACAATTTCAGTTGAAATCAGCTTCTCAAGTACACCATAACCTATTGTATTACAAACATACCAGAAACATGAATTGTACATTAAGAAGGTAAATTTTATGTTACTTAATTTGTAATTTGGAAGTCTGTATTGTGCTAATAAAAGAAAATTATTTTTGCTCACTTCTGTTTACTAAAATTTCTATCTTCACTGAAATTGCTTGCATACAGTGCATTATCTCTTGTTGGAAGGGCAATAAACGAGGTACTTCTCCAGATTTTTCTTCGGTTGTTGAATGTCACCAATCAAAAGAATTAATTTGTAGGAGTAAAACTGTCTTTCCACATCAGAGGATGTTGATGGTGAAAATTTTAGGAGATGAAATGTTGTCCAGTGGACTGTCTTCTTCTCCTCCACTGATAATACAGCAAATAGTAGCAAAAGTTGACTTGTCTGGATTTCTAACTAAAACAGTGTCAGACTCATTCACTACCTTGTGGTCAAATCACCTCTAATGTCTGTCACTTTGCATTTGAAATTTCAACAATTTCTAATGATTTCTGCAAAGGTAACAAGATAGACTCTAATTCTTTAAAGTTGTTAGCAAGGAAGCTGAAAATGCTATTGTTGTATACCAGAGCATTATTGTTTTAAGTTCAGTGAAAGCATTTTTTGCCTTTTGTACTGGAACTGAAGATCCTTTTGAAAGTAATCATCAAGCATTGATTACATGGCGTGCAAAAGTTCATTATAAAAACCAACAGCTTTGATCCACATATCCCATTTCATTTGGACAGTCATTTGGGACAACACTAAATTTAGCGCTAGTGAAACATGATGGGGGGGCTTTGAGATACATTCATACTGTATGAAAGTACTTTATTTACTTCTGTGGTAAGTCAGATGTGGATATTTTTCCAAGGGACTGGCCTCTTGAGAGACTCTGGGGAAATATGAACAAGGGTAAAAAACCAATAATATATAATTTCATGCAGTATATGTAAAACATGTAATCGTACAGAAATATAAAAAATATGTAACATTACAATGAAATATTTCAGTGCTAGCAACATAATACGTAAACATTTACATTTTTCATATATGCAGGAACGAAGGAAAAGAACGTGTAATTACATAAAAATCTGGGCTTTACTAATGACCTTGTCACAGAAGTTAAACCCTAATCTTTTTCTTTTTATTTTAGGAAGAGTACTGATCCCTCTGTACTAGTGATCTCACTTTAAGCTCCTGTAAATTCTCTCTAATTAATTTTGGGCTTCTTCATTCAACTGTGCAATAGCTGATTTCTTACCCTGCCAGAGTGAGTACAGTGTTTCAAAAGTACTGAGACTTCGTTGGAACTAAAACCCTCTGCTACCTTGCATATACCTCTTAAGACAATAAAGAAACGCACCAAGAATGAATTATCTGAATGGTTCAAAAAATTGGTAGATCTGATATACAAGTACAACCAAACAAACGATTACAATGACAGAAAAATTTGATGGCGTATTCAAGGGAGAGAGTTTCACAAATTGAGGAAGTCAGTAACTCATTGGTCCACCTATGGTCCTCACACAAGCAGTTATCTGGTTTGGCATTGATTGGTAAAGTTGTTGGAAGTATTCGTGAGGGATATTGTGCCAAATTCTGTCCAGTTTGGTGTGTTAGATCATCAAATTTCTGAGCTGGTTGGATGGCCCTGCCCATAATGCCCTGAAAGTTCTCAGTTTGGAAGAGATCCGGCAACCCCACGGTAGGGATTCACAAGCACAAAGACAAGCAGTAGAAACTCTTGCTTTGTGCATGCAAGTAGGCATTATCTTGCTGAACTGTAAATCCAGATTGGCTTGCCGTGAAGGGCAACAAAAGAGTTAGTAGCATATTGTCAGTGTATTGCTGTGCTGTAAAGATGCTGCTGATAACAGAGGGATCCTGCTGTGAAATGAAATGGCTCCCCAGACCATCTCTCGTGATTGTTGGGCTGTATGACAGGTGAGTCAGGTTGGTATCCCACTGCTGTCTGGCATGTCTCCAGACACGTCTTTGGCCTGGAATCTTATTGACTGCAGTAGGATTGTCTTCAGTGATGAGTCTTGCATCAAATTGATCCCCAGTGATCAGCAAAGACTTCTCTGAAGATGCCCTGGACAGCTGTGGGGTAACAAACAGGCTGTCACCTACCGTACGGACCAACAACCAGGAATGGTGATCTTGGATGCTATTTCTTTTCGTAGCAGGACCCCTTTGGATGTCATCCGTGGCACTGCTACAACACAGCAGTATGTCGATGATATTCTGTGCCCCGCTTCGTTACCCTTCCCATCCTGGGCTTACATTTCGGTAAGGTAATGCCCTCCCCCACATAGCAAGACCTTCTACTGCTTGTCTTCATGCATGCCAATTAGCAGTTAAGAACTTCAGGGGCGTTATGGACATTGTTGTCCAACTAGCTTGGGATTTTGATGATCTAATGCACCAATTGGACAGAATTTGGCATGATAACCAACAGGAGAACACCAAACTACTGTATCAATGGCAAGCCAAATACTTGTATGCATAAGGGCCAGAGGTGGACCAATGCCTTACTGATTTGTTCGATTTGTGAAGCTCTTTCTCCTGAATAAATTGTCAATTTTTTCTAAAACCAATAATTTGTTTGTCTGTACATGTACATCAGATCTGCAGATTTCTGTCCTATATGGATAATTCCTTCATGGTCTCATTTTTTCTCGGTGTATTTGCTGGGAGGTTAGTTCACCATCATTTGGTATTCTCGAACTGAGATTGTATTGGGAGGGATTAGTTTCTTAATGTTGAGTGATTTTGTACATGCAGTGTAAAGTGAATTTTTAAAGTTATATTAAAATGTAACCTGTTTTACATGATAAGCTTTTGGTACTCTTAACATACAACTGCTTTCCAGGTTAAGGAAAGCCAAGATAAAGTACTGGCAGAACATAAGGTGGAAAGAAATTGGAAAGGCATACGATGAAGGTGTCACAGGAGAGTTCCTTGCAGTGATTTTCTACTCTCTAGTGCAACGTAGGGTGCCAAAGCAATATTGGCACAAAGTTAAAGGTATTTTACGCTACTTCTAGAACTTTATGCTTAACAGTCTAATACTTAATAGATGTTCATGAAATGTGAATATCTCAACAACTCAGTAGTAAATATATTGTATTTTCATTGCAGTGATTGAATGTACAGGTGGTGTTATTATACATAAGTATGTACCATGAAATGGGTATCCGATTGTTCATTTATTCCACTCACAGTTAAGACATTTCCGATAAGCATAACTCGTACCTTGTAGGAGCCATCTTACCATCCATAAGAATGACAGAAAATGCCAGGGATGGTTCTATTTGACTAAACTGTGCCAACTGTGTCTGTATTACGTTAATTATACCTGCACGGGTTTCTTACAGTGTAACAAGTCATTCATAATATTTGTCACATTATGTGAATGTTTGCTAGATATATAACTGCCAACAGCAGTGAAAGAGAAGAAGGAGAAATCTCAGAAGGCTAGTCCAGTAACCCTGAAGATGCCAGATCTCCCCATTACAGTCAAAGTATTGAAGAGGGGGGGCAGCACTCACTTTTCATTGGAGGACACTCTGTAAAACAGATAATAGGGTGCAGCAGAAAAAAGGGCTAACTACATCTAAAAATTAAAAAAGGATAAAAGGAATTGACAAAGGCAGCTGGCAAAGGAGGTAGGTTTGAGGGTCCTTCAGATCCAGCATGTGGCAGGAGATGTCCCAACTTAACTGCCCTGCCCCAAACCCAAAAGTAGCTTAAAACATTATGTATGAGAATGAAAACCACTTTTCTTGGAAAAAAACTAAGAACCAGTTCAACTATCTGAAGTTTTTGCCAACATGAGAGGTAGAGAATCCAGATAGCCAAGCTTAGTGTGAAGAACCAGGAGGAGGGGGCATTCCACCAAGGAATGAGCTGCTGTCTGCAAGGCTCCATAACCACAAAATGTGGTTGATACATTACATAAGTTAAAACTATGAACTAATCTGATATGATTAATGGAGAACGGTATAGGGCGGTGGATTTCTCCTGAGAGGAATGGAACGCCATGCGGCAGTAATCTCCTTGATAGTGTGTAGTGTATTAGAGCAGACAGTAGCCTAGTAAATGTTGTTCAAGGTCAGAGTGAGAAGAGGTGCTATTTGCACCCACAAATCTGCACTTCAGATTATCAAAGTGAATGTTTGGTAAGTAACTGCTTCTCTAGCCAAACGGTCAGCCAGTGTGCTCTCCAGAATATCCACATGCCTTGCACTCTGAACCAGTGTTAATTGCTGTTGTTCTATCCCCACTGTGACTGACAGTGATAAACAACCAATGGAAAATCCAGGATGGAAAGTAACAGTATTATGAGAAGGAAAGTTGCTACTCACCATATAGCGGATATGCTGAGTCACAGATAGACACAACAAAAAGACTTTCACAAATAAAGCTTTCGGCCATTGGCCTTCATCAACAATACACACACACACACACACACACACACTGCAACCAGTGCATCATGGGAGTGGCGCCATGGTGGGGGTAAGGAGGAGGCTGGGGTGGGAAGGGGAGGGATAGTATGGTGGGGCTTATGGACAGGTTAGACGGAGGGCAGGGGAGAGGAGGGGGGGAGGTAGTGGAAAAGGTGAGAAATAAAGAGACTGTATGTGGTGGTTGAATGACGGCTGTGTATTGCTAGAATGGGAGCAGGGAAGGGGCTGGATGGATGAGGACAGTGACTAACAAAAGTTGAGGCCAGGAGGGTTACGGGAACGTAGGATGTATTAAAGGGAAAGTTCCCACTTGTGCAGTTCAGAAAAAGCTGGTGTTGGTGGGAAGGATCAGTATGGCACAGGCTGTGAAGCAGTCATTGAAATAAGAATATCATGTTTGGCAGCGTGTTCAGCAACAGGGTGGTCCACTTGCTTCTTGGTCACAGTTTGTCAGTGGCCATTCATGTGGACAGACAACTACTTCCTTCCCCCCTTCCCCCCTCCCCACCTCTCCTCTGCCCTCTGTCTAATCTGCAGCACTTCACTGTCCACCACCCCCACCATACTATCCCCCCCCTCCCCACTCCAACCTCCTCCTTACCCCCACCCAGTCGCCACTCCCATGATGCACTGGTGCTGATGGTCGCAGTGTAGTTGCAATTGCCTGAGACAGCAGTCGTGTGTGTGTGTGTGTGTGTGTGTGTGTGTGTGTGTGTGTGTGTGTGTTGTTGACGAAGGCGAATGGTCGAAAGCTGTAATTGTGATAGTCTTTTTGTTGTGCCCATCTGCAACTCTGCATCGCTGCTATGTGGTGAGTAGCAACTGTCCTCCTCATATTATTGAGACGGTGATATACAGTGATCCTGATGCATGACCTGTTCCCCCAGCCCTTTCACACCTAATCAGGGTACGATTAACATGGCAGTAAATGGAGTTGTAGTGGATGTTACTGTCAATTGCTCTGTGATGTATGTCACTCTCCGAGAAATACAATTCAGATTACCATTCCCCCACCGAGATTACCAAATCTACTGGTCCTGAGAGAACATCTCCAGGGGTCTGTGGATTACTTCGCACAGATGTCGGCGAGTTTATTCCCCTCTGTACTGTTTTGGAAGCAAAAGCAATTCAAGTGCAGATGAACCCAGTGGTCACCATATGTATGTTTGTTTATCTCCAGGTCAGGAACTTACTTTGAGAAGATTACCTCAGTCCAACTCCCTTGCCTGCCTGCCTCTCCCTGTTTCCCTTACTTGGGGACTTCAGTGTGCACCATTGCCTGTGGCGATGTACAACATTGTCTGATAGGAGCTTCCTGAATGACCAGCTTCTTACTGACCGTGATAAATTATTGGGAGGAAAAAAAGTATGCCACACCATTTTATTGACAAGTGATGACAGATAGGTCATCATTATAGGACTATATAACAACAAATTCAGACTTGCTTCTCAATAAAGGGTTTACAGTCACATTAGTACACAGTTTACACCCCTCTGGTAGCAACCAGGCATGTATTCTCACATGCAAATGATAAGAAAGGTTGTTCCAAGAATCTCGTGCCTTTTTTTGCTGTTCAGATGTGGAGAATGTGTAAGTTACTTGTTCACAGTGTACCACATGTGTTCAATTGGTTAGAGAGCTGTTGATCTTGCTGGCTAGGGTAATTGTTTTACACCACAAAGAGCACTTTGCATCACAGCAACTATGATGAACATTTGTTGCACTTCTGGAAATGCACATTACCTTCTTGCTAAAGAAATGACAGTAGCACCAAACAGCCTGTGCAATTTAGTGGACACTTATTGCTTTACCCTGCAGAAACACCAGAAGTGGCTGCAAGCTGCAACTTGTGTCCCCACCACGTCAATCCTGGGGTGGAACCTGTGTGTCTCGAATAAGCATCGCACCAGGTGTGTGCCATAAACATGTGCATCCATCACTCACGTACAGGCAGAGCCTACTCTCATCACTGATGAAAACAGAATGCCATTCCACTATCCAGTCAACTCTTTCATGACATCATTATAACCACACTTGGTAGTGTGGTGATGTAAGTGCTACCCTGGCCAGAGGCACACATGATGTTAGTGCTGCAGCAAGCATATGGTTCCCAATGTTCCCCCGTGACACAACAGATGCCACATGTGGCTGGATTTTGGCCCTGAGTGTTCAGTCGGCCACTGCTGCTCACGTAATACAGTGGTCTTGATGTGTGCATATACTATGCAGGCACCCAGTGTGTAGTATGTGGTTGTGGAAATGTTGGGAAGACCACTGCTAAAAACAATGAAGTACCACTGATACATTTTGCCCAATATGTACAGCATTCTGTCAGTACGTCTGTCAAGCTTCCCACAGGCCCACAGTGCGACCGCATTCAAATGACAGAAGTCATTCAACAGAAGTATGTACATGTTGGTCGGAAATGGTTGTAGGTTTTCAGCAATTTCTGTAAATCACTTCAGGTAACTGCCAGGATGGTTCCTTTGGAAGGGCACAGCCACTTTCCTTCTCCATCCTTCCCTAATTGGAGTCGCTTGTGCTCCATCTGTAATTTCCTTATTGTCGACAGGACATTAAACACTAATCTCCTCCTCCTCAGTGACAGTACTCCTACCCTCTTCAGTGGAGCCCGTGGCCTCTGACATTTTTGTGCCAGTCATCATTTTCTGGTGATACTGTTACTTCCTTGTCACTGCTTGATGGATCAGTTACCACATTGGGGTCTTTGAAGAGCCATGTGGCAGTTGTATTGCATTGCTGTCACCTTTATCCCCTCTCTCCGATTGCACTGACAGGGTTGTGGGAGAAATTTCTGACTCGATCACTGTCTTCATTGGATCTGCTATTCCCCTTTCGACAGGCTCCTCTCCACTGCCAGTCAGTTGGAGCCGTGGTAGACCAGAAGACATTGCAACAACTATACTTGTTTGTTGAATGGTCGTGCGACATTTCGAGTGATACTCTTCACAGACCATCCTCACCACTTATCAGCAGTTCTCCACTAAGGCTTGCTATCTAACTAAATGCAGTAACAAGGCATGCTGGGAGCACTACATCTCTTCCTTGGAATGTGCGCCTCTTCATCCCAAAGTTCCATAGCCTGTAGAGCTGCTTTTCTGGGTCTCCTCCTTCAGAGTGGCATTTGTATTGATGCATTGGTTCTTGCTGTACAGCTTTCGACCCTCTTGGCCACATCGTCAATGTCCACTTCTAACAGGCTATCTTTCAAATGCGTAGAAGACAAGTTGAAGACATCTCCCTATCCTTAACACCACCCCTCCCCTCTCCTCTGTCATGTCGACTTATATAATGAACCTATTACTGACTGGGAACTGCTTCAGGCTGTTGACTCATCACACACAGTATGGCCCAAGACCTTGATTAAATTCATAATCAGATGATCCAATGCATGAACGGTACTCAGGGTCTTCAACCATATTTGGATAGAGGGTGTTTTGCCTTCACAGTGACGAGATAGTGTCTTCATCTCTGTTCTTAAACAGCAGAAACCCTCATGTCCGTTGACAGATAGCAACTGATGAGCCTCACTGTGTTGTGCCAGCTTTGTGAAAGGATGGTAGCCCAATGAATATGCTGGGTTCTCGAATTGAGACCTTTTCCAATTATCTCCCACGAAAATGCAAGTCTATCACTCTCTCATATAATACACTTGTCAACTTGGAAGAACTTCTGGAACTCACTTTTCATTATGGGATTCAGCTCCTTCAGTGATTCTTTTTGTCTCATCAGTGATGGCAAAACTATGTCCTTCCGTGGTTCTCTTTAGCAATGTCCAGCAAATACAGTGGCTGAGGCAGTGTAATGGTTTCCTTTTTTGCCAGAAAAAGATTATGAACAACTGTTGATGTGTAAGCGGGAGCATTATCGTGATGTAATTTTCACGAGTGGTTTTACCACAAGTCTGGTCATTTTTGTCAGATTGCCTCGTGCAGATGGCACATAATCTCCAGATAATATTCCTTACTGACTGTTCAGCCATAAGACAGGGGCTTGTGATGCACTATCCCATTGTAATTGAAGTAAACGGTGAAAAGAACCTTCACATGTGATCGTACTTGTCGAACTTTTTTGGTCTTGACACTTCAGGCAGTTACCACTTGTAAACTCTTGTCATCCTCATAGTAGATTCGCCGAAAGCCACAGCCAACATTTTGAATGTGGTGCTGCGCTTTATTCCATTTTTCAAGCAAAATTTAATGCAAATTCTTTCAGCCATCTTCTTCAAAAGTAAAAATTCTATGAGCACTCAAAAACACACACAACCTTTGTGGCTGTCATCACATTGAAAATTGAGTATTTAAAGCCCATTAAACTAAAAAATTCCCATTATTTTTTGATGATACCTATATTCTGAGCCAGAACTCTGCTTACTGTTTCCGAGTTTTGTCATGATATGACAATGTTTGTGAGGCTTGTGGCACAGTGGCTATGAAATTATTGGGTCCAGCCTATTATTGTGGAGTAAGAATGGCCACTGGCACCTCCCAGACTAGTCCTGTAAACAGTCTCCTGAAATGGAGATCGTACTTCTTCAATTCCACCGGTAACAATTTCCGCTCACTTACAGAATTAAGACCAATCTGTTTTTGATGACCTGAAGTTTGTCGCCCCCATGCCCTTTCGACGTCAATTCTTCAGGAATAGCAGGATGCTATTGTCATTTCAATGCTCATAAAGCATGGATAGAATGGAATATGCTTTCACATCTCCTGCTGATCAAGAACAACATTTGTTGCCGCGAGCGTGTAGCATTTTTTATTGTGGATGTGATAACCATTAACAGAGCCCTACATTTTATTAACTAGGCCTCCCTAGACTGTGTTTTAATATGTAGTTCCTCAATGAGTAGCCTCCAGGCTATGAATAGATAGTACTCTTGTAATCATGTGTTATCTGCTATTAATGATTTTCTCTAAATCCGTAGTTGGTACAACCTCTTCAGTTGCCTTATTCTGGTTCCCAAGTGGTGTGGATGTCCTGGAGGATTTACCTAGAGAAGCAATCACTTGCCCCAACATCCACTGACAGATTTGTGGGTGCAAACAGCAGCTCTCCTCAGCCAGTGATGGAACAATGTCTAGTGGGCTACTCCCTGCTTTAATAAACTCAGCACTATCAGGCGACCACAGCCTCACGGTGCTCCTTCCATTCCTCCCAGGAGGAATCCACTATTATATGCCACTTCTGCATTGGTCATACAAGATTAACTCATAGTTTTATCTTACGTAATGAATAACCCCCGTTTTGTGGTTATGGAGCCTTGGCGAGAGTAACTCACATAGTAGTGGAATGCCCGCTCCATCTGGCTCTCAACACGAGTTGTGAGCATCTGGGTTCTCTACCTTTAGGCAGACAACTCAGACAGTTGGTCTGAATCTTTGTTTTCTCCAAGAAGAGATTTTCAGTATCAGATATAACGTTTTAAACCACTTTCAAGGTGGGGCTGAGTGGTTAAGATTGGGTTGTCTCTTGCCACATGCTGGGTCTGAATGACCCTCAATGCTACCTCCTCACTCAGCTGCCTTTGTCATACCTGTTTTACACTCTTCTAATTGCTTTTAGGTGCAGTCAGCCCCTTTTCCTACTGCAGCCTATTATCTGTTTCAGAGATTGCCCTCTGATGAATAATGGGTGCTGTTCCACCTCTTAAATGCTTTCAGTATAATGGATCAAGTAGCCGTCGTTGCATGAATAATTCCCACAAGCTCCTGGCTTGACCCACCTACTGACGCGGTTATTTCTCTTGCCTTATCTTATTATTGTCCATTATGTTTGTTAGGCTTCTCACTTCTTCTGTTACAAATGTCCTTTCCACATGGCATTCTTTAACCCTTTAACTGCGGTGGACGAGTTAACACATCGTGCTCTGTCACTTCCCAGATGCTAAGGAAGTCTTTAAATGTGGCCCATGGGATATCCGGAAGTGCTACTGATGTGTTTACACATCCCATTTCATTGACTTCTCACTGCTGCAGAGCTGAAGATGAGTTACTTTCCTGTCTCAGTCAATAAATATCACACAACATATGTGCCTCTTTGTGTGCTACCCTTTGCAAGAAACCTCGTTTTAGCTCGTACATTGCAGTAAATGAAACATAAATAAGATATCGAAACTTTAGTTATAATTGCAAGAAGAAGGAAATCTCATTTTGCTCTCAAGTTATAAGGTTTTGTATCATTAGCACAATCACGCACAGTGTGCCCATTCATGTCCATGCATGTCACAAACCACGTGGTTATAACAATTGTCATACTCTGTAAACGATTCAAGATATTGAAACAGGGTTTTCTTGCAAAAGACAGCACACAATGACGCACATATGTTGTGTAATAAATGCTGAAAACCTATTTATTCAACAACATTGGAAGTAAATCTTCTGCAGCAATGAGAGATTAGCGGCTCGGGATGTGTTCAGATGTCCATTGCACTGTAGAGAAATCCAAGCGGCACACATGTACAAATCCACATCATCTGAGGAAAGTCATAGCAGGACATATATACATTCCCACAACAGTGGAAGGTTAACACCACACAGCAAAGGCCTTCATTTTCTTCTTCTCCATTTTTCTCACACTACATACGAGGGCTGTTCAAAAAGTATTGGACCTTATTCTTTATTGTTGAAACCAACAGTGGTATCAGGGTGCACGTGCTTTCTGTTTGCAGACATACTTAGTGTACATTCCTGATTTTTTACAACTGTGGAAACTACCAGTTGCTGGCTAGCTATTGACTAATGAGCGTGTGTAAGTGGTAGTCCTCGGATATATGTTGTGGAGAAAATAGCAGAAAAAGTGGATCAGTGATATTGCAAGTTTTGTTTAAAGTCTGGTGATTCTGTGGTTGAAACAGTCTGCAAGATTAAAGTATTTGGAGGACGTAGCAATGGGTACCACATAGATGAAAGAGTCGTAAAACCGCTTCAAAGATGGCTGCTCCTCAGGGATGAGTAAAGCACATTCAGGCAGGGCCTCAGCATCTGCAAGTGAGCTTGTTATTAGGCATGTAAGAACTCTGGTGACTCAGGGAAAACCAATAACAATTGGAGAAATTGCAGACAAGTTTAAAGTTAATATTGGATCCATTCATTCCATTTTAACAGAGCATTTGGACTTCAGGAGGTTCTCAGCAAATTCGGTAACAACTGAAGAGAAGAAACTTAGTTTGGAGATCACACCAGATATGCAAGATACTTTGAACAGTAATCCCAACCTTAACACAATGAACACCGGTGATGAACCCTGGGCTTATGGATGTAGCACAGAAACAGAGTAGTTTCAAAGAGATAGAGGGGCTGGCCAGTACTTACCTCAGCTCAGTACAGCCGATAGATACACATAAAACAGAACCGAAAATTTACATTCCTAGCTTTCAGAACAAATGTTCCTTCATCAGGGAGGAGAGAGGGGAAAGAAAGGGAAGAAGGGAAAGGAGATTCAGTTACTCACAACCCAGGCTATGAAGCAACAGGGAAAGGAAAATAGGGAGGGTAGCAAGGATGGATGCATGGTTGTCAGAGGGAAGCCAAAGATATTCTACTGTAAGTACTGTGCCAGCTTCAAACCAAAGAGGATGCATGCAGAAGTATATAGTATAAAGATAAACACAACTATGTAGGATGAAAAGATGCGTGAATGGCTAAAGATGAAAGGGAAAGAGGAGAAGACTGAAGAGTAAATGGGAGTGAGGTTGTTTAATGTAGGTTCAGTCCAGGGGGATGGCGGGATGAGAGGATGTGTTGGAGTGCAAGTTCCCATCTCCGCAGTTCAGAGGGACTGGTGTTGGGTGGGAGAAACCAAATGGCACATACGGTGTAGCAGGTTCCTAGGTCCCTAGAATTATGCTGGAGGGCATGCTCCGCTACTGGGTATTGGGCATCTCCTAGGCGGACAGTTCGTCTGTGTCCGTTCATGCGCTCAGCCAGTTTAGTTGTTGTCATGCCGATGTAAAAGGCTGTGCAGTGCAGGCATGTCAGTTGATAAATGACATGAGTAGTTTCACACGTGGCCCTGCCTTGAATTGTGTATGTTTTACCAGTAGCGGGGCTGGAGTAGGTGGTTGTGGGGGGATGCATGGGGCAGGTTTTGCAGCGGGGTCGGTTACAGGGGTAGGAACCGCTGGGTAGAGAAGGTAGTCTGGGAATATTGTAGGGTTTAACAAGGATGTTACGGAGGTTAGGGGGGCGACGAAAGGCAACTCTGGGTGGTGTGGGGAGAATTTTGTCAAGGGATGATCTCATTTCAGGGGTTGATTTGAGAAAGTCATATCCCTGGCGGAGTAATTTGTTGATGTTTTCGAGGCCAGGATAATATTGGGTGACAAGGGGGATGCTTCTGTGTGGTCTGGGGGTAGGAACATTGTTGTTGGACGGGGAGGAATGTATTGCTCGGGAGATCTGTTTGTGGACAAGGTCTGCAGGATAGTTGCGGGAGAGGAAAGCACTGGTCAGGTTATTGGTGTAATTGTTGAGGGATTCATCACTGGAGCAGATGCGTTTGCCACGAATACCTAGGCTGTAGGGAAGGGAGCGTTTGATGTGGAATGGATGGCAGCTATCGAAGTGAAGGTACTGTTGTTTGTTTGTGGGTTTGATATGGACAGAGGTGTGGATGTGAGCTTCAACAAGATGAAGGTCAACATCCAGGAAGGTGGCTTGGGTTTTGGAGAAGGACCAGGTGAAATTCAGATTCGAAAAGGAGTTGAGGTTATGGAGGAAATTAAGGAGTGTTTCTTCACCATGAGTCCAGACCACAAAGATGTCATCTATAAACCTATACCAGGCCAAGGGAAGCAGCTGTTGGGTCTTCAGGAAAGCCTCCTCCATGCGGCCCATGAAGAGGTTGGCATAGGACGGAGCCATCCTGGTTCCCATGGCCGTTCCCCTGATTTGTTTGTAGATCTGGCCTTCAAAAGTGAAGTAGTTATGGGTGAGGATGAAGTTGGTAAGTGTGATAAGGAACGAGGTTTTTGGAAGATCTTCGGGTGGGCGTTGGGAGAGGTAGTGCTCAAGGGCAGAGAGACCATGGGTATGTGGGATGTTTGTGTAAAGGGATGTAGCATCTATGGTGACAAGAAAGGTTTCAGGTGGGAGAGGCGTGGGAATGGATTTGAGGCGTTCTAGGAAGTGGTTTGTGTCTTTGATGTAGGATGGGAGTCTGCGGGTGATAGGTTGGAGGTGCTGGTCTACCAGAGCTGAGATACGTTCGGTTGGGGCTTTGAAGCCTGCCACAATGGGACGGCCAGGATGGTTCTCTTTGTGGATTTTGGGTAATAGGTAGAAGGTAGGGGTACGTGGCTCAGGTGGAATGAGTAAGTCTATGGAAGGCCTTGTGAGGGACCTTGGATTTTTAGGATTTTTTGCAGCTCAGTCTGGATGGAGGGAATGGGATCCTGGGTAACAGCTTTGTAGGTTGTAGGTTGAGGTGTCGGAGAGTTGACGCAGTCCTTCTGCCACATACTCCACACGGTCAAGTACGACAGTTGTGGAGCGGCTAGGGTGGCTAGTTTGGGTAGTGAAGTGATGTTTCCAGTTGATTTGGGTAGTGAAGTGATGTTTCCAGTTGCATTTGGGTAGTGAAGTGATGTTTCCAGTTGACCCTACTCAATCTCCCCATCCCAGCACATACCCCACACAGACCAAATCTCAACTATAACCACAGTCAAATGCCACATATCACTAGTCCCAATTCAGTCCTAAACCTCTCATCCAGATCCCTCTCTCCTCCAGAGACATCTGTTCTATCAAAAGGCTTAACCTTTAGCCCCACACCTAAATTCAACCACACTGCCCTGGTTAAAGATCTCTTCATAGTTGCTTCATAGCCTGGGTTGTGAGTAACTGAATCTCCTTTCCCTTCTTCCCCCTCTCTCCTCCCTGATGAAGGAACATTTGTTCCGAAAGCTAGGAATGTAAATTTTCGGTTCTGTTTTATGTGTATCTATCGGCTGTACTGAGCTGAGGTAAGTACTGGCCAGCCCCTCTATCTCTTTGTTAGTATTTGTTTCACATCTTTATATGAGATTTTCCATTAATCATTTAAACAGAGTAGTTTATCATCAATGGAAGCACCCATCATCCCTGAGACCGAAAAAAGTGAGGCAAGTCTGCAGCAATGTGAAAGACGTGCTGACTGTATTTTTTGACTCCGGCAGCTTGGTCCATCACGAGTGCACCTCAGAAGGTACAAACATTGATAAGAAGTACTATCAAGGGGTTCTGCATTGCCTTTGTAAAGCAGTGAGAGACAAATGGCTGGACTTTCGGTCAGTGGGTTGTTGGCAAGTACACCATGACAACACACCTGCTCAGTGTTCTCAGTTAGTTAAGAGCCTTTTGGCCACACGCATCATGACTGGTTTGTCATTCTCCCTATTCCTCTGAACTATCTTGGAGTGACTTAAGGGACCAGATTTTTGAGCAGGGAAAGCTTGATGCCAAATTGAATGAAGCAGCTGCGCACAGTACCCTCCAACAATACTTTCACCAGGATAGCAGCATTGGGAGAGGTTTGTAGAAGCTGAAGGGGACTACTTTGAAGCTGACTGGTGTCAAATGATTATCTAAATAAAAGTTGATTTTATAAATAAAAGTTGAATACTCTTTTGATCAGGCCCCATAACTCAGTTTCTGTACAATGTGATGGACCTTCTCAGAAATTTCTTCCTTAAAATTAAGGCTGATGTTAGATACTAGTTGATTTCTTTTAGTCGGGTATGCCCTCTTCACATGTTCTAGTTTGCTTATCATCTCCTCCTTGAGTCTTCCACATGTTATTTTGCTCCCAAGGTGCCCAATTCCTTCACTTCATTTACCTCGTGGTCCCCAATTTTGATGTTAAATTTATCATTAATCCCATTCCTGCTACTTGTCATCACTTTCATTGGTTTCCCCAGTCTCTTTTCTGTGATATGTAGACTGTTCATTTCGTTCAGTGATTCTGTAATTCTTTCTCGCTTCCACTGAGTATAGCTATTTTATCGTTGAATCCTGTCATTGATACCTTTTAACCCTGAATTTTAATCCCACTCCTGAACGTTTCCTTTATTTCTGTCATAGTTTATTCAATGTACAGGTTGAACAGTAAGGGACAAATACTGCATCACAGTCTTTGGCATTTTTACTGTGATAATTTTTTTTATTTTTTTATTTTATTTATTTTTTCTTATTTTTGCAAACATATACACCCCAAGAGAATCGGCAAGTGTGTTCATATTTAAAACAAATCTTATTTATTGTTCAGCCTCAGGTGCACATTTTTAATTAGGATACTGATATGATGATCTGGCAGAGGCAAGATGGGTTGCTGATGCAGCTTCATAGATCTGAAGTTGATCTAAAAACTGAAACACGTCATGTAATTAAAAATGTGCAATTGGGACTGAAGTCGTCGTCATCATCATCATTTCTATCTGAACTTAGAATGTTGCATGAGCTTTCCTCCTCATTGTTTTCTAGTTAATCACCTTGTCAGGATGGTTGTTCTGTGCTGCTGCTGCTGCTGCTGCATTACCAATCCTGTCCAACGTGGTGTAAATTACAGTGAAGCACCCCAAGTTCCTTATTTCTTTGCAGTCACAGAACTGTTGCCTGTCTCCCTGTTCTCTGTTGTGAAGAGGGCAAGGAATATGTCCAGTGATTAAGCACACAATTTCTTTTGTTAGGTCATCCAGGTGCAACAGTCGCTCTGATGCATATGAAAAGTTTAGACATAAAACTGATGATCCTAAAATTCCTCTCACACTGCCGTTCATCTGTTCTCCAGTACTGGAGTTGGACTGCGTAATTGGCATTTACACCTGTTATCACTTTCACTCTCGAGAGTCTGCCTCAACTAAACCAGCAGGGTGCTGCTCTAAAGTGTTCTTGAAAGTCAGTGGGGCAGATCCACGGTAGTGCCAGTAGTGCCTTGTCAGGTGTTGCACCTGAGGCTCCGGTAAGCCTGAGGATTGTGCTTCTCTGTGCTCATCTAAGGATGGACCAGTAGTTCTCGAACTGCAGCCAGCGCACCCACAAACTCCCTGCAAAGCCCGTTATTGAAGATAACTTTGTGGTAAGCATTAATGGCATGTGACGGCAATTTGTAATTTGTGGTGCTGGTTCACACAAACTTGTGCCTAATTTTCATTGTTTCAGTGTCTCAGGTATCTTCAGTTCCTAGAGTGTCTGCATAAAAGCTTCCACGATTGTGTTGGACATACTGTTGAATGGTATGCACAGAAATAAAAAGTAGTTAAAAGCTTACTAATGCCTGCCTGAAAGGCTCTACAAGAGGTCCTATCTTCAGACACCTAACTACTGGACTGCTGCTGTTTCTCCTCTTTGTGGGAAACTGTCAATGAGGTAGTGGTGTATGCAGACAATGCCCTGGAGGGCCGACTTCTTGGGTGAAGCTGCAAGAGGAGGTAATGTGCTCAGGCAGGTGCAGCTGTGATGTTAGAATACTACATTAGCCACGGCAGCACACAAAACCACCTATGTAATACTCAAAGATTATCTCAGACAAGACACACCAGTCAAAATTAATAACACCTCTACAGCAAGGTCGGAAGATATTTCCGAGTCCAGTCGGATGGAAGAGGAGTTTTATGGCACACATTGAGTGAATAGCTCAATGTGTGTCATAAAATTCACCCCCATACCATAACTCCATTTCCTGCGTAATTCACTGCTACCACTACATGTGACACTCCAAACCACTTGTACCCAGTCGTAACTCACTTCCAGTGGTGTCAGTCTTTACACCACCGTGAGCGTTATTTAGCACTGACTGCAGACATGTGTGACTCATGACGAACTGCTCCACCATTCTATCCCATTGCACTGTGCACAGCAGCTGTGCTAGCTGGACTGCTGCCAGTAGTTCCTTCCCCTGATTTTGTGTGATTTTTTGCAACCACTCTTCACGACGCTAGACTGCCCCTGCCGATCAGTATATGAGGTACGCCTGGTCTCGGAATAGCTGTGGTTATTCCTCTGTATTTCGATTTCACAATCGGATCACAGTCAACTTGTGCAGCTTTGGGGGGTCGTAATGCAGTAGACGGTTTGTTATTCGGCTAACATCCGGCGACTAGCCCACGTTCGAAGTTTCTGAGCTCTTATGATTGACCAACTCTACTGTTACTGCTTCTCTAGTGACAACACAGTACTCCCTGCCACCTTTTGTTCTGTCAGGTCCACCTCTCGGGATATATACTGATCAATTGCGCACTATCTACGTGCGTTTTTCTGATCGTATAGTGAAGTTGGATGTATTGCAAAGCAGTGGTCAGTATTTCTACCATTTTATATTCTGAAAGTGCCTGATGCGTGTTTTGTCTTTTGTTCCAGCCACTCTGCACTGTTTGAAGCAGATACTTCCATTACTTGAATGCAGACGAGACAGGAGATTGCAGAGACTGCAATTTGACAGGGACTGTAAGCTCCATTTAGTTCACGATCAGGAAAACTGTGATACAAGTGCCTGTTAAATGATGCTGTTATTGTTTTGTACAAAGTTTTCTACTTATTTATAAAAAAATATTTATATTTTTCAATTGTCAGTTTTTTACTTCTATGTCCGTATCCCTGCTGCAAGTTATTTTCCTGTATTCTTCCATGCTGCCCAAATTCATCTCTCGCACATCAATCAGTTGGTCACAAAGTAATGACAACAGACAATCCGCACTGCATAACAAATAATATTTAAATGATAACTAATTGAAACTATCAGCTGACGACAGGTGTTGTTGACATACCTTGAAGGGGACGGCTTACCGGAATTGTCAACTTAAGTGGGCATGAGTAACGAGTGGCTGAGCAAATTATCTGTTGGGAACATTACGTATGTAGATTGTGGACAGTTGGGAATGTGGGTCTTACAGGAAGCATGCTAGGGATAAGTCCTTGCAGTCACGCTATTCATCTGTGTCCTCGGTGGCTCAGATGGATAGTGCGTCTGTCTTGTAAGCAGGAGATCCCGGGTTCGAGTCCTGGCCGGGGCACACGTTTTCAGTTGTCCCCATCGAGATATGTCAACAACACCTGTCGGTAGCTTAGGGTTTCAATTAATTACCATTTATTCTAGAGAAGCTGCACGGTCATCAATGGTATCTGTTCTTTCAAGAACAGTTACTATCTCCGTATATAAATAATATTTATATGCACATTTGGAATTTTTTGGAAACTAGTCACTACAGACACATTAATCAATAAATCATGCCACCCAGTAATCTATAGTAGGTATACTTCCTCTCAGTGATACGGAGAATGATAAATTTTCAACTTGATGAAGATGAGATTATCTAAGGAATAGTAATGGTAGAAAATTTAATCAAGGTGCATTATTCTGAGCCACAGTTAATTAAAGAAATATACAGACAAAAACCAAAAGTTATGCAAAACTACTCCTGAGAAAGAGAGAGCCAAACAAGACTAAATTTGTAGTTTTGCCATATAATGGAAATGTTTCTAATAAGATAGCCAAACTTACAAATATCAAAATGGCATGCACACTGAAAACAATAATGGTAATACTGGAAGAGGTATCACCTATAAATGACGCATTTAATAAGTTAGTCACAGACATAATTAGATGTGATGGCTGTGACAAAATCCACATCGGGCAAATTAGCAGAAACTGTCGGATATATTTTAAAGAGCACATAATCTAATGATAACAATGCAAGCACATAAGAAGAAAATTTCTACTTTTCATTCTTGTGGCTGAGCGGTTCTAGGTGCTTCCGTCTGGAACTGTGCTGCTGCTGTGGTCGCAGGTTCGAATCCTGCCTCGGGCAAGGCTGTGTGTGATGTCCTTCAGGTTAGTTAGGTTTAAGTAGTTCTAAGTCTAGGGGACTGATGACCTCAGATGTTAAGTCCCATAGTGCTTAGATCCATTTGAACCATTTTTTCATTCTTCTTCGGACCTTGCAGGCACCTTTCCACTGTTTAATGGTACTCATATTGACATGGTGGGGTACATGTTTCGATATATTTGCTTTATGTGTTCTTCTTCATTAACTTATACCTGAGCAAGCAAAGTGGTGGAAGTCCAGGATTTAGTTTTTGGAAGACTCGATTTCGAATCACTGTATGATGACCATGATTTACCTACTTCATAGTTTCCCTAAAATGCTTGTAGGAAATATTGTTCTGTCTTGTTTCCAACCATGCCGGATTCCTTCTCCTATGTAAAACAGTAAATGATGTGACTTACAAATATGCATAGGTTGCTGCTCTAAAGACTAAAGCTTGCACGTACACATAGAAAATTATACAGAAGAAACAGTAGGATCCCAAATCATTTACAGACAGATGTAGGTAAGGAGTTTTACAGCACATATTTCCAGAATCTAATACAGATACAAGACATTAACTCCAACTAATCATTTTGTATTTTCAAAGCTTCACTTGTGGAACGATTCAGTATAACTCTTTCAGGTATGATGTTTAAATGTATCACTGCTCAAGTTTCTTTCAAATGGATTGATGAGGTGCAAGATTCCATATTCCTGGATTCCTGTAAAGCATTTGACACGGTGCCACACTGTGCCTGTTAATGAAGGTACAAGCATTTGGAATAGCTTAACAGATATCTGAGTGACTCAGAGGCTTCGTAAGAAAAAGGATCCAATATACTTCTCCCAGCGGCCAGTGTTCATCAGAGACGAGGGTCTCATCAGGAGTGCCACAGCGAAGTTTGTCGGACCAGTGTTATTTTCTATATACATAGATGTTCTGGTGCACAGGTTAAGCAGCAATCTGCAGCTATTTGCAGATGAGTCTGTGGTGTATGGGAAGGTGTCATCATTGAAGAACTGTAGAAGGATACAAATTGTTAGTTGGTACGATGAATGGCAGTTAGCTGTAAATGCAGAAAATGTCAGTTATGGCAGAATTAGGAAAACAAACCCATAACGTTTGAACACAGCTGCATGCAGGAAAACAATACCATAATGTTCGAACGCAGCTGCATGTTAGTCATGTCAATTATCGAGGCATAACATTCCAAAGCAGTATGAAATGGAATGACCGTGTAAGGATTGTAGAAGGGAAAGTGGATGGTCGACTTCCATTTACTGGAAGAATGTTAGGAAAAAGGAGATTGCATATACAATGAAGATTGAAAGAAATGGCATAGGCATGCACGTTCAAATAAAAAGATATATATACAGGCAGAATACGACGCTGCAGTCACCAACGCCTATATAAGACGACAAGCATGTGGCGCAGTTGTTGGATCGGTTACTGCTGCTACAATGGCAGGTTATCAAGATTTAAGTGAGTTTGAATGTAGTGTTATAGTTGGTGCATGAGAGATGGGACATAGCATCTCGTAGGTAGAGAGAAATTGGGGATTCTCCCTTACAACCTTTTCACGAGTGTACCATGAATATCGGGAATCTGGTGAAATGTCAAATCACCGACAGTGCTGTGGCTGGAAAAAGATCCTGCAAGAATGGGACTAATGACTACTGAAGAGAATCGTTCAACATGACAGAAGTGCAACCCTTTCGCAAATTGCTGCAGATTTCAATGCTGGGCTATCAAGTGTGAGCATGCGAACCATTCAATGAATCATCATCGATACGGTCTTTTGGAACTGTACACTTGATGACTACACGACACAAAGCTTTACGCCTTTCCGGGGCCTGTCAACACTGTCATTGGACTGATGAAACATGTTTCTTGATTGGTCAAGTCTCATTTCAAATTGTATCGAGCGTATGGATGTGTATGGGTATGGAGGCAACCTCGTGAATCCATGTACCCTGTGTGTCGGCAGGGGACTGTTCAAACTGGTGGAGGTTCTGTAATGATGTGGGCTGTGTGCAGTTGGAGTGATGTGGAACTCCCGATACATTTAGATATGAACCCGACAGGTGACACATACGTAAGCATCCAGTCTGATACCTGTATCCTTTCGTGTCCTTAGTGCAGCCTGACAGACTTGGGCAATTGCAGCAGGACAATGCAACACCCCACACATCCAGAATTGCTACAGAGTGGCTCCAGAAACTCTCCTCTGCTGGCCACCAGACTCCCCAGACTTGAACATTATTGGGGATATCTGGGATGCCTTGCAATGTGCTGTTCAGAAGAGATCTCCAACTTCTCATACTACTACAGATTTATGGATAGCCCTGAAGGATTCATGGTGTCAGTTCCGCAGCCCTACTTCAGGCAGTAATTGAGTCCATGCCAGGTCATATTGCAGCACTACTGCATGCTCATGGGGGTCCTGCACAGTATTATTCAGGTGTACCAGTTTCTTTGGGTCTTCAGTGTAGAATACTAGAGTGACACGTTGTTGAGTACTGTTAGTGTTTAGGGTCTGCACCAGGTCCGATTAAAGGATGACATCGATGCAATTCAGAGGTGGTCTCATAGGTTTGTTACCATTCAAACAACACACAAATATTATGGAGGTACAATTGGGATTTCCTGGAGGAAAGGTGACATTCTTTTCAATGAGAACTCGTGAGAAAATTTAGAGAACCGGCATTTGAGGTTGACTGCAGAGTGATTCCATTCCTACCAATGTACCTTTTGTGTAAGGATCGCGAAGATAAGATTAGAGGGATTAGGGCTCGCATGGAGGCACACAGACAATCATTATTTTCTTGCTCTATTTGCAAGTAGAACAGGAAAGAAAATGACTAATAGTGATACAGGGTACCCTCTGCTATGCACCATACAGTGGGTTGTGGAGTGTGGATGTAGTAGAGGCATACTAGGGGAATATCAGTGTGGCTTTCGACCAGACAGAGGAACAACTGATCAAATATTTGTGATAAGACAAATGATGAAAAAGTTCTATGAAATGCATTTCCTATTCATAGACTTCAAACAAGCCTTTGACAGCATAAATCGGCAAGAACTATACAGAGTACTGAAAGAAGTTGGTATATGTGCTAAATTACTAAGACTAATCAGAATGACAATTACAGAGACAAGAGGAAAAGTAAAGGTCCTTCGCAGAACAAGTGAAAGCTTTGATCCACAAAAGAAGCACAATATTTATGAAAACTAGCCAGATATGTGCATACACTGATGACATTGCTGTAGCAGGAAGAAATACCAATACACTCCTAGAAACATACCGGGCAATGGAAACAGAAGCCTTAAAAATTGGCCATATAGTAAATGAAAACAGAATAAGATATATGGTAATGACACAATCTGAGGCCAGAGGAACCCCAAAGACCTCAACATCAATGGGAAATGCTTCACAAGAGTGTCCTCTTTTTAACTACTTGGGAGCCGTAATAACAAATGATAACAGTATTGGAAAGGCTATAAGGCAAAGAATACAAGCAGGAAACACAGCTTACTTTGCAAATATGCAACTTTTCAAAAATAGCCTTGTTACAAGAAAAACTAAATTGCTAATATATAATTCCCTAGTCCGCCCAGTTATCACATATGGCTCAGAGGTTTGGACGTTGACAGAAAACGATAAAAATGCATTGAGAGGAAAATACTACGCAAAATCTGTGGGCCAATAAGGGAGGAAGAAGGCTGGAGAATAGGCTACAATGTTGAATTACAAGAGTTAATACGAGGCAGGGACATAGTAAAATTTGTGAAATCACAGCGAATACGATGGCTAGGACACTTGGAGAGAATGGCAGAGGGTAGACCTCTCCCTCATTGAAAACGTCTGGTCACAGGTTACCGAGAGAGACTGGCCTACCGCTGCTTCCAAGCCACAATATTTGATGAACCTTGCTGGGAATGACACCACCGTATCTCTCACCGAGCTCTTGTTCCGCTCAGTGCCCAGCAGGGTTAGAACCACTGTTGCTGCCAGAGTTGGCGGCTGACTGAACATAATTTCACTCCCTGTATATAATCTCAAATCATTTACCAATTTAATGGTGTATTTTTCCTACTATACTGCCTGCACAAATTAACTTATTACTATCCTTCCTAGTACTGTAATTTTAATGGCCGACAATTTACATAAATTTCAACAGGTCCCCTACAAAGTTACCAAAATACACTGCCAAACAAACCCATCTAATCAATTTTATCATGATATTAAGAGGCAGCTCAAAATCGTGATTTTTGAAAGCACAAACCACAGGTCACAACAGCATAAAATGAAAGGTATGATCCATTCAATTAGGCAAAAAGGGAGACCTGGAAGAAGATGGATCGACGAGGTAATAATGGATATCACCAGTATGGGAGTCGAGAGGTGGAAAAGAGCAGCACATAACCGAGAAGTGTGGAGGAAGATTGTTGAAGAAGCCAAGGCTCACCAAGGGCTGTAGCGCTACTGAAGAAGAAGAAGAAGAAGAAGAAGGAGAAGAAGATAATGATGATGTAGAAGAACTAGTAATTCAGCACAAATACACAAAATACAGAACAATTATTGTGAAATCTTTTGATGTGAAAGGTAACAGTCTTTTGTCTACTGTGTATAATAAGATCAAGATGGTAGATTCTAAAATTGCTAAATCCAAAGTAGGCGATTTGGTTATAATGATCGTATGATGTTTTTGGTCAGAATACCCTATCTGGGATTGTTTAGCCAACTAGTCTGACACCATTTCATTCACTTGCACGCCAATGGGCAAATGATCAGGACAATACAATACCAAGTCCCTGAACATACAAAACTGCAGAGTTTATGCTGTTGTGACCTGTGGTTTGTGCTTTCAAAAATCACGATTTTGAGCTGCCTCTTAATATCATGATAAAATTGATTAGATGGGTTTGTTTGGCAGTGTATTTTGGTAACTTTGTAGGGGACCTGTTGAAATTTATGTAAATTGTCGGCCATTAAAATTACAGTACTAGGAAGGATAGTAATAAGTTAATTTGTGCAGGCAGTATAGTAGGAAAAATACACCATTAAATTGGTAAATGATTTGAGATTATATACAGGGAGTGAAATTATGTTCAGTCAGCCGCCAACTCTGGCAGCAACAGTGGTTCTAACTCTGCTGGGCACTGAGCGGAACAAGAGCTCGATGAGAGATACGGTGGTGTCATTCCCAGCAAGGTTCATCAAATATTGTGGCTTGGAAGCAGTGGTAGGCCAGTCTCTCTCGGTAACCTGTGACCAGACGTTTTCAATGAGGGAGAGGTCTGGATAACAGGCTAGCCAGGGCAACAGTTTGACGCCCTCTGTATCATTGAACAGGCATCGTTCAGTATTGTGTTATCTTGTCAATAGGTAAGATTATGGGGACCTAAAAGATGTAGCGTGGCCACTGGCCTTAACGCATTACGGATATAATGGCTGCTGTCAAAAGTTGCTGGCTGTGTGAATCAGGGGTGATTATGGTGCCCCTACCATCACATCAGGTGCTGTAAATGGAGTCTGGCCAATCTACTTCTTGTCAGATCCTTCACATACAGATATGTTCATCGTGGTACTGTTCACGTAACCGGGACCCTTCCAAAAGACACCGTGTCCTGCATGGCCCTTCTGCTGCCACATCTAGGGAAGCTCCAACAGTGGTCATTGTCAACTGTGGTGCTCTAGACTGCTCACACTGTCCCTGTTGATACTTCTAATTGAAAACCAGCCAACTTTCTAACTCAGGATATGCAAATATGGCTGTACAATCCTGTGTGCAGGATTGAAAAATATTCTGTTCTTTATGTGTGTCACAGAGACGTAGTGTGGCTTTGAGTATGGCCATCCTCACCAACCAGTTTTACACTTGCACAACAGTTGTGGTGTCACAATAGATGCGAGCCGTAATACAGCATGTGATAAAATGCATTCTTGATTGGCAACAATCCTGCCATTATTGGATATCGACATGTGCTGATAGCCATTGCTCTTCCTAAATGAGGCACGGCACAATCCTCTCACAAACATTAATATGTGACTTTTGAAGCAAAAATCCAGTGTATAATCTTTCCTTTTATATAGAATACGCACATGTGTCCAGCTTCCTTTTGTGCTGTGGCTATAAAAAACAAAAGTAAGGGATCATTTTTACAAAATCACTAATTTATTCAAAACGGCCTGTGCCTGAATCAATGCACAGCTGAAATCATTTTAAGTGTTTTGAAAGAGTCCCTGTGGTAATCTCTTGGAATTGCCTTTAGTACTGCTGTACAGTTTTCTTGATTGCGTCGTAATGGTGTCCTTTTATTGCCAGGAGTTGGCCGAGGTCAAATCCGGTGAATATCGCGGCTGATCCAGGACTGTGATCCATTTGCTGGCCAAATAATTGAGCAAGATATTTGCTTTGTGGGCTGGGCCGTTGTCGCGGAGGATCGACCAGGAACGAGCCCTTCGGTATTCAGGTCGACTTTGACAAATTCTCGCTTACAAATGCACAGATTTGTTAGTTTTTTTTTTAATTTTATGTATTAATTGCAATTTAATTTAAGTTGTTTTATGAATCTGTTTTTTCGTCCACATTATTTCGATCATTGTATCTATTTTTCATTTTCCTTTAATTTCTCTTTACTTACAAACCCGTCTTTTATATAAATTATCTTCTGCGTTGTTTTGTCCGTACTGCAGTAGTTACTTAGGTTATATTTTAAATGTTTGAGGACGATTACCGTGCAAAAAAATTCCGCATGTGGTAACAAAAATACGTTTTTCACATTACTGCACAGATATAAATAGATTATTTCTTCTCTGTTTCCCGACAGATCGGAATTTTCAAATAATTGAATATCATAATAAATATAATTAAATTCATATTTAAAAAATTCTGATTGTAAAAATAATGGTATAAAGAAAAGCTGAAACAAATGAAAAAGTTAATACGGTAATCAAAATGTGACACAGGAATAGAAATTAAAAAAAATATCGTCGAAATCAGTTAATTGCATAAAAATAACGATTGAAGTAATTTCGATAAAGATTTAAAAATAAAAAAGTAGTGTACATGGACAGATTTGAACCCACAACCTCCTGCACGTGTGCCATCTTATTCATTATACCACGCAAGTAAAGTACGTAATACAACTATTTTAATGCTAATAAGTGCCACACAAAATTTAGTATTATTTTCGTCAGTCGCAAACGAGGGCCCACCAAGGTGAATGGCTGCGACATGTGATACCTGGGATCTTAACCTAAATCACGGTATAGGTAGTTTCAAAAAAATCGATCACACACTGGGAACCCCTCCATGTCAATTCAACAGGCGCCTGCCGCAAATGCGAAAACGGTTAAACGCCCGCGCACAGATTTGTTTGCGGAGGATATGTGGAACTTTCTCAGCCACCGACTACCCATGCTAATACGACGAACGCACGGTATCTGAACGCTAGTGAACTGGTGCGGGATGATGGCTTGCGATACCCATGTACTAAACACAATGCAGCACTATGAATGATCGGACATGCAACCACCTACGTTATTGAGAACCGAGATGCAATGTTCCCCAAATACTTGTCCTACACTGAAGGGGAATGTTTTCGGATGGCGCAGGACGACAATATGCTGCATATCATAATCAGGGAAGCCTCAAAAGTGCGCTCCATTACGTCACGTCATAGATTATCGACGGAGTGTAAACGCAGAAACTGTAGAAGAATCTCTTATATTGCTATAGCTATCTCATGTAAGTGATGCAGAAGTATGAGTAGTAATAAAAGTCGGCAACAAAGGAGAAAGAAGTAAACGGAATCATTTGGAAGATGAAAAACACTCAACAAAGGAAGATTGCTTTTATTTAATTACAAGAAAAAAATCTTTTACTTTCCTCCATAATGTCAGAGTAATACGTGTCTAAATTCAGATCATCATTTATCGTTATAACTTGACGCAGTCGGAAGAACGACGCGATCCTATTTATTACCTCATCTCAATATTATAATCTTATTATCATCTGGATATGCACGTACACAATAAAGGCACCGAAGCCTGGCCAATGAACGCACTTTTGATGAGTGCGTGTGTGTGTGTGTGTGTGTGTGTGTGTGTGTGTGTGTGTGAGAGAGAGAGAGAGAGAGAGAGAGAGAGAGAGAGAGAGAGAGAGAAGGGGCTATATATAAAAGAAAACAGTATACTGCTGGGACCTTGAACCCACTACATCCACCATGGTTCGAATCCTCGTCAGGTTTCTCTTTCATTTTTTAAGCGTCCCTTCCCGACTTTTCGTCATTTATAACCAGGATATCATTTTGTGACATCGCAGTAGCCTGTCACATGAAAATGGGATCCATTAAAGTGCATGAATGTGTCTACAAACCGTGCACTGCACGACAATAACTGGTCATGTCAAGTTCATGTAGGTAGACTTCCCGACGAGGTACAGAAGATGAATACATCGATTTTCTCTTCGTGCTGGGAACATCCGATAACCAAGCTGCTTCGCAGCTCGGGCGTATACTGCAAGGTACCCTCAAAGGAACATCCCGATAAGAATATTTATCGTCGCCTGGAGAAACGCCTTCGGGAACCCGGTAATCTGCGATCGCAGGTAATGCACAGAGGTCGTCGAAGGAATAGACGTACTCCACAGGCAGAGGACGCTATTCTTGAAACCGTGATATTGCAAAGCAGTTATCCTGAAGAGTGGTTTTTGAAGCGTTGCACGATGAAGAGCTATATCCATATCATTTACATTAAACGTAAACTCATCAACAGCAGCCGGAATCACATTCGATTAGTACAGTTCTGTGAATGGTTTTGCACCAAGTTGATGATAACGAATATTTTATAAATAACGGGATATTGATTGACGAATCTAGCTGCACTCGGGAAGGTAGTTTCAACCTCCACAACAGCCATTATGGGTCGGAACACAGCCCACATGTCAACCGTGAACATGGGTTTCAAGCGAGCCGTGGTATAAACCTGTGGGCTGGAGACGTGGGAAGAGTGGTTTTGGGTCCTTACCTATTGCCGGACAAGCTGAATGCGTCCGTGCAACGGACGTTTCTTTGCAATACTTTGCCCGAACCGTTTGAAAACGTTCCATTTGATGTTCGGAGGTAGCTGCGGTTTCAACATGATGGTGCACCTTCACAAGTTGGAATGAATGTGTGAAACTATTTAAATGAAGCGCTTCCAGGGAAATGAATCGGTCGTGAAGATCCATTGTTCTGGATACATGTTCCCCAGACCTTAATCCATTAGATTTTTATTAGTGGGGACACTGAAATGTCGAGTATGCAGTACTTCACCGATGGATGTACACGACCTAATAGGTCGCGTGCATGCGTCTTCGGCAGTAGTGGACGCAGCTGTGTTGCGCAGGTTCCAGTTAAGTATGGCCCAGCAAGTGGCGAAGTGTCTGCAAATGTAACGTAGTAGCTTTGAACATCTTTTCTAATGTGAACGCTGCTCGCACGTATACGTACCGGCTCTGTGAAGATAACATAACCGCGGCGCATTCAAACTGCATTAAATGAAACCAATCATACCGCAAAGAAGCGGACAGGTAATAGTGAACTAAAATGAACTAAAATTATTTCTTTCAGGTTTCGGGATTGCAGGGCAGAGCAGCAGATTTTATGATGTGTTTTACAGGTGGACGCGGGCTGCGGATGATATATTATTAACAGTGCAAAAAGATAATTTACCTTCATGGCACAAAAGAAGTCTTGCTGTGCGTAGTTCTGGTCTGGCAAACATTATAGTAAAAACATTTGTTTCTCTGATAATAGTCTCATGTTCTCGTGTTAGTCGTGGTACTTATTGGTGTTTTACTGTTAACAAAAATCCACTGCAAAATTTTGATGTTGGACAAACATTGCGTACTGTAACATCAGTATTGATAAAGAAATAATTTTCAGTACCCTTTTCAATAACTGTAAAGTAAGGAAGATTGTTGAACTTTATAGCTAGTTACAGTAACGAAACAATGTTCCTTTAATAGAATGCCAGATCCAGAATAACAAGAACATAATATATTTTGTTTTGCTGAAAATCAATGATCCAAAGAAAGTCACAGCACAGCAGACGTATGCGCGAAGCGAACCGTCAAATCAGTCAGTTTGAAAGGGGACGCATTATTGGCAAGCGAGAATGTAATGCATCCATGCGGGAAATTACTGCTTGTGTAGGACGAAGTTTCAAAAAAATGGTTCAAATGGCTCTGAGCACTATGGGACTCAACATCTTAGGTCATAAGTCCCCTAGAACTTAGAACTACTTAAACCTAACTAACCTAAGGACATCACACACACCCATGCCCGAGGCAGGATTCGAACCTGCGACCGTAGCAGTCCCGCGGTTCCGGACTGCAGCGCCAGAACCGCTAGACCATCGCGGCCGGCGACGAAGTTTCGGCAGTGCGATGGGTGGGTGCTAAATGGTTCACAGAAGGCCGTGGAACACGACGAGGTGGGTCAGGTCGCACGACGCAGACACTCCCCCCCCCCCCCCCCCCCCCCCCGCCCCCCTCCCGAGAAGATCGACACATTAGAATCGTACACTATTAGGTGTGACGGTCCATCGGCGTTTATTACGGTATGGGTTACTTGCGCGTCGTCCTATCCGCTTACCTTTGACGAATGTGCAGAAACATGCTAGACGGTAATGGTGTATGGAATGACGTCACTTGGGAGAGGAATGGCATCAGATAGTGTTTTCGGACGAATCCAGGTTCTTTTTGTTTGAAAACGATGACCGCATTTTGGCTCGTCGCAGCAGGGGGAGCGGCACCACAGTGACTGCATGTGAACAAGACGCACAGTGTCATCTTAAGGCCTTGCGGTGTGAGGTCCTACCGGGTACAACCAAAAAATCACAGCTGTTGTGTGTCCAGAGCACTGTCAGCAGTAGGGGATACGTGAATGACGTCCTGTGGCCTGTATGCATACCCTTTCTGCACAACACCCCAGACGCCATTTTTCAGCAAGACAATGCAAGACCACATGTTGCTTAATGAACACGTGCCTTCTCGGTGTCACAGGATGTCAGCCTTTTGCCCTGGCCCGCAAGATCACCGGACTTACCGCCAATCGAAAATGTGTGGGATGTGGTGGAACGACGGATACAGCGCTGTGACCCAGTGCCAGTCACCACAGATTAACTTTGAAACAAGGTACAGGGTGTTTCAAAAATGACCGGTATATTTGAAACGGCAATAAAAACTAAACGAGCAGCGATAGAAATACACCGTTTGTTGCAATATGCTTGGGACAACAGTACATTTTCAGGCGGACAAACTTTCGAAATTACAGTAGTTACAATTTTCAACAACAGATGGCGCTGCAAGTGATGTGAAAGATATAGAAGACAACGCAGTCTGTGGGTGCGCCATTCTGTACGTCGTCTTTCTGCTGTAAGCGTGTGCTGTTCACAACGTGCAAGTGTGCTGTAGACAACATGGTTTATTCCTTAGAACAGAGGATTTTTCTGGTGTTGGGATTCCACCGCCTAGAACACAGTGTTGTTGCAACAAGACGAAGTTTTCAACGGAGGTTTAATGTAACCAAAGGACCGAAAAGCGATACAATAAAGGATCTGTTTGAAAAATTTCAACGGACTGGGAACGTGACGGATGAACGTGCTGGAAAGGTAGGGCGACCGCGTACGGCAACCACAGAGGGCAACGCGCAGCTAGTGCAGCAGGTGATCCGACAGCGGCCTCGGGTTTCCGTTCGCCGTGTTGCAGCTGCGGTCCAAATGACGTCAACGTTCACGTATCGTCTCGTGCGCCAGAGTTTACACCTCTATCCGTACAAAATTCAAACGCGGCAACCCCTCAGCGCCGCTACCATTGCTGCACGAGAGACATTCGCTAACGATATAGTGCACAGGATTGATGACGGTGATATGCATGTGGGCATCATTTGGTTTACTGACGAAGCTTATTTTTACCTGGACGGCATCGTCAATAAACAGAAATGGCGCATATGGGGAACCGAAAATCCCCATGTTGCAGTCCCATCGTCCCTGCATCCTCAAAAAGTACTGGTCTGGGCCGCCTTTTCTTCCAAAGGAATCATTGGCCCATTTTTCAGATCCGAAACGATAACTGCATCACGCTATCTGGACATTCTTCGTGAATTTGTGGAGGTACAAACTGCCTTAGACGACACTGCGAACACCTCGTGGTTGAATGAATATTTCGATGATCGTGTGATTGCTTTACATCTCATCTGCATGTGAAGCCATTCCTCCAGACACGTTGTCAAAGGTTTCGGGTAATTTAATTCAGAGACTACGCCATATTATTGCTACGCATGGTGGATATGTGGAAAATATCGTACTATAGAGTTTCCCAGACCGCAGCGCCATCTGTTGTTGAAAATTGTAACTACTGTAATTTCGAAAGTTTGTCTTCCTGAAAATGTACTGTTGTCTCCCAAGCATATTGCAACAAACGGTGTATTTCTATCGCTGCTCGTTTAGTTTTTATTGCCGTTTCAAATATACCGGTCATTTTTGAAACACCCTGTAAATGCAGCATGCATGGCAATTCCACAGGACACCATTCGTGCCTTATGCACGTAATGCTGTCACGCACGGAACAAGTTACCAGGGCCCATGGCTACCCGATGCGTACCAGACAACAAACAGGTCACATACTGAAACGAGGTGACTAATATGCTCATCATTTCTGCGGAAAGTACTAATGTACATATCTGTGAATATGAACGTCCTGTCTCTACTCATTAAACGTGTTCCGTTTCTTTTTTTTTTTTTCTCGCAAGTTTAATTTTCCGTCTTGAAATGTTAGTTTGAAACCTTTCGTGGAAACTGTCGTTAGATGATGCTAGTAAAAACACTCGTTGCCGTCGGCCGTGGTGGGCGAGCGGTTCTAGGCGCTACGGTCTGGTACCACGCGACCGCTACGGTCGCAGTTTCGAATCCTGCCTCGGGCATGGATGTGTGTGCTTTCCTTAGATTAGTTATGTTTAAGTAGTTCTAAGTTCTAGGGGACTGATGACCTCAGAAGTTAAGTCCCATAGTGCTCAGGGCCATTTGAACCATTTGAACCACTCGTTGTCAAATTTCATAAAGCGCTATTTCTTTTCTTACACGTAGCAGAAAGACAGAAATCAAATCACCGCAAAAGTCAGAGATGCAACAGCTCAGCTTTCGATTACTTAATTCGTGTCTGTATTACTTTATTAGCCATATGCTGATATTTCTGTATTTTGATGTCATACATCTTTTTAGTTTATTGCCTTATAAATTATTCTTGCAACATAAAATTTCGTTGTTTCACATATCTGACTGCGGTTGTCATCGTGATGTGCAGATGGAACGAAAAATTCCGCACTTGGCGGTCGGTATGCGATTCCTCATGCCATTTCAGAACAAGTGTATCTAGCAAAACCTAGTCTCGCCAATAGGTTTAACAGAAAATATTTATTTATATAGCAATACGTTACATTAACTACTTTCAGACGTAAACGGCCACTTTTTTCCGTTCACGACACAAATAAAGCCAATAAAAAACAATAGTGGATACACTACCATCGTCTATATCCGACGAGGTACAAAAAACACAATAAGTAGATTACACTAGATTGCACGTTATGCTACGCACAATATTTTGCAGTGAACACATAGTGTCCCGTGGAGCGATCACTCTGTTGTAGAAATAATTCAAAAGCCAAGATCGCTTAAGGGGCTCCGGAAAGTCTCAAAATCATGAAAAGTTCAATTTTTACTTTTTTGCGTTTTCTGAATCTGCAGACTATTACCTTTTAATAGATATATAATTTATTCAATTCCGAAGACTACAACTATTTTTAAATTTTTTTTGAAATGTGTTCTACATAGGCGTGACCCACTGTGGCGCTGTTAAACTGCTGTCAAATGGTGTTATTATTAACGTCCGTGTTCATCAGGTACATTTTAGTGATGTGAGATAAAGTATGTGTTGTGGCTAACCTATTTTCAGAGACTTAGCAGCACCTGAACTGTTGAAAAAGTGTATTCACGGAAAAACTCAAAACCTCAATGAAAGTGTAAATAGTGTTATATGGTCGAGAATCCCCAAGACTGTATTTACTGGAATAGAAACACTTCACTTTGGTGTGTATGATGCTGTTGCGACTTTCAATGATGGCAACATTGTAAGGTGCAAGGTATTTAGAAATATGGGAATGAAGATAGGTTCTAACATGGTACGAGCGATGCTAGCTTTAGACAAGGAACGCCTTCGGGCTGCAGACAGGGCTGTAAAGAGTCTAGAAATACAAGCAAGAGTAAACAGGAGGAGGAACAAGAGGAAGCTGGAGGAGGAGTTTGCAGAGGATGAAGGTAATCCATCCTATGGACCTGGAATGCACTAAAAAGTTAATTCAATCTTTGTCGCTCGATTCCCAAAACTTTTATTTTCTCATACTAATTACATGTTTTCTAAGGATCTTGCAAACATATTTGTTTCAAACTTTCAGTAAATGTTACACAGTACCTTCTGCATAATTTAACACAGCCTTTTTCCAAAAAACTGTATATTTTTGAATATATAAATAAAAAATTGCAAAAAAATGTTGTGAATTTTCATTACAATTGAAAAAAAAATCATCTTTAATAACTGAACTAAAATTTTGTAAAATCCCTGTGTTAAGTTGTAGCCCATATTCCAATAAATAATGTGTAAAAAGTTCAACTTCCTACCTCAAATACTTTGTGAGGAAAGATGTAATTTATAAGCGTTATTTTAACATTGCAAGTATAGGGCGTCCCGGAGCCCCTTAAATACTTGTTATCGGATGACCGGTTTCAACACACTAAAGGTGCCATCATCGGATCTGAATGTAGCTTAACATTTATAAACCATTTGGATATAACGATACATGTGGCAGACCAGCTGATATAAAATCATTGTCATGACCATGAGAGCAGTTGTATTTTATTTTTTATTTCTGTGACAATGTCCGCGCGGTTAGAGACGCCAGTCACTATTCGTGCGGGCTTTCCCGCCGGGCCGGCCGAAGTGGCCGTGCGGTTAAAGGCGCTGCAGTCTGGACCCGCAAGACCGGTACGGTCGCAGGTTCGAATCCTGCCTCGGGCATGGATGTTTGTGATGTCCTTAGGTTAGTTAGGTTTAAGTAGTTCTAAGTGCTAGGGGACTGATGACTTCAGATGTTGAGTCCCATAGTGCTCAGAGCCATTTGAACCATTTTTTTTTTCCCGCCGGAGGTTCGAGTCCTCCCTCGGGCATAGGTGTGAGTGTTAGCGTTAAGTTAGTTTAAGTAGTGTGTAAGTCTAGGGACCGATGACCTAAACAGTTTGGTCTCTTAGGAATTCACAAACATTTGAACATTTCTGCGACAATGATTTTATATCAGCTGGCCTGTCACATGTATTGTTATATCCAAATGGTTTATAAATGTTAAGCTACATTCAGATCCGTTGATGGCACCTTAAGTGTGTTGAAACCGGTCATCCAGTAAACAGTATTTAAGCGACCTTGGCTTTTGAATTATTTCTACTACGCACAATAATTCCATTCTTTACTTTTTGACGTCCAGGCTGATCTTCATAGAGCCGGTACATACACGTACACGTACGAGAAACGTTCACTATAGAGATGATGGTCAAAGCTGTTACGTTACACTTGCAGACACTTCGCCGGCCGCTCGCTGCATCATACCTTACTGGACCCTGCGCAACATAGCTGCATCCACCATTGCCCAAGCGGCATTCACGCGAACTATTAGGCCCGTTTCACACTGGGACACTGGTGCTGGTCACCGGTGACGGTCACCGCTAATTGAAACGAACACTCCTGGATCACGGGTGTCCGGCAACGCAGGTATCGCCAACAAGTGAAATGGACTCGAGCGAGGAGGAGGAGGAGGAGAATGAAGGCAAAACATTCGTTACACTTACATCCACTGCTACGAGGTCGGCTGGAGAAAATATTGTTTTATACTCTTTATGTCAATCTAAGACAAGATGAGAAGAAGTTTTTTAGTATTTTCGAGTGTCGAAAACTTCATTTGATGATCTTCTAGGAGAAGTGAAAGAAGAAATCACAGGAATGGAGAATAATAATTTAACTGTATTTTTCGGATCATAAGGCACGCCTTAAGGCGATAAGACGCACACATAATTTTGTTATGAACATTTTGAAATATAAGTATGTTTTTTAGGTTTATTCTTCATTCGCCCTGTAGGGGTGAGTTCATGGTTTCCACGCTCATCCATTTTGTCCCTTCTCATCGCATTAAGACTGCGTAAAGATACACCTAATACTGATAAATGCAAAAGAAAAGTGGTGAGGGATGCAAATGTGCTTGAAGGTTACTATCCTCCTAGCCTCTACAGGTGTAGCAACTAAATTTCGCTACTCTTTTATGGTCCGAAAAATAAGGTAGTCTATTAAATTTGAAAGACAACATACAACCTAACAATTTGGTATTTTTTTTTCATCCCTGCCCTTCTCACTGAAATCAGGCACAAGCTTCGTTGCAATTTCTTGCCAAGTATTCGTTTTGACCATTTTGTTGTTATAGTCATCGATTTTGACATGCCAAATAGCAGGGCGATTTTCTGCTTCACTTATAAAGTCTTCCGTGTTAATCAAATCTTAACTCATGGCTACAATGTTTACAGTATAATAGACAATGAATGTTTCGCGTCACTGTCTCAGAAACAACTACAGTCTGTTTACAAATCTGCAGCGCTGTGCCTGTGATCTGTGTCCCAGTGCGAACACTCCAATTCAAACTAACGCACCTCCGGCGGTGACTGCTGTGAACACAGAGACGGTGTCCGTCACATGTGGCGAGGGTGAGTCACTGCTGGGTCTCAGTGGCTCGGTGAGCTGGTGTAGTGTCCCGGTGTGAATGCTTCAGTTCAAACGAATGTATCTCTGTCGGTGACCGTCGC
Organism: Schistocerca cancellata; assembly: GCF_023864275.1. Classification (NCBI taxonomy): domain Eukaryota; kingdom Metazoa; phylum Arthropoda; class Insecta; order Orthoptera; family Acrididae; genus Schistocerca; species Schistocerca cancellata. The sequence goes on from NC_064635.1 coordinate 28,080,898, forward strand.
TGGTGACGGTCACCAGTGTCCCAGTGTGAAACGGGCCTTAGGTCGTGTACACCCCTGGGTGAAGTACTGTAAAACTTGGCCCGCCCGTCTAGCCGCGCGGTCCAACGCGCTTCTTCCAGAGCGGGAAGGCGTGCCGGTCCTCGGCACGAATCCGCCCGGCGGATTGGGCTCGAGGTCCCGTGTGCCGGCCAGCCTGTGGATGGCTTTTAGGCGGTTTTCCATCTGCCTCGGCGAATGCTGCCTGGTTCCCCTTATTGCACCTCAGTTACACTATGTCGGCAATTGCTGCTCCACGTACGCGTACACTGTAATTCCTCTACCACGCAAACATTGAGGTTAACACTCGTCTGCTGCGTGACGTTCCCGGGGAGGGCGGAGGGGGTGTCCACTGGGGCCCAAACCGCACAATAAACCTGGGTTCGGTGTCGGGCGGCGGTGGGTGGGTGGACTACTGTGGCGGCCTGTTGTGGGGTTGTGAACCACTGAGGGCTACGGCGGGACAAAGCCTCTCCGGCGTTTCTAGGCCCCCTGTTTAACACACACACACACACACACACACACACTATAAATTTGTTCCTGTAAGTGTCCCTGCAAATAAAAATCTAATGGATTAATGTCTGGGGAACGTGTAGCCAGAACATTGGACCTTCACGACCGATCCATTTACCTGGAAGCGCTTCGTTTAAATAGTTTCGCACATCCATTCCAAAGTGTGACTGTGCATCATAATGCTGAAACCGTAGCTAACGCCGAACATAAAATGAAACGTTTTCAAATGGGTCAGGCAAAGTATTGCAAAGAAATGTCCGTTACAGGCACGTATTCAGCTTGTCTGGCAATAGGTAAGGGCCGAAAAACACTCTTCCCACGATTCCAGCCCACAGGTTTATATCACGGCGAGGCTAAACCCCACGTTCACGGTTGATACGTAGGCTGTGTTACGCCCCATAATGGCTGTTGTGGAGGTTGAAACTACCTTCCCGAGTGCAGCTACATTCGTCAATCCATATCCTGTTATTTACAGGGTGTATCAAAAATGACCGGTATATTTGAAACGGTAATAAAAACTAAACGAGCAGCGATAGAAATACACCGTTTGTTGCAATATGCTTGGGACAACAGTACATTTTCAGGCAGACAAACTTTCGAAATTACAGTAGTTACAATTTTCAACAACAGATGGCGCTGCGGTCTGGGAAACTCTATAGTACGATATTTTCCACATATCCACCATGCGTAGCAATAATATGGCGTAGTCTCTGAATGAAATTACCCGAAACCTTTGACAACGTGTCTGGCGGAATGGCTTCACATGCAGATGAGATGTACTGCTTCAGCTGTTCAATTGTTTCTGGATTCTGGCGGTACACCTGGTCTTTCAAGTGTCCCCACAGAAAGAAGTCACAGCGGTTCATGTCTGGCGAATAGGGAGGCCAATCCACGCCTCCTCCTGTATGTTTCGGATAGCCCAAAGCAATCACACGATCATCGAAATATTCATTCAGGAAATTAAAGACGTCGGCCGTGCGATGTGGCCGGGCACCATCTTGCATAAACCACGAGGTGTTCGCAGTGTCGTCTAAGGCAGTTTGTACCGCCACAAATTCACGAAGAATGTCCAGATAGCGTGATGCAGTAATCGTTTCGGATCTGAAAAATGGGCCAATGATTCCTTTGGAAGAAATGGCGGCCCAGACCAGTACTTTTTGAGGATGCAGGGACGATGGGACTGCAACGTGGGGCTTTTCGGTTCCCCATATGCGCCAGTTCTGTTTATTGACGAAACCGTCCAGGTAAAAATAAGCTTCGTCAGTAAACCAAATGCTGCCCACATGCATATCGCCGTCATCAATCCTGTGCACTATGTCGTTAGCGAATGTCTCTCGTGCAGCAATGGTAGCAGGGCTGAGGTGTTGCCGCGTTTGAATTTTGTACGGATAGAGGTGTAAACTCTGGCGCACGAGACGATACGTGGACGTTGGCGTCATTTGGACCGCAGCTGCAACACGGCGAACGGAAACCCGAGGCCGCTGTCGGATCACCTGCTGCACTAGCTGCGCGTTGCCCTCTGTGGATGCCGTACGCGGTCGCCCTACCTTTCCAGCACGTTCGTCCGTCACGTTCCCAGTCCGTTGAAATTTTTCAAACAGATCCTTTATTGTATCGCTTTTCGGTCCTTTGGTTACATTAAACCTCCGTTGAAAACTTCGTCTTGTTGCAACAACACTGTGTTCTAGGCGGTGGAATTCCAACACCAGAAAAATCCTCTGTTCTAAGGAATAAACCATGTTGTCTACAGCACACTTGCACGTTGTGAACAGCACACGCTTACAGCAGAAAGACGACGTACAGAATGGCTGGCGCACCCACAGACTGTGTTGTCTTCTATATCTTTCACATCACTTGCAGCGCCATCTGTTGTTGAAAATTGTAACTACTGTGATTACGAAAGTTTGTCCGCCTGAAAATGTACTGTTGTCCCAAGCATATTGCAACAAACGGTGTATTTCTATCGCTGTTCGTTTAGTTTTTATTGCCGTTTCAAATATATCGGTCATTTTTGAAACACCCTGTATAAAATGTACACTATCACCCACTTGGTGTCCGCCCCGATAGCTGAGTGGTCAGCGTCACGGATTGCCGTCCTACAAGCCCGGGTTGGATTCCCGACTGGGTCGGTGATTTTCTCTGCTGGGGGACTGGGTGTGGTGTTGTCTTCATCATCATTTCATCCCAATCCGGCGCGCAGGTGGCCCAATGTGGCGTCGAATGTAATAAGACCTGCACCAAGGCGGCCGGACCTGCCCCGTAAGGGGACTCCCGTGCCAATGACGCCAAACGCTCACTTCCATTTTCTATCCACTTGGTGCAAAAGCCATTCACAAAACTGTACTCGTCCAATGTGGTCTTCTGGATGCTGTTGTTGTGTTACCATGTAATGTAAATGATATGGATGCATTTCTTCACTGTACAGCGCTTCAACAACCAATCTTTGAGATAACTGCCTTGCAATATCACGGGTAATGGTTCAAATGGCTCTAAGCACTTTGAAACTTAACATCTGAGGTCATCAGTCACCAAGACTTAGAAACTACTTGAACCTAACTAAGCTAAGGACATCACACACATCCATGCCCGAGGCAGGATTAGAACCTGCGACCGTAGCAGCAGCGCGGTTCCGGACTGAAGCGCCTAGAACCGCTCGGCCACAACGGCCGGCTATTACGGGTAATCCGCCGAGCTCAGAGGTGAACGGTTTCAAGAATAGCGTCCTCTGTTTGTTTAGTACGTCTAGTCCTTGGCCGACCTCTGTTCATCACTAGCGGACGGAGATTACCGGCTTCCCGAAAGCGTTTCTCCAGGCGACGATAAACATTCTTATCGGGATGGCGCCTTTGAGAATACCGTGAAGCATACGCACGAGCTGCAGCAGCAGCTTGATTAGCGGATGTTCCCAGCATGAAAAGCACATCGACGTATTCACCGTCTGCATTCTCCACCGGGAAGTCGCCCTACATGAATTCGACAGAACCAGTTATTGTTGTGCACTGCGCTGTTAGTAGATACATGCATGCACATTAATGGATCCTATTCTCATGTGATAAGCTATTTTCATGTGACAAAACGATGCCCTCTTGTAAACAGCGAGAACTAGGGAACGAAGGTCTGAAAAGTGCAAAAACGAGCCAGACGAGGATTCGATCATAGCCCCAATGTCTATCCAGTCTTTTTATTTATTTGTTTTTATTTATTTATTGAGTGGACCTCGCATTTCCCCTTATACCCCTTCCTTTCTCTCAGCAAAAGTGCCTTCACTGGCCAGGTATCAGTGCCTTTGTTGTGTACGTGCACAATATTGAAATAAAAAAAAAAAAAAAAAATGCCGGCCGCGGTGGTCTCGCGGTTCTTGGCGCTCAGTCCGGAACTGCGCGACTGCTACGGTCGCAGGTTCGAATCCTGCCTCGGGCATGGATGTGTGTGATGTCCTTAGGTTAGTTAGGTTTAAGTAGTTCTAAGTTCTAGGGGACTGATGACCACAGATGTTAAGTCCCATAGTGCTCAGATCCATTTGAACCACCACAATATTGAAATAAAGAAATAAATAGGATTGCATGTTCTTCCGACAGCATGAAGTAATAATTTCCTTTAGTAATGGTAAATGGTAAACTGTATTAAGTCAAGTTTACTCTTGGCTGACTAAAATGTATTTCTCCATGAATTTTTTCTTGTAATTAAATAAAAGCAATCTTCTGTTGCTGCGTGTTCATTTTCCCAATGATTCCGTTTACTTGTTTTTCCTTTGTTGCCGACTTCTATTCCTACTCATACACCTGCATCACTTACATGGGATAGCTACAGCAACGCAAGAGATTCTTCTATAGTTTCTGCGTTTACGCTCCGTCGATAATCTATTAAGTCGCGTAATGGAGCTCAGTTGTGGGGCTCCCCTGATTATGATACGCGTGTCCGATCATTCATAGTGCTGCATTTTGTTTAGTAAATGGGTATCGCAGGCGGTCAGCCCGCATCAATTCACTAGCGTTCAGATAGCGTGCGTTCGTCTTATCGGTGATTGCCAGTCGGTTGGCTGGGAAAGTTCCACATTCCCTCCGCTGCTCCGCAAACAAATCTGTGCGCGAGCGATTAACCGTTTCCGTATTTGTGGCAGGCGCTTGTTGCACTCACATGGAGAGCTTTCCAGTGGCGCGGTCGATTTTTTGAAGCTACCTATACTGTGATTTAGGTTAAGATCCCCGATATTACATATTGCAGCCATTCACCTTCGTTGGCTATCGTTTGCGAGTGATTGACGAAAAAAAAATCGATATTTTGTGTGACACTCACTAGCGATAAAATATCGTAATACGTAATCTACTTTCGTGGTATAATGGATGACACACGCGCGGGAGGTCGTGGGTTCGAATCTCATCATGTACACTACTTTTATTTTTGTTTGTAAATCATTATCGAAAGTACTTCAATCTTTATTTTTATTCAATTAATTGGTTTAAATAAAATTTTTAATTTCTATTCCTTTGTCACATCACTTAAATCACCGTATGAGCTTTTTCATTTGTTGCATTTTTTCATTATATCAGTCGTTTTACAATCGGAATATTTTTGAAAAAAAGTGGCTCTGAGCACTATGGCACTTAACATCTGAGGTCATCAGTCCCCTAGAACTTAGAACTACTTAAACCTAACTAACCGAAGGACATCACACACATCCATGCCCGAGGCAGGATTCGAACCTGCGACAGTAGCAATTGCGCGGTTCCGGACTGTAGCGCCTAGAACCGCTCGTTCACCGCGGCCGTCGGAATTTTTTTTTAATGTGAATTTAATTATATGTATCTATTATAATATTCAATTATTTGAAAATTCCGATCAGTCAGTTAGAAAACTAAGACGAAATAAAAACGGATTTTTATTACCAGATGCGCAATTTTTTTGCGCGGTAATTGTCCCCAAACATTTAAAACGTAACCTAAATACCTACTGCAGTATGGGAAAAATTACGCAAATGAAAATTTAAATGAAAGGCAGGTTTATAAGAAAAACAAAATTCAAGAAAATGAGAAACATAATGATCGCAATAATGTTGACGAAAAAACAGGGTGATAAAACAAATGAAATTAAATTGAAATTAATACATAAAATTAATTAAATAAACATGAACAAAGGTTTCAAGTTGAGAAAGAACGATGGGGAGAAAATTGAGAGCAAATGAAGAAGTTGATATTATAATTAAAATTATGACAATGGAATAGAAATAAAACGTTGCATTCAAACCAATTAATTGAATAAAAATAATGATCGAAGTAATTTCCATTAAGATTAAAAAAATTAGTGCATCTGCCTAGATTCGAACCCGCAACCTTATCCTATCCATTATACCACACACTCTATGTGACGCAACTGTTTTAGCGCTATTGGGTGTCACACACAATTTCGATTTTTTTTATTTTCGTCTATTGCTCGCAAACAGGGATCCGCCTGCGTGTGATACCTGGGATAATGTACATCACTACATAGATAATATCAATCTCACCGCTGGGAACTTCTTGTGAGTTGTATTCGAAGCAGTTTAGTGGTCGTGGGGATTTTGTCACTGACAGTCAGATACAACTGGTCACTACGTTACATGCGACACAACTTCCGAAAGACGAAAACCAAATTTCGGAAACCGTTTTTCGCTGTCGTGTTTACATGTCTGAAGCGGATTTGTTAGCGCAGTAAAACGTAACGCCAGGAAAACAGCTGATCCAATTTCTGATTTAGTGACCACAATCGTTATTTCTCTTCACTTAAATATTACAGGTAGACAGTCTAATACTTCTGCCTCTGCTACACTGCATAATAATTCCATATTAGCGGAATATGCAGAAAACAAGACGTAACTTGACAATCCAAACACATTTCAAAACCGGTTGCGTTTACATGGAAGCGAATATCGATTGCGGAATTGGAAAACCGACAGCTAGAAGCGGATTTCCACAACCGGTTTTGGAGTGTTTACATGATCATCCAGAAGCGGTATTGGGAAATCGGTTTACGAAACCCGGCTTTGGAAGCGCCACGTAAAAGGGGTGTCACTAAGCTACGATGGCTTACGTTCCTCTGTAAGTTCCTATGCGCTACACGATGTGACTGTTGCCAGTTCTTTGTTTGCATTCATCTGTTTTCAAAAAGCATCCGATCTGATTTTGTCAGATAAACTTTTGTCTTGATTCTGGACGAGGAATGCATGCCGATCTCCAATTGAGCATTTTTTCTACACTCTGTTTACCACTCTACCTCTTACAATTAAAAGAAAACTGTGAACAAATTTAATTTATTTTCAAAAGTTATATGTATTTTCCTTTCTTTTTTATCTCTATATCAATATTCTCTTTTTTATTCTTGTTATGAATGGGGACCCCCCCCCCCCCCCCCCATGAGCCATGGACCTTGCCGTTAGTGGGGAGGCTTGCGTGCCTCAGCGTAGGTACAATCACAACGGAGGGGTATCTGTTGAGAGGCCAGACAAACGTGTGGTTCCTGAAGAGGGACAGCAGTCTGGATGATTGACTGATCTGGCCTTGTAACAATAATCAAAACGGCCTTGCTGTGCTGGTACTGCGAACGGCTGAAAGCAAGGGGGAACTACAGCCGTAATTTTTCCCGAGGGCATGCAGCTTTACTGTATGGTTAAATGATAATGGCGTCCTCTTGGGTAAAATATTCCGGAGGTGAAATAGTCCCCCATTCGTATCTCCGGGCGGGGACTACTCAAGAGGACGTTGTTATGAGGAGAAAGAAAACTTGCGTTCTACGGATCGGAGCGTGGAATGTCAGATCCCTTAATCGGGCAGGTAGGTTAGAAAATTTAAAAAGGGAAATGGATAGGTTAAAGTTAGATATAGTGGGAATCAGTGAAGTTCGGTGGCAGGAGGAATAAGACTTTTGGTCAGGTGAACACAGGGTTATAAATACAAAATCAAATACAGGTAATGCAGGAGTGGGTTTAATAATGAATGAAAAAATACGCGTGCGGATAAGCTACTACAAACAGCATAGCGAACGCATGATTGTAGCCAAGATAGACACGAAGCCCACGCCTACTACAGTAGTACAAGTTTATGTGCCTACTAGCTCTGCAGATGATGAAGAAATTGATGAAATGTATGATGAGATAAAAGAAATTATTCAGGTAGTGAAGGGAGACGAAAATTTAATAGTCATGGGTGACTGGAATTCGAGTGTAGGAAAAGGGGGAGAGGGAAACATAGTGGGTGAATATGGATTGGGGCTGAGAAATGAAAGAGGAATCCGTCTGGTAGAATTTTGCGCAGAGCATAACTTAATCATAGCTAACACTTGGTTCAAGAATCATAAAAGAAGGTTGTATACATGGAAGAGTCCCGGAGATACTAAAAGGTATCAGATAGAGTATATAATGGTGAGACAGCGATTTAGGAACCAGGTTTTAAATTTTAAGACACTTCCAGGGGCAGATGTGGACTCTGACCACAATCTATTGGTTATGAACTGCAGATTAAAATTGAAGAAACTGCAAAAAGGTGGGAATTTAAGGAGATGGGACCTGGATAAACTGACTAAACCAGAGGTTGTACAGAGTTTCAGGGAGAGCATAAGAGAACAATTGACAGGAATGGGGGAAAGAAATACAGTAGAAGAAGAATGGGTAGCTCTGAGGGATGAAGTAGTGAAGGCAGCAGAGGATCAAGTAGGTAAAAAGACGAGGGCTAGTAGAAATCCTTGGGTAACAGAAGAAATATTGAATTTAATTGATGAAAGGAGAAAATATAGAAATGCAGTAAATGAAGCAGGCAAAAAGGTATACAAACGTCTCAAAAATGAGATCGACAGGAAGTGCAAAATGGCTAAGCAGAGGACAAATGTAAGGATACAGAGGCTTATCTCACTAGGGGTAAGATAGATACTGCCTACAGGAAAATTGAAGAGACCTCTGGAGAAAAGAGAACCACTTGTATGAATATCAAGAGCTCAGATGGAAACCCAGTTCTAACCAAAGAAGGGAAAGCAGAAAGATGGAAGGGGTATATAGAGGGACTATACAAGGGCGATGTACTTGAGGACAATATTATAGAAATGGAAGAGAATGTAGATGAAGATGAAATGGGAGATACGATACTGCGTGAAGAGTTTGAAAGAGCACTGAAAGCCCTGGGTCGAAACAAGGCCCTGGGAGTAGACAACATTCCATTAGAACTACTGACGGCCTTGGAGAGCCAGACCTGACAAAACTGTACCATCTGGTGAGCAAGATGTATGAGACAGGCGAAGTACCCTCAGACTTCAAGAAGAACATAATAATTCCAATCCCAAAGAAAGAAGGTGTTGACAGATGTGAAAATTACCGAACTATCAGTTTAATAAGTCACAGATGCAAAATACTAACACGAATTCTTTACAGACGAATGGAAAAACTGGTAGAAGCCGACATCGGGGAAGATGAGTTTGGATTCCGTAGAAATATTGGAACACGTGAGGCAATACTGACCTTACGACTTATCTTAGAAGAAAGATTAAGGAAAGACAAACCTACGTTTCTAGCATTTGTAGACTTAGAGAAAGCTTTTGACAATGTTGACTGGAATACTCTCTTCCAAATTCTAAAGGTGGCAGAGGTAAAATACAGGGAGCGAAAGGCTATTTACAATTTGTACAGAAACCAGATGGCAGTTATAGGAGTCGAGGGCCATGAAAGAGAAGCAGTGGTTGGGAAGGGAGTGAGGCAGGGTTGTAGCCTCTCCCCAATGTTATTCAATCTGTATATTGAGCAAGCAGTAAAGGAAACAAAAGAAAAGTTCGGAGTAGGTATTAAAATCGATGGAGAAGAAATAAAAACTTTGAGGTTCGCCGATGACATTGTAACTCTGTCAGAGACAGCAAAGGACTTGGAAGAGCAGTTGAACGGAATGGACATTGTCTTGAAAGGAGGATATAAGATGAACATCAACAAAAGCAAAACGAGGATAATGGAATGTAGTCGAATTAAGTCGGGTGAAGCTGAGGGAATTAGATTAGGAAATGAGACACTTAAAGTAGTAAAGGAGTTTTGCTATTTGGGGAGCAAAATAACTGATGATGGTCGAAGTAGAGAGGATATAAAATGTAGACTGGCAATGGCAAGGAAAGCGTTTCTGAAGAAGAGAAATTTGTTAAAATCGAGTATAGATTTAAGTGTCAGGAAGTCGTTTCTGAAAGTATATGTATGGAGTGTAGCCATGTATGGAAGTGAAACATGGACGATAAATAGTTTGGACAGGAAGAGAATAGAAGCTTTCGAAATTACAGATGAACGCTGAAGATTAGATGGGTAGATCACATAACTAATGAGGAGGTATTGAATAGAATTGGGGAGAAGAGGAGTTTGTGGCACAACTTGACGAGAAGGAGGATCCAGTTGGTAGGACATGTTCTGAGTCATAAAGCGATCACAAATTTAGCATTGGAGGGCAGCGTGGAGGGTAAAAATCGTAGAGGGAGACCAAGAGATGAATACACCAAGCAGATTCAGAAGGATGTAGGTTGCAGTAGGTACTGGGAGATGAAGAAACTTGCACAGGGTAGGGTAGCATGGAGAGCTGCATCAAACCAGTCTCAGGACTGAAGACCACAACAACAACAATGAATGGGGAAAAGCAACTACTTAAAAACTAAACTTCGCGCCAACAGGCCTTGAAGGCCCAACGGTACCGACCGGCCGCCGAGTCATCCTCAGCCCACTGGCGTCACTGGATGAGGATATGGAGGGCCGTGTGGTCAGCACACCGCTCTCCCGGCCGTATGTCAGTTTCCGAGACCGGAGCCGCTACTTCTCAATCAAGTAGCTCCTCCGTTTGCCTCGCAAGGGCTGAGTGCACTCCGCTTGCCATCAGCGCTCGGCGGACCGGATGGTCACCCATCCAAGTGCTAGCCCAGCCCGACTGCGCTTAACTTTGGTGATCTGACGGGAACCGGTGTTACCACTGCGGCAAGGCCGTTGGCGAAAAGCAACTACACGTCTACTGAATCTAACTACGGAGAGAATAAGAAAAATTTTAAATTCTTCTTTGACATTAATACGCAGCACGAGATTTATTAGTCAGTTAACCGACGCATTTATTGTAACCGAGCTCCAATGAGTAACCCACAATACCACAAAACAAATTAATCTTTTGCCACCGCCACGTTTGCCCTGTCCATTATTAAAATTAGCAGATTTCAGGTGTTGGGCTCCATCTACCATAATTATCCCTAAGTTTGGATATAGAAGAATGTCTAAAGTCGATCCAGCTCAAGTGACCCCAAGTGACTAAAAAAATCAGTTCTCCGATCTTCAGCTGTTCCGTACATTCAAAGAAAGAGATTTAATTCGACTAAATGATCAGTCCTGATCTTCTCATCAGTACTGTTCTGTGTACATTTAATGTGTTTGCTTCTAGAAGTCCTGTGTCGTAATTATATTCATGACATACTCTATGAGCCATTCCTGGCTCTTGCTATGCGTTGGATTAAACCTTTGTTGCTATTCTGTGTTTAGTCTCCCGCGGTGATGGCGATTATGCTGTTATTCTCACTTTCCGCGGGTGGGAGCAGCGGTGTGTATCGATGTTCGTACCTTGGAATATCTTTGGCCTGGCGATTATAGTTTCGGGCTGGGTTGTGTGTGGGCAGTTGGTCGGTTGGCGTGGAGCAGCGAGTAAATCTCCACGGCGCTCAGTTTGGCCGGGCCCGCTGGCGGCCTCTATGCTGTGTCGGAGTGTGTGGCGCTGTTCCCATTGCTAAGAGGTTCGTGGCTCACCGATCCTGGGCACGAAGGTTGAGTTTTGACTTAAGGGGCTCCGGAAAGGCTCAAAATCATGAAAAGTTCAATTTTTACTTTTTTGCGTTTTCTGAATCTGCAGACTATTACCTTTTAATAGATATATAATTTATTCAATTCCGAAGACTACAACTATTTTTAAATTTTTTTTGAAATGTGTTCTACATGGGCGTGACCCACTGTGGAGCTGTTAAACTGCTGTCAAATGGTGTTATTATTAATGTCCGTGTTCATCAGGTACATTTTAGTGACGTGAGATACAGTATGTGTTGTGGCTAACCTGTGATGGTTCAATATATATCGCTGGTGTGATTGTCGATTGTTTCATGTTTATTTACTCTGTCGTTATCTCGAAAATATTCGTAATTAATTCTGTTTCTTGAGTCTCTGTTTTGTTGAAGTATAATAATGAGTAAAAGTAAAGTTATTAGAAATCCTCTGAAGGCTTTTAAGTAAAGGAGAAATGTTGGAAAGCCAAAGGTATGTGTTATTACTGTAAATAATAAAATTCTAACATGGTACGAGCGATGCTTGCTTTAGACAAGGAACGCCTTCGGGCTGCAGACAGGGCTGTAAAGAGTCTAGAAATACAAGCAAGAGTAAACAGGAGGAGGAACAAGAGGAAGCTGGAGGAGCAGTTTGCAGAGGATGAAGATAATCCATCCTATGGACCTGGAATGCACTAAAAAGTTAATCCAATCTTTGTCGCTCGATTCCCAAAACTTTTATTTTCTCATACTAATTACATGTTTTCTAAGGATCTTCCAAACATATTTGTTTCAAACTTTCAGTAAATGTTACACAGTACCTTCTGCATAATTTAACACAGCCTTTTTCCAAAAAACTGTATATTTTTGAATATATAAATAAAAAATTGCAAAAAATGTTGTGAATTTTCATTACAATTGAAAAAAAAAATCATCTTTAATGACTGAACTAAAATTTTGTAAAATCCCTGTGTTAAGTTGTAGCCCATATTCCAATAAATAATCTGTAAAAAGTTCAACTTCCTACCTCAAATACTTTGTGAGGAAAGATGTAATTTATAAGCGTTATTTTAACATTGCAAGTATAGGGCGTTCCGGAGCCCCTTAATCAACCAGTAAGTCACGACTGTTCACATTGTGTCGTTTGGAGTTCGTTGTCGGCTGTTGGGATATTCCCGCTAGCAACAACGTGTGTTTTCAAGTTGGCAAATTGTAGCCACCCTCCGGTGGAGTTTAATTGTACTTGGTTATTTGAATTGAAGTGCACCAGCGGAATCTTCTGCCTTGTGGCCGTTAACGTTCCGGTTACCTGCCCTGGCCGTTGACGTAAATTCAGGCAGTGTATTTTCCTCATCGTGTTGTCGCTGTCCAGCATGGTGTGTAGTTTGACAGCTCAATGTATGGTTGGTTGTGGGCGCCAATACCTTCTATGTTGTTCCATTGAACTCCCTGTTGTGTGCTGGTCGGGTGAAGCGGAGGTTATCTTTTCGGTGGGTCTGTTGACTATCTGTCGGTTGGGTTGCCGTCGGATCGACAATGGTTGGGCCGACTGCCTGTCTCACCTAAGCGAGCGTTAGTGTTTCAATTCCAGGCCGACACTCGGAACTTCTGAGAGCCCTTGGGTGTACTGCCTTTTGTTGTTTGTACTTGTATGGCCTCTAGTTGATTTTTAGATTAAGGTTGTTTTGCCCTTAAGGCAGGGGCGGGCAAACGCTGCACGCGGCTCATGAGCGCACAGCGCTGCACGTGTGCTGCTCGCGTGCAACCGTCGAACGGGACAGTGGCGACAGCCTGCAGGTTGCGGCAGTGTAGTGCCAGGCTAAGCTGCGGACGTTAAAGCGAAGCGACCACTACGTAGTGAACGTTGTATTTCAAGAACCGGAAAATGCAGAGTGAATCAAGGAAACGGAGAATTGGAGATTTGCTATCTTTTAAAAAGGAATGGGAGAATCATTTGTTCTCTGTGGAAAAACGTGAAAATTGGAAATGTATAATATGTGACAGTATTCTCGCTGGTGAGCGGAAGTTTAATATTGAACGCCATTATAATAAATTTCAGTATGTTGACGTTCTTAGTGCAATAAAAGAGGAATTTCTCAAGCGATTTGGGGATATATCTTACTTATCCCAAGGTTTTGAATAGTTCTCGAGAGAATCTGGTTTCTGTAGATGATATTCATCTCAGTTTGCAAATGGAATTAATAGATCTACAGTGTAATTCTCGTCTGAGAGATAAGTTCCTTTTGGCAAGACGTGTAATAGATCTTTATCACGACTTTTCACAGCAACAGTTTCCTCGTCTCCATCGTGAAGCCATGAAGATAGTCAATGTTGGGCTCGACATACTTTTGTGAGAGATTTTTTTCTGTTATGAAAATTAATAAGTCTCGGTTAAGAGGAAACATAATGAAAATTTACGTAACTGTTTGCGTTTGTATGTATGTAGAAATTTTGTTCCAGACAATTTTAAAAATGCCAAAGGCTTTTCATAAAACAGTACTTAAATTAGGCTGAAGGCCTTGGTTGAGCTTCAAGTTATTGGCCTTAAGCCGTTTTTAAATTAAAGTGGTGTTGCCCTTAAGGCGTGAGATTGTACGGCGCATTCAGCCACTAATTAAGTTCCAAAACTAAATCTGTGTTGGTTTTTTTTTTAATTTTTTCTTGGCTCTTGTAATGTTTGATCAAATAAAAGGTTGTAAGTTCGAGTATAACTGACAGCCGCTTATTTTGGTCCCTTTCCGCAACTTAAACTACCTGTCCTGTCCTGCAGGTTTAGCACGGCGTCTCACTCTACATATTATGTAAGTAATGACAAATGTAATGTGGTGGCTTAAACCATTTTAACTCTTATCTGAGAAGATAGTCCATGACTGAAACCGGTTGATATTTGTGTTTAAAACAAAATTTTATACATCCCTTGATTATTACATTTTATACATCTCTTGATTATTCCCTAAGGGGATATGTAAAGTTACTTGTGTGTAAGACCCCAGTGGACATGGAGATGGAATTAGTTGCCAGAATTGTAGTTGCCTGTGATGTGATTCGAAACACTCCAGGGACATTTGTCAGGGCGCATCAGAATTTTGTTATCCAATCTCATGTTTGCATTGAGGTTGATGACCGCCAGTTTCAGTACATTTTGTAAGACACAGTACAAATAGTTCGATCATTGTGTCAATGATGGTATTTGCAGTTAAGTGTAACTAACTAATGTAAATAAACAGCTACACAGTAACGTGATTTTATTCAAATTATCTCCTTAAACTGGCTTGTCCGACCCCAGGTTCCCTGCCTCAAATTGTTCAGTGAAGCATTCTCTACGTCCTGTTCAGTCTTTGCACGCTCTTACGGGCATACCCTGTGAATATGAGATTTTAGAACCTCTTCTATACATTTTATTTGTGGGTACTGGTTTATTGCGACTTGAAAGTCACTTCATCTTTTTTTCACTACTTTTAATCCATATTCTCAGTATCATCTGTGGATTTAGTTTTTAGTGTAGCATATATTGCTGTCAATTTTCTCCCTTCTACGCACACAAATCATTTGATGTCGACACAGAGATACATTACTAGACTGGCAAAACTGTGTACAGCATCATTGGTGTCGCTTTAGAACTGCAATACGGCGGCGAGCACAAAGAACGTGTAAACAAACAGCTGTTTATTTATTGATAAAACAGTCGTAAGAAAGGGAAACAAATCGATGTAACTACGTTACCTTTAGAGTTTTGACACAGTAGTCAATATATGCGTCGTATTTGACTGTAATTTTTTAAGTATTGGAACGGAAGACACAAGGAAAGAAACTTGGCTTGGTGCAAGATACATTTCACGTATTTTTACTTTTGTAGTGTCTGTAAGCGTAAACAATTACATGACAGTTTGTCATTTTGTATATGTTTTAAGGGGTTTAATAAATCAAGTATTAACAGACGTAGCTTAGTGACGTGTTTTAACTAGTTTTGATCGATATCGGCTTTTATTCGAAAAGTGTTCCATAACTAGAAAGTGCTACTTGTCAATAATAAGTTCTTCATTCATTTGAGTGTTCTTACGAAAGCTACAATCCGCTTTAAACGTGTGTGTACGTAGCTTGATCTTCTCCACATAATACGATTCTACAATGTGTGTGTTAAACTCAACTAGTATGCAAATATGTGCTCAACTGCAGAACTTGGTTAGATCGCTTCGTACAGCTTACAACGTCATTTCTTTACAGAAAATCGTTATAGTACGTTACACAAACTTCCAGGTGCCACCATCTTATCTTACCACACACCAGTCTTCAGTAAAAGATGCGTCTTTGCCAGTCTAATAATGTATGTCTGTGGATATCGACTCCACATATTAGCATCTTTCCACTGCATAGTTCACACTGTATCTTCGACCATACATATAATAGACTGGCCCTGACGTCATTTTCGTGGCTCCAACATCTCTGGGCTAAAGTCACGTGAATGTTGGCAAAACATGGTCGTTTCGTGTTGTGCTTATGGCTGTACTCAGCGTTTTGTCGGGGGAAATGGCATTACATTTCACGTGTGTTTCTATGATAGTGCAGATGCGTTAATGGAAATCTGCTGACGAGACTTTTATATGTTTTTTATACTTGAAATAGAGTATCACGTAAATTAAAGTGTTGAAAGTGATGCCTGTAAAGTCAGACTCATACTACATTTTGGAAAGTATCTGTGATAATTCGGTTACAGAAGTAAGTATAACTGTTTCCCGTTCCTACTCATAGGTTCACTAAGGATGAAAACCGAAGGCAGCTTTGGATACAGGCCCTGAAACGGAGAAATTTTAAGCCATCTGCACATACGCGTCTTTTTGTATATACAAGTGAGATTATAGTAAGGTAAGAGGACCTATAGTCGACACATGAAGAGAATTTTTTTCTACCTTCTAACACTATTAAATAAATGTAGGCTCGAAAATTATTTTCTGAAACTTCAAAGTTTCATCTTTCATCTAAAATATCATTTTTTTAAAACTTATAGTTTAAACTTTTGTAAAAATAGTAGGAACTGAACCTTTGAAGTGCACCTAAAATTGATACTCTAAAATGGACCTGCTCCTAAAGTCGACAATTTTGGCACCTGTAGTTGACATAATTCCCATATCCCATTTTCTTTTATAAGTGACTAGAGCTCAAAACGCGGCGAATCCAATATTTAAAGTTTTGACACGAGCCCACTCTTACTGTTCTGAAAGAATTTTAACGACATTTTACTTTAATTGATAGTTTATAGTAATTTCGTCCCACTGCCCACCAAAGGGACGTTCGATATTTGTTAGATTTTATAAATTGTACTGTCAAGAAATCCAGGTCAAATGTAGTTCTGACATAATTTTTCGCAAATAAAAAAGTAATTTTTGTTGGAAGCGATTGGCAGTCAATTGAGAAATGTGGGTAAAATACGATACAAACATAGGATGGCAGACCGCTGATTTGAAATCCCGCCACGTTTTGCCAACAGTCACGTGGTTTATGTTGGAGCCACACCAGCGCTATAGCTTCTGCACAGCAAGGCCAGTCTACTAGTATCTATGGTCGAAGCACTGTATGCATGTTTACATCTTTGACGCTCTTGTCATCCATTGTCTTGAAAATGCTTTAAAATGACCACGTGTCGAAAATGCAATCGCAATAAATAATGTTTTAAGAGCCTAAAGCGAAATGATTTCGTTTAAAAGTTTCACAAAGGCTCTGGACCTAGTCATCATCAAACTTAATCCAACAGAGTCGTGTTATGACTGTTATTCTCTTGTGATATTTAAATCCAGTTTATAATGGTGGTGCTGTGTGGTTATAAGTTACGGGAACACTCCACATCCAT
Organism: Schistocerca cancellata; assembly: GCF_023864275.1. NCBI lineage: Eukaryota > Metazoa > Arthropoda > Insecta > Orthoptera > Acrididae > Schistocerca > Schistocerca cancellata. The sequence continues at coordinate 28,098,065 of NC_064635.1, forward strand.
AGTCCCTTGTGCATCAGTGCGTCGAGTCGTGCTGCCAGGGCTTGATTTATTACGGTACGTACTGGTACCGTGTATCGACACTTCCGATGGAAAAAAAAAAAAAGTGCGCAGTGGCGTGTGGTGGGAGGTGACTATGGCCAATTCAACCCGTGTAATTGACATAAGCACTTGGCCCAAAGACATTTAATACAATAGTTTTGGTGAAAAAGATGTTGAGTCACTTGCAGATCGCTTGGACAAACTGGATATGTTTAAGCATTTCAGATGTTTTGACACTTACATGGACTTTTCTGGAAGCTGTGAAATAAAAAAAAAGTATCCCACAGGTCTGATTCCGTTGACAACTACTGTCAAAACAATTCCATTGTGATCTAGTGAACGTGAAAGAGGGTTTTGCCAAATGAATATGATCATTACTGACGTTAGGATCTCTCTGTTAACAAAAACTTTCTTCACTGCTTTTTCTGAAGTTGAATGGTCCACCGCAGACTCGTTGTGGCGCTTCAAGGTACGAGGAGTCCTGGTTGTTTCGTGACGGCACTCCGCTGTGGTCACCAACAACAAGGAAAGAGGGAGAGGAGGGACAGTTTTATAAACTGTAAGTTAAGATTCCGGAATAGCCCTTCTTTCGGATGTCCTTGAAGGGACTGCCAAGGGGGATGTGACCATGAGAAGAAGATTGAACAACCAACAGAAGGATAACGTTCTACAACTCGGGGCGTGGAATGTCAGAAGATTGAACGTACAAGACTGAACGTGGTAGGGAAGCTAGAAAATCTGAGAAACGAATGCAGAAGCTCAGTCTAGATATAGTGGGGGCTAGCGAAGTGAAATGAAAAGAAGACAAGGATTTCTAGTCAGATGAGTATAGAGTAATGTCAGCATCAGCAGAAAGTGGTATAACGGGAGTAGGATTCGTTATGAATAGCAGGGTAGGGCAAAGAGTACGTCACTGTGAACAGTTCGGTGACAGGGTTGTTCGTATCAGAACAGCAAAACCAACACCTACGACGATAGTCCACGTGTACATGCCACGTCCCAAGCTGAAGATAAAAAGATAGAGAATATGTATGAGGATATTGAAAGAATAATACAGTATGAAAGGGGGAGATGAAAATATGTCACCGGGGGACTGGAATGCAGTTGTAGGGAAGGGAGTAGAAGAAAAAGTTGCAGGAGAATATGGGCTTGGAACAAGCAATGGGAGAGTAGAAAGACTAATTGAGTTCTGTAATAAATTTCAGCTAGTAATAGCGAATACTCTGTTCAAGAATCACAAGAGGAAGGGTATACTTGGAAAAGGTCAAGTAATATGGGAAGATTTCAGTTAGATTACATCATGATCAGAGATTCCGAAATCAGATACTGGACTGTAAGGCGTACCCAGGAGCAGATATAGACTCGGATTACAATCTAGTAGTGATGAAGAATAGGCTGAAGTTTAAGAAATTAGACAGGAAGAATCAATACGCAAAGAACTGGGATACAGAAGTACCAAGGAATGACGAGATGCGCTTGAAGTTCTCTAAGTCTATAGATACAGCATTAAGGAATAGCTCAGTAGACACTGCAGGTCAAGAGGGATGAACATCTATAAAAAGGGCAATCACAGAAGTTGAAAAGAAAAAAAACATTGCTGAAAAGAAGGCAACTGCAAAGAAACCATCCGTAACAGAAGAAATACTTCAACTGATCGATGAAAGAAGGAAGTACAAAAATTTTCAGGAAAATTCAGAAATTCAGAAATATAGGTCACTGAGGAAGAAGTAAATAGGAAGTACAGGGAAGCTAAGACGAAATGGTTGCAGGAAAAATGTGAAGAAATCGAAAAAGAAATGATTGTCGGCAGGACTGATTCAGGGTATAGAAAAGTCAACATTCGATGAAATTAAAAGCAAGGCTGGTAACATTAAGAGTGCAATGGGACTTCTACTGTTAAATTCAGCGGAGAGAGCGGATAGACGGAAAGAATTCAGCCAAGGCCTCTATGAGGGGGAAGGCTTGTCTGATGACGTGATAGAAGAAGGGACAGAAGTCGATTAAGAAGAGATAGGGGACCCAGTATTACAATCAGATTTATAAGAGCTTTGGAACATTTAGGATCAAATAAGGCAGAAGGGTTGGACAGCATTAAATTGGAATTTCTAAGATCATCGGGGAAAGTGCCAACAAGAGACGATTGACATTGGTGTGTAGAATATACCAGTCCGGCGACATACCATCTGACTTTCGGAAAAAGAGCATCGCGCACAATTCCGAAGATTGCAAGAGCTGATAAGTGCGAGAATTATTGCACAATCAGCTTAACAGCTCAAGCATGAAAGTTTCTGACAAGATGACGATCAGTTTGGCTGTGGAAAAGGTAACGGTACGAGAGAGGCAATTACGATGTTGCGGTTGATAATAGAAGTAAGAGTAAAATCGACACGTTCTTAGGAGTCGTTGACACGGAAAAAGCGTTCGATAGTGTCAAATGGTGCAAGGTGTTTGAAATTCTGAGGAAAATAGGGGTAAGCTAGAGGGAGAAACGGGTAATATACAATAAGAGCCAAGGAAGAGTGGAAGACCAGAACGAATTGCTCGGATTAAAATGGGTGTAAGATTGGATGTAGTCTTTCGTTCCAACAGTTCAGTCTGTACATCAAAGAAGCAATTATGGAAAAAAAATAAAAGAAAGGTTCAAGAGTGGAATTAAAATTCAAGATGAAGGGATATCAATGATAAGAATCGCTGATGACTTTGCTATCCTCAGTGAAAGTGAATAAGCATAATAGGATCTGCTGAATGGAATGAACAGTCTGTTGGGTGCAGAACGGATTGACAGTAAATCGGAGAAAGACAAAAGTAATGAGAAGTAGCAGCAATGAAAACAGCGAGAAACTTAACATCAGAATTGGTGATCGCGAAGTAGATGAAGTTAAGAATTCTGCTACTTAGGCAGTAAAATAATCCATGGCAGATAGAGCAAGGAGGACATCAAAAGCAGACTAGCACTGTGAAAATTGACATTCCTGCTCAAGAGAATTCTATTAGTAGCGAACATAGGCCTCAATTTAGGGAAGGAATGTCTGAGAATGTACGTAGTGGACATGGACTGTAAGAAAACGAGAGTAGAAGAGAATCGCAGGATTTGAGATGTGGTGCTACAGACGAATGTTGAAAATTAGGTGGTCTCTAAAGGTACGGAACGGGAAGGTTCTGCGCTGAATCGGCAGTGAAGAGTGCCAGGATGGTAGGACATCTGTTAAGACATCAGGAATAACGTCAATGGCTCTAGAGGGAGCTGTAGAGGGCAAGAACTGTAGAGGAAGACAGAGATCGGTGTACATCCGGCAAATAATTGAGAACGTAGGTTGCAAGTGCTACTCTGAGATGAAGAGGTTGGCACAGGTGAGGAATTCGTGACGAGCCGCATCAAACCAGTCAGAAGACTGATGACTAAAAAGAAAAAGTTAAAACATATAGGATTTTCCCTTTTTCAGTATCTTACAGTTCGAATTTCAGTGTGTTCACTTGACTGTAATTTCATTTTTATAGAACATCGTGAACTGAGAAATAATACGCCGCGCGAGATTAGCCTAGCGGTCTAGGGCGCTGCAGTCATGGACTGTGCGGCTGGTCCCGGCGGAGGTTCGAGTCCTCCCTCGAGCATGGGTGTGTGTGTTTGTACTTAGGACAATTTAGGGTAAGTAGTGTCTAAGCTTAGGGACTGATGACCTTAGCAGTTAAATCCCATAAGAGTTCACACACATTTGAACATTTTTTTGAGAAATAATACACTGACGGACAAAAATCACATTACCAAGAAGGAATTGCGCGACATAAACGAAAGTTGGTAGGCGTGTTTCTGCATCTGAAAGATGGTGTCTAATCAGTTTTCGCACCTCTATGTTGATGTAAATCAGGTTTGCTTTAAATACACGCTGTAATGGTCGTGGGTGTTAGTTATACCTTTCAGATTAGAGTTGGCGAGATGATGTTAGTTCAGAATGCTTGTAAGGCCAGGTTGCCATTGAAAATGGTTGAAAATTCGATTCTTATTGCATTTTTGTAAGGTGTATTTGTCTGGAATGTTGGGACACGTGTTTTTTTAATCTGTGCGTTACTAAGGTTTCTACCGCCCTTTGTTCGAAGCAGTGTCGCGGGCGCCGTGTGACGCTCTCAGCGGGGACACCCGCCCCAGGTAGAAAACTTGTCTTGCCGTGACGCACTTTCACAAAATGATTTATATTGCAGCATGCATGCTAACTTACTCGCCGAAAAACCTGATGAACAACGTGTGCAGGCTGCCGAACGTAGCATATCTATCTAAGCCAGATCGTCTTTTTCCGCCAAGAAGAAGGAGGCTTTGCTCTCCAGGAACAATTGGAGTTAGAGGAAGTGTTGATACACGGTCCTGGAATTGCAGATAAAACATAAGTAACGAAAACACTTTTTTTGGTCAAATTTGGGTGAAAACTGGTCAAAATAAATTCAGATTTGTGTTCAGCGGCATCAAAAATATTTAATAACTTGTTGTTTTTGTACAAATTGAACTAATAATATATTTGAAAAGTGTTTCCTGAACTTCAAACATGTTTTTCTCGAGAAACAGTTTTTCAAAACTGCGTGCAGCATAAAATAAAAATGTAGCAACCTATTAACTTCTGCCTTTGACCCACAAAAAGCAAACACTTTTGTTGGGAGCTTATACCTATAATATACGCTACTGGCCATTAAAATTGCTACACCAAGCAGAAATGCAGATGATAAGCGGGTATTCTTTGGACAAATATATTATACTATAACTGACATGTGATTATATTTTTACGCAAGTTGGGTGCACAGATCCTGAGAAATCAGTACCCAGAACAACCACCTCTGGCCGTAATAACGGCCTTGATACGCCTGGGCATTGAGTCAAACAGAGCTTGGATGGCGTGTACAGGTACAGCGGCCCATGCAGCTTCAACACGATACCACAGTTCATCAAGAGTAGTGACAGGCGTATTGTCACGAGTGAGTTGCTCGGCCACCATTGACCAGGCGTTTTCAATTGGTGAGAGATGTGGAGAATGTGCTGGCCAGGGCAGCAATCAAACATTTTCTGTATCCAGAAAGGCCTGCAACATGCGGTCGTGCACTATCCTGCTGAAATGTACGGGTTTGCACGGATCGAATGAAGGATAGAGCCACGGGTCGTAACACATCTGAAATGTAACATACACTGTTCAAAGTGCCGTCAATGCGAACAAGAGGTGACCTAGTCGTGTAACCAATGGCACCCCATACCATCACGCCGGGTGATACACCAGTATGGCGCTGACGAATACACGCTGGTTGTTGTCTTTCAAACGTCCCCAACTGTTGACTCAGGGATCGAGACGAGCCTGCACGATCCGTTACAGCCATGCGGATAAGATGCCTGTCATCTCGACTGCTAGTGATACGAGGCCGTTGGGATCCAGCACGGCGTTCCCTATTACCCTCCTGAAGCCACCGATTCCATATTCTGCTGACAGTCATTGGATCTCTATCAATGCGAGCAGCAGTGTTGCGATACGATAAACCGCAATCGCGATAGGCTACAATCCGACCTTTATCAAAATCGGAAACGTGATGGTACGCATTTCTCCTCCTTACACGAGGCATCACAACAACGTTTCACCAGGCAACGCCGGTCAACTGCTGTTTGTGTATGAGAAATCGGTTGGAAACTTTGCTCATGTCAGCAGGTTGTAGGTGTCGCCACCGGCGCCAACCTCGTGTGAATGCTCTGAAAAGATAATCATTTTCATATCAGAGTATCTTCTTCGTGTCGGTTAAATTTCGCGTCTGTAGCATGCCATCTTCGTGGTGTAGCAATTTTAATGGCCAGTAGTGAATGAAATTTGTTAATATTGACTGTTTTTTGCAAAGTCATGAAAATGGAAAAAGACCCCAAAATCTAAATCGTAGTTCGAGTGGCACCATATTGTTAAATTTAAGGTTATTTCATTGTGGTTAGGTATAACTTCCGATGAACTGAATGTAGTATTGACTAGTGTTATCCATTTTTGATTTCACGTAAGTCCTGGGGGCCTGCACGCAGTGTACGTGCTTCAAAGTCGCAGGCCCTTGATCAAAACATAATTGCGGGCGCCGTTTTCTCTGTATTGCAAATCTACAATAAAGTTCAAAGTATGATCCATCATAATCCCCCAAACAGGTTCTTTGTATGTCTTTTTATTGTCTAGAAAAAAAAAATTCAGAACTCTGCCTATTTTTTGCTCACTTGAATGAGAATGTTGCCTTGAGGCGACAGAGACTTCATTATCAGCACCTCACTGAGTCTGAACGAGGTCGCCTAATAGAGCTACGAGAAGCTGGTTGTTCCTTGTGCGATACTGCAGAACTTGTGTTAACGTGCCACAGCAATGCCTCGGCGACGTGCTTGGCGACGTCGCTTGCGGCACAGCGTTCCAGTGTATCGTGCACTGAAGGCAATAGACATTGATCTGGCTGGACAGTTCAATAAACAACAGCTTATTGGAGGCCCTAATGTGTTTAGAGGCCTCCGTTCGAACGTTACATGTGATGTACAGGCTCTGTTTGGAGGTAGTACATGGCTCACACTTGCTGTAGTGTGGGGCAATCACTGTGACTACGGTGGCCTTGAAGCATTTCCAGATGCAAATATTCTGTGTTGGAGAACATGGAGTATAGCAGAGACAACAGGACTCTTGGCTAAAGTTCCATATGGCGGGAACGTAGCCGCTGTACGTGACTGCCGGGAGCCGTGCTCACGAGAATGTACGGCCACAGGAAGAGCGGGATCCAGGCGGCCACGTGACACTGCCGAGAGGGAAGTCCATAGTGTTCAATGTACGGCTCTGGCGCACCGCACTGCATATGCAGCGGAAATTTGAGGAGCAGTTTACTCCACAGGGAGACTACGAAGTATCAAAAATCAGTTATTTCAAGGACTGCTCCGAGCCAGACCCCTGTACCTTTTATTCCATTGACCTGAAAACACTGCCACTTGCGACTTCAATGGTGCCATGATACAGCTCATTGGAGGGCAGAGTGGAGGTCTCTCGTGTTTCTGATGGAAGCTGGTTCTGTCTTGGTGGCAGTGGTGCCCGTTGGTTGGGCCTTCAACTTATCTAAGTGCCAGACATACTTGATAAATGACAAGGAAAGAATTGTAGAAAGATGGTAAGAGTAGTTCTCAGAACTGTTGAATCGCCCAGACCGAGATGAGATATTACCTTCAAACACTGCGGAGGAAAAGAAAGATGAAGAAGAATGGGAAGTTAGTGAAAAAGACGTGAAGATCGCAACCAAAGGACTTTTTTTTTTTTTTTGGTCATCAGTCTACTGACTGGTTTGATGCGGCCCGCCACCAATTCCTTTCCTGTGCTAACCTCTTCATCTCAGAGTAGCACTTGCAACCTACGTCCTCAATTATTTGCTTGACGTATTCCAATCTCTGTCTTCCTCTATAGTTTTTGCCCTCTACAGCTCCCTCTAGTACCATGGAAGTCATTCCCTCATGTCTTAGCAGATGTCCTATCATCCTGTCCCTTCTCCTTATCAGTGTTTTCCACATATTCCTTTCCTCTCCGATTCTGCGTAGAACCTCCTCATTCCTTACCTTATCAGTCCACCTAATTTTCAACATTCGTCTATAGCACCACATCTCAAATGCTTCGATTCTCTTCTGTTCCGGTTTTCCCACAATCCATGTTTCACTATCATACAATGCTGTACTCCAGACGTACATCCTCAGAAATTTCTTCCTCAAATTAAGGCCGGTATTTGATATTAGTAGACTTCTCTTGGCCAGAAATGCCTTTTTTGCCATATCGAGTCTCCTTTTGATGTCCTCCTTGCTCCGTCCGTCATTGGTTATTTTACTTCCGAGGTAGCAGAATTCCTTAACTTCATTGACTTCGTGACCATCAATCCTGATGTTAAGTTTCTCGCTGTTCTCATTTCTACTACTTCTCATTACCTTCGTCTTTCTCCGATTTACTCTCAAACCATACTGCGTATTCATTAGACTGTTCATTCCGTTCAGCAGATTATTTAATTCTTCTTCACTTTCACTCAGGATAGCAATGTCATCAGCGAATCGTATCATTGATATCCTTTCACCTTGTATTTTAATTCCACTCCTGAACCTTTCTTTTATTTCCATCATTACTTCCTCAACGTACAGATTGAAGAGTAGGGGCGAAAGGCTACAGCCTTGTCTTACACCCTTCTTAATACGAGCACTTCGTTCTTGATCCTCCACTCTTATTATTCCCTCTTGGTTGTTGTACATATTGTATATGACCCGTCTCTCCCTGTAGCTTATCCCTACTTTTTTCAGAATCTCGAACAGCTTGCACCATTTTACTGTATATTGTCGAACGCTTTTTCCAGGTCGACAAATCCTATGAAAGTGTCTTGATTTTTCTTTACCCTTGTTTCCATTATTAGCCGTAACGTCAGAATTACCTCTCTCGTCCCTTTACTTTTCCTAAAGCCAAACTGATCGTCACCTAGCGCATTCTCTATTTTCTTTTCCATTCTTCTGTATATTATTCTTGTAAGCAGCTTCGATGCATGAGCTGTTAAGCTGATTGTGTGATAATTCTCGCACTTGTCAGCTCTTGCCGTCTTTGGAATTGTGTGGATGATGCTTTTCCGAAAGTCAGATGGTATATCGCCAGACTCATATATTCTACACACCAACGTGAATAGTCGTTTTGTTGCCACTTCCCCCAATGATTTTAGAAATTCTGATGGAATGTTATCTATCCCTTCTGCCTTATTTGACCGTAAGTCCTCCAAAGCTCTTTTAAATTCCGATTCTAAGAAACAACAAAGCTCCAGGGGAGGAGAGAATAACATCAGAATTAATCAAGGAGGGAGGTGAAAGCTTACACTTAGAGATATATAAACTGATCCAGTTGATATGGGAGAAGGCGACACTGCCAGAAGAATGGAAATTGGCTATAATATGTCCAATATACAAGAAGGGAAGCAAAATGGAATGCAGTAACTACAGAGGAATCAGCTTGTTGAATGTAACGTATAAGGTACTGTCCATCATTATCCTCAGAAAATTGCAACCAGTCATAGAGAACAACATACAGGAGTACCAAGCTGGCTTTCGACCAAACCGATCGACAATAGATAACATTTTCACACTAAGACAATTGTTTGAAAAACACTGGGAATATGATAAAGATATCTACAGCCTGGTCATCGTTTTCAACGTGCATATGGCAGTATCCACAGGAATAGCCTAGCAATGCAATGTGTGACTTCAGAATCCCCGAGAAGCTTGTGAGAATGGTGCATGCTTGTATGGTAGGGTCAAAGGCAGCAGTACGTTTCCGAGGAGCCACATCAGAAACATTCTAGATTGAGACAGGCCTCAGACAAGGAGATGCTCTCTCATGTGTTCTGTTCAATGTCAACTTAGTGAAGGTAATAAAAGAGTGTAGGCAACAGGAGTGGGCTGGAGTACATATGGACGGTAACCTCAATTGTCTCGTATATGCAGATGACATAGTACTACTAAGTGAATCAGAGCACGAGTTGAAAGAAATGTACCAGAAAATGGACAGTTATGCACAGAAGGTAGGGCTGAAAGTGAATCGAGACAAAACAGAGTTCATGCGATTAGGAAGAAGACAAGAGCAGGAAGAATTTCTTGAGATAGATGACAAGATGTTCAAGAGAGTACACCAGTTCAAATACTTGGGATCTTGGTTTACCACGGACAACAACATAAGAATGGACATCAAGGAAAGAAATGCAGTGGGAATGAAATGTGTGCATTCCCTCAGAGAGACGCTCGGCTCTAAATCGATCTCAGTGAACACTAAGGTGAAAATCTACAGCGTAGTGATATGCCCAGCAGTAATGTACGGTTCAGAAACACGGAACATGACTAAGCGAGAAAGGGAAAAACTATTAATATTTGAAAGAAGAGTAATGAGTATACGGGGACCAATTTTAGATAACGGAGAATGGAGGAGGAGGAAAAACGAGGAAATCTACCTTCTGATGTGACAACCAATTAACCTACAGAAGATAAACAGCCAAAGAATACAATGGGTGGGCCACGTAGCCCGTATGCCAGATGGAGGCGAAGATGGCACTAGCGGGGGAACCAAACACCAAACGCCCCATTGGACGATCAAGGCACAGGTGGATGGACCTAGCGAAGGACCTAGCAGTCCTGGGAATTGAAGACACCTGGAGGAACCGGGCACAAAACACGAAGGAATGGAGGCAGTTTGTGGAAGCAGCGCGTGGTCTGCAGGGCCTGTGATCTCTGGATATCTATCTACCTACCTACTGGACCACACCTGGCCTGAGGTACGATTTCGTATGACAGCACCAGCATTCTCGTGGTTAACCCTCGCACCCTGACTGCACATTTGTATTTCAGTCTGGTGATTCGACCTGTTGCGTGCGAAGGCATTGCTAATTACACATATAAAATTTTTTTCGTGATTTTCTTTAGATTTCTATTCTTTTTCTTTTGTTCATATGGGCATTTCTAATTGTGCTTATGTAACATTCTACTGTGGTTTTTAACTGTAAATATGTAATTGTGATTATTTCATTTGCCAATGGATAAGTATATTTCTTGCTTTGTACCTGTGGTAAAGGTTTTTTTTGGAATATTATTAATTGTGAAAAATGCAGTCAATAACATCTATAAAGGTTTATGTAATTTACGATAAAGATATAACATCTGTAGACAGGAGACAGCGATAGTGATATCGATAGTCGAAAGGTTGTGGTGTAGTAGAGGGGATGGTGGATGGTGTGTCTGTGAAGCGCGCGCGGGAAAATAGTACTGTTTTTTTATGAAAAGCATACGCAATTGTATGGACAGTGATACTGAACTATCAGATTGTTAATTCTCTTTACCACTGCGGTATGTAATGCCATCGCCAGCGAACTTTAAGAGCAAATAAACCGGACTGTGAAAGTGCCGCTAACATTACTCTGTTGTGGCCGACACGAACTGTGCTTTTATTCGAATGAACTTTGCTGGTATTGGTTTTGGGTGGTGGAACTGTTGTATATCACATTCTATCAAGCCGTGAGAGTGAAGACTTTAATTAACTGTGCAATATAAAAATACTTTCAGTGATGTTGTCGAAGACTGAAATGCGAGAACACAGTGGACATTGTTTACGGTGTGCTTCACACGTAAGAACAATTCTATGAACTGTGTATTAGTGGCTAAGACTATATGAATGTGACGAACTGTGTAATTATGGGCGATAGCGTCACGGACAGTGCATAAAGTGTAAAAACGAGCGATGTCTACGTCATGTACTTTGAGAGGACATGTCAACAACGGTCGTATACTGGCGTCTTGTGGTTTGTTAATCACCACGGGGTTAATGATACAGCTGTGCCGGAACTTTATTTGCGTTTCGCCGGCGAAGATTAACCAGCGGAACTGCCTGTATCCTGCTCTCATCATCGTAACCCGCCGACATCGTGCTGCCCAACGCAACGCTTCGTATGCAACAAAAAGTTAAGAGATTTCGCCGAACGCTATCCCCTGACCTAGGAACTTTCTTTCTATATTAAAAGTATAAGAATTACAGACTCCATTTAAATAAATTCTTTGTTTAGTTTATGTTTGCTTTCTGGTAACGAAAATGAAATTACAATCAGTGAATTAAAAGTTGCCTGGTAGTCATTGTTGAAACACCAGTAAATATAAACTTCTTCCTCTCATTAGAACTAATTCTCCTTGCATGTCAAAATTATTGTAGTTATTTTATGTAGTTCTATGTATTGTTATGAGATTAGATATATGACAGTGACTAATAAGAGTATTTTATCGCGAAATATGGCTTTGCGCGAAAATTACGGCGACCGCCATAATTGTTTGCGTTCTGACCAATAACATAAAAGCTGCTATTCCCGTATTGGTGCATTTCCTGATGTGAGTGGGAATTATAAATGTCAGCTGTTAAATCACGTAGGGACTGTTTAGCCAGTAATAAAAGCTTTTGATGTTGTATTGCTACGAGTCGTAGTATTAAGAGACACTGGCTATACTCAAAAGTGGGTAGATGTATGGTGAAACCCCCCAGTGTTCATGCGATTGTTAACAGTATTGTGTGTGATTCACGAAATTTTGTCACTTTTTCTACTTCCTTTCAGATATTGTCTCAGATGTCTTTGAAGTTTCAGAGAATATACAGGGTGAGTCACCTAACGTTACCGCTGGATATATTTCGTAAACCACATCAAATACTGACGAACCGATTCCACAGACCGAACGTGAGGAGAGGGGCTAGTGTAATTGTTTAATACAAACCATGCAAAAATGCACGGAAGTATGTTTTTAACACAAACCTACGTTTTTTTAAATGGAACCCCGTTAGTTTTGTTAGCACATCTGAACATATAAACAAATACGTAATCAGTGCCGTTTGTTGCATTGTAAAATGTTAATTACATCCGGAGATATTGTAACCTAAAGTTGACGCTTGAAACCTCCGACGCTCAGTTGCGTGTTGTAACAAACACGGGCCACGGTCGGCGAGCAGCATCTGCAGGGACATGTTTACGATGACGACCGTGTTTACGAGTGTGGCTGTAGTGGACTGTTGTGGTTTGGTCTAGCTGTCGCAGTGTCCAGATGTGGCGCTTGCTGCTATTGTTATTCTGCATTCGTCTCCGCACGCAGACCAACTGTTGTACACCGTGTTACCAGACGTCTGTGATAGTGTAGTGTTGTAGGAACTATGAACATGGTGTATTCGAACTCTGAAAAGGTGGAGATGATACTCATCTATGGCGAGTGTAGACGAAATGCAGCTGAAGCATGTGTATGCAGAACGGTACCTGGACAGAGAGCATCCAACGTGCCGCACATTGCAAAACATCTACCGCCAACTGTATGCAACAGGTATGGTCGTAGCACGCAAACGGGTCCGTAACAGGCCCGTCACAGGAGAAGCGGGTGCAGTTGGTGTGTTAGCTGCTGTTGCCATGAACCCACACATGAGTACACGGGACATTGCGAGAGCCGGTGGACTGAGTCAAAGTGGTGTCATGCGCATACTACATCGTCACCGCTTTCACCCGTTTCATGTGTCGCTACATCAGCAATTACATCGAGTGCAATTCTGTCAATGGGCATTAACAGAGAATGCGTTGCAGTTCTACCTGTTTACCGATGAAGCGGGTTTCACAAACAACGGGGCAGTGAATCTACGGAACATGCATTACTGGTCCGTGGACAATCCTCGCTGGCTCAGACAGGTAGAGCGACAGCGACCGTGGACTGTAAATGTATGGCGCGGAATCATTGGCGACCACCTCATTGGTCCTCACTTCATTGCAGGGGCCCAAACAGCTGCAACAAACATCGCGTTTCTACAGAATGATCTGCCAACGTTGCTCGAAAATGTCCCACTGGAAACGCGTCGACGTATGTGGTATCAGCATGATGGTGCACCTGCACATTCCGCAATTAACACTAGGCTGACCCTTGACAGGATGTTCGACGGGCGTTTCATAGGACGTGGAGGACGCACAAATTGGCCAGCCCGTTCTCCTGATCTTACACCTCTGGACTTCTTTCTGTGGGGTACGTTAAAGGAGAATGTGTACCGTCATGTGCCTACAACCCCAGAGGATATGAAACAACGTATTGTGGCAGCCTGCGGCGACATTACACCAGATGTACTGCGGCGTGTACGACATTCATTACGCCAGAGATTGCAATTGGGTGCAGCAAATTATGGCCACCACATTGAACATCTATTGGCCTGACATGTCGGGACACACTCTATTCCACTCCGTAATTGAAAACGGAAACCACGTGTGTACGTGTACCTCACCCCTCATGGTAATGTACTTGTGCGTCAGTGAAAAAGACCAATAAAAAGGTGTTAGCATGTGGACGTAATGTGCTGTTCCAGTCTCTTCTGTACCTAAGGTCCATCACCGTTCTCTTTGGATCCCTACGTAATTCGGTGCTCTCCGATACACACGATCGAACAGCGGAGGAGTGGTACTCAAGCGTCAAGTTTAGGTTACAATATCTCCGGATGAAATAAACATTTTACAATGCAACAAACGGCACTGATTACGTATTTGTTTATATGTTCGGATGTGCCAACAAAACTAACGGGGTTCCATTTAAAAAAACGTAGGTTTGTGTTAAAAAACATACTTCCGTGCATTTTTGTATGGTTTGTATTAACGAATTACACTAGCCCCTCTCCTCACGTTCGGTCTGTGGAATCGATTCGTCAGTATTTGATGTGGTTTACGAAATATATCCAGCGGTAACGTTAGGTGTGACTCACCCTGTATACACAATTTTGTCGGTTCAGGTTAATTTCAGAGCAGTTTCTCGTGAATATTAGAGTTTCAGTTCATAAACAAAGTGGGATCGTGACCAAATGAGAAGTATAACAAAGAGTGTGGTTTTCCAACTAGAATTTTGGATGACTTCACAGTTCAGGTTTAGATAATTATTTTTCCTGTGTGTTGAGGTCATCACATGCGCTGTCATTCATGAACAGCATTCCAGGGGCTGTTTTCCAACAGCATAACGCTCGCCCACATACCTCTGTTGTAATCCAACGTGCTCTGCAGGGTGTCGACATGTTGCCCCGACCTGCTCGACCAGCAAATCTGTCTCCATTCGAGCACATATGGAACATCATCGGATGACAACTCCAGCATCATCCACAAACAGCATTAACCGTCTCTTTACTGACCGATCAAGTGCTATGGGCGTGGAGTTCCATCCCCCAGACATCCATTACTTGTGCAAAACAGTGCATGCACGTTTGCGTGTTTACATCCAACATTCTCGCGGTTACATCAGTTATTAATGTATTAGAATTACACACTTTCAAAGACTTATTTCGCGCTTACATTAAACTGTCATCTCGCAATGTTAATCACTTGAATGTGTTTCCGAGATAAATGTATTCCCGAAGTTTCATTACTCTACATTAATAATTTTTGGTCTTGCGATTTTTTTCTATCAGTGTAGCTAAGTTCATTGATAAAAAATGTAGTAAAAGATTGTTAATGCACATGAGAGTTTTGTGTTTTAGTGGTACAGATGTTCTATTCAAGATTTTAAAATGCTCAGAAAAGCATTAAAATACACTATGGGCATTTAAAATTGCTACACCAAGAAGAAATGCAGACGATAAACGGGTATTCATTGGACAAATATATTATACTAGAACTGACATGTGATTACATTTTCACGCAATTTGGGTGCATAGATCCTGAGAAATCAGTACCAAGAACAAACACCTCTGGCCGTAATAATGGCCTTGATACGCCTGGGCATTGAGTCAAACAGAGCTTGCATGGCGTGTACAGTTACAGCTGCCCATGCAGCTTCAACACGATACCACAGTTCATCAAGAGTAGTGACTGGCGTATTGTGACAAGCCAGTTGCTCGGCCACCATTGACCAGACGTTTTCAATTGGTGAAAGATCTGCAGAATGTGCTGGCAAGGGCAGCAGTCGAACATTTTCTTTATCCAGAAAGGCCCGTTCAGGACCTGTAACATGCGGTCGTGCATTATCCTGTTGAAATGTAGGGTTTCGCAGGGATCGAATGAAGGGTAGAGCCACGGGTCGTAAGACATCTGAAATATAACGTCCACCGTTCAAAGTGCTGTCAATACGAACAAGAGGTGACCGAGACGTGTAACCAATGGCACACCATACCATCACGCCGGCTGATACGCCAGTATGGCGATGACGAATACACGCTTCCAATGTGCGTTAACCGCGATGTCGCCAAACACGGATGCGTCCATCATGATGCTGTAAACAGAACCTGGATTCATCCGAAAAAATGACGTTTTGCCATTCATGCACCCAGGTTCGTCGTTGAGTACACCATCGCAGGCGCTCCTGTCTGTGATGCAGCGTCAAGGGTAACCGCAGCCACGGTCTCCGAGCTGATAGTCCATGCTGCTGCAAACGTCGTGGAACTGTTCGTGCAGATGGTTGTTGTCTTGCAAACGTCCCCATCTGTTGAATCAGGGATCGAGACGTGGCTGCACGATCCGTTACAGCCATGCGGATAAGATGCCTGTCATTTCGACTGCTAGTGATACAAGGCTGTTGGGATCCAGCACGGCGTTCCGTATTACCCTCCTGAAGCCACCGATTTCATATTCTGCTAACAGTCATTGGGTATCGACCAACGCGAGCAGAATGGCGCGATGCGATAAACCCACAATCGCGATAGGCTACAATTCGACGTTTATCAAAGTCGGAAACGTGATGGTACGCATTTTTCCTCCTTACACGAGGCATCACAACAACCGGCGCCAACCTAGTGTGAATGCTCTGAAAAGCTAATCATTTACATATCACAGCATCCTCTTCCTGTCGGTTAAATTTCGCGTCTGTAGAACGTAATCTTCGTGGTGTAGCAATTTTAATGGCCAGTAGTGTAACATTTTAAGTAGTCTGCATTTCACGTCCCCTCCCGGTCAGAAGGTCACAGTACCGGAAAAATCAAGCTCTGCATGCTACCACTGTACAGTGTTTGAGAAAGGGTACTCTCTAGCAATGTTATCAACTGCCAAGACTTCCCATCCGCTTTCGGAGCGAGGAAGAAACGACTGTCTGTCTGTCTGCTTCGGCGAGTTCCCTCTTATCTTATTGCCGTGGTGTTTACGCGACATGCACGATTCAAGTAGCAGATATATTGCATAACCGTCTTGAGCACCTGTCGTCTAAAATGACTTCACAGATTCAAGTAGCAGGCGTGTTGCATAACCATCTCGAGCACCGGTTGTCTAAATTTGCTCAACAGCGTTTCGCAATAGATAGCGTCGGTTTTCTTCCATAGATTTCCGTTACAGTTCACTTTCGTGTGAATCCGTCACAATTCTACCAGTGTAATTGATGACGACTCCAAGCGGTGGAGCCACGCTATTGAAATGGTCGTACTACTGAAACGTCCCCTTTGAACAATTATACAAGACTGTGCTTAAACTGACACACAATATTTTTTTAGCGCAACGCAATCTGACTTTCAAAAATCCCTTCGAAAGAATGGCCCTGACTAACATTAACCTATACCTTTTACAAATCACTTACCTCACAAAAATCTTCGTTACTCGAACTACTGCAATACAGCGAGCGCCACTACTGCCAGCTAAATAAAAGATTCAAACTACGGAAGGCACTAACTACTGATAAGCATAGTTAGCAAATGAAAGATTTTAATACAGAACAAACAATGTATTTACCTTAATAGTGTTGAAAAACCATAATATACATAGCAGTTCATAATATCCAGTATAACAAATTTCAAAACTCCGCCATCTCTCTCCCCACATCCACCACTGCTGGAGGCTCACCTCCAACTGCGCAACGCTACGCGCTGTTCACATCCAGCTGCCGCTGCCAAACACTACAATGGCAGACAACAATGCAAACTAGCCACAGACTGCACACAGCACAGCCAGTGATTTTCATACAGAGCGCTACGTAACGTTGCCAATAAGAAAACATAAACAGCCTACTTACATAAAGAAAACATAAACAGCTCACTTACACTACAAGTCGTGTAAAAATTACTCGGTAGTTGACACTTCACGCGTTGTAGTTGGTTTCCACCAATCAGAGCGCTTACAGAACTGTTCGTCGTTACCAAACGGCCACCATAATTGCTCAATTCACTTCCAATTCCTTCTCTGGCTTTCTCTCTTGATGTGTTTGCAACCCGAATCATGTGTTTGGCCCTTTTATTTCGTATTTCATCACACATGATAAGCACACCAAAAACAATACATACGCATAACGTTGCTAATGAAATACACACGTTTCATACACAGCACTAACGATACCTTAATGGATACTTCAGCACAAGAAGCGACTGAACGTCACCTATACAGTTATGATAGTAACATTAGATAAACTTCGCACGACATTGCATAAAGCCGAATTTCTGAAGGCTGCAATTCATCGCTGTGACTGGGACACTATGGTTTTAAATATAATTATTTAACCAAGTTCTGCGAAGTAACGCAATGGTTAGGGTCTAAAAGGTCGTAGGTTCAAATTTCGTCAAATATAGCGAACATTTATTATCAATCAGTTGATTGATTTAAATGTACAGGGTGAGCCCAGAGTCTTGCCCAGAATAACCGTTTGACATAATAATTTACATTAGATGCCGTTACATAGGTCAGCGTTACTAGTTTTTTTCAAGACCACTTACGTTAGTAAACCTCAACGTGTGCTCCCTTGGTAGCTCGGAGAATGTCGAGGCGGTATTCCAGTTCCCGCCAGGTGTTTCGTAACATGTGTTCCGTCACAGTACCCACAGCAGCTTGTATCCTAGCCTTCAGTTCGTCGACGTCAGCAACTGGTGTGACGAAGACTCTGTCCTTGATGTAGCCCCAGAGAAAAAAGTCAAGGGGCGTAATGTCTGGAGAGCGGAGTGGCCAGGGTGTTGGACCGTTCCTTCCAGTTCACCGATCTGGAAATGTTTCATCCAGGAAACCACGCACTATCAAAGCCCAGTGGCGAGGGGAGGGGATGCTCCATCTTTCTGGAAAATTATCCATGGTTGATACTCTTCTAACTGTGGGGCTTTGATAGTGCGTGGTTTAACATACAGGGTGTTTCAAAAATGACCGGTATATTTGAAACGGCAATAAAAACTAAACGAACAGCGATAGAAATACACCGTTTGTTGCAATATGCTTGGGACAACAGTACATTTTCAGGCGGACAAACTTTCGAAATTACAGTAGTTACAATTTGCAACAACAGATGGCGCTGCAAGTGATGTAAACGATATAGAAGACAACGCAGTCTGTGGGTGCGCCATTCTGTACGTCGTCTTTCTGCTGTAAGCGTGTGCTGTTCACAACGTGCAAGTGTGCTGTAGACAACATGGTTTATTCCTTAGAACAGAGGATTTTTCTGGTGTTGGAATTCCACCGCCTAGAACACAGTGTTGTTGCAACAAGACGAAGTTTTCAACGGAGGTTTAATGTAACCAAAGGACCGAAAAGCGATACAATAAAGGATCTGTTTGAAAAATTTCAACGGACTGAGAACCTGACGGATGAACGTGCCGGAAAGGTAGGGCGACCGCGTACGGCAACCACAGAGGGCAACGCGCAGCTAGTGCAGCAGGTGATCCGACAGCGGCCTCGGGTTTCCGTTCGCCGTGTTGCAGCTGCGGTCCAAATGACGCCAACGTCCACGTATCGTCTCGTGCGCCAGAGTTTACACCTCTATCCCTACAAAATTCAAACGCGGCAACCCCTCAACGCCACTACCATTGCTGCACGAGAGACATTCGCTAACGATATAGTGCACAGGATTGATGACGGCGATATGCATGTGGGCAGCATTTGGTTTACTGACGAAGCTTATTTTTACCTGGACGGCTTCGTCAACAAACAGAACTGGCGTATATGGGGAACCGAAAAGCCCCATGTTGCAGTCCCATCGTCCCTGCATCCTCAAAAAGTACTGGTCTGGGCCGCCATTTCTTCCAAAGGAATCATTGGCCCATTTTTCAGATCCGAAACGTTTACTGCATCACGCTATCTGGACATTCTTCGTGAATTTGTGGCGGTACAAACTGCCTTAGACGACACTGCGAACACCTCGTGGTTTATGCAAGATGGTGCCCGGCCACATCGCACGGCCGACGTCTTTAATTTCCTGAATGAATATTTCGATGATTGTGTGATTGCTTTGGGCTATCCGAAACATACAGGAGGCGGCGTGGATTGGCCTCCCTATTCGCCAGACATGAACCCCTGTGACTTCTTTCTGTGGGGACACTTGAAAGACCAGGTGTACCGCCAGAATCCAGAAACAATTGAACAGCTGAAGCAGTACATCTCATCTGCATGTGAAGCCATTCCGCCAGACACGTTGTCAAAGGTTCCGGGTAATTCCATTCAGAGACTACGCCATATTATTGCTACGCATGGTGGATATGTGGAAAATATCGTACTATAGAGTTTCCCAGACCGCAGCGCCATCTGTTGTTGAAAATTGTAACTGCTGTAATTTCGAAAGTTTGTCTGCCTGAAAATGTACTGTTGTCCCAAGCATATTGCAACAAACGGTGTATTTCTATCGCTGCTCGTTTAGTTTTTATTGCCGTTTCAAATATACCGCTCATTTTTGAAACACCCTGTATGTAACGGCATCAAATGTAAATTATTATGTCAAACGGATATCCTGTAATAAATTGTTATAATCAGGGCAAGACTTTGTGCTCACCCTGTATTTATTTTTATTTCCAATACTTCTCCATTTCTGATACTTTGCCGCGTCATTTTCATCATCATACCGAAATTTTTTCTTTTTTATTTGGAATCTATTTGAGTTGCCTATAATCTGCAAGAAAGTGCCAATGAGGACTGCTAATCGGTTGCTAAACCGGTAGCTCGTTTAGCCAGTGTGAGGATGGTTTCAGGTAACCAAGGATAGCAAGAAATTACAGTTTGCTTTTAGCGCTGAAACTGATTTTTTTTCTGGCTTGAGTTGGCTCGTATAGGTTAGCCTTAATGGTCGTGAACAAAGCGTTAGTTGTGCCTCACATTATTGACCGCCGTTTTCTCGGATACATTGCACACAACGATGTTGTGGTTAGTTTAGAACACTGAGGACTACAAAACGCGTCGTCCGTCGCAGTTTAGTCATTGGTCACTAAAAATCAGCGGTCGAGAGAACATCTCGCATTTCCGTCATACCTCGCGGGCGGCCACTTCCAACATTGCTCGGTGTTACACTTCAACAGTATTTGTGAAGTGACCCACCGTGTTTGTGTGTCGCATACATCCGGGTCGGCAGCCAATGTGGCAACACTGTAGCTGCAAGTGACGGGTGTCAGCTATCAAGTAATTTTAATCGGACTGTGGTGCCTTATGTACCTTGTCCTTAACGGGCTCCGGAAAGGCCCAAATTCATGAAAAGTTCAATTTTTACTTTTTTGCGTTTTCTGAATCTGCAGACTATTACCTTTTAATACATATATTATTTATTCAATTCCGAAGACTACAACTATTTTTAAATTTTTTTTGAAATGTGTTCTACATGGGCGTGACCCACTGTGGCGCTGTTAAACTGCTGTCAAATGGTGTTATTATTAACGTCCGTGTTCATCAGGTACATTTTAGTGATGTGAGATAAAGTATGTGTTGTGGCTAACCTGTGATGGTTCAATATATATCGCTGGTGTGATTGTCGATTGTTTCATGTTTATTTACTCTGTCGTTATCTCGAAAATATTCGTAATTAATTCTGTTTCTTGAGTCTCTGTTTTGTTGAAGTATAATAATGAGTAAAAGTAAAGTTGCTGTTGCGACTTTCAATGATGGCAACATTGTAAGGTGCAAGGTATTTAGAAATATGGGAATGAAGATAGGTTCTAACATGGTACGAGCGATGCTTGCTTTAGACAAGGAACGCCTTCGGGCTGCAGACAGGGCTGTAAAGAGTCTAGAAATACAAGCAAGAGTAAACAGGAGGAGGAACAAGAGGAAGCTGGAGGAGGAGTTTGCAGAGGATGAAGATAATCCATCCTATGGACCTGGAATGCACTAAAAAGTTAATCCAATCTTTGTCGCTCGATTCCCAAAACTTTTATTTTCTCATACTAATTACATGTTTTCTAAGGATCTTCCAAACATATTTGTTTCAAACTTTCAGTAAATGTTACACAGTATCTTCTGCATAATTTAAAACAGCCTTTTTCCAAAAAAACTATATTTTTGAATATATAAATAAAAAGTTGCAAAAAAATGTTGTGAATTTTCATTACAATTGAAAAAAAAAATCATCTTTAATAACTGAACTAAAATTTTGTAAAATCCCTGTGTTAAGTTGTAGTCCATATTCCAATAAATAATCTGTAAAAAGTTCAACTTCCTACCTCAAATACTTTGTGAGGAAAGATGTAATTTATAAGCGTTATTTTAACATTGCAAGTATAGGGCGTTCCGGAGCCCCTTAATAAATGTTCCGCACTATTCCACAACCCTTGCAAAAAACGCCTTACATCTGTTTCTCTTACTGCCGACTTTGCACTTCATCGCGTTTAAAATCTTGGTATTATACCTATGTCTTCAAACGATGTGACTCACTCCAAATGTTAACCACTAAATTTAGGGTTTTAAAATGCGCCTTCTGTAAAACGCAATGTATATTTTCTGTGTATCGGAACAAGTTTGAAGACGTATGTGTCATCCTCTGTGGGCCTCGATTTATTTGTGAAGTTGCACAAATTCTAAAATTGGTTGTGTACAGGTCGGCATGCATTTGTGTCTTTTTATGATTTTTACAGCTAGTCATGTTTTCCATCTTGTTGTGCATCTTTGGAATGTACTGTTGTTTTCCTGTAAGCACAGAAACTTTTTGACATCTTTTACACATCAAGCACATTTGTTATTACGCCCTCTCGTAGACAGAACCAGCCTGTGAGGAAGTTTATGTCGCCCTGTTCAATTGAAACACAGGAAAAGAAAGCTCAACAGGAGCTTCCAAACAGTGCACTTAATCATATCAACACGTCGCCGATGGTTCGCCACAACTCTTGTAATCGGTTACTATCAGCGCCTTTCACTTTATTATAGGCCTTATGTTAGATGTTTTTATTCTAAAACGGCTATTAGAGACCCAGCTAGGTGCTAATTAAGACATTATGGGAAGCATTCTTCGTAGCCCAAATTGTTTGCATCCTTTCTGTGTCAGGCTGTCGTCTTGGCTCTGCCCGCCCCACGTTCAGTTCTTATTCCTGATGTAGAGCCATACCGAGGTGATCCTACGCCCCAGGCAGAACTGCCGAAGTTACGTCCCCCCCCCCCCCCACCCTCCCCCCCCCCCCGCCCATTTTCCAGGAAAAACTAAATTTTTGCAATTTTTTGTACACAGATGTAGGAAATTTCGTAATTTGTGAGGTAGGTTTAATAAAGATGAAGCATTGTTGAAAAATATTTCTTAAATTAGCTATACAGACGAGAAATGTTGCATATAACAAAACGAATGTATAAGTGTAGTAAATGAATTACAAATTGTACTAGTTTTCTAAAAGAATTCAAAGCAAAGTTTGTCTTATTGTTTGTGGCAGCTATGTTACACTGATTTCATCATGAGATATAAAAAATAACGGATATTTTTGTTCCCATTAAATTATTAACAGTGTAGGAATCATTTATAGGAAATAAAAGAAAAAGGGCTATAGGCCACTGTTCAGAACACACTCCTTTCCAAGAACTGTGTTCTCATTATAATTTGACTTTACATTCCCTTGCTTTGAACGCAGAAAACTCATTTCCAAGTCACTGAAGTCTAATTTAGAAGCTATGTCCTATTCTGTCGACAAGCCAGCTGAATTTGACAGTCTGCTTCACCTATACTCGACCTTCAGTACCTTTTTTTTATCATCTTTAATTTGCTGAAACTGCGCTGAAATCGTCATAAATATCCTCAAAGCTATTTCGATGTCTGGCTAAGCATCTCGTAAGCCATACTTCGAAACAAAAAAAATGCAAATGATAATCTGTGGCAGTGCTCTTCATCAGCTCTTTCTGCTGGAATTTAAAAGCAGCCATTTCGTTAACGAGCTTTGTTGTATCGATATTTCTGTTGTATTTGGCAGCAAAATCTGCTGCCTACACACAGCCCTCGTTTTATGCTTGTCTGACAGGAAACTAAAGCGATATGAAATTATATTATAGGTGATAATTGTTTCCCAGTTCACTTATTGTGCTACAAAACGCCACTGTTTCCTGCTCTTGTACCCCGACATCAATATGGGATATGATCACCGTGCACACGTACGCAGGCCGCACAACGGGTTGGCAATACTCTGGATCAGGTGGTCGAGCATCTGCTGGGGTATAGCCTCCCATTCCTGCACCAGTGCCTGTCGGAGCTCCTGAAGTGTCGTAGGGGTTTGAAGACGTGCAGCGATACGTCGACCGAGACCATCCAAGGCGTGCTCGATGGGGTTTAGGTCTGGAGAACAGGCAGGCCGCTCCATTCGCCTGATATCTTCTGTTTCAAGGTGCTCCTCCACGATGGCAGCTCGCTGGGGCCGTGCGCTATCATCCATCAGGAGGAAGGTGCGACCCACTGCACCCCTGGAAAGGCGGACATACTGGTGCAAAATGACGTCCCGATACACCTGACCTGTTACAGTTCCTCTGTCAAAGACATGCAGGGGTGTACGTGCACCAATCATAATCCCATCCCACACCATCAAACCACGACCTCCATACAGGTCCCTTTCAAGGACATTAAGGGGTTGGTATCTGGTTCCTGGTTCACGCCAGATGAAAACCCGGCGAGAATCACTGATCAGACTGTACCTGGACTCGTCCGTGAACATAACCTGGGACCACTGTTCCAATGACCATGTACTGCCTTGTTGATACCAGGCTTTACGAGCTCTCCTGTGGCCAGGGGTCAGTGGAATGCACCTCGCAGGTCTCTGGGCGAATAAACCGTCTGTTCAGTCGTCTGTAGACTGTGTGTCTGGAGACAACTGTTCCAGTGGCTGCGGTAAAGTCCCGAGCAAGGCTACCTACTGTACTCCGTGGCCGTCTGCAGGCACTGATGGTGAGATATCGGTCTTCTTGTGGTGTTGTACACTGTGGACGTCACGTTTCCTGCTGCTGGAATCGTTGCCATAATCTTGAGATCGCGCTTTGTGGCAAACGGAGGGCCCGTGCTACTACCTACTGTATTTGACCAGCCTCCAGTCGCCCTAGTATTCTACCCCTCATAACGTCATCAATGTGTGTTCTTTGAGCCGTTTTCAACACACAGTCACCATTAGCGCGTCTGAAAACGTCTGTACACTTACTCGCTACACCGTACTCTGACACGCACCGACACACCTCTGCATATGTGGACCGCTGCCAGCGCTACCGTGCGACGACCGCAGGTCAAATGCACCGCATGGTCGTACCGCGAGATGATTAAAACCCCCAAACCAGAGCGTTGTTTCACCATGTATCAGCACTCCGTCTTCGACCACTAGTGGCCTACCGGGACCATCCGACCGCCGTATCATCCTGAGGGGAGGATGCGGATAGAAGGGGCGTGGGGTCAGCACACTGCTTTCCCGGTCGTTATGATGGTATTCTTGATCGAAGCCTCAACTGGCTTCACGAGGCTGGGTGCACCCCGAAAAATGGCAACAGCGCATGGCGGCCTGAATGGTCACCCATCCAAGCGCCGACCACGCCCAACAGTGCTTAACTTCGGTGATCTCACGAGAACCGGTGTATCCACTGTGGCAAGGCTGTTGCACCATGTATCAGCATTATTCTTAATTTATGAGCATGAGTGTAGTTTCAGAGACTTTTTCAAGTCTGTGATGTATATATGCAGACTGAAGCGACGAATGAAGCTTTGTACCGATATATACATATACAGGGTGTTACAAAAAGGTACGGCCAAACTTTCAGGAAACATTCCTCACACACAAAGAAAGAAAATATGTTATGTGGACATGTGTCCGGAAACGCTTACTTTCCATGTTAGAGCTCATTTTATTACTTCTCTTCAAATCACATTAATCATGAAATGGAAACACACAGCAACAGAACGTACCAGCGTGACTTCAAACACTTTGTTACAGGAAATGTTCAAAATGTCCTCCGTTAGCGAGGATACATGCATCCACCCTCCGTCGCATGGAATCCCTGATGCAGCCCTGGAGAACGGCGTATTGTATCACAGCCGTCCACAATACGAGCACGAAGGGTCTCTACATTTGGTACCGGGGTTGCGTAGACAAGAGCTTTCAAATGCCCCCATAAATGAAAGTCAAGGGGGTTGAGGTCAGGAGAGCGTGGAGGCCATGAAATTGGTCCGCCTCTACCAATCCACCGGTCACCGAATCTGTTGTTGAGAAGCGTACGAACACTTCGACTGAAATGTGCAGGAGCTCCATCGCGCATGAACCACATGTTGTGTCGTACTTGTAAAGGCACATTTTCTAGCAGCACAGGTAGAGTATCACGTATGAAATCATGATAACGTGCTGTATTGAGCGTAGGTGGAAGAACATGGGGCCCAATCCAGACATCACCAACAATGCCTGCCCAAACGTTCACAGAAAATCTGTGTTGATGACGTGATTGCACAATTGCGTGCGGATTCTCGTCAGCCCACACATGTTGATTGTGAAAATTTACAAATTGATCACGTTGGAATGAAGCCTCATCCGTAAAGAGAACATTTGCACTGAAATGAGGATTGACACGTTGTTGGATGAACCATTCGCAGAAGTGTACCCGTGGACGCCAATCAGCTGCTGATAGTGCCTGCACACGCTGTACATGGTACGGAAACAACTGGTTCTCCCGTAGCACTCTCCATACAGTGACGTGGTCAACGTTACCTTGTACAGCAACAACTTCTCTGACGCTGGTATTAGGGTTATCGTCAACTGCACGAAGAATTGCCTCGTCCATTGCAGGTGTCCTCGTCGTTCTAGGTCTTCCCCAGTCGCGAGTCATAGGCTGGAATGTTCCGTGCTTCCTAAGACGCCGATCAATTGCTTCGAACGTCTTCCTGTCGGGACACCTTCGTTCTGGAAATCTGTCTCGATACAAACGTACCGCGCCACGGCTATTGCCCCGTGTTAATCCATACATCAAATGGGCATCTGCCAACTCCGCATTTGTAAACATTGCACTGACTGCAAAACCACGTTCGTGATGAACACTAACCTGTTGATGCTACGTACTGATGTGTTTGATGCTAGTACTGTAGAGCAATGAGTCGCATGTCAACACAAGCACCGAAGTCAACATTACCTTCCTTCAATTGGGCCAACTGGCGGTGAATCGAGGAAGTACAGTACATACTGACGAAACTAAAATGAGCTCTAACATGGAAATTAAGCGTTTCCGGACACATGTCCACATAACATCTTTTCTTTATTTGTGTGTGAGGAATGTTTCCTGAATTTTTGGCCGTACCTTTTTGTAACACCCTGTATGCATCATAGATGTTTCAGACTTGAAAAGGTCTCTGGAACCACAGAGTTTCATTGGATTAAAGCACCCATTCCTGGGATTCTTTTGATGCTGAGGTACTATTCCAATACAGTTGGAGAGCCTCTGCAGTTCTAGTTTATGGAGAGTACGTAGTGAACTGAGGCATGAATGGGAACGTTTGGAGTTGTGCAAAGGCATTGTGGCAGGGTCGCGTAGTGGTTAGCACGTGTGCCTAGCGAGCCGGAGACCTGGGTTCGAATCTCAGCCATGGTGAAATTTTTCGTTTATCATTTCCGTCTGCATATATACATAAAAAATCTGTTTTGTCAGCCCCTTTCCATCCATACAAAACAGATCTCGCTAAAGTCATTGTCTTCTCCTAATCACTCTCTCTGTTTCCTGGTATATGTATAGTCCAGGGACACAATTCTGAGTGGGGAGAAATGAGGTATGGGGTTCCCCAAAATCCAATCTTAGGTCCAGTACTGTTCCTCATGTATGCAACCTGTCTTCCGTCTCGGATACAGCAATGAGAATTAGTTCTTTTTGCAGATGACACTAGTATTGTAATCAGTCCAAGCATACGTACATAAACAGAAGAAATGGTAAACAAAGTTCTTAAAAATGTCATTCACTGGTTTTCTGCGAATGGTGTCGCCCTCATTTTTAAAAAGACCCAACGTATTCAGTTCTGCACATCTAAAGGTACTACACCAGTGATAAGTGTAACACAGGGTGAGGAAATAATAAATAGGATGTAAAGTTCAAAAGTCTTAGGGGTCCGTAGAGACGAAAATTTAAATAAAAAAAACCACGTTTTGGAATTCCTAAAAGCCACATTTGCGCTTAGGATCACTGCAAATCTTGGGGGGAGACAAATAATTAAGTTGACATATTTTGCATATTTTCATTCAATAATGTCATACGGAATAATACTGTGGGGTAACTCACCTTTAACAAAGAAGGTCCTCATTGCACAAAACCTGATGTGATAATAATTGCGGTGCTCGCCCACGATTGTCTTCTAGACATCTGTTTAAGGAGTTGAGCATTCTGACTGCTGCTTCACAGTATATTTGTTCCCTCATGAAGTTTACTGTAAATAATCCACTACAGTTGATGAGAAATAATGATGTGTAATTTCAATACCAGAAGGAAAAGTGACATTCGTTACTCCACATTAAGGTTACTAAATAACTAACTATCTAATTCTGGTCGAAACTATCAGCACACCTATTAGTGGATATTAATATGGTGTGTGTCCACCTTCGCCTTCCTGACTACTTGAACTCATCTGGGGACAGTTTCTATTAGGTGTCTGAATGTCTGTGGAGCAATGGTAGTCCATTGTTCCTCAGGAGCCGGAACTAGAGAAGGTGGTCATGTAGGACGCCGGGGTCTGGAGCGAAATCGACGTTCTAACTCATCCCAAAGACGTTCCATTGGGTTCAAGTGCTGACGTTGGGGACGCCAGTCTATTTCAGAAATCGCATTGCCTCATAAATACTGCTTTATGATAAGGTGCATTGTCGTACTGACACAGTCATCATCTCCGAACTGTTTCTCTACTGACAAACTGCCTGTTAGCTTCTCTTGACTTCTTTCTCGAGTTCTTCGGCCGACGTTTGTTTGATGATTTTGCCAGCGTTTCACCAGCACGAGTGGGCTGACATTTTCAAAGCTTCAGCCTTTATCGCTGGTGATGGACTGAAGTCGAGCTCGCGGTCACAGATTATACACTCCTGGAATTGGAAAAAAGAACACATTGACACCGGTGTGTCAGACCCACCATACTTGCTCCGGACACTGCGAGAGGGCTGTACAAGCAATGATCACACGCACGGCACAGCGGACACACCAGGAACCGCGGTGTTGGCCGTCGAATGGCGCTAGCTGCGCAGCATTTGTGCACCGCCGCCGTCAGTGTCAGCCAGTTTGCCGTGGCATACGGAGCTCCATCGCAGTCTTTAACACTGGTAGCATGCCGCGACAGCGTGGACGTGAACCGTATGTGCAGTTGACGGACTTTGAGCGAGGGCGTATAGTGGGCATGCGGGAGGCCGGGTGGACGTACCGCCGAATTGCTCAACACGTGGGGCGTGAGATCTCCACAGTACATCGATGTTGTCGCCAGTGGTCGGCGGAAGGTGCACGTGCCCGTCGACCTGGGACCGGACCGCAGCGACGCACGGATGCAAGCCAAGACCGTAGGATCCTACGCAGTGCCGTAGGGGACCGCACCGCCACTTCCCAGCAAATTAGGGACACTGTTGTTCCTGGGGTATCGGCGAGGACGATTCGCAACCGTCTCCATGAAGCTGGGCTACGGTCCCGCACACCGTTAGGCCGTCTTCCGCTCACGCCCCAACATCGTGCAGCCCGCCTCCAGTGGTGTCGCGACAGGCGTGAATGGAGGGACGAATGGAGACGTGTCGTCTTCAGCGATGAGAGTCGCTTCTGCCTTGGTGCCAATGATGGTCGTATGCGTGTTTGGCGCCGTGCAGGTGAGCGCCACAATCAGGACTGCATACGACCGAGGCACACAGGGCCAACACCCGGCTTCATGGTGTGGGGAGCGATCTCCTACACTGGCCGTACACCACTGGTGATCGTCGAGGGGACACTGAATAGTGCACGATACATCCAAACCGTCATCGAACCCATCGTTCTACCATTCCTAGACCGGCAAGGGAACTTGCTGTTCCAACAGGACAATGCACGTCCGCATGTATCCCGTGCCACCCAACGTGCTCTAGGAGGTGTAAGTCAACTACCCTGGCCAGCAACTCTCCCATTGAGCATGTTTGGGACTGGATGAAGCGTCGTCTCACGCGGTCTGCACGTCCAGCACGAACGCTGGTCCAACTGAGGCGCCAGGTGGAAATGGCATGGCAAGCCGTTCCACAGGACTACATCCAGCATCTCTAGGATCGTCTCCATGGGAGAATAGCAGCCTGCATTGCTGCGAAAGGTGGATATACACTGTACTAGTGCCGACATTGTGCATGCTCTGTTGCCTGTGTCTATGTGCCTGTGGTTCTGTCAGTGTGATCATGTGATGTATCTGACCCCAGGAATGTGTCAATAAAGTTTCCCCTTCCTGGGACAATGAATTCACGGTGTTCTTATTTCAATTTCCAGGAGTGTATGTACCTGGCGGGTCAACGTCCAAGGGCTTTTCAGTGGTTGTTTCCGGTACGGTTCTCCTCTTGTTACCTGCAACAGTCGTTCGCTGCAGCACTAGAATCCAGCATCCTTTCACCTTGAGACTTCCTTCCGTGGTGAGGAACAGTTCGGTGACTTCCAAAGACACCAGAATGGTCTCCGTGCCAACATGAAATTTACCATGGAGGTAGAAAAGAAAAACAGCAAACCCTTTCTAGATGTGCTGCACCCAAGGGGTGGTGTAAACCTGGGACACGGCGTGTATTGAAAACCGACACCCACGGACCTATACATGCACAAACAGTCAAATCACCACCCGAGTCAGAACAGTGGCATGATTAATAAGCTCGGAACGCGAGTGAGACGAATATTCCGCAGCACCTCAGACGAGAGATGCAATGCCTGGAAAGCGTTCTGAGCATCAGTGGGCACTCCACCAGTTACACAGGGCGAGTCACTTCCTATTGCCACCAAGAATAACTCCGAAAGTATGATACTAGCTGAAAAGTTTGTGGGACAAATGTTGCCTGGGACAACGGGGGCCGTAATATGACGTTGGTTTTTTGTTGCTAGGTGGTGTCGCGTCAGAGATATGAAGGTCAGCTTTGTTTTGTTAAATGGGATGCTATAGTTTGGTAATTATTTTCTGATAGCGGCTATCGAGACGAATCCAATGATGTGTAACAGTAAGGTAGTTGAAAGTCAAGGAAGATCACAAAGGTGGTATGGACGTCCATTTTTACAGAAGGTGTTCGAAGTGATGACCATTGGTGTAAATGCAGTGCTGCAATCTTCTTATCATGGGTTGAGTGGTATTTGAGTGGTATTCCTTATTACTTCGGCACTTATCGAAGCACGTGCTCTGACCATTCTCTCTCGCATATCTTCAGGTGTAGCTGGAACGTCTTTATAAACAATGTCTTTTACGAATCCTCACAAGAAAAAATACAGAGGCGTCAAGTCTGGCGAACGAGCCGACCCCGACACACATCCTCCGTGGACAATCCAACGATTTGGGAATTGTCTCTGCAACTCATTTCTAGCCATCAGCGAAAAATGTTTCGGACACCCATCGTGTTGATACCACATTCTGTTGCTTTTTACTAAAGATATTTCTTCCAATAACAGACCTAATGTTTCTTGCAGGAATGTGGTGTTCTTCCTACCATTAACATTTCCTTCGATGAAATAGGAGCCTATAATTCTGTCTTCAAGAATCCCACACCATACATTCACTTACCACGGTTTTTGGTGTGCGACTTGCCGCAGCCAACATGGATGTTCAGTTGCCCAATAACGCATGTTATGCAAATTAAAATTTCCATGGTTTGTAGCCTCGTCAGTAAATAAAATCAAGTTAATAAACGTGTCATCCCTCTGAATCTGAAGTTGAGCCCATCGGAAGAACTCAATGCGACGCATACAATCTGTGCCAGTTAATTCTTGGTGGAGACTGATATGGTAAGGATGATATTTATGGCGACGCAGAACACGAACAACACTGGTCTGGCTCATGCCAGATTCCCTTGCGATTTGATGCGAACTAACACAAGGATCTCGAACCACAGTCGCAAGAGTACCAATTTCCGTTTTCTTGTTAGTAACTTTCCTTCGCCGGTTATGTTTCCGATGCGTTAAACATCCAGTTCCCCCCCCCCCCCCCCCTCCCACGAACCATGGACCTTGCCTGGGGAGGCTTGCGTGCCTCAGCGATACAGATGGCCGTACCGTAGGTACAACCACAACGGAGGGGTATCTGTTGAGAGACCAGACAAACGTGTGGTTCCTGAAGAGGGGCAGCAGCCTTTTCAGTAGTTGCAAGGGCAACAGTCGGGATGATTGACTGATCTGGCCTTGTAACAATAACCAAAACGGCCTTGCTGTGCTGGTACTGCGAACGGCTGAAAGCAAGGGGAAACTACGGCCGTAATTTTTCCCGAGGGCATGCAGCTTTACTGTATGATTAAATGATGATGGCGTCCTCTTGGGTAAAATATTCCGGAGGTAAAATAGTCCCCCATTCGGATCTCCGGGCGGGGACTACTCAAGAGGATGTCGTTATCAGGAGAAAGAAAACTGGCGCTCTACGGATCGGAGCGTGGAATGTCAGATCCCTTAATCGGGCAGGTAGGTTATAAAATTTAAAAAGGGAAATGGATAGGTTAAAGTTAGATATAGTGGGAATTAGTGAAGTTCGGTGGCAGGAGGAACATGACTTTTGGTCAGGTGAACACAGGGTTATAAATACAAAATCAAATACAGGTAATGCAGGAGTGGGTTTAATAATGAATGAAAAAATACGCGTGCGGATAAGCTACTACAAACAGCATAGTGAACGCATTATTGTGGCCAAGATAGATACGAAGCCCACACCTACTACAGTAGTACAAGTTTATATGCCAACTAGCTCTGCAGATGACGAAGAAATGCATGATGAAATAAAAGAAATTATTCAGATAGTGAAGGGAGACGAAAATTTAATAGTCATGGGTGACTGGAATTCGAATGTAGGAAAAGGGAGAGAAGGAAACGTAGTAAGTGAATATGGATTGGGGCTAAGAAATGAAAGAGGAAGCCGCCTGGTAGAATTTTGCACAGAGCACAACTTAATCATAGCTAACACTTGGTTTAAGAATCATGATAGAAGGTTGTATACATGGAAGAACCCTGGAGATACTAAAAGGTATCAGATAGATTATATAATGGTAAGACAGAGATTTAGGAACCAGGTTTTATATTGTAAGACATTTCCAGGGGCAGATGTGGACTCTGACCACAATCTATTGGTTATGACCTGTAGATTAAAACTGAAGAAACTGCAAAAAGGTGGGAATTTAAGGAGATGGGACCTGGATAAACTGAAAGAACCAGAGGTTGTACAGAGTTTCAGGGAGAGCATAAGGGAACAATTGACAGGAATGGGGGAAAGAAATACAGTAGAAGAAGAATCGGTAGCTTTGAGGGGTGAAGTAGTGAAGGCAGCAGAGGATCAAGTAGGTAAAAAGACGAGGGCTAGTAGAAATCCTTGGGTAACAGAAGAAATATTGAATTTAACTGATGAAAGGAGAAAATATAAAAATGCAATAAATGAAGCAGGCAAAAAGGAATACAAACGTCTCAAAAATGAGATCGACAGGAAGTGCAAAAAGGCTAAGCAGGGATGGCTAGAGGACAAATGTAAGGATGTAGAGGCTTATCTCACTAGGGGTAAGATAGATACTGTCTACAGGAAAATTAAAGAGACCTTTGGAGATAAGAGAACCACTTGTATGAACATCAAGAGCTCAGATGGAAACCCAGTTCTAAGCAAAGAAGGGAAAGCCGAAAGGTGGAAGGAGTATATAGAGGGTCTATACAAAGGTGATGTACTTGAGGACAATATTGTGGAAATGCAAGACAATGTAGATGAAGACGAAATGGGAGATATGATAATGCGTGAAGAGTTTGACAGAGCACTGAAAGACCTGAGTCGAAACAAGGCGCCCGGAGTAGACAACATTCCATTGGAACTGCTGACGGCCTTGGGAGAGCCAGTCCTGACAAAACTCTACCATCTGTTGAGCAAGATGTATGAAACAGGCGAAATACCCTCAGACTTCAAGAAGAATATAATAATTCCAATCCCAAAGAAAGCAGGTGTTGATAGATGTGAAAATTACCGAACAATCAGTTTAATAAGCCACAGCTGCAAAATACTAACACGAATTCTTTGCAGACGAATGGAAAAACTAGTAGAAGCCGACCTCGGGGAAGATCAGTTTGGACTCCGTAGAAATACTGGAACACGTGAGTCAATACTGACCTTACGACTTATCTTAGAAGAAAGATTAAGGAAAGGCAAACCTACGTTTCTAGCATTTGTAGACTTAGAGAAAGCTTTTGACAATGTTGACTGGAATACTCTCTTTCAAATTCTAAAGGTGGCTGGGGTAAAATACAGGGAGCGAAAGGCTATTTACAATTTGTACAGAAACCAGATGGCAGTTATAAGAGTCGAGGGACATGAAAGGGAAGCAGTGGTTGGGAAGGGAGTAAGAGAGGGTTGTAACCTCCCCGATGTTATTCAATCTGTATATTGAGCAAGCAGTAAAGGAAACAAAAGAAAAATTCGGAGTAGGTATTAAAATCCATGGAGAAGAAATAAAAACTTTGAGGTTCGCCGATGACATTGTAATTCTGTCAGAGACAGCAAAGGACTTGGAAGAGCAGTTGAACGGAATGGATGGTGTCTTGAAGGGAGGATATAAGATGAACATCAACAAAAGCAAAACAAGGATAATGGAATGTAGTCGAATTAAGTCGGGAGATGCTGAGGGTATTAGATTAGGAAATGAGACACTCAAAGTAGTAAAGGAGTTTTGCTATTTGGGGAGCAAAATAACTGATGATGGTCGAAGTAGAGAGGATATAAAATGTAGACTGGCTATGGCAAGGAAAGCGTTTCTGAAGAAGAGAAATTTGTTAACATCGGGTATCGATTTAAGTGTCAGGAAGTCATTTCTGAAAGTATTTGTATGGAGTGTAGCCATGTGTGGAAGTGAAACATGGACGGTAAATAGTATGGACAAGAAGAGAATAGAAGCTTTCGAAATGTGGTGCTACAGAAGAATGCTGAAGATTAAATGGGTAGATCACATGACTAATGAGGAGGTATTGAATAGGATTGGGGAGAAGAGAAGTTTGTGGCACAACTTGACTAGAAGAAGGGATCGGTTGGTAGGACATGTTTTGAGGCATCAAGGGATCACAAATTTAGCATTGGAGGGCAGCGTGGAGGGTAAAAATCGTAGAGGGAGACCAAGAGATGAATACACTAAGCAGATTCAGAAGGATGTAAGTTGCAGTAGGTACTGGGAGATGAAGAAGCTTGCACGGGATAGAGTAGCATGGAGAGCTGCATCAAACCAGTCTCAGGACTGAAGACCACAACACACAACAACAAACATCCAGTTGTTCTCAGTTTATCACACACATATTTAAAAGTATGACGTGTAGGGTGAGTACGTTGAGGATATCTTTCAGCGTATGAGTCTCTAGCTCCCAATGAATTTCGTTGGCATTCTCCGTAAATGGGAAGCATATCGACTTTTTCTTCGAAGCTATTAGTGTTGTATTGCGACACCGTCGAATGGTGTTTACATATCAATGGCAAGTTAGATGGATACGTCGTATTCGGCGAATATTTACTATTTGCACGATATACTAGACAGAATTGTCAGAGCATGCGCTTTGATAAGTGCCGAAATGAAAAGGAATACCATTGAATCCATGATAACAAGATTGCAGCACTGCATTGATACCAATGGTCATCACTTCGAACACCTTCTGTAAATCGACGTTGATGCCACCTTTTCGACCTTCGTTAACCTTCAACGACCTTACTGTTACACACCATTGGATTCGCCTCGATAGCCGCTATCAGAAAATAAGTGCCACACTATAGTATTGTAACCTCCCCCTCACTTATCGACCTTAATGACAGTGAAAAATTAAACCGCGTGTACCTAATGGAAATTTGGGAAAATCAATCGTCACCGAAGTTAATTTGTCGGTAAAGAGGGGGGAAAGGGTTACATCTAAATGAAAGGAAAAATGCAAATGAAACTGGTGGAAATTAATTTTGAAAAGGGGTAAAGTTAATAAAGAAAGTAAATGTGCGGCCGTTACGTTGACAATTAACTAGCGGTAATTAGATATTTGAGATTTGGGGAAAATTACGGTCGTCAATCCTATGGACAATTACTATAGTAACTGAAAAAGAATATAATTAGCACCAGAAGCGTGGCAACTGAAGGTTGACACGTGTAGTGTGAAAACTGAAAGTTTGTCAGAAGTAATAAATTTCGCTACACTCTGACTTAATTTAGCAAAAGAATTAATAAAACCGGAAAATCCAAAGTTAATTTAGTGACTGAAGTTAATATTGAGATTTCTTTCTGAAGCACATCGAAATTCAGTAAAATACGGTTAGTCTTGGACTACCTCAACAATCATTTCAAAAGCTACTTGAATCTACGCAATTTAGAAATAAGAGATTTAATTTTGAACTTGAATTAAATGATTCTGAACAATTAACAATAGTAAAATTTAGTACGTACCAAGCTGAGCTGCAGTCACAGGTCAGCTAAAATACGGTAACAAAACTCGCACTCTTAATTTGTGCTTGTGTAATCTAAATATTGTAGCCAACTATGAATACCTCACCCGAACTGTGAAATCGAACGATGCTGGCGTTTGAGTTTCAACGACACTCGGGTTCATTCCGCAAAAGGAAGGGACCCTGCTTGGTAATGCAATTGGGACAATGAGCAACAAAGGTTCATGCTACGTTGCTGTTGGTTTAGTTATGAAAATGGATCAGTTTGAAAAGCTGAGGTCTGCTATACAGTTCTAAAACTTTACGTGCTACCTGTCTTCCTTGTTGGTTGATTGAAGGTTTGAAGCCGTCGATCGAGGAGGTGGCGACAGTCACTCATTGTCGGCCGTCGCTGTTGCTGAAGCTGGATGTTGGCGCGCCTTCTTCTCGACACGGTCACCAGGCGAAACGGGCTCTTGATGTGCGCCAGCTAATGCTTCCCGTCCGCGACACCGTGTCAGAAACTATCACAGCAAGTCGAGCGCAATTACATGCTGCCCAACCCCGAAAGCGCGGCAACTCGCGGGAGCGTCACACAACACACCTGCTCCACTGCACCACCCCAGCCAAACTCCCTCTCTGCCCGCGTTCCACGCGACAGAGTTAACACTACGAAAGATCCTAAACACTTTGGTTCTCCACACGACCTATCGATGTATTCGTTCGATAGCATAGTTTTCCCTAGGCCAGACCCAGCGTATAAATACAAATAATATTCACAAAACAAACCAATTATAAATCGACATAAATGCATATATATACAAATAATAAAACAATTGCAATATACAAAGACACAGAAATGTTATATCTTCAGGTAACAAAATAAGGGAAAAAATTTGCAGTGCAATAGATGGAAATAGGAGGATATGCATTTCCGGCGTTACAGTATCCCATTAAAAAAAAAAAAAAAGTTGACCTTCATATCTCTGATGTGACCACATCTAGCAACAAGAAACCAATGTCATATTATGGCCCCCGTTGTCCCATTGCAACATTTGTCCCACAAACTTTCCAGCTACTACCATACTTTCTGAGTTATTTTAGGTGGCACTAGTTACTGACTCGCCCTCTATAAGAAGTGTAAGAAACATTCAGCGAAGTGACACACAGAAAAATTAATGTCGGACACGGCTTTTCTGCGGCATATTCCCAGAGTGACGGACAGAATCGGTCGTATATTGCGCAAACCGACAAAGAAGATCAAAGAGTCTCTCAGATCGCAAAGGAGGAAAGGGACCCTCTTGCAATGTCGGGGTATAATGGATACTATGCACATTCTGAAAAGTTTATGTTGGAATCCTTGGACGATCAAGCAACACCACGTTTACCGAACATAAGCGGCATTGCAGGTTGGGGCAGGTGGAGAAATCTACCGTGGCAGAGTACGCGCTGTGTGAGACCGACCACGGAGTAAAATTCGCCTATGCGGAAGTTCTGGCTGTGGAGAACTATCACATCCGCTTGTTCAGAGAAGCTGTAGAAATACGCAAACATGAGAATAGCTTCAACAAGAAAGAGGGAAGCCTCAAAGTGAACACATCCTGGATTCCCGTGCTGCAGCGAACGACCGTTGCAAATAGCAAGAGGAGAGCCGCACCGTAAATGACCACGGAAAAGCTGTTGGGCGTTGTCGTGCCGGGTACATACAACCCGCGGCTGTGAGCTCGGCTCCAGTACACCACCAGCAATGGAGGGTGAAGCTTTCACAATGTCAGCCACTCGCGCTGGCGAAACGTCAGAAAGGTCATCAGACAAACGTATGACGAAGAACTCGAGACAGAAGCCAACAGGCAGCTTGTCAACAAATGGCCACATTGTAAAATGTTTTCACATCCTTTCGCATTTAGCATTTTTTTACAGTAATGGAACCACGCCCCAACAACGAAAAACAAACTCAAACCGCAACACTTCCACCTCCATACTTCACTGTTGGCATTTCAGAAAACGGCAGGTAACTTTCAGTAGTAAGTTCGCCAAACCCAAACTCTTTCATCGGATCGTCACAAGGTATAGCGTGACTCATGACTCCAAATCATTCGTTTCCAGTCACTCGATATCCGGTGGCGACGGTTTTTACACCGCCTCAAGCGTCGTTTAACGTTATCTACAGAACTGTGTTGCTAATGACGATCTGGTCGACCCATTTGGTACCATTCTTTTCGGCGCGTCGCAAAAGCCATGAGGCGCGGACGCCACACTGCAACACACCGCTGTCGAGCTGGTTGCCAGCTCAACCCCTGCGGCTACACGACGTTCTAGCTCCGCCATTTGGAGCGCGACCTGCAGAGGGCGTGTAACTCAGCAAGAGAGGTCACTCCTGCCATGAACCTTATGCTGCATCCGCCAGTGTCTCGTGCAGCCAATCAGGAGGAAGTGTACCTCCGCTGTGCAGGTACTTAGGACCGCACTCTCGCCGATCACGTCAACGCCGATGACACGGCATTTTATACAACCGGCCGCAATCCTGATCAAGCCAAGTGTACGCAACAGTCACCTGGTGTTGCTCCAATAAAATGGCCCTCAATGCCGCCAAAACCATGGCCGTGTATTTCACTAAACGGCGCCCTATACTCCACAACAACATCTCACTCGGGGGCGTCCGGGTCCCGTGGTCCCAAGCTACCAAGTACGAGGTGCGGCTAGAAAAAAACCGGACTGATGCTGGAAAAAACATTTATTGACAATTATTTACAATTTCATGTTATCTCCTTCAATGTACTCACCCCCTCGGTCTCTACACCGCTCCATACGAATTTTCCAGTGTTCATAGCAATGCTGCAGATCATTTTCGGTAAGTCCTTACATTACTTCCGTCGCTTTTTCTTTTACTGCTTCAACAGTCTCAAATCTAGTTCCTTTCAAAGCTGACTTGACTTTAGGGAAAAGAAAAAAGTCACAGGGGGCCAAATCAGGTGAGTAGGGTGGATGATCTAAGATGGGAATGTTGGGTTTTGCCAAAAAGTCTTCACTGACAACGCACTGTGAGCTGGGGCATTGTCTTGGTGAAGGATCCATGACTTTTTTCTCCACAAATCGTTCCGTTTTCTCCGTACTCGCTCACGTAGGGTAGCCAGGACGCTAATGTAGTAATGCTGATTCACTGTTTGTCCCTCTGGTACCCAATCAATGTGCACAATCCCTTTGATGTCAAAAAAATCAATCATCATTGCCTTGAATTTCGATTTTGACATTCGTGCTTTTTTTTGTCGTGGAGAACCAGGAGTTTTCCAATGCATCGATTGGCGTTTAGTTTCGGGATCGTAAGTAAAAAACCACGATTCATCG
The DNA here is from genome assembly GCF_023864275.1 of Schistocerca cancellata. Taxonomy (NCBI): domain Eukaryota; kingdom Metazoa; phylum Arthropoda; class Insecta; order Orthoptera; family Acrididae; genus Schistocerca; species Schistocerca cancellata. The sequence continues at coordinate 28,137,645 of NC_064635.1, forward strand.
CAAGTAATAACATTTTGTAAGAAGGTGGGATCACATTCAATGTCTTCCAGGATGTCAGAACAAATCATTCTTCGGCGTTCCTTCTGTTCAATTGTGAGACACTTTGGAACCATTTTTGAACACACTTTGTTCATGTTGAAGCTTTCATGAAGAATCTGCCTAACACTTTCCTTGTCAACTCCTGTTAACTCAGACACTGCTCCGATTGTTAAACGGCGATCTTGTCGAACAAGTTTACCGATTTTATCAATGTTTGCATCAGTTTTTGCTGCCAATGGTCTGCCAGTGCGAGTGTCATCACTGGTGTCTTCACGGCCCTCTTTAAATCGTTTAAACCACTCAAACACTTATGTTCGCGATAAACAATCATCGCCGTACACTTGTTGTAACATTACAAACGTTTCACTTGCAGATTTTCCTAGTTTGAAACAAAATTTTATGTTAACACGCTGTTCTTTCTGTACACTCAACATTTTCCGACGCACAGACAAAACGTCAACTATTTAAAACAGACGCCACGGGCAGACTGAGTGCAGGAGGCAGATGAAACTCGAGCAGTAGGCGGAGCGAGAGTCACGTGACAGGCCACGCGACTTTCAGCCTTATTGCATTCGTTTTATTGTTTCACCAGTACTAGTCCGGTTTTTTTTCTAGCCACACCTCGTATGTCGGCGTCTGGTTGGATAAGAAACTTTTCTTCAACCGCTACGCAGAATACGTCACCCATAAAGGGTTAAAGTTGACAAAGGCCTTGTACCCGCTCTTCTCCAGCCGAGAGCTGAATTTAGACACCAAGCTCCGGCTGTATCACTCCATTGTCCTACCCTCACTAACGTACGGTTCCTCTGCGTGGGCCACGATTAGTAAGTCCCGGGTGCTGACGCTCCAGCGACTACAGAATAAAGTTCTCAGGTGGAGTCTTCACGCCCCTCCGCCCACCAGGATTGTCACTCTGCATGAGGAAACAAATACGGCCCTTTCTCAAGACGACCATTCGCCGTAAGGCTCGCCAACTATACAGTAAAGTGGACGCCCTCAGTGACACGTGAAACGTCCCCTTAGAACATTTATACACGACTGTGCTTAAACTGACACACAATATTTTTTTAGTGCAACGCAATCTGAGTTTCAGAAATCCCTACAAAGGAATGGCCCTGACTAACATTAACCTATACGTTTCACAAATCACTTACCTCACCAAAAATCTTCGTTACTCGAACTACTGCAATACAGCGAGCGCCACTACTGCCAGCTAAATAAAAGATTCAAACTACGGAAGTCACTAACTACTGATAGGGATAGTTAGCAAATGAAAGATTTTAATAGAGAACAAACACTGTATTTACCTTAATAATCATAATATATATAGCAGTTCAATTTCAAAACTCCGCCATCTCTCTCCCCACATCCACCACTGCTGGCGGCTCACCTCCAACTGCGCAACGCTACGCGCTGTTCACATCCAGCTGCCGCTGCCCAACACTACAATGGCAGACAACAATGCAAACTAGCCACAGACTGCACACAGCACAGCCAATGATTTTCATATAGAGCGCTACGTAACGTTGCCAATAAGAAAACATAAACAGCCCACTTACATAAAGAAAACACAAACAGCCTACTTACATAGCCCCCATGCTCCCCACAAAAAATTTTACAAATTGTTTTGGCCAGTGGCCAATAATGATTTGATAAAATTTTTCATAATTACAATAACAAAGATATCAAATGCACACACTTATTAATACAATGGTGGTCAAAAGCTAAAATTTTCTCACAGTCCATAGAGACAGTCCTGATCATTCATCACAGTAAAACTGCCGTTTCTTTTATCAAAGTCTGAGCAGTAAAAGACAATACACACGGAAGTAGTGGATGTCCATGCAGTCTTGAAGAAGTAGTGTTGTCCTTCCAACAGAAAGACAGTGCTGACTCTTGACATGCTGACAGGTAATGGGCCACAACAGAGCAAACCCACAGCAGAGTCAGTCGAAGTTGATGAATATTGGTAGGTAGGTCATCACAGAGTAGACCCACTGTAGTCCTGGTAGAGATTGTGGTATTGGTGGGCCACCAGAGGTGCAGACCCACTGCACTCCTTGTAGAAATAATGGTACTGGTGAGTCAGCAAAGGTGTAGACACACTGTAGTCCTTGTAGAAATAATGGTATTGGTGAGTCATCAAAGATGCAGACCCACTGCAGTACTTGTAGAGATGGCCAGCAGCCATCTGTTGTGACTGTGCGGGTGGACAATCACCATTGAAGAGTCTTGCAGTTAATATAGCAAGTCCATAATCACCACTTGTGCACTCACAAAGTTTTTGGAATTGTCCTTAGAACCAGCAATGCTGTTATCCAGTCCCTTGCTGAATTATTAACACACGTGCAAACACTAACAGTCCTCCTTTTTTTTTTTTTAGATATTGTGCATACTAGTCACAGACTGCACACAGCACAGCCAGTGATTTTCATATAGAGCGCTACGTAACGTTGCCAATAAGAAAACATAAACAGCTTACTTACATAAAGAAAACATAAACAGCCTACTTACACACGGTTCCTGGACTACAAACCATCGGCACCAGAGTTCCACAGCTCTGGCACCTGACACCCCGTTCCGCTCACCATCCTGGAGGACTCGGATTCTGGCTATGAGTGTCGATAGGCCCAATACTGCCACGTTTTTCTGCCCGTTTTCGTACAGTCACTAGCAGTGGCCTGTTCTCGTCCAGCCACTTTATTCTTTGGCCATAGAGTTGGCGCATTACTGCACCCCTCCTCTGTACTTCCACCGTCGGAGGGTGGCACGGAACTTAAAATTTTCGCCGCCACACCTTCAAAGTTTCTAAGCTCGGCTGTTATTCAGCCGTTGCTTTGAGTCTCCTATCGCTTGTCCACCGAGGCAGTTGGACCGGATCTGAACTGGTGACGCTGCGTATCAGTTAGCCTGCCACAAAAAAAAAAAGACCACACGGCATCTTTGCCACTAGGGACCACAGCAATGTGCTCGCGGGTCTGTTGGTATTGTCAGACTCACTTTTGCTCGAGTATCATGTCGTTTTTGGAAACCCAGAATCTACTATGTAGGAATCAACATGGATTCCAGAAACAGCGATCGTGTGAGACCCAACTCGCTTTATTTGTTCATGAGACCCGGAAAATATTAGATACAGGCTCCCAGGTAGATGCTATTTTTCTTGACTTCCGGAAGGCGTTCGATACAGTTCCGCACTGTCGCCTGATAAACAAAGTAAGAGCCTACGGAATATCGGACCAGCTGTGTGGCTGGATTGAAGAGTTTTTAGCAAACAGAACACAGCATGTTGTTATCATTGGAGAGACGTCTACAGACGTTAAAGTAACCTCTGGCATGCCACAGGGGAGTGTTATGGAACCATTGCTTTTCACAATATACATAAATGACCTAGTAGATAGTGTCGGAAGTTCCATGCGGCTTTTCGCGGATGATGCTGTAGTATACAGAGAAGTTGCAGCATTAGAAAATTGTAGCGAAATGCAGGAAGATCTGCAGCGGATAGGCACTTGGTGCAGGGAGTGGCAACTGACCCATAACATAGACAAATGTAATGTATTGCGAATACATAGAAAGAAGGATCCTTTATTGTATGATTATATGATAGCGGAACAAACACTGGTAGCAGTTGCTTCTGTAAAATATCTGGGAGTTTACGTGCGGAACGATTTGAAGTGGAATGATCATATAAAATTAATTGTTGGTAAGGCGGGTACCAGGTTGAGATTCATTGGGAGAGTCCTTAGAAAATGTAGTCCATCAACAAAAAGGAGGTGGCTTACAAAACACTCGTTCGACCTATACTTGAGTATTGCTCATCAGTGTGGGATCCGTACCAGATCGGGTTGACGGAGGAGATAGAGAAGATCCAAAGAAGAGCGGCGCGTTTCGTCACAGGGTTATTTGGTAACCGTGATAGCGTTACGGAGATGTTTACCAAACTCAAGTGGCAGACTCTGCAAGAGAGGCGCTCTGCATCGCGGTGTAGCTTGCTCGCCAGGTTTCGAGAGGGTGCATTTCTGGATGAGGTATCGAATATATTGCTTCCCCCTACTTATACCTCCCGAGGAGATCACGAATGTAAAATTAGAGAGATTAGGGCGCGCACGGAAGCTTTCAGACAGTGTTCTTCCCGCGAACCATACGCGACTGGAACAGGAAAGGGAGGTAATGACAGTGGCACGTAAAGTGCCCTCCGGCACACACCGTTGGGTGGCTTGCGGAGTATAAATGTAGATGTAGAATGTAGATGTAGATGTAGAAACTTTGAAGTCACACAGATCGTAACGGTCTGTTCCAATACGCTCCGCTCAAGGAGAGTGATGAGTTAAACATTTGGTAGTCAAACTAGTAGAGAACGAACTCTGGTTGTAAAAGCTTTCATTGTGTTTCTTCCTCAATAGAGACTTGTATTCCAAGTACTTGCGTTTAGTTGTGAACTTACTTTCCTGTTAGGAACTAGTTACAAAATTTGTTGCTTGTTTGTGACGGTCAACGAAGACTGTGTTGAACTCATTGTGTTCTTAAATACAGGGGATGAACTACACGCTCATGCATTTCTGGCGGAAGTGTTTTTTTTTTTACAACCAGCCTCTGCAATGCATGACAACCTCAACCTCCGTCCGCCGGTACAAGATGTCTGCCTGGTCCTTGTTTTGTTTTGCTGTGATTCTTCCTTCCCGTTTCTGTTTCACGATCGTGTCACCTCGCCGCGACTTGGGCAGCTTTAGAAGGGCTGATTGAAATGTTCCCAATGGGTTTGTTGCTCAAATAACATCTAATGACAAGTCCACTTTCGAAGTCACTGAACTCTCCTGATGATCTCTTTCCGCTGTTAGTTCTTCTCTGGTGACAATACAATGCCGCCTCGATAGCTGAGTGGTCAGCGTGACGGATTGCCGTCCTACGGGCCCGGGTTCGATTCCCTGCCGGGTCGGGGATATCCTCCGCTCAGGGACTGGGTGTTGTGTTGCCTTCCTTGTTGTGGATTGGAAAGAAGGCCAATCCACTATGACAGGAAGCCGAAAGGCACGCGTTTAAGCTCACGCAGGCTGGCGTGAGGTCTGGAACAGGACAAGGTAATGAGAATAGCAAAAATAGTACGTAGCTGCTGGAATACTTTAATCCATAATTGGTGAACATCGCTCTTGACGGTACATGTTTTACAGCATCAATAGTCACTGGTAATGGCGCCTTGCTAGGTCGTAGCAAATGACGTAGCTGAAGGCTATGCTAACTATCGTCTCGGCAAATGAGAGCGTAATTTGTCAGGGAACCATCGCTAGCAAAGTCGGCTGTACAACTGGGGCGAGCGCTAGGAAGTCTCTCTAGACCTGCCGTGTGGCGGCGCTCGGTCTGCAATCACTGATAGTGGCGACACGCGGGTCCGACGTATACTAACGGACCGCGGCCGATTTAAGGGGTTCCGGAAAGGCTCAAAATCATGAAAAGTTCAATTTTTACTTTTTTGCGTTTTCTGAAACTGCAGACTATTACCTTTTAATAAATATATAATTTATTCAATTCCGAAGACTACAACTATTTTTAAATTTTTTTTTGAAATGTGTTCTACATGGGCGTGACCCACTGTGGCGCTGTTAAACTGCTGTCAAATGGTGTTATTATTAACGTCCGTGTTCATCAGGTACATTTTAGTGATGTGAGATAAAGTATGTGTTGTGGCTAACCTGTGATGGTTCAATATATATCGCTGGTGTGATTGTCGATTGTTTCATGTTTATTTACTCTGTCGTTATCTCGAAAATATTCGTAATTAATTCTGTTTCTTGAGTCTCTGTTTTGTTGAAGTATAATAATGAGTAAAAGTAAAGTTGCTGTTGCGACTTTCAATGATGGCAACATTGTAAGGTGCAAGGTATTTAGAAATATGCCAATGAAGATAGGTTCTAACATGGTACGAGCGATGCTTGCTTTAGACAAGGAACGCCTTCGGGCTGCAGACAGGGCTGTAAAGAGTCTAGAAATACAAGCGAGAGTAAACAGGAGGAGGAACAAGAGGAAGCTGGAGGAGGAGTTTGCAGAGGATGAAGATAATCCATCCTATGGACCTGGAATGCACTAAAAAGTTAATCCAACCTTTGTCGCTCGATTCCCAAAACTTTTATTTTCTCATACTAATTACATGTTTTCTAAGGATCTTCCAAACATATTTGTTTCAAACTTTCAGTAAATGTTACACAGTACCTTCTGCATAATTTAACACAGCCTTTTTCCAAAAAACTGTATATATTTGAATATATAAATAAAAAAATTGCAAAAAAATTGTTGTGAATTTTCATTACAATTGAAAAAAATCATCTTTAATAACTGAACTAAAATTTTGTAAAATCCCTGTGTTAAGTTGTAGTCCATATTCCAATAAATAATCTGTAAAAAGTTCAACTTCCTACCTCAAATACTTTGTGAGGAAAGACGTAATTTATAAGCGTTATTTTAACATTGCAAGTATAGGGCGTTCCGGAGCCCCTTAAAGGCTACCACCTAGCAAGTGTGGTGTCTGGCGGTGACACCACATTCCTCATCATTTCATCCCCATCCGGCGCGCAGGTCGCCCAATGAGGCGCCGACCATAATGAGACCTGCACCAAGGCGGCCGGACCTGCCCAGCAAGGGGCCTCCCGGCCAATGACGCCAAACGCTCACTTCCATTTCCAATGCTCCCTTTTATACTGGTGGAGTCGTGTCTCGTGATATCTAGTGGTCATTCCCTCATCCCTCATGAGTGAATACTTCTGATCAGATTGTGTATGCTGTCCATCCACGACCTCGGGACGAGTATTTGACAGTTGTGGTATGGTAGACGAATGGTAGATTTCAGTTTATTGGGAGAATTTTAGGGAAGAGTGGTTCACCTGTGAAGGTGACCGCATGTAGGACACTGATGGGGCCTGTTCTTGAGCGCTGCTCGAGTGTCTTGGATCCGTACCAGGTCAGATTGAAGGAAGACATAAAGGGTTATTACAAATGATTGAAGCGATTTCACAGCTCTACAATAACTTTTGAGATATATTCACAATGCTTTGCACACACATACAAAAACTCAAAAAGTTTTTTTAGGCATTCACAAATGTTCGATATGTGCCCCTTTAGTGATTCGGCAGACATCAAGCCGATAATCAAGTTCCTCCCACACTCGGGGCAGCATGTCCCCATCAATGAGTTCGAAAGCATCGTTGATGCGAGCTCGCAGTTCTGGCACGTTTCTTGGTAGAGGAGGTTTAAACACTGAATCTTTCACATAACCCAACAGAAAGAAATCGCATGGGGTTAAGTCGGGAGAGCGTGGAGGCCATGACATGAATTGCTGATCGTGATCTCCACCACGACCGACAAGACTTTGTCATCGAGTGTCAGGGCTTGTAGCAATTGTAAACGGTAAGGCTTCTGCTTTAGCCTTTACCGTAAGATTTTCCAAACCGTCGGTTGTGGTACGTTTAGCTCCCTGCTTGCTTTATTCGTCGACTTCCGCGGGCTACGCGTGAAACTTGCCCGCACGCGTTCAACCGTTTCTTCGCTCACTGCAGGCCGACCCGTTGATTTCCCCTTACAGAGGCATCCAGAAGCTTTAAACTGCGCATACCATCGCCTAATGGAGTTAGCAGTTGGTGGATCTTTGTTGAACTTCGTCCTGAAGTGTCGTTGCACTGTTATGACTGACTGATGTGAGTGCATTTCAAGCACAACATACGCTTTCTCGGCTCCTGTCGCCATTTTGTCTCACTGCGCTCTCGAGCGCTCTGGCGGCAGAAACCTGAAGTGCGGCTTCAGCCGAACAAAACTTTATGAGTTTCTCTACGTATCTGTAGTGTGTCGTGACCATATGTCAATGAATGGAGCTACAGTGAATTTATGAAATCGCTTCAATCATTTGTAATAGCCCTGTAGAAGCAATTCAGAGGCGGGTTGCTAGATTTGTTACCAATAGGTTCGAACAACATGTGTTAAGGAGATGGTTCGGGAACTCAAGTGGGAGTTCCTGGAGCAACGGTGTCGTTCTTTTCCAGGACCACTCTTGAGAAAATTTGGAGAACCGGCAATGGAAGCTGACTGTCAAACGATCATACTGCCACCAACATACATTGCGCCTAAGGACCACGAAGATGCGAGAAATTAGGGCTCATGCAGAGGCACACAGGTAGTCGTTTTTCCCTATATTTGCAAGTGGAACACAAAGGAAATAACTAATAGTGGACACGCACCCTGCGAGGTGCCGGGGCTAGCAGTGTCTTTAACACTAAATTCTTCTAGAATCTCCATATGTAAATGATGCTCTAAGCCCCCCCTATTCTAACTCCGACCTTTGCTGTTGCACAAGGATTAAAAAAAAAAAAAATAGGCGAACTGACTCTAATCAACCCTGCCAGTGGAGTAGAAGAGAGTTTGGCACCTGCAATAATTTAATTTGCTAAATAAGTTAAATAAACGAAGGTTTCATTAACATAGTGAGGAATGATAGGGTTGCTCTACCGATTAACAGAATGAAAGTTCTGTCCAAAATAACAATATGGTTTATTAAGACTAAACACAAAATAATAAACAAAAACACATGAAACATTTACAATACATCAAATTGGCTCAAATTGGATACTCAAACAAACGCTGTGAATGTGAAGTTGTCCCTAAACTAGATTGTGAGGATTATGACGAAGTGGTATGTGGAGCCAATTCCTTGCAATTCAAATCTTAAGAGAAAACACATAGCCAACCCAACATTAATTGCTGCTACCCAAGACAGAACAAAGTTAGAAAAAGACGAACAGGCGCGCTCTGCTGAGCTCTGATTATCGCCTAGGAAAATCCCTGTCTGCCGTTGCTGCGGACATACCTTACCAACCTGTCTTCTTAACTGCAAGAACACGATTTTGCGTACCGGAGGCGATGGCTGGTTGCTTCGACGTCCTCGACCGAAAGGCGAGAGCCGACTACCTAGAGCACCCGTACAGGCCGAACACACAACATTCCCGCCCCCACGACAGTGGCCGTGGTTAAACGTTCCAATCAGCAACTCGAAAACCGGCGGAAAATTCCACACTATTGCCGGAGCACTACCATTCCACCAATGGAGATTCTTGGCGCCAATTTCTGCGCTGATTTTGCTACGTCAACATGTGTTCTTCTCTGCCAATCACAGTTACTATTTTGCAGAAAGCGCGGGAATTTTCCCGCCACAACTGCCTGGGTACACAAGTCATTCCCACGCCTCGCTCGTAGCCCACCAGAAAGTGTTTTCGCTAAGTTTCTGCGAAGTAACGGAACCTCTAGCCCAGCCGCTACTTCAGACCCCTCCGGGCGTGTCTTTTGACAATGTCGGCGTCTGGAAAGCATTCACTCGACTTCCTCACACCTGTCGGCTTAACCCTTTCCAGATCAGCAGAGCCCGCCTGTCACCGGACCACCCGGGTGACGAGAGACGCTGCGTGGGAAGTCCGCGTGTGAAGGAATAGCGACTCTTCACTGCATTTAATTAGAGAGGAGAATCGTAAGATAGAAATATGAGAGGGGACTCATGCCACCTCTCAACCCTACAGTAGCTTGTGGAGTATCTACATAAATGTAGATTATCTTGCAGAGGATGGTTCTTTTTTTATGGGGCTCTCCCAGTCCTGATTTTTGTCATTCGGAGGCATTCACTAGCAGACAGACACAGTTTTAATTGCAGCCCTGTAGTGTTGCACACCTAAACTGACTTGTAGACTTTTTGAGTAACAGGACCCAAGTACGTTGTCGTGAACGGCGGGTGTTCTTCGGATATAAGGGTATTCCTCGGACTGAGACTGTCTGCTGATGACGCTGTATGTAACAGTGACGTCATGGAGTGGCTAGGTGCATATCGTGGATAGAACTTCTGTTCGATGTGATGAATGGCACCTACTGTAAAAGTGGGAAAATGTAAATTCATGTAGATGAGTAGGAAAAACAATGTTTGAATACATATTAACGATATCCTGCTACACTTAAATCTAGATCTACATCACACTCCGCACGTCACTTAATGGTGTGTGGCGGAGGGCACTTCTGGTACCACCTACTCATCCCCTTTACCCTGTTCAACTCGCCAACAGCGCGTGGGAAGAATGACTGTCGGTAAGCCTCTGCTTTGGCTCTAATTTCTCGAATTTTCTCTTCGTTGTCATTTCGCGATACGTATGTGAGAGGAAGTAATATGTTGTCCGACTCTTCCCGGAAAAAGCTGTTAATTCGATGGTAAATCTATCCCTGATGGACAACGCCTCTCTTGTAACGTCTGCCAATGGAGTTTGTTTAGCATCTCCGTAACTCTCCCTCGCCAACTAAATGATACCGCGGCGAAACGCACCGCTCTTCGTACGATCTTCTCTATCTCTTCTATCAGTCCTGTCTAGCAGGGATCCAAGGTAGATGAAAAATATTCAAGAATCAGTCAGACAAACGCCTTATAATCCACTGCCTTCGACGGTGAGTTCCATTGCCTCCAGATTCTTCATATGAATCTCAGTCTGGTGTCTGCTTTTCCTACTACTTGTTTTATCCTCAATCCACTTAAGGTCGTTCTGGCCAGATATTTTACGATAGATATTGTTTCCAGCAGTTTCTCGTCAGTAGTGTAGTTGTACAGTGGTGAATTTCTTTTCCTATGTACACTATGTGATCAAAAAGTGTCCGGACACCCCCAAAAACATACGTTTTTCATATTAGGTGCATTGTGCCGCCACCTACTGCCAGGTACTTCATATCAGCGACCTCAGTAGTCATTAGACACCGTGAGAGAGCAGAATGGGTCGCTCCGCGGAACTTACAGACTTCGAACGTGGCCGGGTGATTGGGTGTCACTTGCGTCGTACGTCTGTACGCGAGATTTCCACACTCCTAAACATCCCTAGGTCCACTGTTTCCGATGTGATAGTGAAGTGGAAACGTGAAGGGACACGTACAGCACAAAAGCGTACAGGCTTACCTCGTTTGTTGACTGACAGAGACCGCCGACACTTGAAGAGGAATTCCAGACTGCATCAGGATCCACTGCAAGTACTATGACAGTTAGGCGGGAGGTGAGGAAACTTGGATTTTATGGTCGAGCGGCTCCTCATAACCCACACATATCACGCAGGTAAATGCCAAACGACGTCTCGCTTGGTGTAAGGAGCGTAAACATTGGACGATTGAATAGTGGGAAAACGTTGTGTGAAGTGACGAATAACGGTACACAATGTGGCGATCCGATGGCAGGATGTGGGTACGGCGAATGACCGGTGAACATAATCTGCCAGCATGTGTAGTGCCAACAGTAAAATTCGGTGTTGTTGTTGTTATGGTGTGGTGGTGTTTTTCATGGAGGGGGCTTGCACCCCTTGTTGATTTGCGTGGCACTATCACATCACAGGCCTACATTGATGTTTCAAGCACCTTCTTGCTTCCCACAGTTAAAGAGCAATTCGGGAACGGCGATTGCATCTTCCAACTCGATCGATCACATGTTCATAATGCACGGCCTGAGGCGAAGTGGTTACACGATAGTAACATCCCTGTAATGGACTGGCCTGCACAGAGTCCTGACCTGAACCCTATAGAACACCTTTGGGATGTTTTGGAACGCCGACTTTTTCAGCCAGGTGTCATGATACTTTTGATCATATAGTGTATGTGCAGTACATTTATTTACATTCAATTCCAGCTGCCAGAGACTGTACCATTTATCTATCCTCTGTAGGTCATCATGCAAATCTGTACTGTCTTCTGGCGTTGCTACTTTGTTATAAACAACTGCATCATTTGCGAACAGCCTTAAAGAGAATCCAACGCTTTCTACTAGATTATTTATGTACATTGTAAACGATAACGGTCCTATCACACTCCGTTGCGATACTCCGAAAATTATCTTTACATCTGTCCATCTTGCTCCATTGAAAGCGACGTATTGAGTTCTGTAAGGGCGTAACGTTGCAAAGTGACATAAAATGAAGCGAGCACGGAAAGTGGGTTTTCGAGAAGACGAAAGGCAGACCTCGGTTTATTGGGAGAATTCTAGGAAAATGTAGCTCGTGTATAAGGGAGACAGTGTCCAGAACACTAGTAATCGTAGAGTGAAACTTCCTAGCAGATTAAAACTGTGTGACGGACCGAGACTGGAACTTGGAACTTTTGCCTTTCGCGGGCAAGTGCTCTACCATCTGAATTACCCAAGGGGTGTGAGTCGTGCTTGGGTAGCTCAGATGGTAGAGCACTTGCCTGCGAAAGGCAAAGCTCCCGAATTCGAGTCTCGGTCCGGCACACAGTTTTAATCTGCCAGAAAGTTTCATATCAGCGCACACTCCGCTGCAGAGTGAAAATCGCATTCTGGTAATCGTAGAGCGTTTGGAATCCCCACCAGAATCCAAACGGGAATCCGTACACTACGGGCCATTAAAATTGCTGCACCAAGAAGAAATGCAGATGATACACGGGAATTCGTTGGACAAATATATTATACTAAAACTGACATGTGATTACATTTTCACGCAATTTGGGTGCATAGATCATGAGAAATCAGTACCCAGAACAACCACCTCTCGCCGTAATAACGGCCTTGATACGCCTGGGCATTAAGTCAAACAGAGCTTGGATGGCGTGTACAGGTACAGCTGCCCATGCAGCTTCAACACGATACCACAGTTCATCAAGAGTAGTGACTGGCGTATTGTGACGAGCCAGTTGCTCGGCCACCACTAGCCATAGGTTTTCAATTTGTGAGAGATCTAGAGAATGTGCTGACCAGGGCAGCAGTCAAACATTTCCTGTATCCAGAAAGGCCTGTACAAGACCTGTAACATGCGGTCGTGCATTATCCTGCTGAAATGTAGGGTTTCGCAGGGATCGAAGGAAAGGTAGAGCCACGGGTCGTAACACATCTGAAATGTAACGTCCACCGTTCAAAGTGCCGTCAATGCGAACAAGAGGTGACCGAGACGTGTAACCAATGGCACCCCATACCATCACGCCGGGTGATACGCCAGTATGGCGATGACGAATACACGCTTCGAATGTGCGTTCACCGCTATGTCGCCAAATACGGATGCGACCATCACGATGCTGTAAACAGAACCTGGATTCATCCGAAAAAATGACGTTTTGCCATTCGTGCACACAGGTTCGACGTCCAGTACACCATCGCAGGCGCTCCTGTCTGTGATGCAGCGTCAAGGGTAACCACAGCCTTGGTCTCCGAGCTGATAGTCCATGCTGCTGCAAACGTCGTCGAACTGTTCGTGCAGATGGTTGTTGTCTTGCAAACGTCCCCATCTGTTGACTCAGGGATCGAGACGTGGCTGCACGATCCGTTACAGCCATGCGGATAAAATGCCTGTCATCTCGACTGATAGTGATACGAGGCCGTTAGGATCCAGCACGGCGTTTCGTATTACCCTCCTGAACCCACCGATTCCATATCCTGCTTAAACAGTCATTGGATCTCGACCAACGCGAGCAGCAATGTCGCGATACGATAAACCGCAATCGCGATAGGCTACAATCCGACCTTTATCAAAGTCAAAAACGTGATGGTGCGCATTTATCCTTCTTACACGAGGCATGACAACAACGTTTCACCAGGCAACACCGGTCAACTGCTGTTTGTGTGTGAGAAATCGGTTGGAAACTTTCCTCATGTCAGCACGTTATATGTGTTGCCAACCTTGTGCGAATGCTCTGAAAAGCTAATCATTTGCATATCACAGCATCTTCTTCATGTCGGTTAAATTTCGCGTATGTAGCACGTCATCTTCGTAGTGTAGCAATTTTAATGGCCAGTAGTGTACTTTTCGCGAAACACTGCTGAGGAAGTTTAGAAAATCCGCATTTATGTTAGACAGCAGAATGATCCTACGGCTACCAAGGATAAAAGAAATCAGAGCTTGTGTGGAAGCAAATAGGAAGTCCTTTTTCCGCCGTTCCATTTACGAGGAGATCAGGAAAGGGAAAACTTGCAGTGGTACAGGATTTCATCTTCAATGCACCGTATGGTGGCTTGCGGAGTATGTCTGTAGACACATGTCTTAGTTCAGCTTCCTTTGGGGTTACTTTTCTCTTCTATGAAGCGTGTGCCCTAGAAAAACATGGGCCATAATTTCTCGCGTGTAGTTGTGAGGATGATGTTTGGTTTGTGGGGCGCTCAACTGCGTGGTTATCAGCGCCCGTACAATTATCCAATCTTTGCTCAGTCCAATTTCGCCACTTTCCTGGATGATGATGAAATGATGAGGACAACACAAACACCCAGTCATCTCGAGCCAGGTGAAAATCCCTGACCCCGCCGGGAATCGAACCCGGGACCCCGTGCTCGGGAAGCGAGAACGCTACCGCGAGACCACGAGCGGCGGACTTCGCGTGTAGTTGTCAGCCTTTTGTCACTAGCTTTACGTTGTAGAGTCTCCTGTTTCCTTGAGATACTTAGAGCTGCCAACGCTTTTGTCTTACCATACCCCCTTCTTCGGATGGTGAGGGGTTGCTTTGATTTTCATATACGCTCTGAGAAAACTATAAAACCACCCACCACAACGGAATTATCCTAATGGGACGAAAATCGGTACACGGGACGTACATGCACAAACAAATAAATTATTACAGTTTCATCTACACTCCTGGAAATTGAAATAAGAACACCGTGAATTCATTGTCCCAGGAAGGGGAAACTTTATTGACACATTCCTGGGGTCAGATACATCACATGATCACACTGACAGAACCACAGGCACATAGACACAGGCAACAGAGCATGCACAATGTCGGCACTAGTACAGTGTATATACACCTTTCGCAGCAATGCAGGCTGCTGTTCTCCCATGGAGACGATCGTAGAGATGCTGGATGTAGTCCTGTGGAACGGCTTGCCATGCCATTTCCACCTGGCGCCTCAGTTGGACCAGCGTTCGTGCTGGACGTGCAGACCGCGTGAGACGACGCTTCATCCAGTCCCAAACATGCTCAATGGGGGACAGATCCGGAGATCTTGCTGGCCAGGGTAGTTGACTTACACCTTCTAGAGCACGTTGGGTGGCACGGGATACATGCGGATGTGCATTGTCCTGTTGGAACAGCAAGTTCCCTTGCCGGTCTAGGAATGGTAGAACGATGGGTTCGATGACGGTTTGGATGTACCGTGCACTATTCAGTGTCCCCTCGACGATCACCAGTGGTGTACGGCCAGTGTAGGAGATCGCTCCCCACACTATGATGCCGGGTGTTGGCCCTGTGTGCCTCGGTCGTATGCAGTCCTGATTGTGGCGCTCACCTGAACGGCGCCAAACACGCATACGACCATCATTGGCACCGAGGCAGAAGCGACTCTCATAGCTGAAGACGACACGTCTCCATTCGTCCCTCCATTCACGCCTGTCGCGACACCACTGGAGGCGGGCTGCACGATGTTGGGGCGTGAGCGGAAGACGGCCTAACGGTGTGCGGGACCGTAGCCCAGCTTCATGGAGACGGTTGCGAATGGTCCTCGCCGATACCCCAGGAGCAACAGCGTCCGTAATTTGCTGGGAAGTGGCGGTGCGGTCCCCTACGGCACTGCGTAGGATCCTACGGTCTTGGCGTGCATCCGTGCGTCGCTGCGGTCCGGTCCCAGGTCGACGGGCACGTGCACCTTCCGCCGACCACTGGCGACAACATCGATGTACTGTGGAGACCTCACGCCCCACGTGTTGAGCAATTCGGCGGTACGTCCACCCGGCCTCCCGCATGCCCACTATACGCCCTCGCCCAAAGTCCGTCAACTGCACATACGGTTCACGTCCACGCTGTCGCGGCATGCTACCAGTGTTAAAGACTGCGATGGAGCTCCGTATGCCACGGCAAACTGGCTGACACTGACGGCGGCGGTGCACAAATGCTGCGCAGCTAGCGCCATTCGACGGCCAACACCGCGGTTCCTGGTATGTCCGCTGTGCCGTGCGTGTGATCATTGCTTGTACAGCCCTCTCGCAGTGTCCGGAGCAAGTATGGTGGGTCTGACACACCGGTGTCAATGTGTTCTTTTTTCCATTTCCAGGAGTGTACATCTACATCTGCATCCATACTCCACAAGCCACCTGACGGTGTGTGCCAGAAGGTATCTTGAGTACCTCTATCGGTTCTCGCTTCTATTCCAGTCTCGTATTGTTCGTGGAAAGAAGGATTGTCGGTATGCCTCTGTGTGGGCTCTAATCCCTCTGATTTTATCCTCATGGTCTCTTCGCGAGATATAAATAGGAGGGAGCAATATACTGCTTGACTCCTCGGTGAAGGTATGTTCTCGAAACTTCAATAAAAGCCCGTACCGAGCTACTGAGCGTCTCTCCTGCAGAGTCTTCCACTGGAGTTTATCTATCGTCTCCGTAACGCTTTCGCGATTACTAAATGATCCTGTAACAAATCGCGCTGCTCTCCGTTGGATCTTCTCTATCTCTACTATCAACCCTATCTGGTACGAATCCCACACTGCTGAGCAATATTCAAGCAGTTGGCGAACAACTTTACTGTAACCTACTTTCTTTGTTTTCGGACTGCATTTCCTTAGGATTCTTCTAATGAATCTCAGTCTGGCATCTGCTTTACCAACGATCAACTTTATATGATCATTCGATTTTAAATCACTCCTAATGCCTACTCCCAGATAATTTATGGTATTAACTGCTTCCATTTGCTGACCTGCTATATTGTAACTAAACGATGAAGGATCTTTCTTTCTATGTATTCGCAGCACATCACACTTGTCTACATTGAGGTTCAATTGCCATTCCCTGCATCATGCGTCAATTCGTTGCAGATCCTCCTGCATTTCAGTAGAATTTCCCATTGTTACAACCTCTCGATATACTACAGCATCTTCCGCAAAAAGCCTCAGTGAACTTCCGATCGGAAGTTCACTGAGGCTATATATATATATATATTGTGAACAGCAACGGTCCCATGACACTCCCCTGCGGCACACCTGAAACGACTCTCACTTCAGAAGACTTCTCTCCATTGAGAATGACATGCTGCGTCCTGTTATCTAGGAACTCCTCAATCCAATCACACAATTGGTCTGATAGTCCATATGCTCTTACTTTGTTCATTAAACGACTGTGGGGAACTGTATCAAACGCCTTGCGGAAGTAAAGAAACCCGGCATCAACGTGGGAACCCGTGTCTGTGGCCCTCTGAGTCTCGTGGACGAATATCGCGAGCTGGGTTTCACACGATCGTCTTTTTCGAAACCGATGCTGATTCTTACAGAGTAGATTTCTCGTCTCCAGAAAAGTCATTACACTCGAACACAAAACGTGTTCCAAAATTCTACAACTGATCGACGTTAGAGATATAGGTCTGTAGTTCTGCACATCTGTTCGACGTCCCTTCTTGAAAACGGATATGACCTGTGCCATTTTCCAATCTTTCGGAACGCTACGCTCTTCTTGGGGTCTACGGTACAGCGCTGCAAGAAGGGGGGGGGGGGGGCGCACGTTCCTTCACGTACTCTGTGTAAAATTGAAGTGGTATCCCATCAGGTCCAGCGGCCTTTCATCTTTTGAGCGATTTTAATAGTTTTCTATCCCTCTGTCATCTGTTTCGATATCCACCATTTTGTCATCTGTGCGACATTCTAGAGAAGGAACTACAGTGCAGTCTTGCTCTGTGAAACAGCTTTGGAAAGAGGCATTTAGTATTTCGGCCTTTAGTCTGTCGTCGTCTGTTTCAGTACCATTTTGGCCACAGAGTGTCTGGACAGTTTCAGGGAAATTACGAGGGCAGTTCAATGAGTAATGCACCCCTTTTTTTTCTCGGCCAATTTTGGTTGAAAAAACCGGAAATTTCTTGTGGAATATTTTCAAACATTCCCGCTTCGTCTCGTATAGTTTCATTGACTTCCGACAGGTGGCAGCGCTGTACGGAGCTGTTAAAATGGCGTCTGTAACGGATGTGCGTTGCAAACAACGGGCAGTGATCGAGTTTCTTTTGGCGGAAAACCAGGGCATCTCAGATATTCATAGGCGCTTGCAGAATGTCTACGGCGATCTGGCAGTGGACAAAAGCACGGTGAGTCGTTGGGCAAAGCGTGTGTCATCATCGCCGCAAGGTCAAGCAAGACTGTCTGATCTCCCGCGTGCGGGCCGGCCGTGCACAGCTGTGACTCCTGCAATGGCGGAGCGTGCGAACACACTCGTTCGAGATGATCGACGGATCACCATCAAACAACTCATGCTCAACTTGACATTTCTGTTGGTAGTGCTGTCACAATTGTTCACCAGTTGGGATATTCAAAGGTTTGTTCCCGCTGGGTCCCTCGTTGTCTAACCGAACACCATAAAGAGCAAAGGAGAACCATCTGTGCGGAATTGCTTGCTCGTCATGTGGCTGTGGGTGACAATTTCTTGTCAAAGATTGTTACAGGCAATGAAACATGGGTTCGTCACTTCGAACCTGAAACAAAACGGCAATCAATGGAGTGGCGCCACACCCACTCCCCTACCAAGAAAAAGTTTAAAGCCATACCCTCAGCTGGTAAAGTCACGGTTACAGTCTTCTGGGACGCTGAAGGGGTTATTCTGTTCGATGTCCTTCCCCACGGTCAAACGATCAACTCTGAAGTGTATTGTGCTACTCTTCAGAAATTGAAGAAACGATTTCAGCGTGTTCGTAGGCACAAAAATCTGAACGAACTTCTCCTTCTTCATGACAACGCAAGACCTGACACAAGTCTTCGCACCCGAGAGGAGCTCACAAAACTTCAGTGGACTGTTCTTCCTCATGCACCCTACAGCCCCGATCTCGCACCGTCGCATTTCCATATGTTTGGCCCAATGAAGGACGCAATCCGTGGGAGGCACTAGGCGGATGATGAAGAAGTTATTGATGCAGTACGACGTTGGCTCCGACATCGACCAGTGGAATGGTACCGTGCAGGCACACAGGCCCTCATTTCGAGGTGGCGTAAGGCCGTAGCATTCAATGGAGATTACGTTGAAAAATAGTGTTGTGTAGCTAAAAGATTGGGGAATAACCTGGTGTATCTCAATGCTGAATAAAACAACCCCTGTTTCAGAAAATAAATGTGTTGCATTACTTATTGAACTGCCCTCGTAGATGATTTAATCAAGAGAAAGAGCTCCACAACTGAGCAAGTCAATAGCGCGTTGGTCCACCTCTGGCCCTTACGGAAGCTGTTGCTCGGCTTGGCACTGATTGATCAAGTTGTTCGATGTCCTCATGAGCGTCATCGTTCCGAATTCTGTCCGAATTTCCCGTTAGATCGCCAGAATCCCGAGTTTGTTGGAGGGCTCTGCCCACAACGCTCCAGACGATCCTAGTTGGGGCGCTACAGTCTGGAACCGCGTGACCGCTACGGTCGCAGGTTCGAATCCTGCCTCGGGCATGGATGTGTGTGATGTCCTTAGGTTGATAGGTGGCATGAGCCCCCTCTCATATTTCTATCTTACGATTCTCCTCTCTAATTGCATGCGGTGGAAAGTTGCTATTCCTTCACACGCGGACTTCGCACGCAGCGTCTCTCGTCACCCGGGTGGTCCAGTGACAGGCGGGCTCTGTTTGACTTTGAAAGGGTAAGCCGACAGGTGTGAGGGAGTCGAGTGAATGCTTTCCAGACGCCGACATTGTCAAGAGGCACGCCCGCAGGGCCTGAAGTAGCGGCTGGGCTAGAGGTTCCGTTACTTCGCAGAAACTTAGCGAAAACACTTTCTGGCGGGCTACCAGCGAGGCGTGGGAATGACTTGTGTACCCAGGCAGCTGTGGCGGGAAAATTCCCGCGCTTTCTGCAAAATAGTAACTGTGATTGGCTTGCTCAGGGCATAGCTCCGTGACGTAGCAAGATCGGCGCAGAAATTGGCGCCAAGAATCTCCATTGGTGGAATGGTAGCATTCCGGCAATGGAGTGGAATTTTCCGCCGGTTTTCGAGTTGCTGATTGGAATGTTTAACCACGGCCACTGTCGTGGGGGCGGGTATGTTCTGTGTTCGGTTTTGTACGGGTGCTCTTGTAAGTAGTCGGCTCTTGCCTTTCGGTCGAGGACGTCGAAGCAACCAGGCATCGCCTCCAGTACGCAAAATCGTGTCCTGGCAGTCGACAAGACAGTTTGGTAATGTATGTCCGCAGCACCAGCAGATAGGGATTTTCCTAGGTGATAATAATCAGAGCTCAGCAGAGCGCGCCTGTTCGTCTTTTTTCTAACTTTGTTCTGTCTTGGGTAGCAGCAATTAATGTTGGGTTGGCTATGTGTTTTCTCTAAGATTTGAGTTGCAACGAATTGGCTCCACATACCACTTCGTCATAATCCTCACAATCTAGTTTAGAGACAACTTCACATTCACAGTCTTTGTTTGAGTATCCAATTTGAGCCAATTTGATGTATTATAAATATTTCATGTGTTTTTGTTTATTATTTTGTGTTTAGTCTTAATAAATCATATTGTTATTTTGGACAGAACTTTCATTCTGTTAATCGGTAGAGCAACCCTATCATTCCTCGCTATGTTAATGAGACCTTCGTTTATTTAACTTATTTATCAAATTAAATTATTGCAGGTGCCAAACTCTCTTCTACTCCACTGGCAGGGTTGATTAGAGTCAGTTCGCGTATTTTTTTTAATCCTTGTGCAACAGCAAAAGTCGGAGTTAGAATAGGGGGGGCTTAGCGCATCATGTACATATGTAGCTTCTAGAAGAATTTAGTGTTAAATACACTGCTTGCCCCGGCACCTCGCAAGGTTAGTTACGTTTAAGTAGTTCTAAGTTCTAGGGGACTGATAACCACAGATGTTGAGTCCCATAGTGCTCAGAGCCATTTGATCCTAGTTGGGGAGAGATCCGCCGAGCTCGCTGGCCAAGTTATGGTTCGGCAAGCACGAAAGCAGTAGAGGCTCTAGCATTATGCGGGCGGGCATTATCTTGCTGAAATGTAAGCTCAGTGAGCCGTGGCGGGACTGGCGCCGGTAGTATCTCTGACATGAGGACGATCGATTTTCTAGTGCAGGGGTTTCTCTTTGTGCTTGGGCCGGCTCGAGATATAAGGATGTGCCGACCGCGAGTAGGTGAGGACCTTCGACCATAGATACTAGTAGACTGGCCTTGCTGTGCAGAAGCTATAGGGCTGGTGTGGCTCTAACATAAACCACGTGACTGTTGGCAAAACGTGGCGGGATTTCAAACCAGCGGTCTGCCATCCTATGTTTGTATCGTATTTTACCCACATTTCTCAACTGACTGCCAAGCGCTTCCAACAAAAATTGCTTTTTCATTTGCGAAAAATTATGTCGGAACTACATTTGACCTGGATTTGTTCACAGTACCATTTATAAAATCTAACAAATACATCGAACGCCCCTCTGGTGGGCAGCGGGACAAAATTACTATAAACTATCAATTAAAGTAAAATGTCGTTAAAATTCTTTCAAACAGTGAGAGTGTGCTCGTGTCAATACTTTAAACATTGGATTCGCCGCATTTAGAGCTCTAGTCACTTATAAAAGAAAATGGGACATGGGAATTATGTCAACTATAGGTGCCAAAATTGTCGACTTTAGGAGCAGGTCCATTTTAGAGTATCAATTTTAGGTGCACTTCAAAGGTTCAGTTCCTACTATTTTTACAAAAGTTTAAACTATCAGTTTTTTAAAAAAAATGATATTTTAGATGAAAGGTGAGACTTTGATATTTCAGAAAATAATTTTGGAGCCTACATTTATTTAATAGTATTAGAAGGCAGAAAAAAATTCTCTTCATGTGTCGACTATACGTGCTCTACCTTATTATAATCTCACTTGTATATACAAAAAGGCGCGTATGTGCAGATGACTTAAAGTTTTTCCGTTTCAGGGCATGTATCCAAATGTGCCTTCGGTTTTCATCCTTAGGGAATCTATGAGTAGGAACGAGAAACAGTTATACTTACTTCTGTAACCGAATTATCACAGATACTTTCCAAAGTGTAATATGGGTCTGACTTTACAGCCATCACTTTCAACACTTTAATTTACGTGATACTCTATTTCAAGTGTAAAAAACATATAAAAGTCACTTCAGCAGATTTCAATAAACGCATCTGTACTATCATAGAAACATTTATACGTGAAATGTAATGCCATTTCCCCCAACAAAACGCTGAGTACAGCCATAAGTGCAACACGAAACAACCACGTTTTGCCAACAGTCATGTGACTTTAGCCCAGAGATGTTGGAGCCACGAAAATGACGTCAGGGCCAGTCTATTATATTTATGGTCGAAGGTGAGGACACAGTGCTTTGAGAACGTTACGCGGTGGCGCTCGAGTCGGCGATTGTGTGGTGGACAGAGGCGCAGACGGCGTGCCTGACGCCGGGCGGCGGTTGTCACGTGGTCGTACTGGAGTCGGCGGGAGTCGGCCTACACTCATACCTCACAGACAGGAGTTTCAACACCGGCGTGCAGGGCAAACAATCGACACGACATGATATAAAGGCAGGAGTCCCCCAAGGAAGTATCCTGGGGCCCTTACTGTTTAACCTCTACATTAACGACCTCCCAGCTACACATAACACGACGGTAGCAATCTACGCGGATGACACTGCCAACCTTGCGCAAGATTGGAAGCCGTCTAACATTAACTCACGACTCCAGACTGCACTCAGAACGGCGGAGCCTTGGCTGGTGAAATGGCGTGTTAGAGTAAACGTCGACAAGTGCGAGGCCGTTCTGTTCACTAGACGACCGAAGCAACTGCGCAAACATCAGCACTGCAACCCAATAACACTACACACACGCCCAATACGTTTCCGCGAGAAGGTCAAATACCTCGGTGTCTGGCTGGACAGGAAACTACTCTGGGGGAACCACATTCAACACGTGACCAACAAAGCTAACGCGAGGCTCAAACAACTCTACCCTATGCTTAACAGGCGTAGCACACTGAACAGGAGGGTGTCTAGGTCCATGTACATGACACTTATTCGACCCCTGATGACGTACGCAGCCCCTGTCTGGGGATACGCTGCGCCAACTCGCCTGCGCCGTCTGCAGCTCATACAGAACAAAGTACTCAAAATCATAAGCAACGCTCCGCGCTACACACGCATCGCGGACCTTCACCGGGAATACCGACTAGATACTATCTTGCAGGTATTCCAAAAACTCTCCACGCGACTGTACAATAACACGAGACACTCGCGCAACCCGTTTATCCTTTCTCTGGGTAACTACGACCACAACCATAGATGGAAGCATAACAGACCAAAGACATTACTGGCTAGGAACTAAACATCTATGGCCCATAGAACGCTAACACGACAGTACTGGCGAGCCCCTGCAACACAGTTACTACTGGAAACCCAGATGTGCGACTAGCCGAAAAACAGGCAACCGCAGGGAAGCCGTACTGTACACAGCACGCAAACCAGCCACACACACCCCCTACACCGTCCGTGAGCCGATCTATGACCGATCGCCCACTAATCTACAACGACCTTGAACTGTCGCAGGGACGCAGCAACTGCAGCAAGCGCCGCAACAAGCTCCAGCAACGACGAAGGTAATGATTCACGATACCTCGAACTAACATAACCGCACCTTGCATGCTCTGTCGCAGCTAGCAAGCCGCTACTGCCCTTACTACCCGTCCCACTGTCGCAGAGGTTTTTTTCCCTTGGCTCTTGCCTTGGCACTTTTTTTCCTCTGCCCTTACAACCGCTACCCTTCAATCGTTTTCGACCACTTCTATCTCCTGATGGACCATGTTAATGAGTAATCCTACTCAGACGCATGGATAACATCACAGCCCGCATCCTGTGACGCCTGATTCAAAAACTAACATGTTTACGGAGGTGACAGTAGAACTTTTGGTTTGGTCACCACGTTGGTGTGGGCGTGGAGGGGCCCCATCCTCTTTTTTTTTTTTTTTTTTTTTTTTGCGCTGGAAAGGGAGTTGGCCGCCACTGTGCATTCTCCGGCAACCTCGTGAGCTGTGGATGTACCCGCTTCCTTGGGGGGACACGCTGTTATAGTCTTGCGAAGCGATGGTTTGACATCTTTCGAAAAATCTCCCCAGCATCGAGACACCAAGTTAAGTACGCTATTAATTGAGAGCGCTCAGTCAACTGTCATTGTGATCGCTCGTGGTGCAGTAAGACGTTACAAGACGTGTGGTGTTATGTTTGTTCGATTTCACTTGAGGCCTCTTACCAAGAGTGTGCTCTGCTTCCGCGTAATATTGCTGTATTTGCAGATGTGTGTCATTACGTTCTAGTGAGTGTCGGTTCTCTGGAGCCAGTTCATTTCCCACTCTTGGTGTTTGTTTATCAAGTACAGTTTTACTTAAAAGAAGCACTTGCGAGTGAAATTAGTTGTTGCTTTCCCTTGATTTTCCAGAGTTAATTTACTGGTTGTAATGGTACTCGAATTACGTAACCATTACGGTACCTCAACTCAACCTCTCGATACCAGCAATATTATACTGTTTTTCTGTAAAGCAGTTAACATATTTCTGAGACAACATTCAGATTTGATTTCATTAATGTAGATTGATTTCATTAATGTAGATTGATTGTGGCACCATACACAATCATTAACCTGGCTCCAGGGAGGTAGGGTGCCCTTCCCTATTCCTCCACTGGGGTAATTCCTGTCTGGCGCGTCCACGTCGCGGGGGTGGGCATCCTACACTTCAGTAGGCCGGAGTGCTAGGATGGCTGAGTTCAGGCAGGGACCCAATCCCGTGGGGTATAACACGGAACCCATGCCCAGGGTTACGGGTGAAGACCTTAATGGCAGCGACGGCGGAGTAGGAAGACTTCGGAACGGCGTAGCTGGCAGATGAGGCAACCCTCCTTTCTGGGGATTAAATGAGAAGGGAACCACTGCCTTGTGGTGGAGGAGAAACTCCAAAGGCTAAGGGAGACAACCCCAACAGAAAATCCTTCCTTGCGTTAGGCCTAGCAAGCCAGTAGGAAAGTGTTCATATATTGCTTTCAAAACACAGACGAGCCTCGGAACGAACCACTCAGGATTTGACCCCACTGCTTCTTCAAGTACTGGTGCAAATGACGGGAGACCTGATGTTACTCATCAGTACAAGAAGAAGAAACCAACTGGACTAAAAAATAACCTAAATATTGGCACCCTTAATATATTAACCCTCAATGGAAAAATGGAAGAAATGACAGATGTACTGACAGAGAGGAAGTTAGATATATTGGGATTAAGCGAAACAAAGTGGAAGGGAAAAGGTGAGAAGAATTTGAGAGGAGGAGGAAAACTGTACTGGAGTGGGAATAACAGGTCTGGAAGAAATGGTGTGGCAGTGATGGTGAATAAGAATGTACAAAGCTGTATTGAAAATGTGAGATATATATCAGACAGGATCATAATCTTAAACCTGAGATTCCAAAAAGAAACACTAAAAGTAATCCAGATTTATGCACCCCAAGTGGGATGTAGCGAAGAAGAGAAGATGGACTTTGAAAATGTGTTAGAAAACCATATAGAGAGTGCTAATATAGTGATGGGAGATTTTAATGCACAGGTAGGCAAAGACAGAAAGGGATTTGAGCAAGTATTGGGATGTTTTGGGTATGGAGGTAGAAATGAAGAAGGGGAAAGACTCCTGGATTTGTGCCAGAGAAATGGAATGAAAATAGCAAACAGCTGGTTTATGAAGAGAGAAAGTCATGTTATCACCAGATACAGTTGGGATGGAAGAACGAAGAGTGTAATTGATTATATTCTAGTAGATAGGGAATGGGGAGAGAAAGTAACAAATGTGAAGGTAATTCCAAGTGTGAGTGCTGATGGAGACCATAGATTACTGGTGGGACAATGGAAAATGAATCAGTGTGTGAAAAATAGAAAACAGAAGAAAGTGACGAGGATACGGGATTGGAAATTGAAGGAGAGTGAATGTGCTGAGAAGTACAGAGAATTAATAACACAAAAATTTCCAAAAGAAGTTTTCTGCAATGTAGAAAAAGAATGGAGCTTATTCAAAGACACTTTAGTCGAAGCAGCACAAAAAGTATGTGGCAGAACATCTGGAAAGGAAAAAATAAAACAGACAAGTTGGTGGGATGATACCACAATCCAAGCAGTTAGAAGAAAAAATGGAGCATGGAGAAAATGGTGGAAAACTAAAAATGACGAAGACCATAAAAGATATATAGAGGAAAAGAAGAAGTGCAAAGAAATAGTGGAAACAGCAAAGAAAAAGGCATGGGAAGAGTTTACAAAGAAACTTGAAGAAGATGTGAAGAGCAATAAGAAAATGTTCTATAAAATGATGAAAAATAAAAGGAAGGCTTCTGAAGTACCAGTAAAGATGGAAACAGAGGACGGTACCATTATTGAAGATCCAGAGAATATAAAAGATCTCTGGAAAGAACATTTTAAGAAGCTGTTAAACGCTGAGGACCAGGTACATGAGGAAACAACAAATAATGGAGAAATTGAGAGAAGTTGGGAAGCAGAATTAGGACAAATTACACAGGAAGAAATGGAAAAAGCTGTGAAGAAGATGAATGGGGGGAAAGCCCCAGGACCTGATGAAGTATCAGTGGACATGATAAGAGCAGCAGGTCCAGTGGGAATGCAGTGGCTATATAGAGTACTATCAAGCGTGTGGAGAAATAGTAAAATACCTGGCGACTGGAGAACAGGAGACATTGTTCCCATTTTCAAGAAAGGCAATAAAAGACTTTGTAAAAACTACAGAGGAATAACCCTCATGAGTCATACAGCCAAGATTTTTGAAAGAATTTTACTAAATCGAATAAGTGAAAAGATAGAAAAGGAGCTGAGTGAAGAACAGCATGGGTTTAGGAAAGGAAGGAGCACAATCGACCTGATATTTTCTATCCGTCAACTGATGGAAAAAAGTTGGGAGTATAACAAAAGGGTGATAATGGTTTTCATAGACATAGAAAAGGCATATGACTCAGTTGACAGGGAAAGACTCTGGGAAGAACTGAAGAAGATAGATATAGAAGATGGATACATTAATGTTATAAAGACAATGTACAGAGGCCACAATTGTAGAATTAGAACACCATTGGGGAACACTGAATACTTCGAAATAAGACAAGGACTTAAGCAAGGAAGTATTCTATCTCCTGCGCTTTTTAATGTTGTGATGGAGGGAATGAATAGGGCAGTTAAAGATATAGTAAAAGAAAAAGACAAAAAGATGATTTTTGCAGATGATATGGTAATATGGGGTGATAAAGAGGTAGATGTACAGTTACAGCTTGATGCATGGAAGGAAATAATGAAAAGGTATGGATTAAGAATAAATAAAGATAAGAGTGAAGTAATGGTATTTGGAAGAGAGAAAGGTATCAATGGAAATATTACCTTGAATGGAGAACCCCTCAAAGTGGTAGAAAGTTTCACTTATTTAGGGAGTGAAATATCTAGGGATGGAAGAATAACTAACGAAATTAATAGGAGGTTACAGAAGGGAGGCAATTTCTACCAAACAATAAAACATCTGATTTGGAATAATGAAGTTTCAGAAAGAGCAAAACTCCCGATGTATAAGAATTATTACTTCCCTATTGTCACCTATGGTGGAGAAACATGGACAATGAAAGAAAGGGACTGGAACAGACTGCAAGCAGGGGAAATGAAATTTCTCAGAGCGGTTAAGGGAAAAACAAGAATGGACAAAGTAAGGAATGTAGAGATTAGAAAGGACCTCAAACAAGAAAGTATGAGAGAAGAAATTGAAAGAAAGAGATTAAGATGGTATGGGCATGTTAAGAGGATGCATGGGCAGAGACTCCCCAAAATTATGGAAGAACTAAAGATGGATGGGAAACGACCTAGAGGGCGCCCAAGAACACGGTGGAAAATGGGAGTGAGAATATCTGTTGAAAGGAGAGGTGTGACCTGGCAGCAAGTGGAGGAAGAAAAGTGGTGGGAGGACCGAGCCAAATGGAGAGGACTCGTCAGCACCCAGACCCGGCAGTAGCTGGAGCGGGATTCGGATATAGATATAGAGAATGTAGAGGTACTTTGATACATCGATATCTTTATGTTGCAATCATCTTATTCTTATGCGTATTCTTTCTTTTGTCACTATAATCTTTGACGTACTTGTAACTCTTGATTTTTGGGCGCGTAAGCGATTATTACAGAGTCGGACCTGCTGTGGTGTATCGAGAGGTGCTGTGGTGTATCGAGAGGAGCTGTGGTGTATCGAGAGGTTGTAACAATGGAAAATTGTACTGAAATGCAGGAGCATCTGCAGCGAATTGACGCCTGGTGCAGGGAATGGCAATTGAATCTCAATGAAGACAAGTGTAATGTGCTGCGAATACACAGAAAGATAGATCCTTTATCATTTAGCTACAAAATAGCAGGTCAGCAACTGGAAGCAGTTAATACCATAAATTATCTGGGATTACGCATTAGGAGTGATTTCAAATGGAATGATCATATAATGTTGATCGTCGGTAAAGCAAATGCCAGACTGAGATTCATTGGAAGAATCCTAAGGAAATGCAATCCGAAAACAAATCCCCAATCCTATTCAATACTTCCTCATTAGTTATGTGATCTACCCATCCAATCTTCAGCATTCTTCTGTAGCACCACATTCCAAAGGCTTCTACTCTCTTATGGTCCAAACTATTTATCGTCCATGTTTCACTTCCATACATGGTTACACTCCATACAAATACTTTCAGAAACGACTTCCTGACACTTAAATCTATGCTCGATGTTAACAAATTTCTCTTCTTCAGAAACGCTTTCCTTGCCATTGCCAGTCTACATTTTATATCCTCTCTTCTTCGACCATCAGCAATTATTTTGCTCCCCAAGTAGCAAAACTCCTTTACTACTTTAAGTGTCTCATTTCCTAATCTAATTTCATCAGCGTCACCCGGCTTAATTCGACTACATTCCATTATCCTCGTTTTGCTTTTGCTGATGTTCATCTTATATCCACGTTTCAAGAGATTGTCCATTCCGTTCAACTGTTCTTCCAAGTCCTTTGCTGTCTCTGACAGAATTACAATGTCATCGGCGAACCTCAACGTTTTTATTTCTTCTCCATGGATTTTAATACCTACTCCGAATTTTTCTTTTGTTTCCTTTACTGCTTGCCCAATATACAGATTGAATAACATCGGGGATAGGCAACAACCCTGTCTCACTCCCTTCCCAACCACTGCTTCCCTTTCATGCCCCTCGACTCTTATAACTGCCATCTGGTTTTTGTACAAATTGTAAATAGCCTTTCGCTCCCTGTATTTTATCTCTGCCACCATCAGAATTTGAAAGGGAGTATTCCAGTTAGCATTGTCAAAAGCATTCTCTAAGTCTACAAATGCTAGAAACGTAGGTTTGCCTTTCCTTAATCCATGTTCTAAGTCTTAGGGTCAGTATTGCCTCGCGCAATCACGACTATACATCAGAATAGGTGCGACAAGCCCCGACACACATTAAGAACTCATAAAGAAAATGATAGACGAAATAAAATACTGTTTAGTAAAAATTTTTCAATGTAGTTACTGTGACATAAATTTAAGTGATTAGATTAGCCCATATTTTAAATGCAAGCTGTTACCATGGTTTAACATTTAGATCTGCTTTAGTTTAAAATAATCATTTAATGAAGCCACAAAAAATTAGAATGTAGCTAATATCTTAATCAAGTAAAACGTCCCTTGGCAGAAAAAGCTCCTCTCCAACCGTTGCTGGAGGCTAACAGGCATGTCTCAGGACTGTGAAAGTAGACTTATGAACCCGCTAGTTGTTCAGTTATTATAAAATGTACTTGCTACAATCGCTGGGAAACTTTAATTTTTGAGTTTGGCCAGGATTTGGGTACAAATATTCCACTGTGCGACGTCTTGCTGCTCGTAATGGCTGCGGTGAGGTATCTTTCAGTATGGACAGTTGTTGGAACGGCGATGGTGTAGATTCTGGTGGTCGCTCCGCGTCGAAACTGCTTGCTGTGGCCCAGTTAACAGTACTGCTGGAGAGTGGCCGTCGCCATCTTAAGTAGCTCCTCAATACTCGGATGACACGTGATTTGTGCAGGCAACGTAATACTCCCGCTTGTGACACTGTTGTCTAAGATGTGCGCGCACTGGTCTCGAGGCTGCCGCCTCTCGTGGTGAAACTAATGCCGGCTGATGCCCACTTCAAAACAGGCGTGTCTGGGCACAAAGGAACTTCTTGTGGATGGTACGGAGTGGCAGCCGTAATGTTGACGTCCGAGTGGACCGAGGGAGTGTCCCCTACGGAGCCGGAGCACTAGCAATTTGCACAACACGTCTGTGTAGCGGGTAGCAGTAGTTGCAGGCGAAATCCTGGGATACAGCAAGATGCAGAGTTCAGCGAGCGGTTCAACAGTAGTTGGCATACCTCCTCTTTGATTGGGTTGGGCTAGATCCTGTAATTAGCTCAGGCATAACATTAATAATTTTGTTTAACAGTACTCAAGGTAGTTGTCACTGTTAATTACGTAGTAGGTTAGAAAAGTAGCTGCTGTTTGTAAGTACACTACTGGCCATTAAACTAGCTACTCCACGAAGACGTCGTGCTACATACGCGAAATTTAACCGACACGAAGAAGATGCTGTGCTATGCAAATGATAAGCTTTCAAGAGCATTCACACAAGGTTGGCGCTGGTGGCGAGACCTATAACGCGCTGACATGAGGCAAGTTTCCAACCGATTTCTCATACACAAACAGCAGTTGACCGGTGTTGCCTGGTGAAACGTTGTTGTCATGCCTCGTGTAAGAAGGAGAAATGCGCACCATCACGTTTTTGACTTTGATATAGGTCGGATTGTAGCCTATCGCGATTGCGGTTTATCGTATCGCGACATTGCTGCTCGCGTTGGTCGAGATCCAATGACTGTTTAAGCAGAATATGGAATCGGTGGGTTCAGGAGGGTAATACGAAACGCCGTGCTAGATCCTAACGGCCTCGTATCACTAGCAGTCGAGATGACAGGCATCTTATCCTCATGGCTGTAACGGATCGTGCAGTCACGTCTCGATCCTGAGTCAACAGATGGGGCCGTTTGCAAGACAACAACCATCTGCACGAACAGTCTGACGACGTTTGCAGCAGCATGGACTATCAGCTCGGAGACCAAGGCTGTGGTTACCCTTGACGCTGCATCACAGACAGGAGCGCCCGCGATGGTGTACTCGACGTCGAACCTGGGTGCACGAATGGCAAAACGTAATTTTTTCGGATGAATCCAGGTTCTGTTTACAGCATCGTGATGGTCGCATCCGTATTTGGCGACATAGCGGTGAACGCACATTGGAAGCGTGTATTCGTCATCGCCATACTGGTGTATCACCCGGCGTGATGGTATGGGGTGGTATTGGTTACAGGTCTCGGGCACCTTTTGTTCGTATTGACGGCACTTTGAACAGTGGACGTTACATTTCAGATGTGTTACGACCCGTGGCTCTATCCTTCATTCGATCCCTGCGAAACCCTGCATTTCAGCAGGATAATGCACGACCGCATGTTGCAGGTCCTGTACGGGCCTTTCTGGATACAGGAAATGTTCGACCGCTGCCCTGGCCAGCACATTCTGCAGATCTCTCACCAACTGAAAACGTCTGGTCAATGGTGGCCGAGCAACTGCCTCGTCACAATACACTAGTCAGTACTGTTGATGAACTGCGGTATCGTGTTGAAGCTGCATGGGCAGCTGTACCTGTACACGCCATCCAAACTCTGTTTGACTCAGTGCCCAGGCGTATCAAGGCAGTTATTACGGCCAGAGGTGATTGTTTTGGGTACTGATTTCTCGGGATCTATGCACCCAAATTGCGTGAAAATGTTGTCACATGTCAGTTCTAGTATAATATATTTGTCAAATGAATACCCGTCTGCATTTATTCTTGGTGTAGCAATTTTAATGGCCAGTAGTGTACATCGGGATACATACTCCGCAAACTACCTAATGGTGCGTGGCGTAGATTACTCTGCATCACTACTCGCCGTTTCCTTTCCTGTTCCACTCGCAAATGTAGCTAGGGGAAAAAGACTGTCTGTATGCCTCCACGTGAGTCCATATTTCTCGTACCTTGTGTTCGTGGTCCTTAAATGTCGGCGGCAGTGGGATCGGTCTGTAGTCAGCCTCAAATGCCGGTTATCTAAATGTCTTTCTCGAAAAGAATGTCGTCTTCCCTCGACGGATTTCCATTTGAGTTCCCGCAGGGCCTCCATAACACATGCATGCTGTTCGAACCTAGCTGTAGCAACTATGGCAGTCGGCCTCTGTATTGGTTCAGTGTCTTCCTTTAATCCGACCAGGTCCGGATCCCAAATGCTTGAGCAGTTCTCAAGAACATCGCACTAGCGTCCTATATGCGGTCTCCTTTATAGATGAACCACACTTTTCCAAATTTCCCCCAGTAATCCGAAATCGAGCATTCACCTCCCTTCCACAATTCTCAATGCTCGTTCAGTTTCGTGATGTTTAAAATACGTGACTATGTCAAGCAGGACACCAATAATGCTCTGTCTGAACATTTTGGGTTTGCTTTTCCTACTCGTCCACGTTAACTTATATTTTTCTACATTTAGAGCCGCTTGCCATTCATCACACCAACTAGATATTTTGTTCAAGTCATCTTGTATCATCCTGCAGTCACTCCACTCCGACACTACCTCTACTACCACAGAAGTCATTCCTCGATGTCTTAACGTGTGTCCTATCATCCTGTCCCTTCTCCTTATCAGTGTTTTCCACATATTCCTTTCCTCTCCAGTTCTGCACAGAACCTCCACATTCCTTACCTTATCAGTCCACGTAATTTTCAACATTCGTCTGCAGCACCAAATCTCGAATGCTTCGATTCTCTTCTGTTCCGGTTTTCCCACAGTCCATATTTCACTACAATACGATGCTGTACTCCAGACGTACATTCTCAGAAATTTCTTCCTCAAATTAAGGACGATATTTGATACTAGTAAACTTGTATTGGCCAGGAATGCCCTCTTCTCCAGTGCTAGTCTGCTTTTGATGTCCTCCTTGCTCCGTCCGTCATTGGTTATTTTACTGCCTAGGTAGCAGAATTCCTAAACTTCATGTACTTCGTGACCATCAATCCTGATGTTAAGTTTCTCGCTTTTCTTATTTCTGCTACTTCTCACTACTTTCGTCTTCTTTCGATTTTCTCTCAATCCATATTCTGTACTCATCATTCCATTCAGGAGATCATGTAGTTCTTCTTCACTTTCACTCAAGATAGCAATGTCATCAGCGAATCGTTATTACTGAATATCCTTTCATCTTTAATTTTAATTCCACTCCAGAACCTTTCTTTTATTTCCATCATTGCTTCCTCGATGTACAGATTGAAGAGTAGGGGCGAAAGGCTACAGCCTTGTCTTACACCCTTCTTAATACGAGCACTTCGTTCTTGGTCGTCCACTCTTATTATTCCCTCTTGGCTGTTGTACATATTGTATATGATCCGTCTCTCCCTATAGCTTATCCCTATTTTTCTCAGAATTTCGAACATCTTGCACCATTTTACATTTTCGAACGCTTTTTTGCAGGTCGACAAATCCTTGATTTTTCTGTAGTCTTGCTGCCATTATTAACCGTAACGCCAAAATTGCCTCTCTGATGCTTTACCTTTCCTAAAGTCAAACTGATTGTCATCTAGCGCATCCTCAATTTTTTTCATTCTTCTCTATATTATTCTTGTAAGCAACTTGGATGAATGAGCTGTGAAGCTGATTGTGCGATACTTCTCGCAGTTGTCACGTCTCGCTGTCTTCGGAATTGTGTGGATGATGCTTTTCCGAAAGTCAGATGGTATGTCGCCAGACTAATTCATTCTGCACACCAGCGTGAATAGTCGTTTTGTTGCCAATTCCCTCAATGATTTTAAAAATTCTGGTGGAATGTTAGCTACATAAGCATAGCAACATCGAACTGAACTCCGTCCGAACAGGCCTTGGAAGGCTCAACGGTACCGACTGGTCGCCGTGTCACCCTCAGCCCACAGGCGTCACTGGATGCGGATATGGAGGGGCATGTGGTCAGCACACCGCTCCTCTGGCCGTATGTCAGTTTACGAGACCGGAGCCGCTACTTCTCAATCAAGAAGCTCCTCAGTTTAAATAAACTGGAAGCAGTCTTGATCGCATAAATTTTTTAATGTGGTGACCGGTTTCGATCTTATTATAAGATCATCTTCAGACCTACAATGAGCAAGAATCCTTATAAAGGACGAAATCGTATACTGATAAAACAGTGAATAACGCTGATATACCATAGACGTATGCCAGAGGTGGTTCCGCATGGCATCCCTCTTGCTTGTGGCTGGTGGTTTACTGCAACGTGAAGGAAGCCAGCTGCTAATTAAATACTTGACGCCCCGCCCGCCATCTCCGGCATAACGTCATGGATAGCCAATCACGTAAGTTGCATATCTGCCACTTAACAAAGTAACGTGGTAGTTACTATTAAATCATTATTACCAACTATAGAACTTATAAAACAAGTTAAAATCTTGTAGCTTTTAAAATATAGTGTAAAAAGGTAATTACTGCGACCTAAATAGTGTGGCCTTCTATCATGTACTGTTATCGACCAAAGGAAAGACGATAACAAGGGCGCCACTCTAGTAACCATGGCTACCTACACGTCAAGTATTTAATTAGCAGCTGGAGTCCTTCACTTTGCAGTATACCGCCAGCCACAAGCAAGAGGGATGCCATGAGGGACCACCTCTGGCATACTTTTATGGGATATCAGCGTTATTCACTGTTTTATCAGTATACGATTTCGTACTTTATAAGGATTCTTGCTCATTGTAGGTCTGAAGATGATCTTATAATAAGATAGGAGCACCGTATTGCTCGCGAAGCATATCGTAACTGCTCCACACCACCGCCTTCCGTCCGAGAACAAGTAGTGTGTAAGTAGGCTGTTTATGTTTTCTTTATGTAAGTAGGCTGTTTAGGTTCTTATATTGGTAACGCCACCGCCACGTAGCGCTCTCTGTATGAAAATCACTGGCTGTGCTGTGTGCAGTCTGTGGCTAGTTTGCATTGTTGTCTGCCATTGTAGTGTTGGGCAGCGGCAGCTGGATGCGAACAGCACGTACCGTTGCGCAGTTGGAGGTGAGCCGCCAGCAGTGGTGGATGTGGGGGGAGAGATGGCGGAGTTTTGTAATTTGTCATGAACTGCTATATATATTATGACTATTAAGGAAACTACATTGTTTGTTCTCTATTAATATCTTTCATTTGCTAACTATCCCTATCAGTAGTTACTGCCTTCCGTAGTTTGAATCTTTTATTTAGCTGGCAGTAGTGGCGCTCGCTGTATTGCAGTAGTTCGAGTAATGAAGATTTTTGTGAGGTAAGTGATTTCTGAAAGGTATAGTTTAATGTTACTCAGGGCCATTCTTTTGCAGGGATATTTGATAGTCAGATTGCGTTGCGCTAAAAATATTGTGTGTCAGTTTAAGCACAGTCTTGTATAAATTGTTCTAAGGGGACGTTTCATATGTCGCAATATTTCACACGATAACACAGAAAAGCACAATTTGAATAGCAAAAATAAGAGAACACATTAACATAGCACTGAAAATAATATGTAGTTAATTGCAAGCGCAGCTGCGAAATACTTGGTGCAAATCTACATGCATGCCACAACTGTTTTACAGTACAACAATGAAAGACTGCAACTACAAAGGAGATTCTCTCTACAATTACGTAATAGCAATAAACAAAATCTACATTAATTACACAAACTACAAGAAAAAGTCAGAAGATTCCAGTGAGGTATCCTCGGCTAAGGGTCGACATATGAAACGTCCCCTTAGAACAATTTATACAAGACTGTGCTTAAACTGACACACAATATTTTTTTGCGCAACGCAATCTGACTTTCAGAAATCCGTACAAAGGAATGGCCCTATTAACATTAACCTGTGCCTTTCAGAAATTACTTACCTCACAAAAATCTTCATTACTCGAACTACTGCAATACGGCGAGCGCCACTACTGCCAGCTAAATAAAAGATTCAAACTACTGAAGGCACTAACTACTGATAGGGATAGTTAGCAAATGAAAGATACTAATAGAGAACAAAGAATGTATTTACCTTAATAATCATAATATATATAGCAGTTCATGCCATCCAGTATTACAAATTTCAAAACTCCGCCATCTCTCTCCCCACATCCACCACTGCTGGCGGCTCACCTCCAACTGCGCAACGCTACGCGCTGTTCACATCCAGCTGCCGCTGCCCAACACTACAATGGCAGACAACAATGCAAACTAGCCACAGACTGCACACAGCACAGCCAGTGATTTTCATACAGAGAGCGCTACGTGGCGGCGGCGTTACCAATATAAGAACCTAAACAGCCTACTTACATAAAGAAAACATAAACAGCCTACTTACACACTACTTGTTCTCGGACGGAAGGCGGTGGTGTGGAGCAGTTACGATATGCTTCGCGAGCAACACGGTGCTCCTATCTTGTGGTACCGAACGAGGTGGCGCAGCGGTTAGCACACTGGACTCGCATTCGGGAGGACGACTGTTCAAACCCGCGGCCGGCCATCCTGATTTAAGTTTTCCGTGATTCCCCAAAATCGCTTCAGGCAAGTGCCGGAATGGTTCTTTTGAGAGGGCACGTCCGTCTTCCTCCCTCATCCTTCCCTAGTCACATAGGACCTGTGATCTCGCTGACCGGTCCCCTCCACCAGCTCAACCAACCAACCTCCTTTGTGGTGGTCATACATAGTCGACGGAAACTTGGCGACGAATATCCCTGCTCTCACGTTCATATACAGCCCAAAATCGGGCCAGTGTCAAATCCGAATGCCAAATAAGTTTGGATATTGGATGACTGGACCAGCCGCCCAATTGGAGACCCACATTGAGATCCATTTCAAATTCTGTCTGTTGCTGATAACGCTGTCTTACTCGAGTACGTGACGTCTCCGTGTTCTTCAGGAATCACTCAATACTTGACAAGAACTAAACAGTTTTATGCTATCGGGGGAAACGGTTGGTTCTTATAAATGGTTTCCCAACTTAGAATCAGAAAAGTTGCTCTAGGCGTAGTGAGAACAGTTTTGGTGGTATGTAATCTCCCTGCCTGGATTCACTTTAGTTACTCAACTTCTCATCATACTGATTAAGTATAATTCCACCTGTGACACTGACTTTTGAACCCAATTCAAAAGTAATATCAGTGTGCATAACTACAATACTAGGAGAAAGGATGATCTTCACTATTCAAGATTAAATCTAACTTTGGCACAGAAAGGGGTGAATTATACTGGCACTAAAGTCTTTGGTCACGTACCAAATAGTATCAAAAGTCTGACAGATAACCAACAAGTATTTAAGAAGAAATTAAAAGAATTTCTGAATGACAACTCCTTCTACTCTATAGAGGAATTTTTAGATATAAATTAAAAAAACAAAACAAAAAATATTAATAAAAAATAAAAAAATAAAAAACACAAAAAATGAAAAAGTTGTTATATTAACTTAAGTATGTTGTTAAATTAACTTAATTATGTCATGTATTGGAAAATTTGACTCGTTCCACATCATTACGAAATATCGTATTCATGATCCGTGGAACTAGTATTAATCTAATCTAATCTAATCTAATCTAACATCTACACTGGAGAGCCAAAGAAACTGGTAACACCTGCCTACCATCGTGTAAGGCCCCCACGAGCACTCAGAAGTGCCGCAACACGACGTGGCACGGTCTCGACTAATGTCTGAAGTAGTACTGGACGGAACTGACTCCATGAATCCTGCAGGATTGTCCATAAATCCGTAAGAGTGCGAGCGGCTGGAGTTCTCTTCTAAACAGCACGTTTCAAGGCATCCCAGATACGCTCAATAGTGTTCATGTCTGGCCAGCGCAAGTGCTTAAACGCGGAAGAGCGTTCCTGGAGCCACTCCAATTCTGGAGGTGTGGGGTGTCCCATTCTCTTGCTGGAATTGTCAAATGGACGTGAATGGATGCAGGTGATCAGACACGATCAATTATTTAAAATCACAGTCACAATCGCATTATTTATTTTGTCGCCAACCGGTTTCAACCGGCGATGGGGTCATCTTCAGGGCAATTTACACTGTAAAGTTATAATATTAGTAAGTAATCATGTACATAATCTACAAGCAATTAAATACACAAATGATGTGAAAAATGAAGAGGACAACAGTTATCGGAATTTTAAATAATTGTTAATTTCTCGAGATTTAATTAGTTATATTTATTATGGTTTATATTACAACTGGAACAAACTTTAAAATTTACGATTTCTTGCTTAAGAATGTAAGTACCGTTGGTCACCCTGGAGGGCGTTACCGTCTGCCCACGTGTTGTTGGCCGTTATCTAAGCTCATGCAGAGAACCAACCAAGCAGAGTTACCAACCGTGCACAGGCACGGTGACGACTCCAGCGAGCGACCAAATGAGTATAAAAATCTGTTTATTTATGTAACTTTAACTAATTGCTTGTAGATTATGTACATGATTACTTACTAATATTATAACTTTACAGTGTGAATTGCCCTGAAGATGACCCCATCGCCGGTTGAAACCGGTTGGCGACACTGTAGTTCCTTCTCTAGATTGTCGCACAGATGAAAAAATGGTAGATATCGAAATAGACGACAGAGGGATAGAGAAACAATTAAAATCGGTCAAGAGAGGAAAGGCCTCTGGACCTGATGGGATACCAGTTCAAATTTACACAGAGTACGCGAAGGAACTTGCCCCCCTTCTTGCAGCGGTGTACCGTAGGTCTCTAGAAGAGCGTAGCGTTCCAAAGGATTGGAAAAGGGCACAGGTCATCCCCGTTTTCAAGAAGGGACGTCGAACAGATGTGCAGAACTATAGACCTATATCTCTAACGTCGATCAGTTGTAGAATTTTGGAACACGTATTATGTTCGAGAATAATGACTTTTCTGAAGACTAGAAATCTACTCTGTAGGAATCAGCATGGGTTTCGAAAAAGACGGTCATGTGAAACCCAGCTCGCGCTATTCGTCCACGAGACTCAGAGGGCCATAGACACGGGTTCACAGGTAGATGCCGTGTTTCTTGACTTCCGCAAGGCGTTCGATACAGTTCCCCACAGTCCTTTAATGAACAAAGTAAGAGCATATGGACTATCAGACCAACTGTGTGATTGGATTGAGGAGTTCCTAGATAACAGGACGCAGCATGTCATTCTCAATGGAGAGAAGTCTTCCGAAGTAAGAGTGATTTCAGGTGTGCCGCAGGGGAGTGTCATAGGACCGTTGCTATTCACAATATACATAAATGACCTGGTGGATGACATCGGAAGTTCACTGAGGCTTTTTGCAGATGATGCTGTGGTGTATCGAGAGGTTGTAACAATGGAAAATTGTACTGAAATGAAATGCAGGAGGATCTGCAGCGAATTGACGCATGGTGCAGGGAATGGCAATTGAATCTCAATGTAGACAAGTGTAATGTGCTGCGAATACACAGAAAGATAGATCCTTTATCATTTAGCTACAAAATAGCAGGTCAGCAACTGGAAGCAGTTAATACCATAAATTATCTGGGAGTAGGCATTAGGAGTGATTTAAAATCGAATGATCATATAATGTTGATCGTCGGTAAAGCAGATGCCAGACTGAGATTCATTGGAAGAATCCTAAGGAAATGCAGTCCGAAAACAAAGGAAGTAGGTTACAGTACACTTGTTCGCCCACTGCTTGAATACTGCTCAGCAGTGTGGGATCCGTGGCAGATAGGGTTGTTAGGAGAGATAGAGAAGATCCAACGGAGAGCAGCGCGCTTC
Organism: Schistocerca cancellata; assembly: GCF_023864275.1. Classification (NCBI taxonomy): domain Eukaryota; kingdom Metazoa; phylum Arthropoda; class Insecta; order Orthoptera; family Acrididae; genus Schistocerca; species Schistocerca cancellata. The sequence continues at coordinate 28,177,479 of NC_064635.1, forward strand.
GTTACAGGATCATTTAGTAATCGCGAAAGCGTTACGGAGATGATAGACAAACTCCAGTGGAAGACTCTGCAAGAGAGACGCTCAGTGGCTCGATACGGGCTTTTGTCGAAGTTTCAAGAACATACCTTCACCGAGGAGTCAAGCAGTATATTGCTCCCTCCTACGTATATCTCGCGAAGAGACCATGAGGATAAAATCAGAGAGATTAGAGCCCACACAGAGGCATACCGACAATCCTTCTTTCCACGAACAATACGAGACTGGAATAGAAGGGAGAACCGGTAGAGGTACTCAAGGTACCCTCCGCCACACACCGTCAGGTGGCTTGCGGAGTATGGATGTAGATGTAGATGTAGAAAATAAATAATGCGATTGTGACTGTCATTTTAAATAATTGATTATAAGCAAACCAATCGCTGTTATCTCCACACAACTATATTGTCTAAAAAAAAAATCAGACACGATGCTTACCTATGTGCCAGCTGTCCTATCACGCCAACAGCATGCGCCCCACACCATTGCAAAGCCTACACCAGCTTGAACAGCTCAATGATGGCATGCAGGGTCCATGGATTCAATAGGTTGTCTCCATACCCGTACACATCCATCCGCTCCATACAATTTTAAACGAGACTCGTCCGACCAGGCAACATGTTTCCAGACATCAACAGTCCAATGTCGGTATTGACGGGCCCAGGCGAGGCGTAAAGCTTTGTGTCGTGCCTTCGGCTCTGAAAGTCAATATCGATGCTGTTTCGCCGAATGGTTTGCACGCTGACACTTGTTGATGGCGTAGCATTGAAATCTGCAGCAGTTTGCGGAAGGGTTGCACTTCTGTCATGTTGAACGGTTCTCTTCAGTCCTCGTTGGTCCCGTTCTTGCAGGATCTTTTTCTGGTCGTTCCTGCAGAATGCTCTTTTTGCCAGCGCTTGTTTACTTTTGATGCCCTTCCTCCGTCGGTCATTGGTTATTTTGCTGGCTGGGTAGCAGAATTCCTTAACTTCATCTACTTCGTTACCATCAATCCTGACCTCGCTGTTCTCATTTCTGCTACTTTCCTTTCCTAGTGTTACAAAACTTTAACTGTGGTGCTTCTTCACAGATCGATAGCACTTTCGGTATAGGTTCCGCTGTGCATCATACACTCCTGGAAATTGAAATAAGAACACCGTGAATTCATTGTCCCAGGAAGGGGAAACTTTATTGACACATTCCTGGGGTCAGATACATCACATGATCACACTGACAGAACCACAGGCACATAGACACAGGCAACAGAGCATGCACAATGTCGGCACTAGTACAGTGTATATCCACCTTTCGCAGCAATGCAGGCTGCTATTCTCCCATGGAGACGATCGTAGAGATGCTGGATGTAGTCCTGTGGAACGGCTTGCCATGCCATTTCCACCTGGCGCCTCAGTTGGACCAGCGTTCGTGCTGGACGTGCAGACCGCGTGAGACGACGCTTCATCCAGTCCCAAACATGCTCAATGGGGGACAGATCCGGAGATCTTGCTGGCCAGGGTAGTTGACTTACACCTTCTAGAGCACGTTGGGTGGCACGGGATACATGCGGACGTGCATTGTCCTGTTGGAACAGCAAGTTCCCTTGCCGGTCTAGGAATGGTAGAACGATGGGTTCGATGACGGTTTGGATGTACCGTGCACTATTCAGTGTCCCCTCGACGATCACCAGTGGTGTATGGCCAGTGTAGGAGATCGCTCCCCACACCATGATGCCGGGTGTCGGCCCTGTGTGCCTCGGTCGTATGCAGTCCTGATTGTGGCGCTCACCTGCACGGCGCCAAACACGCATACGACCAAAATAGGCACCAAGGCAGAAGCGACTCTCATCGCTGAAGACGACACGTCTCCATTCGTCCCTCCATTCACGCCTGTCGCGACACCACTGGAGGCGGGCTGCACGATGTTGGGGCGTGAGCGGAAGACGGCCTAACGGTGTGCGGGACCGTAGCCCAGCTTCATGGAGACGGTTGCGAATGGTCCTCGCCGATACCCCAGGAGCAACAGTGTCCCTAATTTGCTGGGAAGTGGCGGTGCGGTCCCCTACGGCACTGCGTAGGATCCTACGGTCTTGGCGTGCATCCGTGCGTCGCTGCGGTCCGGTCCCAGGTCGACGGGCACGTGCACCTTCCGCCGACCACTGGCGACAACATCGATGTACTGTGGAGACCTCACGCCCCACGTGTTGAGCAATTCGGCGGTACGTCCACCCGGCCTCCCGCATGCCCACTATACGCCCTCGCTCAAAGTCCGTCAACTGCACATATGGTTCACGTCCACGCTGTCGCGGCATGCTACCAGTGTTAAAGACTGCGATGGAGCTCCGTATGCCACGGCAAACTGGCTGACACTGACGGCGGCGGTGCACAAATGCTGCGCAGCTAGCGCCATTCGACGGCCAACACCGCGGTTCCTGGTGTGTCCGCTGTGCCGTGCGTGTGATCATTGCTTGTACAGCCCTCTCGCAGTGTCCGGAGCAAGTATGGTGGGTCTGACACACCGGTGTCAATGTGTTCTTTTTTCCATTTCCAGGAGTGTATTTCAACATTCTCTGGCTCACTAATAATTTCAGAGCAGTATTAACTGCTTAGCTCTAAAGGTAAAAACAGGAGACATACCCTCTCATCAGTGCATCAATCATTCACTTTTAAACGTTATCTCGAAGTAACCGATTTCAGTAGGTCGTTGGTACAATTACTACGCTGCTCAGTACACATAATTAACACGCTTTTTATTTACAGTACGTTGACATGACACACAATGATCAAACAAGCTCGGGACCATCTTGCGAACTGAGACTGTTTCGTAAGTTCATTTTAAACATCAACTTTATAACAATACACTGAGAAGATGCTGACACTGGTGACCCGATGTTCTCCCCCGCACTGCCGACGTGCTGCTTCGGTGGAACGCCTATGAATCGCTTGCCAGGATCTTCTCCGTGTAGCATGAAAGAGATAGAAAAAACAGCATTTTAGTACACACACCATACAAAACAGGTTACGTAATTAAATAATACACTTTTATAGCCTACCTGATGTCGCTCAGGCGGAAAGTAAAGACGGCGATGCGCACTAAAATCCGGTAGACAACAACTTCACTGTCACATCACCAACAATCGACTTGGGCAACCTTATAAAGGCTGACAACCAACGACATAAGTTCCTGAGTTCTAGTGACTGGTGCTTTCCGCTCTTACTGCATCTCTATTGACCATACAATACTCCCTACAGTCTCTTGTACTGGTCTCCTGACATCTAGTTGTCCATTCCGCATTACATAGGGCTGTCCGGATACTTTTGATTGGATAGTGTGTACCTAAATATAGAGCTGATGAGCACCCTGTGAAGTTCGCTTATATTGGACAATCCCAGTCGCTTATAGACTACCTTTACGTGAGGCCCCAAGAGCAGCTTTCGGAAACGAATATCATTTCTGGTGCCCGCATCTCGTGGTCGTGCGGTAGCGTTCTCGCTTCCCACGCCCGGGTTCCCGGGTTCGATTCCCGGCGGGGTCAGGGATTTTCTCTGCCTCGTGATGGCTGGGTGTTGTGTGCTGTCCTTAGGTTAGTTAGGTTTAAGTAGTTCTAAGTTATAGGGGACTTATGACCACAGCAGTTGAGTCCCATAGTGCTCAGAGCCATTTGAGCCATCATTTCTGGTCAGTCGTGTAAACAAACCAAATGCTCTTCCAGCTGCCGCATTTCCTGCTCCACAATCGATTTTTTGCTCTAGTTTAAACGCGCAGCCGGCCGGGGTGGTCGAGCGTTTCTAGGCGCAACAGTCTGGAACCGCACGACCGCTACGGGCGCAGGTTCGAATCCTGCCTCGGGCATGGGTGTGTGCGATGTTCTTAGGTTGGTTAGGTTTAAGTAGTTCTAAGTTCTAGGGGACATGACCTCAGACCTATAGTGCTCAGAGCCGTCTGAACCATTTTAAACGCGCAACCGATTTGGAAACGTGCTTGGATTGTCGGGTTACATCTTGCTTTGAAACATTTTCGGCGTATGTAGACGGAATAACAATTTGTGCAGTGCAAGAGAAGTAGAAACATTAGGCAGCGCATTTCTACCTCTAATATTTAACATGACGCTGTCGTTTACCGACTAATACATTCACCAGAAGATCAAAACAAACTGCAAAACGATCAAGAAAAAACATCTGAATGGTGCGAAAAGTGGCAGTTCACCCTGAATAACGAAAAGTGTGCGGTCAACCACATGAGTGTTAAAAGGAACTCGTTAAACTTCGGTTACACGATAAATCAGTCTAATCTAAAAGCCGAAATTCAACTAAATGTCTAGGTATTAAATAAAGAACAACTTAAATTGGAAGGAACACATAGAAAATGTTGTGGGGAAGGCTAACCAAAGACTGCCTTTTATTAGCAGGACACTTAAAAAATGTAACAGACCTACTAAGGAGACTGCCTACACTACGCTTGTCCGCCCTCTTATAGAATACTGCTGCGCGGTGTTGGATCCTTACCAGAGAGGACTGACGGAGTACATCGAAAAAGTTCAAAGAAAGGCAGCACGTTTTCTATTATCGCGAAATATGGGAGAGAGTGTCAGAGAAATGATATAGAATTTGGGCTGGAAATCATTAAAAGAAAGGCGTTTCTCGTTGCGACGGAATCTTCTCACGAAATTCCGATCACCAACTTTCTCCTCTGAATGCGAAAATATTTTGTTGACACCGACCTACATAGGGAAGAAAATGGTTCAAATGGCTCTGAGCACTATGGGACTTAACACCTGTGGTCATCAGTCCCCTAGAACTTAGAACTACTTAAACCTTGCTAACCTAAGGACATCACACACATCCATGCCCGAGGCAGGATTCGAACCTGCGACCGTAGCGGTCACGCGGTTCCAGACTGAAGCGCCTAGAACCGCACGGCCACACCGGCCGGCACATAGGGAAGAATGAACCCCACGATAAAATAAGGGAAATCAGAGCTCGTACGGAAAGATATAGGTGTTCATTCTTTCCGCGAGCTATACGTGACTGGAATGATAGAGAATTGTGAAGGTGGTTCGATGAACCCTCTGCCAGGTACTTAAATGTGATTGCAGAGTATCCATGTAGAAGTAGATGTAGAATAGAAGAGGAACAGCAATTCGGCTGACTGAAGCAGAAACCCCGAGCAGCTGATTTCCCGACGTCATTTGCGCAAAACAACTGACGATCAGAAAACCGACTTGTGTCGATCTAGAAACACCGTTTCAGTCGTTGACGTGTAAAGTCGACAGCGAAAAAAACGGTTTCTGGAAATTAGTTTTCGTCTTCCGGAAGTTGTGTCTCACGTAAGCGTAGCAATAGTGTTCCAGGAGTCACTTGCTGTCGCGACCAATGGATGAGCAGCCTTTAGGTCCCTTTAAACTATAAAACGTAATTTTCAAATTCGCTGTTTGCTATACACGTATTTGTTAAACAGTCAACATTATCAAATTTAACCTCACTTTTGAGGCAACTGTTACGCTGTGCGCCGGCCGCAGTGGCCGAGCGGTTCTAGGCGCATCAGTCTAGCACCGCGCGACCGCTACGGTTGCAGGTTCGAATCCTCCCTCGGGCATGGATGTGTGTGATGTCCTTAGGTTAGTTAGGTTTAAGTAGTTCGAAGTTCTAGGGGACTGATGACCTCAGATATTAAGTCCCATAGTGCTCAGAGCCATTTGAACCATTTGTACAGAATTCGACAAGCGTCTTATGAAACGACTTCACAGAGACGTTTCAGATGTTCCATAATTCTACAACAGTTTTACGTCAGCGATATAAGCCTGTGTGTGTGTGTGTGTGTGTTTGTGTGTGTGTGTGTGTGTGTGTGTGTGTGTGTGTATCTGTCCCATGACCTTGTACGATTGAAAACTTGAATGGTCTGCGCTTGAAAGTGCAGTGCAGGATATAAACTTTAAAAATCTGCGATACCTGCTCCGGTTCCCAGATGTACACTGGTCAGCCAGTACTTTATGACCGCTGACCTACTACCGATATAAAACCGTCCAGGCTGTAGCAGCGTTACCTGGCGAGGAACGACTCCTACTCAGACACACGCACGGTACATGTAGTACTGGCGAGCGTGCTGTCCTTGAGTAGAATGTCGAAGACGCGCCATCAATCTGAGTTTGACTGGAGGTATGGTTCAAATGGTTCAAATGGCTCTGAGCACTATGGGACTTAAAGTCTACGGTCATCAGTCCCCTAGAACTTAGAACTACTTAAACCTAACTAACCTAAGGACATCACACAACACCCAGTCATCACGAGGCAGAGAAAATCCCTGACCCCGCCGGGAATCGAAGCCGGGAACCCGGGCGCGGGAAGCGAGAACGCTACCGCACGACCAAGAGCTGCGGACGGAGGCAGTCATCAGTGCATCTTATTGATAGCCTTTCACCTTGAGTTGTTATTCCACTCCTGAACCTTTCTTTTATTCCCATCATTACTTTCTCGATGTATAGACTGAACAGCTCATCCTTACACCCTTTTTAATACGAGCACTTTATTCTTGGTCTTCCAGTTTTACTATTCCCTCTTGGCTCTTGTACATATTGTACCTTATCGGTCTCTTCCTGTAGCTTTCCCCTATTTTCCTGACCATTTCGGACATTTTGGATTATTTGACATTGTCGAAGTGCGTGCCTACGGAGTATCGCCTCAGTTGTGCGACTGGAGTCGTGATTTCCTGTCAGAAAGGTCACAGCCCGTAGTAATACAAGGAATCACATCGAGTAAAACAGAAGTAATATCCGGCGTTTCCGAAGGGAGTGTTCCTGAACTATATTAACGACATAGGAGACAATCTGACTAGCCGTCTTAGATTGTTTGCAGACGATGCTGTCATCAGATGATCAAAACGACTTGCAAAATGATTTAGATAAGATATCTGTATGGTGCGAAAAGTGTCAATTGTCTCTGAATAAGAAAAAGTGTGAAGTTAGTCACATGAGTACTAAAAGAAATCAGGTAAATTTCGATTGCGCGATAAGTCCCACAAATCTGAGGGCTGTAAATTCAATTAAATACTTAGGGATTACAATTACAAATAACCTAAATTGGAACGATCACATAGATAATATTGTGGGTAGAGCAAACCAAAGACTAAGATTCATTGGCAGAATACTTAGAAGGTGCAACAGGTCTACCAAAGAAACTGCTTACACTACACTTGTCCGCGCTATTCTGGAGTACTGCTGTGCGGTGTGGGATCCGCATCAGGTGGGACTGACGGATGACATCGAAAAAGTACAAAGAAGGGCAGCTCGTTTTGTATTACCGAGAAATAGGGGAGATAGTGCCACAGACATGATACGTGAATTGGAGAGGCAATCATTAAAACAAAGCCGTTTTTCGTTGCGACGGGATCTTCTCATGAAGTTTCGATCACCAGTTTTCTCCTCCGATTGCGAAAACATTCTGTTGGCACCCACCTACATAGGGAGAAATGATCATCACGATAAAAAAATCAGGGCTCGCACGGAAAAATTTAAGTCCTCGTTGTTCCCGCGTGCCGTTCGAGAGTGGAACGGTAGAGAGACAGCTTGAAGGTGGTTCATTGAACCGTCTGCCAGGCACTTTATTGTGAATAGCAGAGTAATCACGTAGATGTAGGAGTCCCAGGTCGAAAAATCCTAGGAACGTGTTTTGATTTTTCTTCAGTCTTGCTTCCAGTATCAACCGCGTCATAACTGCCACTCTGGTGCCGTTTCCTATCCTAAAGCCAAACTCATCTTCATCTAACAGATCATCAGTTTTCCATTATTCTATATATTATTCTTGTCAGAAACTTATATGAATGAGAAGGTGACTGTGCGATAATACTCTCACTTGTCGGCTCTTGCTGTCTTCGGAGTTGTGTACACTACGTTTTTCCGAATGTCTCATGGTATATCTTCTGTCTCTTACATCCTACACACCAACGTGAATAGTCGGTTTGTTGGCACTTCTTCTTCATCTACATCTACATCCATACTCCGCAAGCCACCTGACGGTGTGTGGCGGAGGGTACTTTGACTACCTCTATCGTTTCTCCCTTCTATTCCAGTCTCGTATTGCTCGTGGAAAGAAAGATCGTCGGTATGCCTCTGTGTGGGCTCTAATCTCTCTGATTTTGTCCTCATGGTCTCTTCGCGAGATATACGTAGGAGGGAGCAATATACTGCTTGACTCAACGGTGAAGGTATGTTCTCGAAACTTCAATAAAAGCCCGTACCGAGCTACTGAGCGTCTCTCCTGCAGACTCTTCCACTGGAGTTTATCTATCATCTCCGTAACGATTTCGCGATTACTAAATGATCCTGTAACGAAGCGCGCTGCTCTCCGTTGGATCTTCTCTATCTCTTCTATCAACCCTATCTGGTACGGATCCCACGCTGGTGAGCAATATTCAAGCAGTTGGCGAACAAGTGTACTGTAACCTACTTCCTTTGTTTTCGGATTGCATTTCCTTAGGATTCTTCCAATGAATCTCAGTCTGGCACCTGCCTTACCAACGATCAACTTTATATGATCATTCCATTTTAAATCACTCCTAATGCGTACTCCCAGATAATTTATGGTATTAACTGCTTCCAGTTGCTGACCTGCTATACTGTAGATAAATGATAAAGGATCTTTCTTTCTATGTATTCGCAGCACATTACACTTGTCTACATTGACATTCAATTGCCATTCCCTGCACCATGCGTCAATTCGTTGCACATCCTCCTGCATTTCAGTACAATTTTCCATTGTTACAACCTCTCGATATACTATAGCATCATCCGCAAAAAGCCTCAGTGAACTTCCGATGTTATCCACAAGGTCATTTAAATATATTGTGAATAGCAACGGTCCTACGACATTCCCCTGCGGCACACCTGAAATCACTCTTAGTTCGGAAGACTTTCTCTCCATTGAGAATGACATGCTGCGTTCTGTTATCTAGGAACTCTTCAATCCAATCACACAATTGGTCTGATAGTCCATATGCTCTTACTTTGTTCATTAAACGACTGTGGGGAACTGTATCGAACGCCTTGCGGAAGTCAAGAAACACGGCATCTACTTGTGAACCCGTGTCTATGGCCCCCTGAGCCTCGTGGACGAATTGCGCAAGCTGGGTTTGACACGATCGTCTTCATCGAAACCCATACTAATTCCTACACTGTAGATTTCTAGTCTCCAGAGAAGTCATTATACTCGAACATAATACGTGTTCAAAAGTTCTACAACTGGTCGACGTTAGAGATATAGGTCTACAGTTCTGCACATCTGTTCGACGTCCCTGCGCTCTTTTCCAATCCTTTCGAACGCTACGCTCTTCTAGAGACCTACGGTACACTGCTGCAGAAAGGGGGGCAAGTTCCTTCGCGTACTCTGTGTAAAATCGAACTGGTATGCCATAAGGTCCAGCGGCCTTTCCTCTTTTGACCGATTTTAATTGTTTTTCTATTCCTCTGTCATCTATTTCGGTATCTACCATTTTGTCATCTGTGCGACAGTATAGAGAAGGAACTACAGTGCGGTCTTCCTCTGTGAAACAGCTTTGGAAAAAGACATTTAGTATTTCGGCCTTTAGTCTGTCATCCCCTGTTTCAGTACCATTTTAGTCACAGAGTGTCTGGACTTTTGTTTTGATCCACCTACTGCTTTGAGATAAGACCAAAATTTCTTACGATTTTCTGCCAATGATTAAAATTGTGATGGAATGTCATCTCTCCCTTCTGCCTTATTGGTGTAAGTCGTCCAATGCACTTTTAAATTCCAGTTCTAATACTGGGTACTCTTAACAGTTGAGTGCATCGGAAAGGTTATCTCGGAGTCGTAACAGTTGCAGAGAGTGGAAGGACGTAAATGAAGAAGCGATGTTCCAGCTCTTCAGCCGCTGAACGACAAAGGCCTCGCCGCTCGGCGCCAGCAGTTCGCGCGTCGGCCGGCAGATGGCGGGCCTGTAGCAGCCCGGCCATAAAAGCAACGTGCTCTCCCCCCACCGTGCCGACCGTGGCTGCCCAATCAGGCGCGACGACCCCCCACCACCGCGCCATTCACACGCGGAGCCGCGGCCCGGTGCCCGCGACTTGGGAGTGAACGCGCGTGATTCCGCAGTGCGTTCTGGCGTGCCGTCGCGACAATTTCGTTTCGGCTGACAGTTGCTGCGGCTGGAAGCGCATCGCTTCAGCTCGATCGCGTGTCGTATTCACCGTGTGCGCGTGGGTAGCAAAATTTTGACGGCTGTTTCTGAGTGTGTGCGGTTTGTCGTCTCTGCTGTGGCGGCGGCAGGGGCTATGAGTCTGGCTGCGTGAAGGGAGAAGCGGAGAGGAAAAAGGAAGGACGAAGCGGCGAGAGGCTTCCAAGACGGCGCGACGCGCAAGGTAAGAGCATCTATCTGCGGAGCTCGTGCTGGTCTCTTTTGCCGGGGCGGCAGGAAAGAAGAGGCGGCCGGCGCCCCCGGCTAGGAATTCTTTTTCTTCCCTCCCCCTCCCCCCCCTCCGTCCGCCCCCTCTTCCCCCTCATCCTACAGCCGTGCCGGTAGACCTTGGAATAACTTCCAGCCGGCCGGACACGGGCCGGAGCGGTGCCGCTACAAAAACGCTCGGGCAGTGCGCTCGCTTCCGTCTTCAAAACAGACCTGGAGCCGCCGCCTGGCAAGTGAAACAACAGGTGTCCGCTCCCCCCGGCGCCATGGCTGTCACACGGCACTTGCCCTAGTCTGTCTCTAGCACTCATTCGACCACGCTACTTTCTTCGTGAAAATACTCCGGCTTTTAAACAGCCACCTGCTGCATAACGCAAGGTACCTCCTTTTCTCATTCGTTAAAGTACCGAGTGATCGAAAAGTCAGTATAAATTTGAAAACTGAATAATGTAGGGCGGTACAAATTGACACACGTGCTTGGAATGACATGGGGTTTTATTAGAAGCAAAACAAAAACAAAAGTTCAAAAAATGTCCGATAGATGGCGCTTCATCCGATCAGAATGGCAATAATTAGCATAACGAAGTAAGACAAAGCAAAGATGATGTTCTTTACAGGAAATGCTCAGTATGTAAACCATCATTCCTCAACAATAGCTGCAGCCGAGGAATAATATTGTGAACAGCAGTGTAAAGCATGTCCGGAGTTATGGTGAGGCATTGGCGTCGGATGTTGTCTTTCAGCATCACTAGAGATGTCGGTCGATCACGATACACTTGCGACTTCAGGTAACCCCAAAGCCAATAATTGCACGTACTGAAGTCTGGCGACCTGGGAGGCCAAGCATGACGAAAGTGGCGGCTGAGCACACGATCACCAAACGACGCGCGCAAGAGGTCTTTCACGCCCCATCTGTCGGTCATTTTGTGAACTTCGATTATTTTTTTTTTTTTTCTAATAAAACCCCATGTCACTCCAAGCATATGTGTGTCAATTTTTACCTCTCTATCTACACGCGCAAGAGATCTTTCACGCCCCATCTGTCGGTCATTTTGTGAACTTCGATTATTTTTTTTTTTTTTTCTAATAAAACCCCATGTCACTCCTAGCATATGTGTGTCAATTTTTACCTCTCTATCTACACTATTCCATGGTTTATTAAGTTTTCAAATTTATGCTGACTTTTTGATCACCCTGTACATCAGCACGATGCCTCTTTCTTCTTGCATCCTAGCTTACTAGCTAATGGAGACGCGTGAAGTAAAACTAGCAGACAGAATGTACTGTACGAGAAATACAAAGTGGCGACGACATTCTGTTACCTAGCCGGCCGCAGTGGTCGAGCGGTTCTAGGCGCAACAGTCTGGAACCGCGCGACCGCTACGGTCGCAGGTTCGAATCCAGCCTCGGGCACGGATGTGTGTGATGTCCTTAGGTTAGTTAGGTTTACGTAGTTCTAGGGGACTGATGACCACAGCAGTTAAGTCCCATAGTGCTCAGAGCCATTTGAACCATCTGTTAGCTAATTTCAGGAGGAGGTCACGGCAAGATTTTGATTTTACGCTTGGGAAAACTGACAACTAGTATCTCTAGACAAGGTACTTGCACGCGTATTGCGATTACTGCATTTCGTTGACTGGAAACCGATAACAGGAGTTGCACGAAAATACGGAAGCACACTGGGAAATGCTCGAGTGACAATACAGATGCTAGCGAAGCCTGCAGGTTACAGGATGGCTATAATTAAACTTTAGTTACTTCAGACGGTCCACACGTAAACAAATGATCGAAGGACTGTGAAACTCTGTGGAAGCATTTAGAAGGACATGCGGTGGAGAAATAACGAATAAGCCATTGAAATAAACCACTCCGTCTACAGGCCACAAGTGGCCCATCGGGACCATCCGACCGCCGTGTCATCCTCAGGTGAGTATGCGGATAGGAGGAGCATGGGGTCAGCACACTGCTCTCCCGGTCGTTATGATGGTATTCTTGACCGAAGCCGCTACTATTCGGTCGAGTAGCTCCTCAATTGGCATCACGAGGCTGAGTGCACCCCGAAAAATGGCAACAGCACATGGCGGCCTGGATGGTCATGCATCCAAGCGCCAGCCACGCCCGACAGCGCTTAACTTCGGTGATCTCACGGGAACATGTGTATCCACTGCGGCAAGGCCGTTGCCCATTGAAATAAACACATTTTTCAATTTTCTCATGAGCAGATAACATTTGTTAACTGCGCACCATACCTGCGTTCCAGGTTAGAAGCGTTGCTCAGTGTGACGACCATCTGCATCGATGGCAGCCTGGAACCGCACTGGAGGTACCATTTCACAATTGCTCGCAGCACTTTTCGAACGGTGGACCATGGGATGTCCAGCTGTCGTGATACAGCTTGTGTACTGCTTGAAAATTGCACATTGCGTCAAGAAGTCTGAGCCATTGCAACACTAGCGTCTCCAACAACTTATACTGCAGTCAACCTTCGGCCCCTCCCAGCAGCAGTTAACATATCACATGCTTGGCCATAACTGCAGATGTTAGCCAAGCCTCCAGCTGTATCTGAATACCCAGGGCTCCTGTAGAGTGTCCTTAATATGTTACAAATGGTCAGGACAGTGTTTTGTGTTGTTGTCAGAGCATTATTCCGGAGCTAAGTACATTCGAACGGTGGTAGGTGGTACACTACTGCCCATTAAAATTGCTACACCAAGAAGAAATGCAGATGATAAACGGGTATTCATTGAACAAATATATTATACTAGAACTGACATGTGATTACATTTTCACGCAATTTGCGTGCGTAGATCCTGAGAAATCAATACCCAGAACAACCACCTCTGGCCGTAATAACGGCATTGATACGCCTGGGCATTGAGTCAAACAGAGCTTGCATGGCGTGTACAGGTACAGCTGCCCATGCAGCTTCAACACGATACCACAGTTCATCAAGAGTAGTGACTGGCGTATTGTGACGAGCCAGTTGCTCGGCCGCCATTGACCAGACGTTTTCAGTTGGTGAGATATCTAGAGAATGTGCCGACCAGGGCAGCAGTCAAACATTTCGTGTATCCAGAAAGGCCTGTACAAGACCTGTAACATGCGGTCGTGCATTATCCTGCTGAAATGTAGGGTTTCGCAGGGATCGAAGGAAAGGTAGAGCCACGGGTCGTAACACATCTGAAATGTAACGTCCACCGTTCAAAGTGCCGTCAATGCGAACAAGAGGTGACCGAGACGTGTAACCACCCCATACCATCACGCCGGGTGATACGCCAGTATGGCGATGACGAATACACACTTCCAATGTGCGTTCACCGCGATGTTGCCAAACACGGATGCGACCATCATGATGCTGTAAACAGAACCTGGTTTCATCCGAAGAAATTACGTTTTGCCATTCGTCGTCGAGTACACCATCGCAGGCGCTCCTGTCTGTGATGCATCGTCAAGGGTAACGGCAGCCACGGTCTCCGAGCTGATAGTCCATGCTATTGCAAACGTCGTCGAACTGTTCGTGCAGATGGTTGTTGTCTCGCAAACGTCCCCATCTGTTGACTCAGGGAGCGAGACGTGGCTGCACTATCCGTTACAGCCGTGCGGATAAGATGCCTGTCATCTCGACTGCTACTGATGCGAGGCCGTTGGGATCCAGCACGGCGTTCCGTATTACCCTCCTGAACCCCCCGATTCCATATTGTGCTAACAGTCATTGGATCTCGACCAACGCGAGCAGCAATGTCGCGATACGATAAACCGCAATCGCGATAGGCTACAATCCGGAAACGCGGTGGTACGCATTTCTCCTCCTTACACGAGGCATCACAACAACGTTTCTCCAGGCAACGCCGGTCAACTGCTGTTTGTGTGAGGGAAATCGGTTGGAAACTTTCCTCATGTTAGCACGTTGCAGGTGTCGCCACCGGCGCCAACCTTGTGTGAATGCTCTGAAAAGCTAATCATTTGTATACCACAGCATCTTCTTCCTGTCGGTTATATTTGACGTCTGTAGCACGTCATCTTAGTGGTGTAGCCATTTTAATGGCCAGTAGTGTAGGTGTTCGTATGGTGGCTGCTTCCGCAACCAAGGCAGCCAAAATGTTTGGTGTTTTAATATGTATCGAAGATTTATAGGCTACCGCGTACTGGAAAAGTGGAAAAAAATCATCATCCGCTGAGTCACAACGCAGACGAAAGTACGTATTGAGTGATCCTGACGAAAGTCATTGAAGAGGACTGCGACGAAAAACAATTGACGACAGCTACAGAAGTCACTACAGAACTGAAAGTTCGCGAACGCTGTTGGCACCAAAACAACGCGAAGGGAGATCAAGAGGCAGGGAACTGCAGGGCGAGCAGGAATTCCAAAACTGCGGAACGGTGATGTAGATGACAGTAAAAGGAAAACGCGGTGCCGAATCCATAAAACCTGGACTTTGGACCGATGGAGGAAAGCCTTTTGATCGGATGAGCCTTGTCTCGCACTGTTTCCAACATCTAACCGAGTTTAGCCTCCACATCTACATTTATACTCCGCAAGCCACGCAACGGCGTGTGGCGGAGGGCTCTTTACGTGTCACTGTCATTTCCTCCCTTTCCTGTTCCAGTAGGGTATGGTTCGCAGGAAGAACGACTGCCGGAAAGCCTCCGCGCGCGCTCGAATCTCTCTAATTTTACGTTTGTGATCTCCTCGGGAGGTATAAGTAGGGGGAAGCAATATATTCGATACCTCATCCAGAAACGCACCCTCTGGAAACTGGACAGCAAGCTACACCGCGATGCAGAGCGCCTTGCAGAGTCTGCCACTTGAGTTTGTTAAACATCTGCGTAACGCTATCACGGTTACCAAATAACCCTGTGACGAAACGCGGCGCTCTTCTTTGGATCTGCTCTATCTCCTCCGTCAACCCGATCTGGTACGGATCCCACACTGCTGAGCAATACTCAAGTATAAATCGAAGGAGTGTTTTGTAAGCCACCTCCTTTTTGTTGATGGACTACATTTTCTAAGGACTCTCCCAAAGAATCTCAATAGAACGCGTGCAAATAATTTTTCACCGTCCCGTTATTTCTCTTGTGCCCAGTGGCAGAACTGTACACAACGTTCAAGGTCGTCGCCACGCAATTCCTGGTGCATAGATATATGGTACGGGTGCAATCGATGTTGATGTAGCATTCTCAACACCGACGTTTTTGAAATTCCCGATTCTCGCGCAATTTATCTGCTACTGGTTGTGCGGATTAACCACGACATCAGCTAAAACACCTACTTGGGCATCATCATTTGTTACAGCCCCGTTTGACCTATGGCAGCGCCATCTAGCGTGCCAACCATAGCGCCATTTGGTTTCCGCCTTCAAGGTAGATGAGTTTCGTTCTCTGTAGTTTTTTCGTTTGATGCTTATTTCGTGACATATTTGGCCCGGTCGCTATCAATGGACCATCCTGTATAATGTTTTTTTTTCCAATGACGTAGTGTAATCAGTTTAATTACGAAATAAAATACAATGACGTATTGAAAGTCAATCAGCATTCACACAACGAGTGAGAACCTTCCTGAAGTATTTCAGAAATAACCACTGAAATGTTTTCTTGAAGTGCAAAGTAATAGCTTAAACAGGTATGCAATATTGCAAGTATGACGGGAAGCTAGTGCTTTGGAGTGCTGGATGACGCTGTACTCTCTGGCTGTACTCTATCTGGCAGAGTTCGGGGTTTGGGGAATGCCTCATTGTACTGCTTAATGATTTCATTAGCTTTTATTTATATAAAGAGACTCATGAAAATTATGAGCTAATAAAATAAAAGTGAAGCAGAAAACACAGAAGTATTTAAGATGTCATTCACTGACCTAATGCCCTGTGATGGTCCCCCATTTCTTGACCGAATGTCCTTCTTTTAACCAATTGCATTGTACTGTCTACTTACCGTCTCGAGTTAGTGGCCGTTTTTAGTGAACGACTCGCGGATTGTCTTTAATCTTTAGTTCAGGACCTTCGTCGTCTCTACGGCGTATTTTGTGGACCTTTCTGCAAGAGGAAGTCTTTGTTTTTAGCTGTCTTTCCTTTCGTCGATTGGGCATAACGTGTTGTCGCTTTTAACCTCCTTTCCTGATTAGTGTTCTAAGGTTATGACATGGGCGCTTATGACATCAGTTGTACCTGCGCAAAAAAAAAGAAGGTTTTGAAATTACTACCAAGAACAACTACGGCGAACATCTTTCAATACTTATGTCTTGAAATTAAACTGGTAAGACATACAGAAAACATAAGATTCCAAAGGATTGGAAAAGGGCACAGGTCATCCCCGTTTTCAAGAAGGGACGTCGAACAGATGTGCAGAACTATAGACCTATATCTCTAACGTCGATCAGTTGTAGAATTTTGGAACACGTATTGTGTTCGAGTATAATGACTTTTCTGGAGACTAGAAATCTACTCTGCAGGAATCAGCATGGGTTTCGAAAAAGACGGTCGTGTGAAACCCAGCTCGCGCTATTCGTCCACGAGACTCAGAGGGCCATAGACACGGGTTCACAGGTAGATGCCGTGTTTCTTGACTTCCGCAAGGCGTTCGATACAGTTCCCCACAGTCGTTTAATGAACAAAGTAAGAGCATATGGACTATCGGACCTGTTGTGTGATTGGATTGAAGAGTTCCTAGATAACAGAACGCAGCATGTCATTCTCAATGGAGAGAAGTCTTCCGAAGTAAGAGTGATTTCAGGTGTGCCGCAGGGGAGTGTCATAGGACCGTTGCTATTCACGATATACATAAATGACCTGGTGGATGACATCGGAAGTTCATTGAGGCTTTTTGCAGATGATACTGTGGTGTATCGAGAGGTTGTAACAATGGAAAATTGTACTGAAATGCAGGAGGATCTGCAGCGAATTGACGCATGGTGCAGGGAGTGGCAATTGAATCTCAATGTAGGCAAGTGGAATGTGCTGCGAATACACAGAAAGATAGATCCTTTATCATTTAGCTACAAAATAGCAGGTCAGCAACTGGAAGCAGTTAATACCATAAATTATCTGGGAGTACGCATTAGGAGTGATTTAAAATGGAATGATCATATAATGTTGATCGTCGGTAAAGCAGATGCCAGACTGAGATTCATTGGAGGAATCCTGAGGAAATGCAATCCGAAAACAAAGGAAGTAGGTTACAGTACGCTTGTTCGCCCACTGCTTGAATACTGCTCAGCAGTGTGGGATCCGTACCAGATAGGGTTGATAGAAGATATAGAGAAGATCCAATGGAGAGCAGCGCGCTTCGTTACAGGATCATTTAGTAATCGCGAAAGCGTTACGGAGATGATAGATAAACTCCAGTGGAAGACTCTGCAGGAGAGACGCTCTGTAGCTCGGTACGGGCTTTCGTCAAAGTTTTGAGAACATACCTTCAGCGAAGAGTCAAGCAGTATATTGCTCCCTCCTACCGTTAATCTCGCGAAGAGACCATGAGGATAAAATCAGAGAGATTAGAACCCACACAGAGGCGTACCGACAATCCTTCTTTCCACGAACAATACGAGACTGGAATAGAAGGGAGAACCGATAGAGGTACTCAAGGTACCCTCCGCCACACACCGTCAGGTGGCTTGCGGAGTATGGATGTAGATGTAGATAATATAACACATAAAGACGCAAATATCAACAAAAATAGAAGTCATCTAACTTATATTTCGTAATTTTATACGAAAAAACCTGTACGTTGTCATTTGCACAATGACTTGGAAATGGCAACCTGCCGAATCGAGACTCGTCTGTTATGTAAATAATGGGCTAATAAAATCATTGTGCAGCAGAAGATGGGAAAATATTGTGGTTCGTAACATCCCTGAAATGGACTCGCTTGCCCATAGTCGCTTCCTGAAGCCAGTGAAACAGCTCTGCGGTAAGTTAGAACGTAGTCGTAACCTGGAGTGTGTTGTGTTAGCGTGCGTGGGTCAACCCGAGTAAGTGTCAATTTTCGCGCGTGCGCCAAGTAATTCCGCAATTTCCGTTAGGGGCGCTGTGGTTTGTTCTCGGGTCACGCAGAGCTTTTATTCCTTGTGTTGCTACTTTTTGTGTGTTGGTTATTCTGTGTCTTTTTGCATTCAACCTTATATGGGTTCCTACGTACACTGTATCTACGAGGGCAGTTCAATAAGTAATGCAACACAATTTTTTTCTGAAAGAGGGGTTGTTTTATTCAGCATTGAAATACACCAGGTTATTCCCCAATCTTTTAGCTACACAACACTATTTTTCAACGTAATCTCCATTCAATGCTACGGCCTTACGCCACCTTGAAATGAGGGCCTGTATGCCTGCACGGTACCATTCCACTGGTCGATGTCGGAGCCAACGTCGTACTGCATCAATAACTTCTTCATCATCCGCGTAGTGCCTCCCACGGATTGCGTCCTTCATTGGGCCAAACATATGGATATCCGACGGTGCGAGATCGGGGCTGTAGGGTGCATGAGGAAGAACAGTCCACTGAAGTTTTGTGAGCTCCTCTCGGGTGCGAAGACTTGTGTGAGGTCTTGCGTTGTCATGAAGAAGGAGAAGTTTGTTCAGATTTTTGTGCCTACGAACACGCTGAAGTCGTTTCTTCAATTTCTGAAGAGTAGCACAATACAGTTCAGAGTTGATCGTTTGACCATGCGGAAGGACATCGAACAGAATAACCCCTTCAGCGTCCCAGAAGACTGTAACCGTGACTTTACCGGCTGAGGGTATGGCTTTAAACTTTTTCTCGGTAGGGGAGTGGGTGTGGCGCCACTCCATTGATTGCCGTTTTGTTTCAGGTTCGAAGTGATGAACCCATGTTTCATCGCCTGTAACAATCTTTGACTAGAAATTGTCACCCTCAGCCACACGACGAGCAAGCAATTCCGCACAGATGGTTCTCCTTTGCTCTTTATGGTGTTCGGTTAGACAACGAGGGACCCAGCGGGAACAAACCTTTGAATATCCCAACTGGTGAACAATTGTGACAGCACTACCAACAGAGATGTCAAGTTGAGCACTGAGTTGTTTGATGGTGATCCGTCGATCATCTCGAACGAGTGTGTTCGCACGCTCCGCCATTGCAGGAGTCACAGCTGTGCACGGCCGGCCCGCACGCGGAAGATCAGACAGTCTCGCTTGACCTTGCGGCGATGATGACACACGCTTTGCCCAACGACTCACCGTGCTTTTGTCCACTGCCAGATCACCGTAGACATTCTGCAAGCGCCTATGAATATCTGAGATGCCCCGGTTTTCCGCCAAAAGAAACTCGATCACTGCCCGTTGTTTGCAACGCACATCCGTTACAGACGCCATTTTAACAGCTCCGTACAGCTCTGCCACCTGTCGGAAGTCAATGAAACTATACGAGACGAAGCGGGAATGTTTGAAAATATTCCACAAGAAATTTCCGGTTTTTTCAACCAAAATTGGCCGAGAAAAAAAATGTGTTGCATTACTTATTGAACTGCCATCGTAGTAAGACATGCAGACAACGAGCTCACTAAGCGCAACTGATTTCGCGTTCTCAGCCTCACGAGTCCGGTATTTAGCGTTCCTCCTTGTGAGAGCTGTAGTATTCTGAATTTACACAAAGTTCCGTCGTGGTGTTGAATACATTATGGTGCACTTACAGCAGACTGTATAGTCGCAAGGCCTGACCGTCACGGAGAAATGATACTCTCTTTCTCGACTGTCGTATTCATCGTAAAATGTAATCCTATTAGAAAAAAAAACAAAAAAACGAAAAGCAAGTTAGGTGTCCTAATTCGGTGACTATAGACAATAAAAATTACTTCAGGAAATTCGCTAAATCGTTCACTATAACTTGTCGAAAACTGCACCTCGATATATTTATTTATTCTGGGGTGGCCTGTCTTAGCTGCCTCACCCCGTATATTGCAAACAGTAGCGGTTCTGTTACACTTCGTTTGAGTACTCCTGAAATTATCTGTACAGGGTTATTACAAATGATTGAAGCGATTTCACAGCTCTACAATAACTTTATTATTTGAGATATTTTCACAATGCTTTGCACACACATACAAAAACTCAAAAAGTTTTTTTAGGCATTCACAAATGTTCGATATGTGCCCCTTTAGTGATTCGGCAGACATCAAGCCGATAATCAAGTTCCTCCCACACTCGGCGCAGCATGTCCCCATCAATGAGTTCGAAAGCATCGTTGATGCGAGCTCGCAGTTCTGGCACGTTTCTTGGTAGAGGAGGTTTAAACACTGAATCTTTCACATAACCCCACAGAAAGAAATCGCATGGGGTTAAGTCGGGAGAGCGTGGAGGCCGTGACATGAATTGCTGATCATGATCTCCACTACGACCGATCCATCGGTTTTCCAACCTCCTGTTTAAAAAATGCCGAACATCACGATGGAAAAATGCGGTGGAGCACCATCCTGTTGAAAGATGAAGTCGGCGCTGTCGGTCTCCAGTTGTGGCATGAGCCAATTTTCCGCGGGCTACGCGTGAAACTTGCCCACACGCGTTCAACCGTTTCTTCGCTCGCTGCAGGCCGACCCGTTGATTTCCCCTTACAGAGGCATCCAGAAGCTTTAAACTGCGCATACCATCGCCGAATGGAGTTAGCAATTGGTGGATCTTTGTTGAACTTCGTCCTGAAGTGTCATTGCACTGTTATGACTGACTGATGTGAGTGCATTTCAAGCACGACATAACGCTTTCTCGGCTCCTGTCGCCATTTTGTCTCACTGCGTTCTCGAGCGCTCTGGCGGCAGAAACCTGAAGTGCGGCTTCAGCCGAACAAAACTTTATGAGTTTTTCTACGTATCTGTAGTGTGTCGTGACCATATGTCAATGAATGGAGCTACAGCGAATTTATGAAATCGCTTCAATCATTTGTAATAGCCCTGTACAACTGTCGCTTTTTTTCAGTTAAGAGCGACCTGTTGACCTCTGTCTGCGAGGTAGTTCTGAATCCAGTCCACAAATCTGATCCGACACTAGATAATCTCGAATTTTTTTTCACTAAATGGCGGTGCAGAACTGTGTCAAATGCTTTCCTTAGGTCAGGGAACACTGCATCAACCAATGGGGATTTCACCGGCAAAGAGAACGATCTGAGTTTCGTAAGATCTGTGTGCAGGAATCGTTTTAGCTTTCATTGAGGATACTTTCGATCTCCAAAAACGTCATAATTGCAGATCCAAAGCCTCAAATTTGTCCAGCCACGGCTAAATGGACGCGAGAGAGTTTAGATAACGTTCCGCAAGTGTGAGGAGTTACTGTGAAATAATACGAGAGATGGCACTGTGACGCAGAAGTGCTTTGTGCTGATTTAATTGGTAATGCGTGATTGAAACAGAAAATCGCTAGTGATTTACCTTCAACTCTATCGTGTGCGTCAATTGAGTTTTATTTTCGAATTACCAGATAAAACTTACACGGCGCGCCTCGTCAGAACACAGGAGTCTGCTACCTGCACTGAACGCAGAGCGAGTCTGTCTGTCTTTATCGCAATGTTCTCGCCAACACGGGCATTTAACTTAATGAAGGAATTCATTTTTCCCCTCGTTGCACCTTCACCAACTGAAATACAAACCAATTTACGCCTACAGGGAGCGTGATTTAGTCGACTCCTCTGATGCCATCTTATTATTATTATTATTATTATTATTATTATTATTTATTTTATGGCCTTCATTGGATCACTGTAGTCAAAAATACAAAGTTCTAAACAAGTTGTTACAAATGGATACAATTTGGTTCGACAATAACTTAATATATTTAGGTAATATAATTATTAGAGGCTATTCTTATATGAAAGGTGTTTTGCTCTTCTGCCCGCCCAATATTTCTTCATTCTTTCAGATATTTTCTTTCTTTCTTCATCTGAGACAACTCTTCCTGTACTCCTTTTATTGATTTTCATTTGTAGTCTGGTTTGCGGGTCTTGCAGTATTCTGGTTTTCTCTGTCTTGTTTTTTAGGTCATCTACTGTAATTCGAAGTTCTTTTATATCTTCCTTAATTTCTGTGATCCATTTAATGTCGCTCTTGCTATTCCGCAATTTTTGTATTATTTTTTTACTAATTCTGTTTTCTGGAGTTCTCGTCAGATGTCCAAAGAATGAGATGCGTTTCTTCCTGATTGTGCTCATGACTGGTTCTATTTTCTTATATACTGTTTCATTTGATGCTATTCTCCAATGTCCATTTATTTTATACTGTTTATTTATACATGTCCTAATTATTCTTCTTTCTATTTTTAGTATTCTGTCAATTTCTGCTGTATTAGTTGTTTTGCAGATAGTTTCAGCTGCATACGTTATTTCTGGTTGTGTAACTGTTTTATAGTGTTTTAATTTTGCATCTATAGATAGGCTTTTTTTGTTGTATGTAGTTTTGGTAATGTAATTTGCATAGTTCAGTTTTTTTATTCTATTTTGCCATGATGGCTTCTCATTTGCGATCTCTGATGCGATCTATTTAGATTCCGCTTACGAAACACTTGTGCGACCCATTCTGAAGTACTGCTGAAGTGTGTGGGACCAACACAAGACAGCGCAAACTGTCACAAGTTTGTATGACCGACGACAGAGCGTCACAGAAATGTTGGAAATATTGAGCTAAAGTGTTTCTAAGGTATATGCCAATTATGAGGACTGGCCCAGAAGTAACCGACCTCACAAAGAAAACACCATTTTGGAAAAAAGTTTTTATTTCTCTAAGTAACCTCCTTTCAATTCTTGCCAACGATTTTCAATTGTTCAGATGTCTCCGTGCGTGCTGTTTCATCTTTTCTCACGATTCCTACGAGGGAGATACGTTGGGGAACGTACGGGATAGGCCTAAAGTCTGTGTGCGGTTATCATTATACGAGGCGTGTTTTTTAAGTAAGTACCGTTTTGAAATTAAAAATAGACGTGCTAAGATATCTCAGTAATTTTATTTTTACATGAAAACCTGTACCTTAATCTACGCACTGACGCCATTACAGTCTGATTCTTCCTTGTTTACGTTGTGTACCGAGTGGTTCAAAATGGTTCAAATGGCTCTGAGCACTATGGGACTCAACTGCTGTGGTCATAAGTCCCCTAGAACTTAGAACTACTTAAACCTAACTAACCTAAGGACAGCACACAACACCCAGCCATCACGAGGCAGAGAAAATCCCTGACCCCGCCGGGAATCGAACCCGAGAACCCGGGCGTGGGAAGCGAGAACGCTACCGCACGACCACGAAATGCGGGCTGTGTACCGAGTGTTTAAGATGCCTCCGATAATTGTGAGTCCCGCCGACTGTGAAGTACGGGCTGCTATAAGATTTCTTAGTGCTAAAGGCCTAAAAGCGATAAATATACATCGTGAGGTCTGTGCAGTTTACGGAGAAAACATTATGAGTGATGGAATGGTAAGAAAGTGGGTGAGAGCATTTAAAGATGGTTCAAATGGTTCTGAGCACTATGGGACTCAACTGCTGAGGTCATTAGTCCCCTAGAACTTAGAACTAGTTAAACCTAACTAACCTAGTGACATCACAAACATCCATGCCCGAGGCAGGATTCGAACCTGCGACCGTAGCGGTCTTGCGGTTCCAGGCTGCAGCGCCTTTAGCCGCACGGCCACTTCGGCCGGCAGCATTTAAAGATGGCCGCACAAATGTGCATGATGAATGAGTGGGCGTCCTTCGGTCGTTAATGAAATTTGGTGCAGGAAGTTGACAATAAGATGAGAGAAAACAGATGCTCTACGATGCGGGATGACTTTCCAAATGTTTCTCGTAGTGTTTTGTATGGCATTGTGACCGAGCACTTGAATTACCGAAAATTGTGCGCTCGTTGGGTACCGAAAATGTTGACGGATGTGCACAAAACCAAACGTTTAGACAGTGCACTGACTTTCCTCGAGCGGTACCACAACGGCGGTGATGATTTCTTAAGCCAAATTGTTACGGGCGATGAAACATGGGTGGCCTACGTCACACCAGAATCAAAGCAACAGTCCATGGAAGTTGAGCAAGGGCATCGTTTTGCTGAAAGACAATGCCCGCCCGCATGTGGCGAATCAGACCAAAGATCTCATCACATCTTTTCGATGGGAAACTCTAGATCATCCCCCGTACAGCCCCGATCTTGCGCCCAGTGACTACCATCTGTTCCTGCACTTGAAGAAACACCTGGGCGGTCAGCGTCTTCAAGACGATGACGAAGTCAAAACAGTGGTGATGCAGTGCTTAGCAAGTCAGGAGGCAGACTTCTATGAGGAGGGTATTCAAAAACTGGTACAACGTTATGACAAGTGCCTCAATATTGACGGAAATTATGTAGAAAAGTAGATGAAGGTACAGGCGTTCATGTAAAAATAAAATTATTGAGATATCTTAGCACGTCTTTTTTTAATTTCAAAACGGTACTTACTTAAAAAAACACGCCTCATATTATTTCTCAATATCCCTTTTTCTCAACACATGCTAATCGTACAGGGATTAATGTGGTTTCGTCAGAAAGGTTTTTTAACCGGCTTCTGACGCTGCATATCGATTCTGCACTAAAACTCAATATTTGTGGAAAATTTTAGGCTAAAAGACACTTTTAACAATTATAGGCAAAATGACATCACGGACGCCCAGCTTAATACCTATATTTTACGAAGTTAACTTATTAATCACGAATAAGGGACTTCCTTTTCATATTATCTTATTACAAATATCGTTTTATTTGTTTTAAAGTACTTATTAATGTGATAATTTGTGTACAGCATTACCATAGATAACTGTCGTGACCACTGAAGTAGTCTATTATCTCTGCCCCTGATACAAGTTGATTTTCTAAACGAGAATCATATTTATCAATGTCGTCTTGAACTGTGATTTACCTATTGCAGTCACAGCCTAACGTTCTTACATAAAGTACGAAGTGTAATTAAAATCTCAAAATGAAGTTAGAGGTTATAGTAGCTTTACAGTGGTGTGAGAGATAACAAGCGACCACTATGTTCTAAGTTATACATTTCACATTAATTTACTTCATTCTATTTTATGTTTGTATTTATCATTAAACTTTTGTTCAACAACAGGTAAAATATTATGATCGAAAGGTAGAAATTACAAGCAATTGATGACAGTCGAATATTGACACCGGGAGGACTGTTGTAATACTACGGATAAACTTAACACCATCTGATCCAAGTATGCCTTATCAGTTGACAAGAAGACAGCTGCCAATTAAAATTGCATTTGCAATCGCTATAAGTAAGTCTCTGGGACTTACGCTTCAAAGAGCAGGATTGTATTTACTTAATCCCGACCTTTCTCATGGACAACACTGTATGTCAAAGAGCAGGATTGTATTTACTTAATCCCGTCCTTTCTCATGGACAACACTGTATGTAGCCTTTTCAAAGGTAACTATATCAACTAATATTTTTGTATTCCTTAAAGAACCAGAAAAAGAAAAAGTACACGAGGATTACATTCTTACGTTAAATATCGTTTACACCGAGGAATTGTAATGCTCTGTAAAGGATTTTATTCAAAATTATATGCTTGGAATTGTGTGTACAAGGATGTACCATAAATTCATTATTAGTGTTACACGTCGTTCGGTTCATTTTTATAGAAGTTTTCTCTCCATTCCTACAAGTAACGTTATTCCAATGACTGCACATATTCTAAATAAAATACCATCGTTATTTACAACTATAAAAGCGCGGAAGTTTCGCAAGAGTCCACGTTATCAATATTTATTTTTCAACAGCGATAGAACGTACAAATATGTGGTATGCGACAAAGAAAAGAATAAATCACCGATTTTTTGTTACGATGTCAATAAACTTCAACAAGTGCGTCGTTTGTTTCTCGAAGAATGTCTAATTTATATTCGATTTCACGCTATACGCTAGACAACATTCATTGTTTAACACCAGAAACAGTGTCTTTTATCCTTCTTCTTAATATATCCAGACCAGGAACTTCTGTAGCGTAAACCTTGTCCTACACGTAGCACCAGAAAAGAACCCCAAACGCGTTACGTCTGCTGATCTTGCAGTCCGAGCACTGGTACCATAACGCCCAATCCACCTGCCGGGGAATGTTTCATCATCATCATCATCATTTAAGACTGATTATGCCTTTCAGCGTTCAGTCTGGAGCATAGCCCCCCTTATACAGTTCCTCCATGATCACCTATTCAGTGCTAACATTGGTGCCTCTTCTGATGTTAACCCTATTACTTCAAAATCATTCTTAACCGAATCCAGGTACCTTCTCCTCGGTCTGCCCCGACTCCTCCTACCCTCTACTGCTGAATCCATGAGTCTCTTGGGTAACCTCGCTTCTCCCATGCGTGTAACATGACCCCACCATCTAAGCCTGTTCGCCCTGACTGCTACATCTATAGAGTTCATTCCCAGTTTTTCTTCGATTTCCTCATTGTGGACACCCTCCTGCCATTGTTCCCATCTACTAGTACCTGCAATCATCCTAGCTACTTTCATATCCGTAACCTCAACCTTGTTGATAAGGTAACCTGAATCCACCCAGCTTTCGCTCCCATACAACAAAGTTGGTCGAAAGATTGAACGGTGCACAGATAACTTAGTCTCGGTACTGACTTCCTTCTTGCAGAAGAGAGTAGATCGTAGCTGAGCGCTCACTGCATTAGCTTTGCTACACCTCGCTTCCAATTCTTTCACTATGTTGCCATCCTGTGAGAATATGCATCCTAAGTACTTGAAACCGTCCACCTGTTCTAACTTTGTTCCTCCTATTTGGCACTCAATCCGTTTATATTTCTTTCCCACTGACATTACTTTCGTTTTGGAGATGCTAATCTTCATACCATAGTCCTTACACTTCTGATCTAGCTCTGAAATATTACTTTGCAAACTTTCAGTCGAATCTGCCATCACAACTAAGTCATCCGCATATGCAAGACTGCTTATTTTGTGTTCACGTATCTTAATCTCACCCAGCCAGTCGGGAAATGTTTCATTAAGAAAATTCCTGAAATGCAATCCCCAATGCGGTGGTACACCGTCTTGTTGAAAATTACATCAGGCTGCAAGTGTCTCGGTTGCGGCTCCGCAAACTGCTCTGCCGTAATGAGATTTTCACTCTGCAGCGGAGTGTGCGCTGATATGAAACTTCCTGGCAGATTAAAACTGTTTGCCGGACCGAAACTCGAAATCGGGCCCTTTGCCTTTCGCGGGCAAGTACTCTACCATCTTTTTGTTTTATTGTTGGGTTTGGTCGTTGCGGACGTCATATGAACCCCGTTAAAGTTCGTTTGTTAATCCTTCCACTCAGTTATTTTTTATTACAGAGGCCAACCAGCTCTCTGACCGAACACGCTGAGCTATCGAGGCGGCCCCAACTCAGCAATCCAAGCACGACTCACACGCCCCGTCCTCACAGCTTTACTTCTGCCATAGCCGGACAGATATTAGCCGTTAGCGAGTTTTCGACAAAAAAAGGAAGGACCTGTCACTGTGTTCTGTATTAAACCGCACCACATATTCATTTCAGGGGAATCTCTGACCCGATCTAAGGCAACATGTGGACTTGACAAAATCCTAGGAAGTTCTGGTCTTACATTAAATCAGTAAGTGGCTCGAAACAGCATATACAGACACTCCGGGATGATGATGGCATTGAAAAAGAGGATGACACGCGTAAAGCTGAAATACTAAACACCTTTTTCCAAAGCTGTTTCACAGAGCAAGACCGCACTGCAGTTCCTTCTCTAAATCCTCGCACAAGCGAAAAAAATGGCTGACATCGAAATAAGTGTCCAAGGAATAGAAACGCAACTGGAATCACTCAACAGAGGAAAGTCCACTGGACCTGACGGGATACCAATTCGTTTCTACACAGAGTACGCGAAAGAACTTGCCCCCTTTCTGACAGCCGTGTACCGCAAGTCTCTAGAGGAACGGAAGGTTCCAAATGATTGGAAAAGAGCACAGGTAGTCCCAGTCTTCAAGAAGGGTCGTCGAGCAGATGCGCAAAACTATAGACCTATATCTCTGACGTCGATCTGTTGTAGAATTTTATAACATGTTTTTTGCTCACGTATCATGTCATTTCTGAAAACCCAGAATCTACTCTGTAGGAATCAACATGGATTCCGGAAACAGCGATTGTGTGGGACCCAACTCGCTTTATTTGTTCATGAGACCCAGAAAATATTAGATACAGGCTCCCAGGTAGATGCTATTTTCCTTGACTTCCGGAAGGCGTTCGATACAGTTCCGCACTGTCGCCTGATAAACAAAGTAAGAGCCTACGGAATATCAGACCAGCTGTGTGGCTGGATTGAAGAGTTTTTAGCAAACAGAACACAGCATGTCGTTATCAATGGAGAGACGTCTACAGACGTTAAAGTAACCTCTGGCGTGCCACAGGGGAGTGTTATGGGACCATTGCTTTTCACAATATATATAAATGACCTAGTAGATAGTGTCGGAAGTTCCATGCGGCTTTTCGCGGATGATGCTGTAATATACAGAGAAGTTGCAGCATTAGAAAATTGTAGCGAAATGCAGGAAGATCTGCAGCGGATAGGCACTTGGTGCAGGGAGTGGCAACTGACCCTTAACATAGACAAATGTAATGTGTTGCGAATACATAGACAGAAGGATCCTTTATTGTATGATTATATGATAGCGGAACAAACACTGGTAGCAGTTACTTCTGTAAAAATCTGGGAGTATGCGTGCGGAACGATTTGAAGTGGAATGATCATATAAAATTAATTGTTGGTAAGGCGGGTACCAGGTTGAGATTCATTGGGAGAGTCCTTAGAAAATGTAGTCCATCAACAAAGGAGGTGGCTTACAAAACACTCGTTCGACCTATACTTGAGTATTGCTCATCAGTGTGGGATCCGTACCAGATCGGGTTGACGGAGGAGATAGAGAAGATCCAAAGAAGAGCGGCGCGTTTCGACACAGGGTTATTTGGTAACCGTGATAGCGTTATGAAGATGTTTAACAAACTCAAGTGGCAGACTGTGCAAGAGAGGCGCTCTGCATCGCGGTGTAGCTTGCTCGCCAGGTTTCGAGAGGGTGCGTTTCTGGATGAGGTATCGAATATATTGCTTTCCCCTACTTATACCTCCCGAGGAGATCACGAATGTAAAATTAGAGAGATTCGAGCGCGCACGGAGGCTTTCCGGCAGTCGTTCTTCCCGCGAACCATACCCGACTGGAACAGGAAAGGGAGGTAATGACAGTGGCACGTAAAGTGCCCTCCGCCACACACCGTTGGGTGGCTTGCGGAGTATAAATGTAGATGTAGATGTAGAACCCATATCCACACATTGTGCTTGTTCACTTTACCTGACATGTGGAATGTAGCCTCGTCTGAAAAAGAAATTATTTGAAGATATTCATTGCTGTGCCAATATCTCAGTTTCAAATCCTGCTCGACAAGTTGCTTAACCTGGTTGTATCGCGTGTCTTATCTCCACATTATATGAATGCAGGTGTAATCTGTTGCTTAGAATTCTTCACACTGTCTTAGGAATCCTTAGTTCACGAGATTCGCGTCGAGTAGATTTGGAAGGACCTGGTAGGAACGCCTGTTGCACAGCTCCAATACTTTCTTCTCTGACCGAAAGCGGCCCTGTTCTAACACACTGGCTGCCTGTTTAACCTTCATGTACCACGCAACAATATTCCTGCCATCAGGTGCTTCTCTTCCGTATTGTCTTCGAATATTACGTTGTCAAGTAATTTGAGATGCCACAGAACACAGTGCATATCCTCCTTCTCAATCAAGTAGCTCTTCAGTTAGCCTCACAACGACTGCCAACACTCTTCTTGCTGTCAAATCAGCGAACGTGGAACGTAAGGAACTTGTATGGAAAGCAGTAGCTACATTATGTAACGTAGCATATACGGCTACTCAACTGTAGCTGAAGGGAAAATCACACGCACCACTTTTATATGCGGCCGGTCGGGGTCGCCGAGCGGTTCTAGGCGCTACAGTCTGGAATCGCACGACCGCTACACTCGCAGGTTCGAATCCTGCCTCGGGCATGGATGTGTGTGATGTCCTTAGGTTAGTTGGCTTTAGGTAGCTCTGGTGGACTGACGACCTTAGAAGTTAAGTCCCGTAGTGCTCAGAGCCATTTTTTAAATGCGACACATGTTCCGAAAGATGAAAACCGAATTTCGGAAGCCGATTTTCGCTGTCGTGTATACACGCTAACGAGGAATGTAACGGAAAATGTAAACATTTATTTAAAGAAGCGTTACAGCCATACTTATTAATGTACAAATCTAAAATTTTGCATGTGTAAATCATAAGAGCTGCATTTTAACGGAAAAATATAATGAAATACGTAGGAGTAATATTTTGCCAGAAATTTTAATCTTTAATCTTTTTATTGTCTTTTTTATAACAAGCCATAACTCGAATTCTAATCATGCAATTAATCTGAAAATTTTACTGTAGTGTCCTGAGGATGTTATAAGACCACTAACTACTGTTATTAATTTATGGCACAAATTGTTTCATTAACAGAGTTTTTAATTTTGCACATCCAAAATTAACTTTTTTTCTACATACAGTCATCTAAAAATCAGAATGTAGCTGCAGAATCTCATATTTTTTAGTTCCTGGGAGACAGCAACACGCTGCAAACAGTTACTGAAAATTTGATAGCATTAGCACATATACCGAATGATCAAAAAAGTCAGTATAAATTTGAAAACTGAATAAATCACGGAATAATGTAGATAGAGAGGGACAAATTGACACACATGGTTGGAATGACATGGGGTTTTATTAGAACCAAAAAAATACAAACGTTAAAAAAATGTCCGACAGATGGCGCTTCATCTGATCAGAACAGCAATAATTAGCATAACAAAGTAAGACAAAGCAAAGATGATCTTCTTTACAGGAAATGCTCAGTATGTAAACCATCATTCCTCAACAATAGCTGTAGCCGAGCAATAATGTTGCGAACAGCACTGTAAAGCATGTCCGGAGTTATGGTGAGCCATTGGCGTCGGATGTTGTCTTTCAGCATCCCTAGAGATGTCGGTAAATCACGATACACTTGCGACTTCAGGTAACTCCAAAGCCAATAATCGCACGGACTGAGGTCTGGGGACCTGGGAGGCCAAGCATGACGAAACTGTTGCTGATGGGAAAATCACACGCACCACTTTTAAATGCGGCCGGTCGGGGTGGCCGAGCGGTTCTAGGCACTACAGTATGGAATCGCACGACCGCTACACTCGCAGGTTCGAATCCTGCCTCGGGCATGGATGTGCGTGATGTCCTTAGGCGCGATGCGCGCAAGAGATCTTTCACGCGTCTAGCAAATTTTATTTATTTTTATTTTTATTTTTTTTTTTTGTTTCTGATAAAACCCCATGTCATTCCAAGAATGTGAGTCAATTTTTACCTCTCTGTCTACATTATTCCGTGGTGTATTTTCAAATTTATACTGACTTTTTGATCACCCGGTACTTTTTGAGTAAAGGCTTCTAATAACGTAAAAAACGTAAAACTGAGAAAATGAGTTTCAAAGATTTTTTCGCATACTTCTATATGTAATAGGCTTACCCCAATTTTCAAATCCTCCATTCTGATTCTCCTCATCCTCCAGGTTTCTGTTCTCTCCTCGTCGAATCTGCCTGGCCTGTATTTGCAGGTAAGATACTGAGCTGAGCTTTCTTGGCCCTGCTCTCGTCGATGGTGTAAAATGCTTTTGTTGTCAACATACCAGGATCTCTTGAGCACTTCAATTCTGCCATGGAAATGGAAACGCCGTGTGGCTAGGGCCTCCCGTCGGGTAGACCGTTCGACTGGTGCAAGTCTTTCGATTTGACGCCACTTCGGCGACCTGCGTGTCGATGGGGATGAAATGATGATGATAAGGACAACACAACACCCAGTCCCTGAGGGGAGAAAATCTCCGACCCAGCCGGGAATCGAATCCGGGCCGTTAGGTATGACATTCCGTCGCGCTGACCACTCAGCTGCCAGGAGCGGACAATTCTGCCATTTTTTCCGTTAATGTAAAATAAAACTGCATCATAGACACCTATTTTGAGTACTGCAAGTTCACAGAATGTCCTTTTTGAGCATCTAATCCAAATTACATTATTGAGTCTTTCATTTGCATTTTGTTCCACTTTATCAATAAATCAGGGTTTGCAAGAAACCTGAATGTGGGCTTAAGAGCATTAATAACAGGTTCTGGTAATGAGTGTTTATGTGAATACATCCGGTAGCGTTCTCGCTTCCCACGCCCGGGTTCCCGGGTTCGATTCCCGGCGGTCTCAGGGATTTTCTCTGCCTCGTGATGACTGGGTGTTGTGTGACGTCCTTAGGTTAGTTAGGTTTAAGTAGTTCTAAGTTCTAGGGGACTGATGACCATAGATGTTGAGTCCCATAGTGCTCAGAGCCACTTTTTTTTTGTGAATACATCTCATTTCTGTTGTTGAACTTACACCAATCGTGTTTCGAACACAGATTGTGTATTGGAGTTTGGTCAGTGGATAGATAGTGGAAAAAAAACTGCCCACTCAGCACGCTCCATTACGTGTGTTTTTTCTGATAGCTCTCCCATAAAATAACTGAAAAGAATGAATTTCTTTGAGAAGCCTGCCTTTTCCTTCTAGTGGATTTTCATCCTCCAGTACTTCAACTTCCTTCTCTTTCAGTAAGCGACGAAGCCTACCACCAAGCCTCTTTTGGATGTGACCAACCCATTCCAGCTTTCCTATTGTTGTTATCTGGAGAACATCCTCACAACTGCAGCAGCCTCCATGCCCCTACTTGGGCCACTATATCTTTTAGAACATGCTACTGCATGCTTTTCTTGCCACAGTTTCTCACTGTCTTCATTGTTGGACATTTTCGTTGTTGCGAACTGGTGGCAGTATTTAGACATAACGTCTACATCTAAAACTTTACCTGAGTTAATACCAATAACTCCGCACTGAGATGTGTGACCCCTTTTCATCCAGGTCTCATCTACACACACACACACACACACACACACACACACACACACACACACAGGTCAGTAACATTTGTAGGAGATTCACTGTCAAGAGTATCTACCCCAGGATCTATTTCTTTTTGGTTTATTTCCACCAATTCGTCCACTGCTTTCTTCATAGAAACTTTGACAGTATCGCATACAACATCAGACATTTCTTTATTTATTTTTTTCAAACCTTGCACAAGGTGAAGGCACGTTCAGAAAACCCCATAATAAATTACCTTCTTCCCTGGCCTGTCCATGGCATCTCAGAGCATATGCTAACCCAAAATTGCTTTCATAGGTACCAGTGGTAGTTGTTTTGAAGGAGGAAAATGAAAATTCATAACAATACTAATTACAAATTAATTTTAAGTCACAAGCCATACCCAATCTTTCTTCAACAACAATTATGCATTCCGTATATTTACAGCTAGTACACGAACATGAAAAATTTATAGCCTGGCAGAGAAGCACTAAATCAGTAAGTCTGAATTCAGTGGAATCCATATCAACAACATTCACGCACCAGTACAATTCTCCTGTCCCAAGTTTCGATGCTGAAGCTGAGACTTACGTTCTTCATTCGAGCTGCTTCTTCTATATTGTTGGTAAGCTGATTTCCATAAAACCTCCGTTTCCTAAACACAGTTTTTCCACCACCCGTTATGCATGAATCTTGCCTTCCAGGTAAAGGTTGGCGAATTCAACCTTCCACCTACTAATATGTATTAGTATTATCAAAACGTAAATAAACCACATGCAAGAAAGTTTTCAGGCAAAGATATAGATGTCAGCCAGAGATTTAGATGTCAGCCAAAGATATCGAAAGAAAATAACTTCACACTGACAAAAATTCCGCTGAAGCAAGCAGTTTCCCAAATGTCGGAAAAGGCGGGTGTAGCCGCCAGCGTAGAGTTAATCAGTTTAAGACTTTAAAGGCATTTCTTAAGCTGCTATCACGATAAAATTCACATACAATATAGATTAAACTATGCAGATCAATAAAATAACATTTCTGAAAAAAAAAACAATTTTTTGGAAAAAAATCCATGTCATCCCTGCTTAACGTCTAAAGCGGAATTGCTAGCCCAGTTAAATATGGCGTCTGGAAAACAGCTGTTCCAGTTTCTGGATTATTCAGCGCAGTCGCTAATTCTCTACGCTTGAATATTACAGGTATATGGTTTCATGGTCAGTCTAATATTTCTTCTTTTCATTCGCTGCACAATAAGTCAACCCGTTCGTATTAGTCGAATATTTTGGAAACAAGGCGTGACCTGAATGGGAACGAAAATCGATTGTGGAAGTGCAAAACCGGCGGCTACGAACGGATTTCCAGAATCGATTTTAGAGAGTTTACTTGAACAGCCAGAAACGGTATTGTGAAATCGATTTACGAAATCCGATTTTGAGAGTCCCATGTAAAAATAGTGACAGATTTGATAGTAAAACATCAAAATTAATGAAGCTTGTTTCGAAACACAGAATCAAACAATTCCACAATTGCTGCTACATCTAAGGCAAAAACGACAAGACTCTTCAACACGTTCGCTTTTGAACCAAAAATAATTACTTTTACAAAAATATTAGTGTATTAGAAAATCGAGCGAAGTGTGTGTGCATATCACTAAACTCTATACGAAATTGCTTCATGTCAAGTAATGCGACTCTTACAAAAAGGACAGACAACAGAAATATGTTTCTCAGGCATGAAATACGTGTTTATATCCTGTTGCTTTCAGCGGAGTATGCTGCAATTATATACATATTCGAAATCATTTCATATGAATAAGTTGTAGCTTATGTTACTGAATCGGTGGGATCCGGCTGTTTTCGCATTTATTTCACAATCATTCACGTCTCTTGATAATTTACTAATCCATTGAACGTAATATATGAAAACTATTTCGTTACTTAAATTGACAAGTGTCTTGAAACTTCCTGGCAGATTAAAACTGTGTGCCGGACCGAGACTCGAACTCGGGACCTTTGCCTTTCGCGGGCAAGTGCTCTACCAACTGAGATACCCAAGCACGACTCACGCCCCGTTCTCACAGCTTTACCTCTGCCAGTACCTCGTCTCCTACCTTCCAAACTTTACAGAAGCTCTCCTGCGAACCTTACAGAACTAGCACTCCTGAAAGAAAGGACGTAGCGGAGACATGGCTCAGCCACAGCCTGGGGGGGGATGTTTGCAGAATGAGATTTCCACTCTGCAGCGGAGTGAAAATCTCATTCAAGTAACTGCCTTTCTCGCCGCTAGGAGCGGTAATTTCGTTACAAGTAACAGTCAAGAATTTTTTTGCTATGAATGGTGTCCGTTCCTTCGAACCTGTTCGAAAACAGACACCACGCATTCGTATAATTGATTCGCCTCGATGGACCTTCAGTGTGGACGCACATTTACGTTGGACTTCAAGCAAGGATCTAAAATTAGCGAGCCTGGAGGATGTTCGAAAATGTTGAAATGTGTGTGAAATCTTATGGGACTTAATTGCTAAGGTCATGAGTCCCGAAGCTTACACACTACTTAACCTAAATTATCCTAAGGACAAACACACACACACCCATGCCCGAGGGAGGACTCGAAGCTCCGCCGGGACCAGCCGTAGCCTGGAGGATGAACGGGGACTGCAGATAGGTGGCGGTAGGTGGGAGTGGTGGTCGGCCGGGGAGAATGCCGAAATAGTTCGCGGATTTGCGATTAACAGCGTGCGCGCGTGGCGGAGTGGTTAAGGGGCTCCGGAAAGGCTCAAAATCATGAAAAGTTCAATTTTTACTTTTTTGCGTTTTCTGAATCTGCAGACTATTACCTTTTAATAGATATATAATTTATTCAATTCCGAAGACTACAACTATTTTTAAATTTTTTTTTGAAATGTGTTCTACATGGGCGTGACCCACTGTGGCGCTGTTAAACTGCTGTCAAATGGTGTTATTATTAACGTCCGTGTTCATCAGGTACATTTTAGTGATGTGAGATAAAGTATGTGTTGTGGCTAACCTGTGATGGTTCAGTATATATCTCTGGTGTGATTGTCGATTGTTTCATGTTTATTTACTCTGTTGTTATCTCGAAAATATTCGTAATTAATTCTGTTTCTTGAGTCTTGAGTCTTGGAATAGAAACACTTCACTTTGGTGTGTATGATGCTGTTGCGACTTTCAGTGATGGCAACATTGTAAGGTGCAAGGTATTTAGAAATATGGGAATGAAGATGTGTTCTAACATGGTACGAGCGATGCTTGCTTTAGACAAGGAACGCCTTCGGGCTGCAGACAGGGCTGTAAAGAGTCTAGAAATACAAGCAAGAGTAAACAGGAGGAGGAACAAGAGGAAGCTGGAGGAGGAGTTTGCAGAGGATGAAGATAATCCATCCTATGGACCTGGAATGCACTAAAAAGTTAATCCAATCTTTGTCGCTCGATTCCCAAAACTTTTATTTTCTCATACTAATTACATGTTTTCTAAGGATCTTCCAAACATATTTGTTTCAAACTTTCAGTAAATGTTACACAGTACCTTCTGCATAATTTAACACAGCCTTTTTCCAAAAAACTGTATATTTTTGAATATATAAATAAAAAATTGCAAAATATGTTGTGAATTTTCATTACAATTGAAAAAAAATCATCTTTAATAACTGAACTAAAATTTTGTAAAATCCCTGTGTTAAGTTGTAGCCCATATTCCAATAAATAATCTGTAAAAAGTTCAACTTCCTACCTCAAATACTTTGTGAGGAAAGATGTAATTTATAAGTGTTATTTTAACATTGCAAGTATAGGGCGTTCCGGAGCCCCTTAACGCCGGAGATCCTGGATTAGAGTACCACTCGAGCACACATTTTCACTCGTCGCTGCTGATTCCGCACAAATTGCCGATGCAGCTGTATCATCAGTTCCTCCTCTTCCCTTCCCTTCCCTTCCCTTCCGTTCCCTTTCCTTTCCTTTCTCGCCCTCCCCCTTCCATTTGCATAATAGGTAAGCATTTTCACTACACAGAGTGTCGTGATTGTATATGATAGATGTATGGTCAGCAGAGATTTTTTTCATTTAATCGAAGTTTTTTATGTTGTTCACAAGTTGTGACACCTTCTAAGCCTTTCACTCTAGTTAAGGCTAAATAAGCATAGTCTTTTCCGAATGTGCATCTGACCAAAAAGCGATTCCAGCAGGTAGAGTACAAAGTTTTTGTTAATCGTGCCTCTTGCGTTCTTGTGGAGATAATCTCCTAAAAAATATTTCTTTATTGCTAACCAATATGCGAAATAACAATGTGCATGTATTTAACTTTAAAATTAGTCAAGTAACGAAATATTTTCTTAAAATTTGGAATCCCCTATTGCACTCCCTTCGGCGTTGAATAAGATCCACGCCGTCTCCAAACTTCAAGCTTCTATTCTTAGCAGTTTTGGTTGGGCAATAATGAGTTAGTGAAGCAGTCTGACCGTATTTCACACCCATAGGGGTTGAATTTCCAAAGATAGTCGCATGCGATATGTTTTATTTGTAACTGAGAAGTCAAATTTACATTTTCATTGATTTAGCTCTAAAAATGCTTTGATAATAAAATATTAAAAAAAACTCATCTACTATTTCACCCCCTCAGAGGTTCAGCGACCAAAAAAAAAAAAAAAAAAAAAGAAAGAAGAAACTTGAACTTTTTTTGTTTGCCGGCCGCGGTGGGCGAGCGGTTCTAGGCGCTTCTAGGCGACAGACTGGAATGTTGCACAGGTCACACCAAAATTCAAGAAACGCAGTAATAGTAAACCACAAAATTACTGGCCCATATCATTAACACCGATATGTAGCAAGATTTTGGAACTTATATTGTTTTCGAAGATTATGAATTATCCCGTAGAGAACGGTCTGTTGACACACAGTCAAGACGGATGTATAAAACATCGTTCTCGTGAAACACAGCTAGCTCTTTACTTGCAAGAAGTGTTGAATGCTGTTGACAAGAGATCTCAAATAGATTCTGTATTTCTTGCTTTCCGGAAGGGTACCGGCACTGTACCACACAAGGGGCTTGTAGTGAAATGGCGTCCCAGTTGTGTCACTGGATTCGTGACTTCCTGTCTAGTCATTGACGGGAAGTCATCGAGTAAAACACAAGTAATATCTGGTGTTCTCCAAGGAAGTCATAGGCCCTCTGCTGTTCTTAGTATGTACACTCATGCACATAAATTAGGGATAATTACAGAATGTGGTGCCCCACAACGTGACACTACAGAAAAGTGGCGCTAACAGCATAGGCACATAGGGAACACACACGACACAGATCTGTAAGTCCACGGTATTGGTGATAAGTTGGGAAAACCGTCCCGAAACATATGTGCTACAAGACGCCACTGTTTTTGCGCATGTACCCCCACATCAATATGGAATACGATGACC
Source organism: Schistocerca cancellata (assembly GCF_023864275.1). Classification (NCBI taxonomy): domain Eukaryota; kingdom Metazoa; phylum Arthropoda; class Insecta; order Orthoptera; family Acrididae; genus Schistocerca; species Schistocerca cancellata. Next base: position 28,216,296 of record NC_064635.1, read on the forward strand.
ATGCTCACGTACACAGGCCGCACAACGGGTTGGCATACTCTGGATGAGGTGGTTGAGCAGTTGCTGGGGTATAGCCTCCCATTCTTGCACCAGTGCCTGTCTGAGCTCCTGAAGTGCCCTAGGGGTTTGAAGACGTGCAGCGATACGTCGACCGAGAGCATCCCAGACGTGCTCGATGGGGTTTAGGTCGGGAGAAAAGACAGGCCACTCCATTCGTCTGATATCTTCTGTTTCAAGGTACTCCTCCACGATGACAGCTCGGTGGGGCCGTGCGTTATCGTCCATCAGGAGGAAGGTGAGACTCACTGCACCCCTGAAAAGACGGACATACTGGTTCAAAATGACGTCCCGATACACCTGACCTGTTACAGTTCCTCTGTCAAAGACATGCAGGGGTGTACGTGCACCAACCATGATCCAACCCCACACCATCAAACCACGACCTCCATACAGGTCCCTTTCAAGGATATTAAGGGGTTGGTATCTGGTTCAGGGTTCACGCCAGATGAAAACCCGGTGACAATCACTGTTACCTGGACTCGTCCGTGAACATAACCTGGGACCACTGTTCCAATGACCATGTACTGTCTTCTTGATACCAGGCTTTACGAGCTCTCCTGTGGCCAGGGGTCAGTGGAATGCACCTTCCAGGTCTCCGGGTGAATAAACCATGTCTGTTCAGTCGTCTGTAGACTGTGTGTCTGGAGACAACTGTTCCAGTGGCTGCGGTAAGGTCCCGAGCGAGGCTACCTGCAGTACTCCGTGGCCGTCTGCGGCCTCTGATGGTGGGAAATCGGTCTTCTTGTGGTGTTGTACACTGTGGACGTCCCGTACTATAGTGCCTGGACACGATTCCTGTCTGCTGGAATCGTTGCGATAATCCTGAGATCACACTTTGTGGCAGACGGAGGGCCCGTGCTACGACCTGCTGTGTTTGACCAGCCTCCAGTCGCCCTAGTATTCTACTCCTCATACCGTCATCAATATGTGTTCTTTGAGCCATTTTCAACACACAGTCATCATTAGCACGTCTGAAAACGTCTGCACACCTACTCGCTGCACCGTACTCTGACACGCACCAACACACCTCTGCATATGTGGACTGCTGCCAGCGCCACCGTGCGACGATCGCAGGTCAAATGCACCGTACAGTCACACCCCGAGGTGATTTAAACCCGCAAACTGCCCACGAGAGCGTTGTTTCACCATGTATCAGCATTATCCTTAATTTATGAGCTACTTGGAGATATTGCTGTTATTTACCGTCTTGTGAAGTTCAAAATGGTTCAAATGGCTCTGAGCACTATGGGACTTAACTTCTGAGGTCATCAGTCCCCTAGAACTTAGAACTACTTAAACCTAACTAACCTAAGGACATCACACACATCCATGCCCGAGACAGGATTCGAACATGCGACCGTAGCGGTCGCGCGGTTCCAGACTGTAGCGCCTAGAACCGTTCGGCCACCCGGCCGGCTCTTGTGAAGTCATCAGATGATCAAAAACCAATTGCAGAACGATTTAGACAAGCTATCTGTATGGTACAGAATGTGGCAATTGACTCAAAATATTGAAAAGTGTGAAATCATCCACATGAGTGCTAAGGGGTATACGTTTAATTTCCGTTACACACACACACACACACACACACAGACACACAAACAGACACATAAATATAAAGCTGTTAATGTAACTAAATACTTAGGGATTACAATCACGAATAAGGTAAACTGGAACGATGACATAGAAAAGCAAACCGAAGACTGTCATTTATTGTCAGAACACTTGGAAGATGCAGCAGGTCTACTAAAGAGACTGCCTACGCTACGCTTGTCCGTCCTCTTCTGGAGTATTGTGGCGCGGTGTGGGATTCTTACCAGATAGAATTGACGGAGGACATCGAAAAAGTTCCAAAAAGGACGGTCCCTTTAATATTATCGGGAAAGAGAGGAGAGAGTTCAACGGGTATGAACGGAAGTTGGGGTGGCAATCAATGAAACAAAAACGAAATTCGTCGCGACAGGAATCACTCCTGAAATTTCTGCCACCAACCTTGTCTCCGAATGCGAAAATGTTTCGGTGCCCACGTACATAGGGACAAATGATCATCATAATACGACAAATCAGAGATCAGACGGAAAGATTAAAGTGCTCGTTTTCCCCCGCCCTCTTCGATAGTGGAGCGGTGGAGAAATAGCTTGAAGGCGTTTCGATGAACCCTCTGCTTCTCAATATTGAATCGCTTATCACGTAGATGCAGACGCTAAAAGAGAGGCAAATTTAAGCATGCACTGCTTCACGCTAAAATTCTGAGAGTTTTTCTCGTAGAAGAGCCAACCTAAGTGCTTTCGCAATCTGTCTGTATGACGCTTAATGTAAATAATCGCATCAGAAGTAACATTTTCATTGTTATGCTGAATCACAGAAGGAAGCGGCTTTATCTCGCAAAATTACTGAACGATGTCAAGCTACCGCCGGGAGATGACCACTTCAGTAGACGTAATAGTAAAAAGCGGCGAAGTAACTGAAGTTAAGTCGTAATATGTGAGCAGTATGGTGTAGTTAGTTCGTTAAGCAGTACGGTTATATGAGTCTTTCCGTCAGATATTATACAGGGTACTTCAAGAAGAAAGTGCAGGTTTTAAAATTTACTCTCTAGAAAGCGTACATGCTAAAGGCATGAATGACGTATACGGCTACAGAGCATGGTCTAATGATATGCACGAGTTGTGGCCTTACGGCATTCCACCTCAGAGATACGTGTAATATTAAAAACATAGAACTTGTATTCCATTTCATGTCGTACCTGTGTTAATTAGTTTGTTCTGAGTGCAGCACCAAAAAGTCAGGTGCAGTCAACGAAGATCGAAAAAAGATCGAAAAACTACCGTCCGAATAGTGTTGCCATCAGCCGATAGGCGCACTGGACGTGGATATGGAAGGCCATGTGGTCAGCACACTTCTCTCCCACGCGTTGTCAGTTCTTGTGACAGAGGAAAGGTCCAATAAGGGCGAAAAGGCCATGTAGTCGCAAGTTTTTGTACAGTGGTAGGAGGGAGTGCTATGAACAACGTACCAGGAAACTTCCTGGCAGATTAAAACTGTGTGCCCGACCGGGACTCGAACTCCGGACCTTTGCCTTTCGCGGGCAAGTGCTCTACCATCTGAGCTACCGAAGCACGACTCACGCCCGGTACTCACAGCTTTACTTCTGCCAGTATCTCGTCTCCTACCTTCCAAACTTCACAGAAGCTTTCGCAGGAGAGCTTCTGTGAAGTTCGGAAGGTAGGAGACGAGGTACTGGCAGAAGTAAAGCTGTGAGGACGGGGCGTGAGTCATGCTCGGGAAGCTCAGTTGGTGAGAGTACTTGCCCGTGAAAGGCAAAGGTCCCGAGTTCGAGTCTCGGTCGGGCACACAGTTTTAATCTGCCACGAAGTTTCAAAATTTATGATATTGGGAGCTAGTTGTTTAGGTATTACCCACTGACAGGCACTTAATTATACATTGCAGGGTAATCATGTAGATGTAGACGAAAGACAACGGCCACGAAAGTCAACCGACTTATATGTTTGCGGAACTTTTTTGTATAGCTTTTTTCAGTACTATAGCCTGTGAGAATATGTGACACTGTTTAAGCCCTATATTATCTGATGGAATTGTATAGCTGTTTTTTGTTTGTACTAGCTATAATAATAATGATAATAATAATAATAATAACAATAATAATAATTTTTTGTTCGTCTTGTTCTAGGTAAGATTTTGCCGACTGCTGCTTACGACGGTAATTCAGACAGGTTGCCCACGCTATCGGCAAGTAGGTAAGTAGCCAGCCGTCACGTGAGTGGCTCCTTCATGTTTACCGATTACCCCAATTATACACGTCCACTCTTATAGATGAGCAGACAACTTCGGAAGTACCTGACGGCGTGTAAACCTCTTCATAAACTGAACTGCATGGCAAAGGTTGATGTCTGTCCTGTTGAATGACCAACACACCACTCATTCTGTAGGTAGGCGAGGTACTGGCAGAAGTAAAGCTGTGAGTACCGGGCGTGAGTCGTGCTTCGGTGGCTCAGATGGTAGAGTACTTGCCCGCGAAAGGCAAAGGTCCCGAGTTCGAGTCTCGGTCGGGCACAAAGTTTTAATCTGCCAGGAAGTTTCATATCAGCGCACACTCCGCTGCAGAGTGAAAATCTCATTCTGGAACGTACCAGGAATTCTGACCGGTGGGGTGTGACCGTGGGGGCGGTGCTTGGGGGGGGGGGGGGGGGAGAGCGGTGGGATCATTAAAGGCCACTTTTTTATGTTTTGAATGACACGAATACCTAGGGATATAGCGAAAATGTTTCCCAGTCTAAAATTAAACTAAAAGTCCCTACATAAACGATCCTATCCCCATCCTGCGTTTTTAGGCAAGAACGATGGTGATTCCATAATCTGAAGTTGTTTTGCAAATGCGATGTATGTCTTTCCATTTTTCAGTGTTTAAGATGTCAGAGTACGTTATTCTAAAATTCATGTTTGTCTTTCACATGTATGCCGGATGACAGTCATTGACTATTTGCTGAATTTGTTTGAAGTTGTGCGGAGTGTTTGTAATCTTACTTTTCAGTGTCGCTGCGAATCATCCCTTGTACGCAATAGAACGTTTCGCTTCTCATCTGATACGTTTGTAAAACTCGTCTGTTTATTCCAGTGACTGCGGGAAGTGTGTGGTACAGCACCCGCCACATTCTTTTGGAGGCAGATACAGTTCATTCAAATGGTTCAAATGGCTCTGAGCACTATGGGGCTCAACTGCTCAGGTCATTAGTCCCCTAGAACTTAGAACTAGTTAAACCTAACTAACATAAGGACATCACACACATCCATGTCCGAGGCAGGATTCGAACCTGCGACCGTAGCGGTCTTGCGGTTCCAGACTGCAGCGCCTTTAACCGCACGGCCACTTCGGCCGGCACAGTTAATTCACATGCATTCGGTATCTGCTTAATAGCAAAAGCCGCAATGCAGCAATCGCCTCCAAGCACCAAGGTGTCCGGCCAAAGGGCGTTAAAAGACGAGGAGCGTCATGTTTTTCCGAACATTTTTGGTAACAAGACGCAAGTTTTTCCAAATCACAGTAGTTGTAATTGGTCGGGTCTCGCAGGTTCTTCAGGACATTACAGTAATTCTCTGCTTTCATTGTCGTGTTACGAGGCATGTACTGAACGAGCAAAACACCATGACAGTCCCAAAAGATGGTTGCCATAAATTTCCGTGCCGAATGTGTGACCTTTGCCTTTTCGGGGGAATTTCGCCAGATGTCTTCCACGCCATGCGACGACTTTTGTCTAAGGACTCGACGATGGACCCAACTCTTATCCCCTGTGCACAAGCTATTTGAAAAGCAAATCTCCCTCTGTCTGATGCATTTACAGAAACATTCTATCTAAAAACGTGGTACCCATGCACAGACTTCCCCAACTGTAAGATGTCCTGGTTGCCAGATGAGAAAAAGCAGTTTGCTTAGATGCAGTGAATTAGAAGTTACCTGACACCCACTGACCGAGCGAGGTGGCGCAGCGGTTAGCACACTGGACTCGCATTCGGGAGGACGACGGTTCAATCCCGCGTCCGGCCATCTTGATTTAGGTTTTCCGTGATTTTCCTAAATCGCTCCAGGCAAATGCCGGGATGGTTCCTCTGAAAGGGCACGGCCGACTTCCTTCCCCGTCCTTCCCTAATCCGATGAGACCGATGACCTCGCTGTTTGGTCTCTTCCCCCAAACCAACCAACCTGACACCCACTGAAGATGCCTTGTAAAAAAATGGCGAAACGCGTCTGGGTGCATAAATAAAAATAAAAATTTCGATGTGCAGCACGCAAAAGGCATTTCTTTGAAACAACTGCAATTTAAAAGAAGAAAACTTATTTGTTGGATTACCCTCATAGGTTCTAATTTCCTGGACAGAATAGATTCTAACGTACCCTAACCTTATCTAGCTTTACCTCTTCCTGCTTATGCTAAATTGAAGGAGGAGATCTAACAGCGCGGCTAAACAAACTTCCTACAATTACAGGGTGTTTCAAAAATGACCGGTATATTTGAAACGGCAATAAAAACTAAACGAGCAGCGATAGAAATACACCGTTTCTTGCAATATGCTTGGGACAACAGTACATTTTCAGGCAGACAAACTTTCGAAATTACAGTAGTTACAATTTTCAACAACAGATGGCGCTGCGGTCTGGGAACCTCTATAGTACGATATTTTCAACATATCCACCATTCGTAGCAATAATATGGCGTAGTCTCTGAATGAAATTACCCGAAACCTTTGACAACGTGTCTGGCGGAATGACTTCACATGCAGAGGGGATGTACTGCTTCAGCTGTTCAATTGTTTCTGGATTCTGGCGGTACACCTGGTCTTTCAAGTGTCCCCACAGAAAGAAGTCACAGGGGTTCATGTCTGGCGAATAGGGAGGCCAATCCACGCCGCCTCCTGTATGTTTCGGATAGCCCAAAGCAATCACACCATCATCGAAATATTCATTCAGGAAATTAAAGACGTCGGCCGTGCGATGTGGCCGGGCACCATCTTGCATAAACCACGAGGTGTTCGCAGTGTCGTCTAAGGCAGTTTGTACCGCCACAAATTCACGAAGAATGTCCAGATAGCGTGATGCAGTAATCGCTTCGGATCTGAAAAATGGGCCAATGATTCCTTTGGAAGAAATGGCGGCCCAGACCAGTACTTTTTGAGGATGCAGGGACGATGGGACTGCAACATGGGGCTTTTCGGTTCCCCAGTTATGTTTATTGACGAAGCAGTCCAGGTAAAAATAAGCTTCGTCAGTAAACCAAATGCTGCCCACATGCATATCGCCGTCATCAATCCTGTGCACTATATCGATAGCGAATGTCTCTCGTGCAGCAATGGTAGCAGCGCTGAGGGGTTGCCGCGTTTGAATTTTGTACGGATAGAGGTGTAAACTCTGGCGCAGGAGACGATACGTGGACGTTGGCGTCATTTGGACCGCAGCTGCAACACGGCGAACGGAAACCCGAGGCCGCTGTCGGATCACCTGCTGCACTAGCTGCGCGTTGCCCTCTGTGGTTGCCGTACGCGGTCGCCCTACCTTTCCAGCACGTTCATCCGTCACGTTCCCAGTCCGTTGAAATGTTTCAAACAGATCCTTTATTGTATCGCTTTTCGGTCCTTTGGTTACATTAAACCTCCGTTGAAAACTTCGTCTTGTTGCAACAACACTGTGTTCTAGGCGGTGGAATTCCAACACCAGAAAAATCCTCTGTTCTAAGGAATAAACCATGTTGTCTACAGCACACTTGCACGTTGTGAACAGCACACGCTTACAGCAGAAAGACGACGTACAGAATGGCGCACCCACAGACTGCGTTGTCTTCTGTATCTTTCACATCACTTGCAGCGCCATCTGTTGTTGAAAATTGTAACTACTGTAATTTCGAAAGTTTGTCCGCCTGAAAATGTACTGTTGTCCCAAGCATATTGCAACAAACGGTGTATTTCTATCGCTGCTCGTTTAGTTTTTATTGCCGTTTCAAATACACCGGTCATTTTTGAAACACCCTGTAGTTGCATAGACGGAACATACCTCCATGAAAACCGAGCGAGGTGGCGCAGTGGTTAGCACACTGGACTCGCATTCGGTAGGACGATGGTTCAATCCCGCGTCCGGCCATCCTGATGTAGGTTTTCCGTGATTTATCTGAATCGCTTCAGGCAAATGCCGGGATGGTTCCCTTGAGAGGGCACGGCCGACTTTCTTCCCCATCCTTCCCTAATCCAATGCGACCAATGACCTCGCTGTTTGGTCTCTTCCCCCAGATCAGTTTGACTGGTGGGGCAGCTAAGTGCCATACCACCTACGTCACTCCCCTGGATTAAGCCCTCGTGAGTTCAACTCGATTTCTAAACTGAAGGAAACACTTCATGACATTCGCTTCAGAACTGCTACAAATTCGTCGGGCAACAGACCGCGCCGCTCGAACTGTCAACACAACTGGCACTGCTAAGAGTATTCTACGACTTCCACATCGCTGGCAACGGGTTATACACAATACTGGTGACTACTTTGAAGGTCACTAAAACTTTGAAACACGTAACTATTTTGTACGAGCTGTAAATAAACAGTTGCCACTATTAAAGTTCCAACCCTCGTATATCAACCATTTGGTTCTTAAAAACAAAATATAAGAAACGCCTTTTCGAGAGCGTGTGGCGAGTGCAGTTACTGAAGTTCGTCGTAGTTTATAACATGCATCTGATGAATCAAAATGTTTAATATATGGTGGTATAGTCTGAAAATATTGTGGTGGGGATCTTTCATCTCTGTCTACTGTTCTTAAGGATTTGATCGCAGATAAATACTCGTGACAAGCACAAGTACAAAGAAGATTGCTGGTAGTTTCATTCTCAGTAATTTGTCATCTTAGATTCCTATCTGACCACACACTCGGAAATCGCTACTCAGAAAAATATGGTGAATTATTTGTGACAAGAAAAACATATAAATGTCAATTTCAGTTGTTTCTCGAACAGCAATTTCATCTTTGATTCCTTAAACATACGAATTTCACGAAATCGAAGATACTCAATACTGAGAAGGCGCACTTTTGCGTGTAAATAACAACGAATATTTCAGAAAAGTACTTACCTTTCACGAATAGCGGGCGTAAATCGTAAATGCCTGAAATTTTGGAAGTTTTCCTCTATCAGGCTTCACAAAATCCCTTTCCATTATTAATTTAAAAGTTGTAAACGCGTTTCGATAATTAATAAGTAAAACCATTTGTAGGCAAAAGTACGTGAACTCACTAGTAATTTCAGCTGACACTCATGTGTTATACATAAGCGGAGCCGAACTTTTGAAATTTAATGATTTTTTTAAACTCTTCATTATGTAAAAGTAACAGGTATTTTGTGAGAATATTGACCAAAACGGTTTTTTTGATGTTATAAACATTCACAGTAACAATACAAAACCATATTTCTAACAAAAGAAATCCTCTCAGATACGTTCAGGCGATTCTTCACTGTGACATAATCACTAAATCCGAAACTAAAACCACTCAATAATTCTAAAACGACAAATTCTAACTGTAAACAAATGACACCGAATCGAAGGAGTGGCCATACCGAAACCTAATCCCCTCTCGGTACAGTTGCGGAAAATCGGCGGCAGGATCGATCGGCATCAGGTCTGAGAAGCTTACAGAATAGCAACTTCGGATAAAGACCCGAAAATGACGTCATTATCGAGGCTAACCTACCGCCCCGATCGGTACGAACGATACAGAACGGAGCCCGAGGGCGACAGTGTGTGGCGACCACTGTCGGTAAATGCAGCCTAAGGCCGTCGGCACACGGACCGTGCTGTCGAACATTAACGTTGAGCGTGCCTAGTTCAACGTACTGCTGAACACTCGGGAACAATGCGACTTGTGCATACGGTACGTGGGCCCCTAAGTGGTATACGCGATCGCAACGCACTCCAGCGGCAGTTGAGGGATGTTTCTGTTTCGTAAATCACACTGTTTACTCTAGGGCACGCATAAAATTCCCACCTTAGCTCTATTAAAACGCACGTTTCCTCCATCGTCCACGAAAAGGAAAGTACCATGTCCAATGAATAAGGACACAGGCTTATAAAAGTTCCATTACAAACAGTGCGGTACAAATTTGGAATACTTCTCCACATAAGATAAACATTATTTCATCATTCCCACATTTTAGTAAAACCCCGAGGTCAGTTTATTTGATCACTGTTCCTACCCAGAAGCAGACTCTTTGAAACATGTGACTTACGCAAGTGTAAAAGAGAAAGGAGCAAAATATTTTTATACAAGTAGCGCAAGCTGTCCTGTAGATTAAGCCAATCGAACAATCACCCCTCAAAAAAAGGTGAACTTATATTTATATAACATCAAATATTATAGTATATACTTATATTAAACTAATAATAAAGAATCAGAACCTAATAAAAACGAATATGTTAGGGAAAAAAATTGTGGAAGTGTCAAGATGCGAACCACTGCCCCACCACAATGCACAATACAGGATGGTGACGCTACGCATTATGCTAAACCAACAACACAGCCTTGGCATCTAATCATGTTATGTTACCCCGTACTGGAAACGTTAATTGTAGATTTGTTACTAATTGAAATTTAATTATAACAAATTGTACCAAGATCAATGCGGTTTGGGTCGATCTTCAGTGTGTCACTGCCTTCAAATAGCCTACTCTCATAAAACGCAAGTTGCAATAATTCTTTTGCCACGGATATGATGTTTCTCATTATTTTATTGGAACGAATCAGACAGTTAACAAGGGGGTTTTCCAGTGATTCTCAATTTGCTCAGAAACGGTATGTATACAAATAGGCTTGAAATGAGTGCCAATATGGCGCCTCACAACCCTGTACTGAAGGGAGACGGCGTGCGTGTGACGTAGGTGGCGTTGTGCCATCTCATTGGTCAACGCTCAGACGCACGCTCAGAATATCTGACATGCCAGACACTGCTCTGCACGCTCGGAAAGACTCCAGAACGTGCTGTTACACGCTATGACGTCAGTAACTCGGCAGCGCTCAACGTTCGGATGCACGGTCCGTGTGCCGACGACTTGCTGCTGCTCTCATCTGTTGCTTTCCCCTCTTTGGGGAAGTGTGAGGGGGAGTTCGTAGCCTTTCGGCTTTTACTCCCCTGTGTACGTGTGTGTGTGATTATATCTGTAGTTTTTTTTGTGTCTGTGAAATGTGATGACTGTTCAGTTTGTGTCTGGTGCTTGCCTGAGGTTGGCGAGATGTTATATGGGAAGGAGCAGGATTAGGGATTGGACATTGGGATTTTCTCTTCGACTTAATCGTCGAAGATCGTCATGGGGCGCTTGTGCTTGTCGCGGGTCATGTCATACCGACCTAGGGAATGGATGAGGGCGTTTCCTGATCTGGAAGAATCTTCGTAGAAGGCCCTTGCCAGATCTTGGAAACGCTCTCTCAGGAGTGGGATTTCAGCTGCGGCGTGCAGATCATCTGTGGGGAATCCGAGAGGTAAATGCAATGCCCTCCTGAGGGCGCGGTTCTGCAGCCTCTGGAGTTTGTCCAGGTGCCCAGACAAGGCACGCATATTCCATTACTGGCCGGATCAGGGCCTGGTACACGTTTACTCGTACTGGGCAGGGAAGGGAGCTGGTTGAGTTCAGGATTGGGTATAGGATGGACATTCTGGCGCCGACCTTCCTGCGGACCTCGTCTATGTGGGGTTTCCACGTAAGACGAGAGTCCAAGGTTACGCCAAGGTACTTGGCGGTTCTGCGCCAGCGGAGTTGGGTTCCGTTTAGGTGAAGGTGGAGGGGGGGGGGGGAGGACGCTGAGGAGGTTCGCGCCTTCCGAGCCTGCGGGTAATCAGCATAGCCTGCGTCTTTTCAGTTGATGGTGATGCGCCAGCGACGGGCCAAGTTTCTGTGTCGTCTAAAACCCTTTGTAGCCTACGAATGACCAGGTCCTTGTTCGCATTTCTCGTGTAGAAGGCTGTGTCGTCCGCGTACTGTGCAGTGTGCACCAGGGGGGCCGTTGGTGTGTCCGCAGTGTACAGGCTGTACAAAACGGGCCCCAGGACCGATCCCTGTGGCACCCCAGGACGAATAAGCCTTTTGGTGGAGGTGGCAGTTTCTACTTTGGCGGAGAAGCCGACGGCTTAAGGGGCTCCGGAAAGGCTCAAAATCATGAAAAGTTCAATTTTTACTTTTTTGCGTTTTCTGAATCTGCAGACTATTACCTTTTAATAGATATATAATTTATTCAATTCCGAAGACTACAACTATTTTTAATTTTTTTTTAATGTGTTCTACATGGGCGTGACCCACTGTGGCGCTGTTAAACTGCTGTCAAATGATGTTATTATTAACGTCCGTGTTCATCAGGTACATTTTAGTGATGTGAGATAAAGTATGTGTTGTGGCTAACCTGTGATACATGTATTATTTGCCATATAACTGACTTTTTTGCGCTATAAGAAGTTTTATTTTTGGAGTGGCTGTATGGGAGTGACCGAGGCGAAGGAACACAAAAAAGGACAGAAAGTTGGTTGAATATGAACTTAAAAGTGAACCTAGAGGCTAGTTGCATACACAAAGTGTCGACGAAATGAAGAAGGCTGTTTGGGCTCTTTTTTTTTTTCATGCTTCTTCAACCGATGAAAATCCCCAACATAGCTTGTGTCCCAAAGAAGAAGACAGTTGATGTAAATATAACAAAGGATTGCTAACTGGTGAAGTGTACACTCATAAGCATAGTCTGCCTCATGCAATAATGGAGGTGATAAAACCTATTTTCAGAGACTTAGCAGCACCTGAACTGTTGAAAAAGTGTATTCACGGAAAAACTCAAAACCCCAATGAAAGTGTAAATAGTGTTATATGGTCGAGAATCCCCAAGACTGTATTTGTTGGAATAGAAACACTTCACTTTGGTGTGTATGATGCTGTTGCGACTTTCAATGATGGTAACATTGTAAGGTGCAAGGTATTTAGAAATATGGGAATGAAGATAGGTTCTAACATGGTACGAGCGATGCTTGCTTTAGACAAGGAACGCCTTCGGGCTGCAGACAGGGCTGTAAAGAGTCTAGAAATACAAGCAAGAGTAAAGAGCAGGAGGAACAAGAGGAAGCTGGAGGAGGAGTTTGCAGAGGATGAAGATAATGCATCCTATGGGCCGGGAATGCACTAAAAAGTTAATCCAATCTTTGTCGCTCGATTCCCAAAACTTTTATTTTCTCATACTAATTACATGTTCTCTAAGGATCTTCCAAACATACTCGTTTCAAACTTTCAGTAAATGTTACACAGTACCTTCTGCATTATTTAACACAGCCTTTTTCCAAAAAAACTGTATATTTTTGAATATATAAATAAAAAATTGCAAAAAAATATTGTGAATTTTCATTACAATTGAAAAAAAATCATCATTAATAACTGAACTAAAATTTTGTATAATCCCTGTGTTAAGTTGTAGCCCATATTCCAATAAATAATCTGTAAAAAGTTCAACTTCCTACCTCAAATACTTTGTGAGGAAAGATGTAATTTATAAGCGTTATTTTAACATTGCAAGTATAGGGCGTTCCGGAGCCCCTTAAGGCGCAGTTCGTGTGGAGGGTCGGACAGCGCCGAGAAGCGGCCGCGCGAATGCCGGACTTTTGCCACACTTGACCCTTTGCGACACTTGACCCTTCGCCGGGTAGCGATCCCTCAGGTAAGGGACGCCCTTCCTCGTACTTCTTCTGTCCGCTTTCAAACCGCCGTCTCCACATCATACTCGATACAACCAGTACGTAAGGGACCTTCTTCTTCGACATACAAATACAGAGCATCTTTTCGGAAATCGAAATATCTGCAACTTTTCGGAAACGAAAGCAATACCGACGATTATGTCAGTATGTAGTTAGTTCTGTCAAGTTTAAATATAGGTCCCTCTGTCTGTACGGTAGCTTAGTTTCACGCTTACTGATTGCGATAGAAACAGTTCATCGCCACGGGAGCAACAAGAAAGGAACGATGTAAAGAGAATGCGAATGTACACTAATCATTTCTTTTTGATCTCTGCATTTGTGCCTACTTTAATTACCAAAACTGCTGCCCAAAAGACAATAAGGAAAGAAGAAATGGATATTTGAATGTGTGAAAAGAAGAACAACATACTCCATATTAATTTACTCTCTAAAATGGGATATCCCTTGCGGCGAAACATTAGTTAATAAGCTGTAGCGGTACAATGTTCAAAACATGACTGAAAATACTTTCACCAAATAGAGATAAGAACATCTATGACTGACATGTCATCTAAAGTCGACGTACAATTTTAAAATGTTAGAAATAAGGATATGAAGTAATACAGAAGGCTATGCTTGTAACGTACGTTGTTGTTCTACATTGTTTAGCTCTGGTATTTACAGGGTCACAGAGAAAGTATCCTAGGTTTTGGAGGGAAAAGCCGTAATTGTCATGATCTGCACTACAACAGAAACAAGAAGCACAGCTTAAGGAAAAATAATGTAATGTGTGTTCCAGCTCATCAAGCGACATTGAAGCAGATAGTTCCTGTGACTTAGTATGGGCAGAGGTTATATTCGACAACCGGAATAAATTAATAACTGGCTTCTTTCACCGACCCTCAGTCTCAGATGAAACAGTTGCTGAACAGTTCAAAGAAAACTTGAGTCTCATCACAAATAGGTAACCTACTCATACAATTATAGTTGGCAGTGGCTTCAATCTACCTTCCGTAAGTTGGCAAAAATACATTTTCAGACTCTATTATAGATAGAAAACAACTTCTGTAATTGTTCTAAATGCTTTTTAAAAAATTATTTTGAACAATTAGCTCACGATGCCATTCAAATTGTAAATGGTTACGAAAACACACTTGACCTCTTAGCCACAAATAATCCTGAGCATCACGACGGATACAGGGATTAGTGAACACACAGTCGTAGCGAGGCACAAGTCCGTAACAAAGAAATTCACCAAAACTAGACGCGAAATATATCTATTTATAAAAGCAACTAAAAATTCAATTGACGTCTTTCTAAGAGACAGTCTCCAATCCTTCCAAACTATGTAAGTGAAGACCATATGTGGCTTAAGTTCAAAGAAATAGTATCAAATGGTTCAAATGGCTCTGAGCACTATGGGACTTAACATCTATGGCCATCAGTCCCCTAGGACTTAGAACTACATAAACCTAACTAACCTAAGGACAGCACACAACACGCAGTCATCACGAGGCAGAGAAAATCCCTGACCCCGCGGGAATCGAACCCGGGAACCCGGGCGTGGGAAGCGAGAATGCTACCGCACGACCACGAGCTGCGGACAAAGAAATAGTATCAACAGCACTCGAGAGATTCATACCAAATAAATTAATAAGAGACGGAACTGATCCCCCACGGTACACAAAACACGACAGAAAGCTGCCGCAGGAGCACCGAAAAAGACACGTATAATTTAGACGAACGCAAAATCCCTACGATTGGCGAAGTTCTAGTGAGGCTCGAAATTTGGTGCGGATTTCAATGCGAGATGCATTTGATAGTTTCGACAACGAAAGTCTGTCTCTAGAAATGTGGCAGCAAATCCAAAGAGATTCTGATCCTATGTTAAGTAAACCAGCGGAAAGGCTCATTAAGTACCTTTACTGCGCGACAGCGATGAGGAGGAGGAGGAGGGGGAGGCAAGGGACCCAACCCTTCAGAGCAGGTAAAATCGTGGCAAATGTCCGCATACCCACCGTTCGGATACACGGTCCGTGTGCCGGCGGCTTAAGGCGCAATTGGTGTGGAGGGTCGGACAGCGCGGAGAAGCGGCCGCACCAACACCGGCTCAAAAGGAAGGCCTCGGCGCTTGTTGGTGACGTCACGTCAGCTAGGCACGGTGAACGCGCCCGCATCTCGTGGTCGTGCGGTAGCGTTCTCGCTTCCCACGCCCGGGTTCCCGGGTTCGATTCCCGGCGGGGTCAGGGATTTTCTCTGCCTCGTGATGGCTGGGTGTTGTGTGCTGTCCTTAGGTTAGTTAGGTTTAAGTAGTTGTAAGTTCTAGGGGACTGATGACCGTAGCAGTTAAGTCCCATAGTGCTCAGAGCCATTTGAACGGTGAACGCCAGGTCTGTTGCAGGCAGAAACGCCTGGGAGTGCTTATCACCATAAATCTCTTATTTTTGGACAAAATGTTTGGTATTGTTTTGGATTCTGCAGTTTTATTTAGATGAAAGGTTTTCTTACTATCGTAAAGCTAGAAAGGAGATCATAGTTCTGTATTACTGAATCCTGTCGAAACAAACGTAGATCAGTATGAGAAGATGCTTTTCCCCATTGCAAGCTTCGGAAATTATACATTCAACTAACTATATTTACTTAATCCATTTTGTTATCGAAACTTACCCCAACCCCCTTACAATGAACTCGTTTATTTATTTATTCATTTTCGTTTGACATCGTCACTGGAAATGTGAACTAATTTACTTGTGTAAATGTCCAACTGTTGCCAGTCATTAGATTACAGTCGTTTTCAACGAAAGGAATTCTAAACAAGAAACAAAATAGCTTCATACATCGAAAATACTGCTGAGTTTAAACTTTTTTAAACATGCACATCAGAAAAGATAAATATTCCCCTCTTGCAACTGAAAGGTGAAACTTTATAAGATAAAAAAAATTTTATTTGGTAAAACAAGTATCTCTCTTTTGCCTCTTCTCCTGTCCCCCACCCCCTCCCCAAACGTGTACAATCGTAAGATATTTCATTAACATCCAGCGCTCCTCACTCCATAGTCAACCAAGATACCTAAAGAAGAGCACCAATATGTTCACAGTTTCTTGTAAAAGCAACCCAGTACAAACGCAACTTCCTCAGATTTACAAATAAGGTAAAGAAGCACGAATTCTGTTGCTGCTGGACCATGAAGTTGTTTTTGTATGTCAATCCTTAAAACAGGTGGAAATTTAAGTTCAGGAGTACACTTTTTGTTAAGAATTGTAATGAATTGCACAATTAACTGATTGCCGAAATCTCTCAGAACAATGTGTGTTTGTCAAGTACCGCCAATAGTTTCACATTTTCCTGTGTCAGAGATGGAGACACCACCATTATGGGTACGCCTGCAACAGACCTGGCGTTCGCCGTGCCTAGCTGACGTGACGTCACGAGCAAGCGCCGAAGCCTTCCTTTGAGTCGGTGTTGGCCGCTCAGACCGGCTCTGCTTACGCGCCGCGCCGCAGTGACGTGGCGCGGCGGAAGGGATGAGCCGCCGAGCGCGGTCCTTATCCGCCGGCGCGGCCTTCCGCGTGCAAACCGCGTGCGGCTCGACGCCTGCATAGCAAGCGGCTGTGACGCAACTGGGCGGCCGCCACGCCAGGGCAGACGTGCCGCAAGTAAACAAACGCCGCTCTGTTCCGGGCCGGCCACTACCTGCCGAGTGCGCGCGCTCCTCTGCGCGTGCGCATCGCCACTGTAGTATCCCATCCTCGTCGTCGTCTCCAATGTAGACTCTTGACATGAGCTTAAAATCTGCGAAGATCCCGACACATAGTCCCCGCCCACCCCACTTAAGCTCCACCCCCGATCAGCAAGATGCTCCGCCCAATCGGAGCAAAACGATACACATCGTCGCAGATATGTTACTCCTAGAACGAGAACTAGAAAATGAACAATTTCCAACGTATAATGCAAAGACTTTAAGTTTCAAGTATTAATGTAAACGTTTACGGACACGACTACGATTATAACTGTGTGTTATTGATGAAGTAGAAGTGTCTATAACTTAAAATGGATTTCCGGTACCTAATGGTATTTACAACAAGCGGAACAAAAAATCACGAATGATTTAAAATAATAAATGAAAGCGAAGTACAAACGTGCTGTCTGTTAATTATAATGTGAGCCAATTATCATCAAATCAATCGCTTAATATAACGTGATCTTTCGGGAAAACTACACTTCGCAAATAATGTGGTTGGAAATGTTACGTATGTCGGTAATAAAAGCTTACGAAGCCGCAGATGGCAACAGAGTTTATTTCTTTTATTCATCCAAAAAAAAAATTCCAGATTATAAGACACACAACAAACACAAACCAAAACAGCACAGTAAAAATACTGTGTTATGTCAGGAGAGACATAACTGTAAGCTTTATCCACCAAACAGCTTGCACTATTTGCATTAGCTTCACTATCTTGTTTCTAGTCTCTGTATCTCAAACATCCAAAATATTCTGCTACGGAATAGAAGCAATAATCTAATAAGAATAGACAGGCCTACTTGTTTACAATATCCTCACTTGACTCAATATTTTTATGTTTATAAAATGTAGCTTCACTCATTAGACCTAAAGAAATGAAGAATATAAAAATCATACTGATAACAAAAACGTTATGAAATCAGTCGTACTTTCCATACGCAAATGCAGGTACTGTTTCCGGTCTTGCGTTGTGAGGGAACTATAGGGGGTGGGGTGAGGTCCCGTTCGTGAGCGAGGTATGGGGGTGCGGTGAGGGCCCGTCGTGGGCGAGCTGAGTGCGGGGTGAGTGTCGCAGGGAGGTAGAGTGGGGGGGGGGGGGGATCCTCGCAGGGATCTTCGCAGGTTTTAACGTTTGCTAGAGTCTTGTATTGTAGGAAGCAAGGGAGAGGATGTTGTTATGGGTGGCTGGTATCCTCTTTGCACAACACAAATGAACACGTGCACTAATATGATTCTGTGGTGGGCGTACTGTAAGACCTCCAGTACACACACCATCAGATTATTTGACTTGTCGCTCTAACGAAGTAGGCGAGTGTCAGCAATGTGTCTCGTGGTCTTATCGCGGCGTGTTTATCTTCTGCCGTTAGGTCAGAGGATAGAAATGCCACTTTCACGCTTAGAGTAGCAGATTGACGGTGACCAACTTTAAACAGAACTTGATTAATTGTCACACACATTTATTAAAATAATAAAAATCATAGATATTACGTAACTTGGTTCTGGATGCTATTTACAATTGACAATCTGAAGTTCCTTTGGTATTAGTACGTTAATCTTATTCTCACATATATCTCTGATACTTGACAAAAGTGTCTATACATTTATCTTCATGGCTATGTACAGGAATATGGTAATCTTATTAGGCGCAGACTGAAACTTGACCATAGACAGGTACAGACTAATGTAGAACTCGTACAGACTAATGCAGACTCACTAATTGGAGGTCTGTACACTCGTTATAATACCTCACGCGTTCATGTGTCACAGCGCGAGTGTCATCCACGAGGAGAAAAGGTTCTACATAAGTAGCATTCTCATTGGCTGCGTTACATATTAATACGCGGATCGGCGAAAGCATAATTTGGTCCGTCTCTATGGCAACGCCATCTCGTAGTGCGGAGTCGGACGAGCGCTGCGCCTGCGCTGTTCTGCTTAGCGGGGCGCGCTCTAGTGGGAAAGTTGTGTACGCGCTGACTACGCGGAACTGTGTACACAACAGATTCTTTATTCACTTGTCCTGGCAACAATGACTTAACTGGAATGGAGTCAATGTGTTGTGGTACAAGCTCATCTGTAATAGTCCTCTTGCAGGCAATATCGGTAATCCTGCTACAGGATGTGACGTGAAATGAGCCAACCAGCTGCAATAAATGGTGGTTTCCAATTTCCTCAGAAGGGCAAACTTCACATTACTGATCTGTCAGTAAGGCTATCTCCACATGAAATGTGTCGGCAATGGTCTGTACGTCCATATGTGGAACTTAAGGCCCCTAGAATCAAGGATTCGTCACATCAGTAAAACCAATCTCATAAAATACGAGACCATGTTAAGAGGTACATGAGTTGGCATGTAGCTCTTAACATGATCTGGTATTTTATGAGATTGGTCTTTTGATGTGACAAGTCTTTGATTCTAGGGGCCTAGGGTATACCAGGAGGAATGGCAAATATTCTGGTATATGACAGGAACGAACACTTTGAACACAAAAGTCAAGTAAACGTGGGACAATGTATAAGGTAAGAGCCGTGAAGAGGTCATCTTCGACACTGCGGAACAAAGCTCTTCTATTGCAAACTCCTTGCTGTCCTTATATTGTAAGGTGGTACTATCTAGCGAAAGAAGTAGAAATGGGCTCTAAAGTGCATACCGCAAGAGCTTTGAACACATTTTCATCATTGCTAATGCGAAACGCATCTCTTCTACTGAGCAAGTGCAAATAGCTCTTAAGGTATACATATTACAGCCCATGTTTACTAGAATGTATTGTTTCGAATGATCGTTCCTGTCATATCGCTGACCATTCGCCCTGGGACACAGAGTATGTAGACTAAAATCGTATATGATATTTCTCAAGTGAATATCCCTTTTTCTCAACATATAATAATCGTGCAGGAATGAATGAAGTGTCGTTAGAAATATTTTTGAATCAGTTTCTGACAATCCGTAGCAATTTTGCGCTAAAATTTACTATTTATGGCAAGTTTTAACATAAAAGAGACTTTCAGCTATCAGTAGGTAAAAGGGCAGCGTGGATGCCCAGTTTCATATCCTATATTTTACGAAGCTGACCTATTAATGTCGAATAAAAGACTCCTTTCTCGTATTGTCTCATTACAAATACCATTTTATTTGTCTTAAAGTATTGATTAACTAGATAATATGTATGTAGCATTGTCATAGATAATAGCCGAGATCACTGCAGTAGTCTATTATCTCTGCTCCTATTCGTTAAAAAAAATGGAAAACGAAAAATACGCCAGGATTACATTCTTACGTCAAATATCGTTTACACAGAGATATTGTACTTATCTGTAAAGAATTTTGATCAGAATCATGTGCATGGAAATGTATATACAAGGATGTGTCATAAATTTGTGAATATTATTATCGCGTAACCTTTTTTCAAAAGAGAATGAAATAAATTATTCTGATAATTGGAAATGAAACTGTTTTGTTAACATTTTCGTTTATGTTGGTTAAAAGCCACGGCGAATTGTTTGTCAGGGCGCTATGGCCAGACATATCATACGGATTCCAACGCAAAGACATTCGTCTTACGATGGATTAAAAAAAAAACTTTCTTTTATGTTATGCGATAAAGTTAAATAAACTACTTAATTATTTCTTTTTCTGTGAGGCTTGATGTCCCATAGAGCTGGCTGTGTGCAATGGCAGCGTATACATTAATAAAAATTATTATTCATAAAACTGTAACTCTGGCCTAAAAAATGAAATGGAAAATATTACAAGACGCCGTTCTGTATTTATTATGATTATTATCTTTAAAATTTCTTGCACGAAATGACTATTAAAAGCGTTTTTATTATTTTCTCATTAATGGCGTCGCTACAACAATTAACTTATACAAAATGGCCAGGGCAACATTTAAATATTACATAAATGTATCTTTGGTCAGAGAAGATACTTTTTGCTACCAACAAAAAACACATTCTACAATAAACAATTGCATACATATTTGACAAAACTGATAGTAACGCTACAGACAATTATATTAATTATTTACAGACCGTGATCTCTATGGGACCGCCAGATAGGACATCAGAGCCAACAAGTCCAGGAAAACAAAGAAGAAGACAAAGAAACAAAATGTCCTTTCCTTATATACTACGATACAGAGATAGTAATTATTGCTCATCTGAGGGCGCAGAGAGCGCTTCCATTGTTGATGAAAATCGATAAGTTAATTTACGTTACTTTTTTTCGGAGGCTATGTTATATTATTTCACGTCATTCAGTTCATTTTTAAAGATGTTTTCCCTTCATTCCCACACAAACCTTATGCCAACGACTACCATTATTTCAGATACTGTCACTATTTAAAACTATAAAAGTGCGAAAGTTTCGCTCGGCTCACATGTTTATCTTAAATAAGATACTCCATTGTAAGAACAGACTTGTGAGTAACATAATCTCTTAGGGTGTCCCCAAAGTTAAGCTTACTGCGTCATTTTACTGTGACTCAAGGTTTCATGTCAACTTTCATGCCTATTGCTGCTGTACGACCAGTGCTGCCCAAGCCTAAAATAAATAAATAAACGTTGCAAGACGGAACAGGCAGGTGCCTAGCTCATTTGTGTAGGAAGACGACGACATTATACCGAACATAGAAAGGGTCTAAACCATATTTCTGTTGTCCTAATTTTCCGTTTAGGTGCTCAGTTGCTTCCTCTCTCGTAAGATGCTGAAATAGTATTTCTTGTTAAGGTAGGTAGGTCGTGGGTGATATTTGAGCCGAGCTAGATGGGAAATTGATCAATACACTAGGTACTATTCAAATCATTTGTACTCACTCAGACAATATCTTCTGTGTCCGTTGCGGCTCGTTACCACAAATCTGCAGTACTCCTTGGGACATTTTTACTTCATTTTTCGTATACCGTGAACCATGTCAGCTTTCGGTACTACTAATACTACTACTACTACTACTTTTTTATGAGTCATCAGTCTTCTGAGTGCTGACTGGTTTCATGCGGCCCACCACAAATTCCTCTCCTATGCCAACCTCTTAATTTCAGAGTCGCACTTGTACCGAAGGTGTTTGATTATTTGTTGTGCATCTTCCAATCTCTGCTTCCCCCACAGTGTTTACCCTTTACAGCTCCCCCACCTACTATGGAATTTATCTCTGATAAAGAGCGAAGCAGACGAAATGAATTAAAAGCCGGCCGGAGTGGCCGTGCGGTTCTAGGCGCTACAGCCTGGAGCCGAGCGAGCAGGTTCGAATCCTGCCTCGGGCATGGATGTGTGTGATGTCCTTAGGATAGTTAGGTTTAATTAGTTCTAAGTTCTAGGCGACTGATGACCTCAGAAGTTAAGTCGCATAGTGCTCAGAGCCATTTGAATAAAAATTTGTGCTGCGGCCGTGACTCGAACCCGGGTCTTCTTGCTTGCTAGGCAGAAATGCTAACCGTTACACCAGACCGCAGCACAAATTTTAATTCATTTCGTCTGCTTCGATCGTTATCGGAGATAATAAAAAGAGACTTAAATGTCTCAGGGAAACATTTAATTATAAGAATGTATCTCTGATACCCTAACACATGTCGTATCAATCTGTCCCTCATTCTTGTCAGTGTTTTCCACACACTCCTCTCCTCGACGATTCTGTCGAGAAGCTCCTCATTCCTTATCTTTCCACCTAATCATCAACATCTTTCTGTAGCACAAACATCTCCAACGACTCAGTTCTCTATTTTCCCGGTTTTCCCACAGTCCACGATTCACTGCCGTACAGTGCTGTGCTAGCGAACGGACACTCTAAGAAATTTCTTTCCTCAAATTAAGGACGTGTTTGCTACTAGTAGGCGTAACGTGTATCCACAGGACATGTGGCCTGTATCTGAAGAAGTGCCATGATGATCTCTCCATTGGCAAAAGATTCCGGAATAGTCCCCCATTCGGATCTCCGGGAGGGGACTGCCAAGGGGGAGGTTACCATGAGAAAAAGATTGAATAATCAACGAAAGGATAACGTTTTACGAGTCGGGGCGTGGAATGTCAGAAGCTTCAAATTGGTAGGGAAACTAGAAAATCTGAAAAGGGAAATGCAAAGGCTCAATCTAGATATAGTAGGGGTCAGTGAAGTGAAGTGGAAGGAAGACAAAGATTTCTGGTCAGATGAGTATCGGGTAATATCAACACCAGCAGAAAATGGTATAACACGTGTAGGATTCGTTATGATTAGGAAGGTAGGGCAGAGGGTGTGTTACTGTGAACAGTTCAGTGACCGGGTTGTTCTAATCAGAATCGACAGCAGACCAACACCGACAACAGTAGTTGTTCAGGTATACATGCCGACGTCGCAAGCTGAAGATGAACAGATACAGAAAGTGTATGAGGATATTGAAAGGGTAATGCAGTATGTAAAGGGGGACGAAAATCTAATAGTCGTGGGCGACTGGAATGCAGTTGTAGGGGAAGGAGTAGAAGAAAAGGTTGCAGGAGAATATGGGCTTGGGACAAGGAATGGAAGAGGAGAAAGTCTAATTGAGTTCTGTAACAAGTTTCAGCTAGTAATAGCGAATACCCAGTTCAAGAATCACAAGAGGAGGAGGTATACTTGGAAAAGGCCGGGAGATACGGGAAGATGTCAATTAGATTACATCATGGTCAGACAGAGATTCCGAAATCAGATACTGGATTGTAGGGCGTACCCAAGAGCAGATATAGACTCAGATCACAATATAGTAGTGATGAAGAGTAGGCTGAAGTTCAAGACATTAGTCAGGAAGAATCAATACGCAAAGAAGTGGGATACGGAAGTACTAAGGAATGACGAGATACGTTTGAAGTTATCTAACGCTATAGATACAGCAATAAGGAATAGCGCAGTAGGCAGTACAGTTGAAGAGGAATGGACATCTCTAAAAAGGGCCATCACAGAAGTTGGGAAGGAAAACATAGGTACAAAGAAGGTAGCTGCGAAGAAACCATGGGTAACATAAGAAATACTTCAGTTGATTGATGAATGGAGAAAGTACAAACATGCTCCGGGAAAATCAGGAATACAGAAATACAAGTCGCTGAGGAATGAAATAAATAGAAAGTGCAGGGAAGCTAAGACGAACTGGCTGCAGGAAAAATGTGAAGACATCGAAAAAGATATGATTGTCGGAAGGACAGACTCAGCATACAGGAAAGTCAAAACAACGTTTGGTGACATTAAAAGCAACGATGGAAACATTAAGAGTGCAACGGGAATTCCACTGTTAAATGCAGAGGAGAGAGCAGATAGGTGGAAAGAATACATTGAAAGCCTCTATGAGGGTGAAGATTTGCCTGATGTGATAGAAGAAGAAACAGGAGTCGATTTAGAAGAGATAGGGGATCCAGTATTAGAATCGGAATTTAAAAGAGCTTTGGAGGACTTACGGTCAAATAAGGCAGAAGGGATAGATAACATTCCATCAGAATTTCTAAAATCATTGGGGGAAGTGGCAACAAAACGACTATTCACGTTGGTGTGTAGAATATATGAGTCTGGCGATATACCATCTGACTTTCGGAAAAGCATCATCCACACAATTCCGAAGACGGCAAGAGCTGACAAGTGCGAGAATTATCGCACAATCAGCTTAACAGCTCATGCATCGAAGCTGCTTACAAGGATAATATACAGAAGAATGGAAAAGAAAATTGAGAATGCGCTAGGTGACGATCAGTTTGGCTTTAGGAAAAGTAAAGGGACGAGAGAGGCAATTCTGACGTTACGGCTAATAATGGAAGCAAGGCTACAGAAAAATCAAGACACTTTCATAGGATTTGTCGGCCTGGAAAAAGCGTTCGACAATATAAAATGGTGCAAGCTGTTCGAGATTCTGAAAAAAGTAGGGATAAGCTATAGGGAGAGACGGGTCATATACAATATGTACAACAACCAAGAGGGAATAATAAGAGTGGACGATCAAGAACGAAGTGCTCTTATTAAAAAGGGTGTAAGACAAGGCTGTAGCCTTTCGCCTCTACTGTTCAGTCTGTACATCGAGGAAGCAATGATGGAAATAAAAGAAAGGTTCAGCAGTGGAATTAAAATACAAGGTGAAAGGATATCAATGATACGATTCGCTGATGACATTGCTATCCTGAGTGGAAGTGAAGAAGAATTAAATGATCTGCTGAACGGAATGAACAGTGTAATGAGTACTCAGTATGGTTTGAGAGTAAATAGGAGAAAGACGAAGGTAATGAGAAGTAGTAGAAATGAGAACAGCGAGAAACTTAACATCAGGATTGATGGTCACGAAGTCAATGAAGTTAAGGAATTCTGCTACCTAGGCAGTAAAATAACCAATGACGGACGGAGCAACGAGGACATCAAAAGCAGACTCGCTATGGCAAAAAAGGCATTTCTGGCCAAGAGAAGTCTACTAATATCAAATACCGGCCTTAATTTGAGGAAGAAATTTCTGAGGATGTACGTCTGGAGTACAGCATTGTATGGTAGTGAAACATGGACTGTGGGAAAACCGGAACAGAAGAGAATCGAAGCATTTGAGATGTGGTGCTATAGACGAATGTTGAAAATTAGGTGGACTGATAAGGTAAGGAATGAGGAGGTTCCACGCAGAATCGGAGAGGAAAGGAATATGTGGAAAACAGTGATAAGGAGAAGGGACAGGGTGATAGGACATCTGCTAAGACATGAGGGAATGACTTCCATGGTACTAGAGGGAGCTGTAGAGAGCAAAAACTGTAGAGGAAGACAGATATTGGAATACGTCAAGCAAATAATTGAGGACGTAGGTTGCAAGTGCTACTCTGAGATGAAGAGGTTAGCACAGGAAAGGAATTCGTGGCGGGCCGCATCAAACCAGTCAGTAGACTGGGAAAAAAAAAAAAAAAAAAAAAAAAAAAAAAAAAAAAAAAAAAAAAAACGGGTTCTTTTGACCATGACGCCCTCTTTGTCTGTGATTATCTGCTTTTTTACTTCTCCTTGCTCCATACGTCATGGGTTATTTTGCTTCCAATGTAGGAGAATTAATTCACTTCCAACATTTTGTGATCGCCAGTTTCGGTGTCAATTTTATCTGTAATGTCATTTCTACTAGTACCCATTACATTCGTCTTTCTTCGGGTTACATCTCAGATCATTCACGAGGCGCGTTCAGTAAGTAATACAGGACTTTTTTTTGAAAGCAGGTTGGTTGTATTCAGGATTCCAACACATCATATTATTCCCCACTGTTTTGGTTACAAAACCCTATTTTAGACATAATTTCCGTCCAATGCGGCGGAGTTACGCCTCCTTACTGGAAGAGCCTGTATACCGGCATGGTACAGTTCTACTGGTCGACGTTGGAGCGAACATTTTGCTACATAAATAACCTCCGCATCATCCACGTACTGCTTTCCTCGGATTCTAAAATGTAGACTTTCACGGCCGGAAATATCATGTCCATTATAATTATCCGGGCTGTTATGCCGTGGTCGGTTGATGAATTCTGTGTCTATCCCAACGTTTCGCCTCCGACTGCGGGAGACATCTTCAAGGGGGTCCGTAGCTCAATGGTAGGTCCAACACACCCACTGGCTCGTTAGTCAGTAGCGAGCCAGTGGGTGTGTTGGACCTTGCATTGAGCTACGGACCCCCTTGAAGATGTCTCCCACTGGCTCGTTAGTCAGTAGCGAGCCAGTGGGTGTGTTGGACCTTCCATTGAGCTACGGACCCCCTTGAAGATGTCTCCCACTGGCTCGTTAGTCAGTAGCGAGCCAGTGGGTGTGTTGGACCTTCCATTGAGCTACGGACCCCCTTGAAGATGTCTCCCACTGGCTCGTTAGTCAGTAGCGAGCCAGTGGGTGTGTTGGACCTTCCATTGAGCTACGGACCCCCTTGAAGATGTCTCCCACTGGCTCGTTAGTCAGTAGCGAGCCAGTGGGTGTGTTGGACCTTCCATTGAGCTACGGACCCCCTTGAAGATGTCTCTCTGGCTCGTTAGTCAGTAGCGAGCCAGTGGGTGTGTTGGACCTTCCATTGAGCTACGGACCCCCTTGAAGATGTCTCCCACTGGCTCGTTAGTCAGTAGCGAGCCAGTGGGTGTGTTGGACCTTCCATTGAGCTACGGACCCCCTTGAAGATGTCTCCCACTGGCTCGTTAGTCAGTAGCGAGCCAGTGGGTGTGTTGGACCTTCCATTGAGCTACGGACCCCCTTGAAGATGTCTCCCACTGGCTCGTTAGTCAGTAGCGAGCCAGTGGGTGTGTTGGACCTTCCATTGAGCTACGGACCCCCTTGAAGATGTCTCCCACTGGCTCGTTAGTCAGTAGCGAGCCAGTGGGTGTGTTGGACCTTCCATTGAGCTACGGACCGCCTTGAAGATGTCTCCCACTGGCTCGTTAGTCAGTAGCGAGCCAGTGGGTGTGTTGGACCTTCCATTGAGCTACGGACCCCCTTGAAGATGTCTCCCACTGGCTCGTTAGTCAGTAGCGAGCCAGTGGGTGTGTTGGACCTTCCATTGAGCTATGGACCCCCTTGAAGATGTCTCCCACAGTCGGAGACGAAACGTTGGGAATCGACACAGAATTCACCAACCGACCGCGACATAACAGCCCGGATAATTATAATGGACATGATTTCCTGGGATTGCATCCTCGGCTGGGTCAAATAGATGGAAGAAGGAAGGTGGGAGATCTGGGCTGCAGGGTGGGAGGGTGAGGAAGGAGGGTGTCCGCACGTGCCAACATTTCAGGAATCACAGCCGGCGCACGAGACGTTGGACGGGTTTGCGCGACCTTTCCGCGGTGATGGCGGACGCCTCTCCCACCGACTCACCGTGCTTTTGGACACTGCCAGATCTCCGCAGCGCATGTAAATACGTGCAGTGCTCTGGTTCTCCGCCAAAAGAAACTCAATGGCAGCGCTCTGTTTGGAATGGCTCTCCGTGACAGACGCCATTTTGAAGATTACGTACACCGCCGCCTACTACAGGACCTTCATGAAACTACGCAGGCTGAAGCGGGAATATTCCACTATGTCCAACAACAAATTGCGCAATCTTCCAACCGAGATTGGCGGAGAAAAAAATTGTGATGCATTACTTACTGAACGCACCTCGTATAACGGTTTCGTTATTACTGATTGAAGTACGGAACTACGCTCATGCTCATAAATTAAGGATAGTGCTGATATATGGTGAAACAACGCTCTGGTGGGTTGTTTGCGGCTTTAAATTACCTCGGGGTATGACCATGCGGTGCATTTGACCTGCGGTCGTCGCACGATGGCGCTGGCAGCAGTCCACATACACAGAGCTGTGTTGGTGTATGCCAGAGTACGGTGCAACGAGTAAATGTGCAGACGTTTTAAGATGTGCTAATGGTGACTGGGTGTTGAAAATGGCTCAAAGAACACACACTGATGACGTTATAAAGGGTAGAATACTAGGGCGACTGGAGGCTGGTCAAACACAGCAGGTCGTAGCACGGGCCCTCCGTCTGCCACAAAGTGTGATCTCACGATTATCGCAACGATTCCAGCAGACAGGAATCGTGTCCAGGCACTATAGTACGGGACGTCCACAGTGTACAACACCACAAGAAGACCGATATCTCACCATCAGAGCCCGCAGACGGCCACGGAGTACTGCAGGTAGCCTCGCTCGGGACCTTACCGCAGCCACTGGAACAGTTGTCTGCAGACACACAGTCTACAGACGACTGAACAGACATGGCTTATTCGCCCGGAGACCTGCAAGGTGCATTCCACTGACCCCTGGTCACAGGAGAGCCCGTAAAACCTGGTGTCAAGAACACAGTACATGGTCATTGGAACAGTGGTCCCAGGTTATATTTACAGACGAGTCCAGGTATAGTCTGAACAGTGTTGATCGTCGGTAAAGCAAATGTCGGACTGAGATTCATTGGAATAATCCTAAGGAAATGCAATCCGAAAACAAAGGAAGTAGGTTACATTACGCTTGTTCGCCCACTGCTTGAATACTGCTCAGCAGTGTGGGATCCGTACCAGATAGGGTTGATAGAAGAGATAGAGAAGATCCAACGGAGAGCAGCGCGCTTCGTTACAGGATCATTTAGTAATCGCGAAAGCGTTACGGAGATTATAGATAAACTCCAGTGGAAGACTCTGCAGGAGAGACGCTCAGTAGCTCGGTACGGGCTTTTGTCAAAGCTTCGAGAACATACCTTCACCGAGAGGAATCAAGCAGTATATTGCTCCCTCTACGTATATCTCGCGAAGAGACCATGAGGATAAAATCAGAGAGATTAGAGCCCACACAGAGGCATACCGACAATCTTTCTTTCCACGAACAATACGAGACTGGAATAGAAGGGAGAACCGATAGAGGTACTCAAAGTACTCTCCGCCACGCACCGTCAGGTGGCTTGCGGAGTATGGGTGTAGATGTAGAACAGTGTTTCTCGCCGGAGGAACCAGCTACCAACCCCTTCATGTCCCTGAAAGGGACCTGTATGGAGGTGGTGGTTTGATGGTGTAGGGTGGGATTATGATTGGTGCACGTACACCCCTGCATGTCTTTGACAGACAAACTGTAATACGTCTGGTGTATCGGGAGGTCATTTTGCACCAGTATGTCCGCCTTTTCAGTGGTGCAGTGGGTCCCACCCTCCTCCTACATCTACTTCTACATCCATACTCCGCAAGCCACCTGACGGTGTGTGGCGGAGGGTACCTTGAGTACCTCTATCGGTTCTCCCTTCTATTCCAGTCTCGTATTGTTCGTGGAAAGGAGGATTGTTGGTGTGCCTCTGTGTGGGCTCTAATCTCTCTGATTTTATCCTCATGGTCTCTTCGCGAGATATACGTAGGAGGGAGCAATATACTGCTTGACTCTTCGGTGAAGGTATGTTCTCGAAACTTTGACAAAAGCCCGTACCGAGCTACTGAGCGTCTCTGCTGCAGAGTCTTCGACTGGAGTTTATCTATCATCTCCGTAACGCTTTCGCGATTACTAAATGATCCTGTAACGAAGCGCGCTGCTCTCCGTTGGATCTTCTCTATATCTTCTATCAACCCTATCTGGTACGGATCCCACACTGTTGAGCAGTATTCAAGCAGTGGGCGAACAAGCGTTCTGTAACCTACTTCCTTTGTTTTCGGATTGCATTTCCTTAGGATTCTTCCAATGAATCTCAGTCTGGCATCTGCTTTACCGACGATCAACATTATATGATCATTCCATTTGAAATCACTCCTAATGCGTACTCCCAGATAATTTATGGTATTAACTGCTTCCAGTTGCTGACCTGCTATTTTGTAGCTAAATGATAAAGGATCTATCTTTCTGTGTATTCGCAGCACATTACACTTGTCTACATTAAGATTCAATTGCCATTCCCTGCACCATGCGTCAATTCGCTGCAGATCCTCCTGCATTTCAGTACAATTTTCCATTGTTACAACCTCTCGATACACTACAGCATCATCTGCAAAAAGCCTCAGTGAACTTCCGATGTCATCCACCAGGTCATTTATGTATATTGTGAATAGCAACGGTCCTATGACACTCCCCTGCGGAACACCTGAAATCACTCTTACTTCGGAAGAGTTCTCTCCATTGAGAATGACATGGTGCGTTCTGTTATCTAGGAACTCCTCAATCCAATCACACAATTGGTCTGATAGTCCATATGCTCTTACTTTGTTCATTAAACGACTGTGGGGAACTGTATCGAACGCCTTGCGGAAGTCAAGAAACACGGCATCTACCTGTGAACCAGTGTCTATGGCCCTCTGAGTCTCGTGGACGAATAGCGCGAGCTGGGTTTCACATGACCGTCTTTTTCGAAACCCATGCTGATTCCTACAGAGTAGATTTCTAGTCTCCAGAAAAGTCATTATACTCGAACACAATACGTGTTCCAAAATTCTACAACTGATCGACGTTAGAGATATAGGTCTATAGTTCTGCACATCTGTTCGACGTCCCTTCTTGAAAACGGGGATGACCTGTGCCCTTTTCCAATCCTTTGGAGCGCTACGCTCTTCTAGAGACCTACGGTACACCGCTGCAAGAAGGGGGGCAAGTTCCTTCGCGTACTCTGTGTAAAATCGAACTGGTATCCCATCAGGTCCGGAGGCCTTTCCTCTTTTGAGCGATTTTAATTGTTTCTCTATCCCTCTGTCGTCTATTTCGATATCTACCATTTTGTCATCTGTGCGCCAATCTAGAGAAGGATGATAACGCACGGCCCCAACGTGCTGTCATCGTGGAGGAGGAGATTGAAACAGAAGATATCAGACGAATGGAGCGGCCTGCCTGTTCTCCAGACCTAAACCCCATCGAGTACGTTTGGGATAATCTCGGTCGACGTATCGCTGCACGTCTTCAAACCCCTACGACACGGACTGGTGCAAGAATGGGAGGCTATACCCCAGCAGCTGCGCGACCATCTGATAGAGAGTATGCCAACCCGTTGTGCAGCCTGTGTACGTGTGCATGGTGAACATATCCCATACTGATGTTGGGGTACATGCGCAGAAAACAGTGGCGTTTCGTAGCACATGTGTTTCGGGACGGTTTTCTCATCTTATGACCAATACCGTGGACTTAGAGATCTGTGTCGTGTGTGTTCCCTATGTGCTTGTGCTATTAGCGGCAGTTTTGTGTAGTACCACGTTGTTGGGACCACATTCTGCAATTACCCTCAATATATGAGGATGGGTGTATAAAAAGGTGCCGTATAAGAGTCACCATAATGATACGCCGTATGCTGCCTTCTAAACCTGATGCAGGAACAGAACGAGCTAAGTTGCACGTGGGTGCTCCTTGCGTGACGCGTTTGTGTCCAATCGTCCAAGGAACGTGCAGTGCCGGTGTCGTCGGTACGGGTGGCAAACGGCGAGGGGTTGAAGCCGCGACAAAGCAGCAGCGTCCCGCCGCGTCCAAATATCCGACGAGCATTTGCGCCACGCTTTCGCCTTCATTGCGGTGTTCCTGGAAGCCATTCTGTGTGTCGCTTCGTTCCGCGCAACACTTCCCACGAAACACCGCTCCATGTTAACGGCGTTCTGCGTACACGCACTTGGAGCGGGGCTTTCAGCAGGAAAGGGGGGAGGGTGGGGGGGAGAGTGGACAGGAGACGTAACGGAATCATTGCTCGGGAGCTGTAATACAGAGTGCATCAAAAAGAATCATTCGATTTAAAAAAATAATAACTATTATGTTATTTGATACATTTGCGTGAACAGTTGGAAAGAGCAAACTCCCGAGTTTTATATACTTCTCGCTAGGTAACAGCAGTGTGCGCCCACTTCAGCTCTACACTACTGGCCATTAAAATTGCCACACCACGAAGATGACGGGCTACAGACGCGAAATTTAACCGACAGGAAGAAGATGCTGTGATATGCAAATGATTAGTTTTCCAGAGCATTCACACAAGGTTGGCGCCGGTGGCGACACCTACAACGTGCTGACATGAGGAAAGTTTCCAACCGATTTCCCATACACAAACAGCAGTTCACCGGCGTTGCCTAGTTAAACGTTGTCGTGATGCCTCGTGTAAGGAGGAGAAATGCGTACCATCACGTCTCCGACTTTGATAAAGGTCCGATTGTAGCCTATCGCGATTGCGGTTTATCGTATGGCAACATTGCTGCTCGCGTTCGTCGAGATCCAATGACTGTTAGCAGAATATGGAATCGGTGGGTTTAGGAGGGTAATACGGAACGCCGTGCTGGATCCCAACGTCCTCGTATCACTAGCAGTCGAGATGACGGGCATCTTATCCGCATGGCTGTAACGGTTCGTGCAGCCACGTCTCGATCCCTGAGTCAACAGATGGGGACGTTTGCAAGACAACAACCATCTGCACGAACAGTTAGACGACGTTTGCAGCAGCATGGACTATCAGCTCGGAGACCATGGCTGCGGTTACTCTTGACGCTGAATCACAGACAGGAGCGCCTGCGATGGTGTACTCAACGACGAACCTGGGTGCACGAATGGCAAAACCTAATTTTTTCGGATGGATCCAGGTTCTGCTTACAGCATCTTGATGGTCGCATCCGTGTTTGGCGACATCGCGGTGAACGCACATTGGAAGCGTGTATTCGTCATCGCCATACTAGCGTATCACCCAGCGTGATGGTATGGGGTGCCATTGGTTACACGTCTCGGTCACCTCTTGTTCGCATTGACGGCACTTTGATCAGTGGACGTTACATTTCAGATGTGTTACGACCCGTGACTCTACCCTTCATTCGATCCCTGCGAAACCCTACACTTCAGCAGGATAACGCACGACCCTATGTTGCCCTGTACGGGCCTTTCTGGATAGAGAAAATGTTCGCCTGCTACCCTGGCCAGCACATTCTCTAGATCTCTCACCAACTGAAGACGTCTGGTCAATGGTGGCCGAGCAACTGGCTCGTCACAATACGCCAGTCACTACTCTTGATGAACTGTGGTATCGTGTTGAAGCTGCATGGGCAGCTGTACCTGTACACGTCATCCAAGCTCTGTTTGACTCAATGCCCAGGCGTATCAAGGCCGTTATTACGCCTAGTGGTGGTTTTTCTGGGTATTGATTTCTCAGGATCTCTGCACCCAAATTGCGTGAAAATGTAATCACATGTCAGTTCTAGTATAATATATTTGTCCTATGAATTCCCGAATATCATCTGTATTTCTTCTTGGTGTAACAATTTTAATGGCCTGTAGTGTAAAATCGACCTGGGATTCCATAGCGACCAGGTGATTCATTTGTTTTCAAATCTTTAGGCTGCTTCTCTACGCCATTCTCATTGCAGTTGTTTTGGCACCTACTAATCTGCAAAAAATTCAAGAATAAAGCCTCCGAACCATGAGTGGATTTTAAATTTTTACTCATCAGTAATTATATGTAATATTTAAAACCAAATGTTTCTTGGCCGGAAGCCTTAGACAGGCATCCTGCAATAGGGGCTTCGTTGCCGTAACCGTTAGTAGTACATACTATGTAACATAATGCAAGAATAGTGGTCCAGCGATGGAACCTTGTGGGAGACACGCCAAGTGACGGGTTGTCAGTAGAAGGAACGTAGCGAGTTCTTGGAAGTGGACGGGCGAGATTGGCTGCGGTTTTGGACGCTTCACTGAGCCGTGTCTGTCCTCTCGCTGTGTGTGTGTGTGTGTGTGTGTGTGTTCTCAGTTCCCACCCCCTCCCCCTCCCAACACACATACTCTCTCACACACACGCACACACACACACACACACACACACACACACACACACACACAGACAGAGAGAGAGAGAGAGAGAGAGAGCACGCGCTAGGTGGTGCTGGCTCGCCAGTTGGCAGTTCGCCCACTCGGACGGCGACTACGCACGCCCACTGTATGGCGATGCGACTCGGCCAGACACACATTCTCCGGCGCGTGCCAACACACACACGTGTTATACATATGCTGTCTTTTCCAAGCGTACGGAAACGTCACCTACAGCAACTAACTGCCCAGTATCTATGACACGCATCTGCATGTTTAAGCCGTCCTCACATCAGGGTGCGCAAGTTACGCAGACTGTTGTAAGTAAGGTTGCAGTAGCACTGCTTAAAACATTTGTGGATTATTACGACAGCTGTTTCGGATGATGTCCAAGTACGTCTACGTTGACCTGACGTATACGGCCCCCTGCGAACATCCAGAAGTGCCCCAACACGACGCGGCGTGATCTCGACCAATATTTGAAGCAGTGCTGCAGGGAATTAACGCCGTGAGTCCTGCAGGGCTGTCCGTAAATTCGTAACAGGTCGAGGGGGTGGAGAACTCTTCTTAACAGTACGTACCGACGCTTAGTAGATATGCTCAATAACGATCTTGTCTGGAGAGTTTGGTGGCCAGCGGAAGTGTTTATAAACTCTGAAGAGTGTTCCTGGAGCCACCCTGCAGCAATTCTGGATGTGTGGGGTGTTGCATTATCCTGCTGGAATTGCCCAAATCCGTCGGAATTCACAATGGACATGAATGGATGCTTACGTACATGTTAGGTGTCAGAGTTGTTTCTAGACGTATCAGGCAGTCTCCAACTGCACAGGCCCCACACCATTGCCGGCCGGAGTGGCCGAGCGGTTCTAGGCGCTTCAGTCTGGTACCGCGCTACCGCTACGGTCGCAGGTTCGAATCCTGCCTCGGGCATGGATGTGTGTGATGTCCTTAGGTTAGTTAGGTTCAAGTAGTTCTAACTTCTAGGGGACTGATGACCTCAGAAGTTAAGTCCCATAGTGCTCAGAGCCATTTGAACCACCCACACCATCACAAAGCCTCCACCTGCTTGGACAGTCCCCTGCTAAAATGCAGCGTCCATGGATTCATGAGGTTGTCTCCATACCGTACACGTCCATCCACTCGATACAGTTTGAAAACAGACTCATCCGACCAGACAACATGTTTCCAGTCATTGAAAATCCAATGTCGGTGTTGACGGGGCCAGGTGAGGCGTAAACCTTTGTCTAGTGCGGTCATCAAGGGTACACGAGTGGGCCTTCGGCTCTGAAAGTCCATATCGGTGATGTTTCGCGGGAAGGTTCGCACGCTGACACTTGTTGATGGCCCATACCCGCCCCCGGTAGCTGAGTGGTCAGTTCGACAGAATGTCAATCCTAAGCGCCCGGGTTCGATTCCCGGCTCGGTCGAAGTTTTTCTCCGCTCAGGAACTGGGAGTTGTGTTCTGCTAATCATCATAATTACATCCCCACCGACGCGCAAGTCGCCGAAGTGGCGTCAAATCGAAAGACTTGCACCCGGCGAACGGTCTACCCGACGGAAGGCCCTAGTCACACGACATTTACATTTAGCACTGAAATCTGCAGCAATTGGCGGAAGGGTTACACTTCTGTCACGTTGAATCATTCTCTTCTGTCATCGTTGGTCCCGTTCTTGCAGGATTTTTTCCCGGCCGCAGCGATGTCGGAGATTTGATGTTTCACCGGATTCCTCACATTCACGGTACACTCGTGAAATGGTCGTACGGGAAAATCCCTACTTCATCGCTACCTCGGAGATGCTGTGTCCCACCGCTCGTGCGCCGACTGTAACACCACAATCAAACTCATTTAAATCTTGATAACATGTCATTCTAGCAGCA
The DNA here is from genome assembly GCF_023864275.1 of Schistocerca cancellata. Classification (NCBI taxonomy): domain Eukaryota; kingdom Metazoa; phylum Arthropoda; class Insecta; order Orthoptera; family Acrididae; genus Schistocerca; species Schistocerca cancellata. The sequence continues at coordinate 28,252,406 of NC_064635.1, forward strand.
GTAACCACACCGTCTCTCGACTCGCTTTATATACCCTCCTCTGCTTGTGCTGCCACCTGCCGTCTGAGAGTGGATATTGCACGTTGACGACGAACATAAGCGGTGGTCACATTAACCTTGAAGCAGTCACTAGTTTTAGCACGGCGTATTTCAATGTGCTTTATTAGGTCGCTTTCTTGTCTGTGTGTTCAGTACAGGGATTGAAATTGACATTGGGCGAGAATTCAATATTAACTTGTTTTGTTGTTGGTCTGTTTGGAAAACGTGGCAGTGGATGTGAGAAATTATGATACCGCCTGACAGCTCCATTGCCCAGCAGGACTGATGTGTGGGTAGTGTTGGAACGCTTTCCAGGCGCCATGGAGCGAACAGACATACTGAACAAGGTGAGGAGGGGAAGTGAAGATGAGTAGAGAGAGAGTGAGTGAGAGAGAGAGAGAGAGAGAGAGAGAGAGAGAGAGAGAGAGAGAGAGAGAGAGGGCGGGTGGGGGGAACAGAAGAGGATATTTGTGAATTATATGTATGTGACATAAACATACACACGCAAAGTCATGAATAGAAAGGTAATAAATCATCATCATCATCATCATCATCATCATTTAGGACTGATTATGCCTTTCAGCGTTCAGTCTGGAGCATAGTCCCCCTTATACAATTCCTCCATGATCCCCTATTCAGTGCTAACTTTGGTGCCTCTTCTGATGTTAAACCTATTACTTCAAAATCATTCTTAACCGAATCCAGGTACCTTCTCCTCGGTCTGCCCCGACTACTCCTACCCTCTACTGCTGAATCCATGAGTCTCTTGGGTAACCTTGCTTCTCCCATGCGTGTAACATGACCCCACCATCTAAGTCTGTTCGCCCTGACTGCTACATCTATAGAGTTCATTCCCAGTTTTTCTTTGATTTCTTCATTGTGGACACCCTCCTGCCATTGTTCCCATCTACTAGTACCTGCAATCATCCTAGCAACTTTCATATCCGTAACCTCAACCTTGTTGATAAGGTAGCCTGAATCCACCCAGCTTTCGCTCCCATACAACGAAGTTGGTAGAAAGATTGAACGGTGCACAGATAACTTAGTCTCGGTACTGACTTCCTTCTTGCAGAAGAGAGTAGATCGTAGCTGAGCGCTCACTGCATTAGCTTTGCTACACCTTGCTTCCAGTTCTTTCACTATGTCGCCATCCTGTGAGAATATGCATCCTAAGTACTTGAAACCGTCCACCTGTTCTAACTTTGTTCCTCCTATTTGGCACTCCATCAGTTTATATTTCTTTCCCACTGACATTACTTTCGTTTTGGAGATGCTAATCTTCATACCATAGTACTTACATTTCTGATCTAGCTCTGAAATATTACTTTGCAAACTTTCAATCGAATCTGCCATCACAACTAAGTCATCCGCATATGCAAGACTGCTTATTTTGTGTTCACATAAGGTAATAAATATAAATCATTATTTAAATAGAAGAAGCACTCCCACCAATCTTTTTTTTAAATCCATTGGAAAGTTTCACACGCACAAGCCTAAAAAGCAGAAAATAATAAATAAAAGTAAATTTTAAATCGAACCAAAATGTACAATTTCTTGTAGCCCCATGCAGGTTCCGAGCCCCTCATCGACAGTCCTGAAAATCTTGATTGTGAATTTTTAATAACCACGACAATACTTGTATGACTTATAACCAAAAACGTTCGTCGGAAGCAACATATACGAGGGTCACTCATAAAGGAATGCACACTATTTTTTTCAAATCCATCTTTTATTCTACACGTTTGAAAGTTTTACATTGTGTAGATAGATCCTTTAGGAACACTATTTTCACTTCTCCACTCCATCCCTCTCAACTGCCTTATGCCATCTTGGAACCAGCGCCTGTATGCCCGCGCGGTAAAATTCTGGACCAACCTGTTGGAGCCACTGTTTGGCAGCGTGCTCAAGGGAGTCATCATCTTCAAACCTTGTTCCATGAAGAGAGTCTTTCAGTATCCCAAAGAGATGATAGCCACATAGAGCCAGGTCAGGACTGTAAGGCGGGTGTTTCAGTGTTGTCCATCCGAGTTTTGTGATCGCTTCCATGGTTTTTTGACTGACATGTGGTCGTGCATTGTCGTGCAAATGCAAAACATCCTGCTTTTGCCGATGTGCTCCAACACGACTCAAATGGTTCAAATGGCTCTGAGCACTATGGGACTTAACATCTGTGGTCATCAGTCCCCTAGAACTTAGAACTACTTAAACCTAACTAACCTAAGGACATCACACACATCCATGCCCGAGGCAGGCTTCGAACCTGCGACCGTAGCGGTCACGCGGTTCCAGACTGAAGCGCCTAGAACCGCACGACCACACCGGCCGGCCCAACACGACTCAGTCGAGCTTGAAGTTTCTTGTGTCAAATCTTATGGGACTTAACTGCTAAGGTCATCAGTCCCTAAGAAGTTTCTTCAGTGTCGTCACATATGCATCAGAATTTATGGTGGTTCTCGTACTGTTCCAAAAGTTCGCTGCATACCGTTTTTCTTGTTTCTTTGTGAGCCACTGTCATCATCCCGGGTACCCACCAGTCACAAACCTTTTTTAACGCCAACACTTTCAGTATTCTGCAAACACTTCCTTCCTCTATCCCAATGTAACGTGAAAATTCGTTCACTGTGATGCATCTGTCAGCAGTCATCAATTCGTTAACTCTCTGCACATTGACTGGAGTGTGTGCAATACGAGGCCTGCCGCTGCGAGGACAATCCCCAATATTGCCGTGCCCGCTTTCATCACGTAACCTGCTTGCCCACCGACTAACTGTACTGCGATCGATTGCAGCGTCTCCATACAGCTTTTTCAATCTCTTGTGGATGTTTCCCACTGTCTCGTTTCCGCAGCACAGGAATTCTATGACAGCCCGTTGCTTCTGACGAACGTCGAGTGTAGCAGCCATCTTGAATACATGCTGTGACGGCGCCACTCGCGGGAACAGGTTGCACTAAGTTTGAAAACAAGCGGGAAACTTTCACACATGCAGAATGAAAACTATATTTTTACAAAAATAGTGTGCGTTTCTTTTGGAGTGACCCTCGTACATTGCTTGCGACCCATGTGAATTACTAGTGCACCAGTTAAATATTGCATGCGCCGAACATTTTTTGTTATAAACCATGCGAGTGTTGTCATAGCTATTAAAAAATTCACAACCAGAAATTTTCAAGAATATCTGTATCGGACTGGGAATCTGTGATGGTGATAGGAGAAAAGATTTTTGTGGTGTCACCGCCAGACACCACACTTGCTAGGTGGTAGCTTTAAATCGGCCGCGGTCCATTAGTACATGTCGGACCCGCGTGTCGCCACTGTCAGTGACCGCAGACCGAGAGCCACCACACGGCAGGTCTTGAGAGACGTACGAGCACTCGCCCCAGTTGTACGGACGACTTTGCTAGCGACTACACTGACGAAGCCTTTCTCTCATTAGCCGTGAGATAGTTAGAATAGCCTTCAGCTAAGTCCATGGCTACGACCTAGCAAGGCGCCATTAACCATTTCTATAGAGAGTCTCACTTGTATCATCAAGAATGCTGTATACAAATGATGGATTAAAGTTAAGTATTCCAGCAGCTACGTACTTTTCTTTATAGCATTCATTACGTACCCTGTTCCAGACCTCACGCCAGTCTGCGTTAGATTATAGCGTGCATTTCGGCCTCCTCTAACTACAAGGTGTTGGCACATCTGCCAACACATCAATTTTAATTTAAAAACGAGTTACATTAAGCACTTATTTTTATTTATACGATTATGGCCGCCTCGTTTTACCTCGTGCTCGTTAGCTAGTGAAATATAGGACGTTGGTGTTTAGAGTGGATACGGTTTGCTTTTCAAGTTCTGTCCGACTGTGGGTTGGCGAGAGGCGGCACACAGACGGACCCCCCTGTGTTTACACTGGTCGCCGGTTTGTTGGCAGTGCGCTCCATGAGTATCGCCTGTCGAGAGATGGCTAGCAGGTGCCGCGGCTGCGTTCCCAATATCCGGGGCGACGGTCGTCAAAGCGTCGCTGGCGCGGATCTCTGTCCACTTCCTTACTCTCAAAACCACAGTAATAGCAGTTGTTGCGGTTTCTCTGCGTTGCATTCGCGTGTGGAGTGCGGAAAATCCTGGTCTATATCGAGCGAGTTTCTGAGTGCCTTTTTAAGAGCAGCGGCTGGTCCTGGCGGAGGTTAGAGTCCTCCCACGGGCATGGGTGTGTGTGTGTTTGTCCTTAGGATAATTTAGGTTAAGTAATGTGTAAGATTACGCACTGATGACCTTAGCAGTTAAGGGGCTCCGGAAAGGCTCAAAATCATGAAAAGTTCAATTTTTACTTTTTTGCTTTTTCTGAATCTGCAGACTATTACCTTTTAATAGATATATAATTTATTCAATTCCGAAGACTACAACTATTTTTAATTTTTTTTGAAATGTGTTCTACATGGGCGTGACCCACTGTGGCGCTGTTAAACTGCTGTCAAATGGTGTTATTATTAACGTCCGTGTTCATCAGGTACATTTTAGTGATGTGAGATACAGTACGTGTTGTGGCTAACCTGTGATGGTTCAATATATATCGCTGGTGTGATTGTCGATTGTTTCAAACTCAAAACTCAAAACCCCAATGAAAGTGTAAATTGTGTTATATGGTCGAGAATCCCCAAGACTGTATTTGTTGGAATAGAAACACTTCACTTTGGTGTGTATGATGCTGTTGCGACTTTCAATGATGGCAACATTGTAAGGTGCAAGGTATTTAGAAATATGGGAATTAAGATAGGTTCTAACATGGTACGAGCGATGCTTGCTTTAGACAAGGAACGCCTTCGGGCTGCAGACAGGGCTGTAAAGAGCCTAGAAATACAAGCAAGAGTAAACAGGAGGAGGAACAAGAGGAAGCTGGAGGAGGAGTTTGCAGAGGATGAAGATAATCCATCCTATGGACCTGGAATGCACTAAAAAGTTAATCCAATCTTTGTCGCTCGATTCCCAAAACTTTTATTTTCTCATACTAATTACATGTTTTCTAAGGATCTTCCAAACATATTTGTTTCAAACTTTCATTAAATGTTACACAGTAATTCAAATTCAAATGGCTCTGAGCACTATGGGACTCAACTGCTGTGGTCATAAGTCCCCTAGAACTTAGAACTACTTAAACCTAACTAACCTAAGGACAGCACACAACACCCAGCCATCACGAGGCAGAGAAAATCCCTGACCCCGCCGGGAATCGAACCCGGGAACCCGGGCGTGGGAAGCGAGAACGCTACCGCACGACCACGAGATGCGGGCGTTACGCAGTACCTTCTGCATAATTTAACACAGCCTTTTTCCAAAAAACTGTATATTTTTGAATATATAAATAAAAAATTGCAAAAAAATGTTGTGAATTTTCATTACAATTGAAAAAAAATCATCTTTAATAACTGAACTAAAATTTTGTAAAATCCCTGTGTTAAGTTGTAGCCCATATTCCAATAAATAATCTGTAAAAAGTTCAACTTCCTACCTCAAATACTTTGTGAGGAAAGATGTAATTTATAAGCGTTATTATAACATTGCAAGTATAGGGCGTTCCGGAGCCCCTTAAGTCACATAAGATTTCACACACATCTGAACATCTGAACATTTAAAAGCAGTCGCGGCGCGTGTTTTTTAAATGCCCATCTGTCACGCTATCGTCAAACAGAAAGCCTTGCCTAAATTTTCTCGTCATTTAATTCTGTCGTGGTGGAACTGAAGCCAATACATAGAGATCTTGCAGATTCTGAACTCTGCAAAAATGTGTACTTGCCAATCGCAGAATCTAGAAATGGTTCAAATGGCTCTAAGCACTATGTGACTTATTATCTGAGGCCATCAGTCCACTAGACTTAGAACTACTTAAACATAACTAACCTAAGGACATTGAAACGTCCCCTTACAAAAATTATAAATGACAGTGCTTAAACTGACACACAATATTTTTTAGCGCAACGCAATTTGACTTCCAAAAATCCCTACAAAAGAATGGCTCTGACTGACAATAACCTGTACCTTTCATGAATCACTTACCTCGCAAAAATCTTGGTTACTCAGACTACTGCAATACAGCGTGCGCCAATACTTCCAGCTGAATAAAAGATTCTGACTACTGAAGGCACTAACTACTGATAGGCAGAGTTAGCAAATGAAAGATTTTGATAGAGAACAAACAATGTATTTATCTTAATAGTGTTTAAAAGTCATAATATATATATATCAGTTCATGACATCCAGTCTTACAAATTTACTGTCTCTGATGGACACACGTCCAAATCATCATCCGCTCTCAAAACTCCGCCCTGTCTCTCCCCACATCCACCACTGCTGGCGGCTCACCTCCAACTGCGCAACGCTACGCGCTGTTAACATCTAACTGCCCAACACTACAATAGAGAATATTTCAACAATGCCAACCAGCCACAGACTGCACACAGCACAGCCAGAGCGCTACGTGGCGTTACCAATATAAAAACCTAAACAGCCTACTTACAACATCACACACATTCCATGCCCGAGGCAGGATTCGAACCTGCGACCGCAGCAGCAGCACGATTCCAGACTGAAGCGCCTAGAATCGCTCGGCCACAGCGGCTGGCGCAGAATCTAGACGGAAGTTTCAGTAGTCGCATTTGGGAGCACTTGCCAAAAACTGTTTTTGTTTGCATATCACCTTTTAAAGTTAATGCGATCGATCCCACAATTTGATTCACCTGTGGAGTAACAAGCAGATTAAACAACCGTGAGCAGACTAGGCATCAAATCTGGGAACAATATAAAAATTGGGTACTGCGGGTGGACAGGCAACGTGTTGCTGTAGCTGAGAAAGCTGATGAAAGCATGACAAAGGAGGCCAGAATAACAAAGCAAAGAAAGGAAACTATAGAAGTCGAAAAGGACACTAAGATTCAACAAAACTATGAAGGTGGGAGGTTTTGACATGTTATTATTGAGAAAAAAATCACATGCAAATTTTTGTTTGAATTTCACATAAACAATGTTTTTGCATACATAGTTATCATTATCTCACCCAGTATTAAAGCTAAGAAAACAAAATTTTTCTTGAAGAGTAATACAGTTCTTGCCTACAAAGCGAGGCAGATTATTCAACAGTGTATTAAGTATTTTAAGATGAGCGTGTCATATATTCTTAAATTATTAGGAGAAAAAAACTGACTTTTAAAAACCATTTCTTTCAAATACACAAAACAAGCCGTGCGGGATAGCCGTGCGGTCTGGGGCACCTTGTCATGGTTCACACGGCTCCCCCGTCGGAGGTTCGAGTCCTCCCTCGGGCATGGGTGTGTGTGTTGCCCTCAGCTAAGTTAGGTTACGTTAGATTAAGTAATGTGTGAGCTTAGGGACCGATGATGATGATGATGTTTGGTTTGTGGGGCGCTCAACTGCGTGGTTATCAGCGCCCGTACAATTACCCAATCTTTGCTCAGTCCAATTTCGCCACTTTCCTGGATGATGATGAAATGATGAGGACAACACAAACACCCAGTCATCTGGGACCGATGACCTCAGCAGTTTGGTCCCATAAAAAAAACACACACACACAAAACAATAAATTGATAGATATTCCTCGTTTAGTCATTTCAGAAGTTAATAAATAAGAATAAAATTTGTTTTGATGTTTTATTCGTAATAATGTGGAAGCACAGTGTACCAGAAATAAAAATTATACGTAATTCAGTATGTTAGCCAAAAATCAATTTTCACTTTGTTACCAACTCCACAGCATTTAAATTTTGGCTCGTAGAGTTCACAATATACTGACTATTTGGTTAGTTTCATTTCATTATCTGTTATGTTTCGAAATACCACGACATGGAGTCACGCTTAAGATTGAATTGCAGTGCCAACTTTCCTCAGCTTTTTTACAAAACTTTGCACGTGTTATGTCGGTTTAAGGTTTTCGCTCGCATCGCATCACTGATGAGGAGGGAATGTAAAAGCACAACCTTACTTACCGACGAACGACATAATCTAAGGCTAACATTTACACTATTGTTATTAACAGTTGGAGGCATTTACATAAGTAATTGCTTCGCATATCAGCAGCTGGTGCATATCAAATAGTTTCTGATGCCTGCAGTGATACACATGTGAGTTGTTTCAAGGATTTTATTGAAGTAAGTATAAGCAAGATAATGTCAATAAAAAATGTAAAATTTATGTATGACTTACACGTACATAGAATGTACATATGCTACCTGATAAAATTTACTATATACACACATCAAAACAAGTTTTGCATCACCTCAGTTCCGAGAGTTCCGGAAGCTGTACAGAAAATTGGAATAGAGATCAACATAAACATCATTTCCGCCCTTTCTACTCCTCATGAAAACCACACGTTGCATGTTGTACCATACAGCGAGACGTTCAGAGGTGGTGGTCCAGACTGCTGTACACTCCGGTACCTCCAATACCCAGTAGCACGTACCTCTTGCAACGATGCATGCCTGTATTCGTCGTGGCATACTATTCACAAGTCCATCAACGCACTAATGGTCCAGATTGTCCCACTCGGCGATTCAGCGTAGGTCCCTCAGAGTGCTTGGTGGGTCACATCGTCCATAAACAGACCTTTTCGATCTAGCCCAGGCATGTTCGATAGGGTTCATTTCTGGAGAACATGCTGGCCACTCTAGTCGAGCGATGTCGTTATCGTGAAGGAAGTCATTCACAAGATGCGCACTATGGGGGCGCGAATTGTCGTCCATGAAGACGAATGCCTGGCCAATATGCTGCGATATGGTTGCACTATCGGTCGGAGGATGGCATTCAGGTATCGTACAGCCGTTACGGCGCCTTCCATGACCACCAGCGGCGTGCATCGACCCCACATAATGCCACCCCAAAACTGCAGGGAACCTCCACCTTGCTGCACTCTCTAGACAGTGTGTCTAAGACGTTCAGCATACCGGGTTGCCTCCAAACACGTCTCCGACAATTGTCTGGTTGAAGAGAAAGTGTTGCCAATCCTCAGCGGTCCATTCGGCATGTTCTGGGTCCATCTGTACCGTGCTGCATGGTGTGGTTGCAAAGATGGACCTAACCATTGACGTCGGGAGTGAAGTTGCGCATCCTGCAGCCTATGGCGCACAGTTTGAGTCGTAACACGACGTCCTGTCGCTGCAAGAAAAGCATTATTCAACATGGTGGCGTTGCTGTCAGGGTTCCTCCGAGCCATAATCCGTGGGCATCGGTCATCCACTGCAGTAGTAGCCCTTGAGCGGCCTGCGCGAGGCATGCCATTGACAGTTCCTGTCTCTCTGTATCTCTTCCATGTCCTAACAGCATCGCTTTGGTCACTCCGAGACACCTGGACACTTCCCTTGTTGAGAGCCCTTCCCGGCACAAAGTAACAATGCGGACTCGATCGAACCGCGGTATTGACCGTCTAGGCATGGTTGAACTACAGACAACACGAGCCGAGTACCTCCTTCCTGGTCGAATGACTGGAACTGATCGGCTGTCGGACCCCCTCCGTCTAATAGGCGCTGTTCACGCACGGTTGTTTACATCTTTGGACGGGTTTAGTGACATCTCTGAACAGTCAAAGGAACTGTGTCTGTGATACAAGATCCACAGTCAGCGTCTATCTTCAGGAGTTCTGGAACCTTGGGTGATGCCAAACGTTTTTTGATGTTACAGGGTAAATATCGTTATAATACCAGGTATATCATTTTAGCTTATTTTCAAAAAGTCAAATGTAACATTACACACTCTAAGACAAAAAAGGGGAAAAAAACAAGAAGAGTACTATGAATGAGTTATACAAGCTAGTCACAAATTTATATTCATATTGGCATTGATAGACAGTGCAAAATTCTAAAACTTCGGCAGCCGATGGATTAATTTATGCCGGCCTCGGTGGCCGTGCGGTTCTAGGCGCTGCAGTCCGGAACCGCGGGACTGCTACGGTCGCTGGTTCGAATCCTGCCTCGGGCATGGATGTGTGTGATGTCCTTAGGTTAGTTAGGTTTAAGTAGTTCTAAGTTGTAGGGGACTGATGACCTAAGATGTTACGTCCCATAGTGCTCAGAGCCATTTGAACCATTAGCCATTTGATCAATGTATGACGCTGCAGCTAGCAAGGGTAGTAACAGCGGACGTATCGATGCTAGGGCATGAAGTCTTGGCGAATTTCATTCCGTGTAGGCAGACGGAGAAGTAACTATGCCACGCAGAGAGACGCGTGAAGAATTTACGCAGTTGTCAGCAGTTGGAAGAGGACGTGTAATTGGGTTCAAAGAAGATGGCTGCAGTAATCGGCGAATCAATTTGAACAGGCGCGATGCCACTACTAAGCAGACACAATAGCGCCTATCTTAGCAATCGTATTCAACCGCTCACTTGACGAAAGGTCTGTTCCTAAAGGCTGGAAACTAGGACAGGTCACACCAATATTCAAGAAAGTAAATAGGAGTAACCCACTGAATTACAGACCCAAATCACTGACTTCGATTTGCAGTAGGATTTTGTAGCATATACTGTACTCGAACATTATGACTCACCTTGAAGAAAATGACTTATTGATACATAACCAACACGGATTCAGAAAATATCGTTCTTGTACAACACAGCTAGCTCCTTATTCCCATGAAGTAATGGGCGCTGAAGACAAGGGATCTCAGATCGATTCCATATATCCAGATTTCGAGAAGGCTTTTCATACCGTTCCTCACAAGCGACTATTAATCAAATTGCGTACATATGCAGTATCGTCTCAGTTGTGTGACTGGATTCGTGATTTCCTCTCAGAGAGGTCACAGTTCGTAGTGACAGACGGTAAATCATCGAGTAGAACAGATGTGATATCTGGCGTCTCGCTAGGTAATGTCATAGGCCCTCTGCTGTTCCTCATTTATATAAATGATCTAGGTGATATTCTGAGCAGCCCCCTTAGATAGTTTGCAGATGACGCTTTGTTGTAGAATTTTAGAACATGTTTTTTGCTCGAGTATCATGTCGTTTTTGAAAACCCAGAATCTACTATGTAGGAATCAACATGGATTCCGGAAACAGCGATCGTGTGAGACCCAACTCGCTTTATTTGTTCATGAGATCCAGAAAATATTAGATACAGGCTCCCAGGTAGATGCTATTTTTCTTGACTACCGGAAGGCGTTCGATACAGTTCCGCACTGTCGCCTGATAAAGTAAGAGCCTACGGAATATCAGACCAGCTGTGTGGCTGGATTGAAGAGTTTTTAGCAAACAGAACACAGCATGTTGTTATCAATGGAGAGACGTCTACAGAGGTTAAAGTAACCTCTGGCGTGCCACAGGGGAGTGTTAGGGGACCATTGCTTTTCACAATATATATAAATGACCTAGTAGATAGTGTCGGAAGTTCCATGCGGCTTTTCGCGGATGATGCTGTAGTATACAGAGAAGTTGCAGCATTAGAAAATTGTAGCGAAATGCAGGAAGATCTGCAGCGGATAGACACTTGGTGCAGGGAGTGGCAACTGACCTTTAACATAGACAAATGTAATGTATTGCGAATACATAGAAAGAAGGATCCCTTATTGTATGATTATATGATAGCAGAACAAACACTGGTAGCAGTTACTTCTGTAAAATATCTAGGAGTATGCGTGCGGAACGATTTGAAGTGGAATGATCGTATAAAATTAATTGTTGGTAAGGCGGGTACCAGGTTGAGATTCATTGGGAGAGTCCTTAGAAAATGTAGTCCATCAACAAAGGAGGTGGCTTACAAAACACTCGTTCGACCTATATTTGAGTATTGCGCATCAGTGTGGGATCCGTACCAGGTCGGGTTGACGGAGGAGATAGAGAAGATCCCAAGAAGAGCGGCGCGTTTCGTCACAGGGTTATTTGGTAACCGTGATAGCGTTAGGGAGATGTTTAACAAACGCAAGTGGCAGACTCTGCAAGAGAGGCGCTCTGCATCGCGGTGTAGCTTGCTGTCCAGGTTTCGAGAGGGTGCGTTTCTGGATGAGGTATCGAATATATTGCTTCCCCCTACTTATACCTCCCGAGGAGATCACGAATGTAAAATTAGAGAGATTAGAACGCGCACGGAGGCTTTCAGACAGTCGTTCTTCCCGCGAACCATACGCGACTGGAACAGGAAAGGGAGGTAATGACAGTGGCACGTAAAGTGCCCTCCGCCACACACCGTTGGGTGGCTTGCGGAGTATAAATGTAGATGTAGATGTAGATGTAGAATTTACCGTCTAGTAAAATCATCAGACGAAAAATTCCAATTACAAAATGATCTAGAAAGAATTTCTGTATGGTGCGAAAAGTGGCAATTGGCACTAAACAAACAAAAGTGCGAGGTCATCGACATGGGTGCTGTAAGAATCCGATAAATTTAGGGTATAGGATGAATCGGACAAATCTCACGGCACTCAATTCGAATAAATACCTAGGAATTACAATTATGAGCAACATAAATTGGAAAGACCACTTAGATAGCGAAACAAAGACGGCGCTTTGTCGGCAGAACACTTAGAAGATGCGACAAACCCACTAAAGAGACAGCCTACATACACTTGTCCGTTCTCTGCTGGAATACTGCTGCGCGTTATGGTATCTTTACTAGGTAGGACTGACGGAGGACATCGAAAAAGTGGAAAGAAGGGCAGCTCGTTTCGTGTTATAGCGCAATAGGGGTGAGAGTGTCACTGGTATGATACGCGAGTTGGGGTGGCAGTCACTGAAACAAAGGCGGTTTTCTTTGCGAAATTTCAATCACCAAATTTCTCTTCCGAATGCGTAAATATTATGTTGACACCCACCCACGTAGGGAGAAATGATCATCATAATAAAATAGGAGAAATCAGAGCTCGAACTGAAAGATTTAGGTGTTCCTTTTCCCCACGCGCCATTCGAGAGTGGAATGGCAGAGAAGTAGTATGAAAAAGGTTCGATGAACCCTCTAAAAAAATGGTTCAAATGGCTCTGAGCACTATGGGACTCAACATCTTAGGTCATAAGTCCCCTAGAACTTAGAACTACTTAAACCTAACTAACCTAAGGACATCACACACACCCATGCCCGAGGCAGGATTCGAACCTGCGACCGCAGCAGTCCCGCGGTTCCGGACTGCAGCGCCAGAACCGCTAGACCACCGCGGCCGGCGATGAACCTTCTGCGAGGCACTTAAGTGTGAATTGCAGAGTAACCATGTAGACGTAGATGTAGATGTACTCGACGATTTTGGATGGAATCACAGCCGAACACATAGTCAGAAGGAACGCGGTCGACCTACAGAGAGGATAGCAAGCCATCCTGGACTCACAAGTCTCCGTGCTTGCCATACCCTACTCTCTGCCAGCAAGGTCACGGGATCTTTCCCCAAATGAGAAAGTTTGGAGTATTATGGGCAGGGAGCTCCAATCAACTCGGGATTTAGAGGATCTAACACGCCGATTGAATAGAGTTGGGTTGTTTTGGGGGAGAAGACCAGACAGTGGTCATCGGTCTCATCGCATTAAGGAAGGACGAGGAAGGAAGTCGGCCGTGCCCTATCAGAGGAACTGTGGTGTCACCGCCAGACACCACACTTGCTAGGTGGTAGCTTTAAATCGCCCGCGGTCCATTAGTACATGTCGGACCCGCGTGTCGCCACTGTCAGTGATCGCAGACCGAGCGCCACCACACGGCAGGTCTAGAGAGACGTACTAGGACTCGCCCCCAGTTGTACGACGACTTTGCTAGCGACTACACTGACGAAGCCTTTCTCTCATTTGCCGAGAGATAGTTAGAATAGCCTTCAGCTAAGTCCATGGCTACCACCTAGCAAGGCGCCATTAACCATTTCTAGAGAGAGTCTCACTTGTATCGTCAAGAGCGATGTACCACAATGATGGATTAAAGTTAAGTATCCCAGCAGCTACGTACTTTTCTTTATAGCATTCATTACGTATCCTGTTTCAGACCTCACGCCCACCGGCGTGAATTAAACGCGTGCATTTCGGCCTCCTATTGCAACACAGTGTTGGCTCTTCTGCCAATACAACAGGAACCATCCCGGCATTTGCCTGGAGCGATTTAGGGAAACGGAAAACCTAAATCAGGATGGCCATGGCCGGAGATTGAATAGAAACTGGCACGATATACCTCGCGGGCGGGGGGGGGGAGGGGGGGGGGGAGATCCAAGAACTCTATCAGTGAATGCTAAGACGGATAACTGGTGCAGAGGTGGATCAACGCGTTACTGACATTTTAATTTCGCTCAATATTTGTATGAAATATTGAAAATCGAATTTTGGTAGCACCTGGGAGGCAGGCAACCTGCAACTGTAAGCAGATGGCGGATTAAACCATTTAGTAACGTAGACGATCTGCATGCACAGTAAGGGAAATTTGGTTGTTTGCTGGCCTCCGTAGTGTGGTGACGTCAGTGGGCAGCACTCGAGGCCCACGAGAAAGACAGGCCGCGGCGCGTGCATCACCAAGGTAGGCCTGAACTCGCTCGCTCGCTCAGCTCAGCAGACAAAATGCGTATTTAAACCTGTTAAATCGCAGCTGGGCGAGTAAGTACTAACGAAACTTATGTCCTCCACTGGAATCTGCTATTATGCAGTCTAACAGCACTACAGCAAAATTTAATTCAAGATCAATACTCGATATAAATGGTATAACGGCGCCTTTATAGCATTTAGTCTCTTCTGATTAACAGTGCTCATTACGTGCTGGAAGTGGTGCCTTATGCAACTGATAATCGTTTCAGCATGATTTAATTTTATTGTACGCCAGTACAGCCGTAACAAATTATAAGTAGGCCCATGGACTTCCCATCATTACAGGACTAGTAACACTAAGATTTTCGTTCGTACGGACACGCCTAGTTACGAGTTAACAGGTGTTGAAACGTAGTTTGTCTGCTGATTTGAGCGAGCGAGCGCAGGACTAAAGCCCGGTCCACACGCAACGATCTGTCTGCGCAGACATCGGCGCAGATGTCTGTACATGCAAAAGATGGCTGCAAATGTGGTGTGTTCACACGACACAAACCCCAATCTACTACTCGCCCGCCATCTGTCGGTGTAGAAAAGAAATATCAGTGGCAAGCGACTGCGCTCCCCGTAAACGTCAAATATTTAATTCAGTTATTTTGAAATATAGAAATGGAGGAAGTTGTGTTGTGGTCTGTGTTCGCAACTTGTGTTGCAAAAAACATTCAGACCAACCGCAGGAAACAGAGACAGCGGTCAAAATGGTGTAGACAGTGGCTGCTAAAGCGAAAACAGTTTTCTCACGTAAATTTACTGCGAGATTTGAAGGGCGAACCTGAAGAAAGCCAAGCAGATCAAAATACCATGAAGTTGGCTGGTGTACTTGATCTACCCCTACTTCAGATCTTCTAGATTTCTGAACTTTGTATAACTCTTTACGGTACACAGTTCGCAAAGAATTTTTTTTTTAATTCTGTTTGCCGAGGCGTCAACTGCTCGCAATTTTTCAATTAGAGCATTGTATAGTGCTGTCTTTTTGTCTCTGTCATTATATTCTTTACTTTTAATCTTCCACAAACAGGGTGGTTTCTATATATTTCAATGAATTCACTGACAAACTCTAGAGAACACTGACGAGTAACAACCATTTTAATGCCCTGTGCGCACAAATACAAACACTAGACTGAGCAAACAGCTGTTTCGGGCCAGATTTGCGGCGATCTCCTGTCCACACGCTCCAACTTGTCTGCGCAGATTTGGTTTGAACCCGCAGACTTGAGAGGTTTCGCTCAAACCTCCAACTCCAACTTCCAGGTTTGCACACACCTCAGGTTGGTGCAAATCTCCTGTCCACACGCAACGATCTGTCTGCGCAGATGTGATGTGCGCAGACATTTGCGCAGACAGATCGTTGTGTGTGGATGGGCCTTAACTTCGTGACGTACGCGCCGCGGGCTGTCTTTCTCGTAGACCTCGCCAGCACTGAAACTACGGGCATCAGCTAGGCCGGCTGTCGTGCCGCTGAGATGGGTGACGGCTTCGATGGCGTGGGTGCGCGCGGTGTGTTTACCTGGGCAGGACAGGGCAGGGGGGAAGCTGCGAGCCGAGTTGAGGGCGTCGGCACTCGCGTCTTGCAGCGGCCGGACACGGCTAAAGAGAGAGAGAGAGAGGGGGGGGGGTGGAGAGAGAGGGCGGGAGAGGAGAGAGGAGAGGTTCATTTATAGACGGCACGCACGTCGGCCCCAGCTGGCTTCAGCCTGCCGAAGCGCTGCGGCGCGGGACTGCCTGCCGACTTCCTGCTGCACTGCCAGTAGCGTGTGTGTGTGGATGTTGCATAGCTGCAGGGGTCGGAGTAAAACAACACCGCGAGGAATGGCTGTTGATATACTTTCCGGGATGTGAGGTCGTGGTCCAAGAACTTTTCTGCTCCTTACGTTTTGTCCAGGACTGCGATGGACTTCCTCACAGGCGCTGCTACGCTGAGTCTTGCCGACTGACTGGTCGGTTTTTTTTTCCTTTATTGTAATTTTAATCACCCATACAGGCGGGCTGGCAGCAGCACATTACGCTGCTCTTCAGCCTTAAGTGGAAACAATAACATGACATAGAGGTGATACAGACAATACAAAAAACGGCGGGCAAAAAATGGAGATACAAAAAAAAAAACAATAAACATGAAGCCGTTCACGTTCGACGATAAAAACACTAACACTTGTGGACACGGCGCACAAAACACGGAGAACGGCGACGGCACATGTGAACAGTGGAGTCGTAACTGCACGAAACACAAAACGAAGCACACACACGAGATACTGATGGCGATGATCTCCGGCGCGCGAATGTTCACTATGCGTGTGCGAGTCCGGGGACCTGCCAAGAGAGGAGGAGGAGGAAGGGGAGTGGGAGAGCGAGAGGGGAGAGCAGAGATGCCACGGGCAGGGGAGATGGGGGGGAGGGAGGAAGGGGGAGGGGAAGCCCAGGGGAAGAGGGGTGGAGGGAGGGGATGGGGGAAAAGGAAAAAGAAGGGAAGAGAAGAGAAGGGAGGGAGGGTGCCGAAAGGAAAGGACACCGGAAGTGGGGGGGGCAGGGTCAAAGTTGATAGGAGGGGTAGATGGAGGGGATGAGGACAGCATCAGGGAGGGGGAGCTGGCGGAAGCCACCTTGGGAGAGGGTAAGGAGGGTGGAGAGATGGAGACCGGGTGGGACGTGGGAATGCAGGTGCGGCAGCGGGCGGGGGTGGGAAAGGATCGGGGAGACGAGAGGGTGAGGAGGATCAAGTTTACGGGAGGTGTACAGGATCCGTATCCTTTCAAGGAAAAGGAGGAGGTGGGGAAAGGTGATGAGATCATACAGGATCCACGTGGGGGAGGGGAGACAGATGCGATAGGCAAGGCGGAGAGCATGGCGTTCAAGGATTTGGAGGGATTTATAAAAGGTAGGGGAGGCGGAGATCCAAGCCGGATGGGCATAACAAAGGATAGGGCGGATGAGGGATTTATAGGTGTGGAGAATGGTGGAGGGGTCCAGACCCCACGTATGGGCATAACAAAGGATAGGGCGGATGAGGGATTTATAGGTGTGGAGAATGGTGGAGGGGTCCAGACCCCACGTATGGCCGGAGAGGAGCTCGAGGAGACTGAGTCGGGAGCGTGCCTTGGCTTGGATTGTCCGGAGGTGGGGAGTCCAGGAGAGGCGACGGTCGAGGGTGACGCCAAGGTACTTAAGGGTGGGAGTGAGGGCGATAGGACGGCCATAGATGGTGAGGTAGAAATCAAGGAGGCGGAAGGAAGGAGTGGTTTTGCCTACAATCATCGCCTGGGTTTTGGAAGGATTGACCTTGAGCAACCACTGGTTGCACCAAGCGGTGAACCGGTCAAGATGGGATTGGAGAAGGTGTTGGGAGCGCTGCAGGGTGGGGGCAAGGGCAAGGAAGGCGGTGTCATCGGCAAACTGGAGAAGGTGGACGGGGGTGACGGCGGCGGCATGTCCGCCGTGTACAAAAGGTACAGAAGGGGGGAGAGGACGGAGCCTTGGGGCACACCGGCAGAGGGGAAAAAGGTGTAGGAATCGGTGTTATGGATGGTGACATAGGAACTGGTCGGGTGTCTGAGAGCGACTTATATATTGTGATATTTCGGATACCGAAGTTTTATCTACAACGTCAAATTACTATCCACGGCTTTATAGAGAAGCTATCGAAATTTATGAACATCACGATAATTTTAATAGGAAAGAGGAGGCTATGAAACTTAGCGATATATGGACAGTGGCTCTACAAAATTGCTAACAATTTTTATCTTTGACAAGGTGGTAATCGATAGTCAACCTTATCTTTGCTATGGATTACCACTGCTCATCACGTGTCACCTGAACCACGCCCCACTTTCTCACAATATATAAGTCGCTCTCAGACACCCGACCAGTCAGTCGGCAAGACGCAGCGGAGGAGCGCCTCTGAGGAAGTCCAGCGCAGTCCTGGACGAAACGTAAGGAGCAGAAAAGTTCTTGGACCACGACCTCACATCCCGGAAAGTATATCAACAGCCATGTCACCCGGTCGTGAAAGCCTTCGTTCTACAACCGCGCGGAATGCGTGCTAGAGCTGTCCAAGCCTGTAAATTGCGCTGTTTGAATTTGACCACGAACGGCGCCTGTGGAACGTCTTCAGCACGTCGCAAGTGTCATTCGTGGTCATAACAGTGTTCTGTGTACTTGTGAGTACACATGTCGGAGCTAAATGAATTAGAACGGGGGTAAACTGTTGGCTGTCGTATTTCGGTTGCTTCCGTAAGCACGGGAGCCGACGTGTTTGGTGTTCTAAGCGCCAGCGTATCGAAGACTTACATCGCAAACAAGGAAAGCAGAAAAACATCTTGTAACTCACAATACAGATGTGTGCTTACCGGTCGCGACGGAAGTCATTGAAGAGCGCTGTGACGAAAAATAGAAGACTACAATTGCAGAAGTCAGGAGATCTGAATGTCTCACTCGCTCACCCTGTCAAAACAACACGAAGGGAGATCCATAAGCAGCGAGTTTCAGGACGAGCTACAGTTCTAAATCACTCATATCTTCTTCCTTTTTTTTTCTTTTTTTGAGTCGTCAGACTGGTTTGATGAGGCTCGCCACGAATTCTTCTCCTGGGTCAACCTTTTCACCTCAGAGAAACAGCACCGTGGGACTTAACATCAGAGGTCATCAGTCCCCTAGAACTTGGAACTACTTGAACCTAACTAACCTGAGGACATAACACACATCCATGCCCGAGGCAGGATTCGAACTCGCGACCGTAGCGGTCTCGCGGTTCCAGACTGAAGCGCCTACAACCGCTCGGCCACACCGGCCGGCCTCAGAGTAACACAAGAAACTTATATCCTCAATTGTTTGCTGGATGTATTCCAATATCTGTTTCCCTCTACACTTTTATAGCACACTGGACTCGCATTCGGGAGGACGACGGTTCAATCCCGCGTCCGGCCATCCTGATTTAGGTTTTCCCTAAATCGACCCAGGCAAATGCCGGGATGGTTCCTCTGAAAGGGCACGGCCGACTTCCTTCCCCGTCCTTCCCTAATCCAATAAGACCGATGACCTCGCTGTCTGGTCTCTTCCCCCAAACAATCCAATCCAATCTACAGTTTTTGCCGTCTACAGCTCTCTCTAGCACCGCGGAAGTTATACCCTGGCGCCTTAACAGGTGTCCTATCATCCTGTACCTTCCTTCCTTGTCAGTGTTTTCCACACATTCATTTCCTCGTCGATTCTGTGCAGAACCTCCTCATTCCTTATCACTCCACCTAATTTTCAACATTCGTCACTTGCACCGCCCCTCAAATGCTTCAGTTCTCTTCTGTTCCTGTTTTCCCATAGTCCATGTTTTATTGCCGTACAGTGCTGTACTCCAGACGTACATTCTCCGAAAATTTTTTCCTCAAATTAAGGCCTATCTTTGACACTAGTAGACTTCTCTTGCCAGCAATGCCCTGTTTGTCCGTGCTAGTCTGCTTTTCATGTGCTCCTTGCTCCGGCCATCATGGGGTATTTTGCTTCTTAGTTTCGTCTGCTTAGTGACCATCGAGCTTGATGTTAATTTCTCGCTGTTATAATTTCTGCTGCTTCTCATTACTTTCGCCTTTCCTCGATTTACTCACAGTCCATATTCTGTACTCGTTAGACTGTTCATTCCATTCAGCAGGTCCTGTAACTCTCCTTCACTTTCACTCAGGACAGCAAAGTCATCAGCGTATCATATCATTGATATCCTTTCACCTTGAATTTAAATCCAATTCCTGTACCTTTCTTTTGCCGGCCGCTGTGCCGAGCGGTTCTAGGCGCTTCAGTCCGGAAGCGCGCTGCTGCTACGGTCGCAGGTTCGAATCCTGCCTCGCACATGGATGTGTCTGATGTCCTTAGATTAGTTAGGTTTAAGTAGTTCTAAGTCTAGGGGATTGATGACCTCAGATGTTAAGTCCCACAGTGCTTAGAGCCATTTGAACCATTTGTACCTTTCTTTTGTTTCTATCATTGCTTCTTCGATGTACAAATTCAACAGTAGGGGTGAAAGATTTACACCCTTTTTAATCTGGGCACTTCGTTCTTCGTCTTCTACTCTTATTATTCCTTCTTGGCTCTTGTACGTATTGTATATTACCCATCTTTCCCTATACCATACCCCTATTTTCCTCAGAATTTCCAACATCTTGCGCAATTGTACATTGTCGGGCGCTTTTAACAGGTCGACAAATCCTATCAACGTGTCTTGATTTTTCCTTAGTCTTACTTCCACCATCAATCGCAACATCAGGATTGCCTCTCTGGTGCCTTTATATTTCCTAAACCCAAGCTGATTTTCATCTAACACACGCTCAGTTTTCTTTTCTATTCTTCTGTATATTACTCATCTCAGCAACTTGGATGCACGAGCTCTTAAGCTGATGGAGTGATAATTCTCGCACTCCTCAGTGAAGCAAATGCACGTGACAGGAAAACGACGTGCCGAATCCATAAAACCTGGATTGTGAATCAATGAAACAAACGCATCTGGTCGGATGAGTGTTGTTCCACACTGTTTCAAATAAAAAAAAAAAAAAAAAAAAAAAAGGCTCTGAGCACTATGTGACATAACTTCTGAGCTCATCAGTCCCCTAGAACTTAGAACTACTTAAACCTAACTAACCTAAGGATATCACACACATCCATGCCCGAGGCAGTATTCGAACCTTCGACCGTAGCGGTCACGCGGCTCCGGACTGTAGCGCCTAGAACCGCTCGGCCACCCGGGCCGGCACTCTGTTTCCAACTTCTGGCGAAATTCACTTCCAAAGAGTGAAGCATGGCGAGGGTTCGGTGATAATTTGGACATCCGTGTCGTGGTATTCCATGTGCCGCATGCTTACTCTGCAAAGTCTCATTACTGCCAAGGAATATGTGACCATTTTGGTTCATCAGGCCCATCGTATGGTACAGTGTTTGTTTCCCATTGGTGGTGCTGTGTTCCAAGACGACAGGGCACCCTTTCGCACAGCGCACGTCGCCCAGGTCCAATTCTGTGAACACCGGGACTGTGGCATCTCCACTGACCACGACACTCACCAGTTGAGCCTTTGCGGTCTACTTTGGAGAGAAGGGCGCGTGATCGATATCCATCTCAATCATCATTATCTAAATTTGCCACATTTTGCAGAAGGAACGGTATGAGGTTATCTTGAGATACGAAGGTCACTCCAAAAGAAATGCACACTGCTTTTTTTAAAATCCATCTTTTATTCTACATGTCTCAAATTTTACAGTGTGTAGATACATCTTTTAGGACCAATATTTTCATTTCTCCACATAATTTCCATCCCTCTCAACTGCATTACGCTATCTTGGAACCAGCGCCTGTATACCCACACGGTAAAATTCTGGACCAACCTGTTGGAGCCACTATTTGGTAGCGAGCACAAGGGAGACATCATCTTCAAACCTTGTTCCACGAAGAGAGTCTTTCAGTTTCCCAAAGAGATGATAGTCACATGGTGCCAGGTCAGGACTGTAAGACGGGTGTTTCAGTGTTGTCCATCCGAGTTTTGTGATCACATCCATGGTTTTTTTGAGTGGGCATGTGGCCGTGCATTGTCGTGCAACAGCGAAACATCCATCTTTTGCCGATGTTGTCGAACACGACTCAGCCGAGCTTGAAGTTTCTTCAGTGTCGTCACATATGCATCAGAACTTATGGTGGTTCCACTTGGCATGACGTCGACAAGTGAGAGTCCTTCGGATACGAAAAACACCGTAACGAGAACAATAAATGGTTCAAATGGCTCTGAGCACTAAGGGACTTAAATGCTGAGGTCATCAGTCCCCTAGAACTGAGAACTGCTTAAACCTAACTAACCTAAGGACATCACACACATCCATGCCCGAGGCAGGATTCGAACCTGCGACCGTAGCGGTTACGCGGTTCCAGAATTTAGCGCCTAGAACCGCTCGGCCACTCCCGCCGGCGTAACGAGGACAATCCTCAATATTGCCACGCCCGCTTTCATCACGTAACCTGCTTGCCCACCGACTAACTGTACTGAGATCGACAGCAGCATCTCCATGCACCTTTTTCAACCTCTTGTGGATGTTTCCCACTGTCTCGTTTTCACAGCACAGGAATTCTATGACAGCACGTTGCTTCTGACGAACGTCAAGCGTAGCAGTCATCTTGAAGACATGCTGTGACGGCGCCACTCACGGGAACAGGTTGAACTAAGTTTGAAAACAAGCGTGAAGGATGTATGTACACACTGCAAAACTTTCACACATGCAGAATGAAAACTGTGTTTTTACAAAAGTAGTGTGCGTTTCTTTTGGAGTGATCCTCGTACATACGGGAGCTGAATGCTGCACACGCGACTGGAACATGTTTGGATGTCAACTGGTTTGCTACACCCTATTAGGCACGGTAATGTGGTGTGATTTTTGGTGTTTCCATATTATTGTCTACATCTACATGGTTACTCAGCAATTCACACTTAAGTGCCTGGCAGAGGGTTCATCGAACCATTTCCATACTACTTTTCTGCTATTCCACTCCCGAATGGTGCAAATCACCTCAGATAACAGAGTCACCACCGTACTTGCATAAAAAATGCTCAAATGTGTGTGAAATGGCTCTGAGCACTCCGGGACTTAACATCTGAGGTCATCAGTCCCCTAGAACTTAGGACTACTTAAACCTAACTAACCTAAGGACATCACACACATCCATGCCCGAGGCAGGATTCGAACCTGCGACCGTAGCGGTTACGCGGTTCCAGACTGAAGCGCCTAGAACCGCTCGGCCACCGCGGCCAGCTGTGTGTGAAATCATATGGGACTTAACTGCTAAGTTCATCAGTCCCTAAGCTTACACACTACTTAACCTAAATTATCCTAAGGACAAACACACACACCCGTCCCCGAGGGAGGACTCGTACCTCCGCCGGGACCAGCCGCACAGTCCATGACCGCAGCGCCCAGGACCGCTCGGCTAATCCCGCGCGGCCGTACTTGCGTAAAAGCGTCAGTAGTGGAAATAATAAATCGTAGGTAGCTAAACACAAGGCGGAAAAAGATCAACTACAGTAAGTGTAAGCATAAGATACGCCACCCCTCTCACTTTAACAAAGTAAGTTTTGGAGGATATAATTTACGACTACAATCCGTCATAAAGGTTTTCCCTACTTGTGGCTTCCAATGAAGCTGCGATTTCAGGCCATAGAATCCCAGCTATATTGCGATACTGATTTTTTTTACCCTCAGGATACCATAGAATTCTTCTTTCTCGCCGTCCGGGGTGATCGCGCGGTCTGAGGGCGTCTTGTATCGGTCCACGCGGCTTCCACCTTCGGAGGTTCGAGTCCTCCCTCGGACATGGGTGTGTGTGTCGTCCTTAGCGTAAGTTAGTTTAAGTTAGATTAAGTAGTGTGTAAGCTTGAAACGTCCCCTTTTGTTTCTGATTTGGTTCAAGCGTTGTGTCTAACTTTTGTAGCCTTTGTCCCATTTGTTGCATTAACTGTAATAACAGTGCACTGGTGTCTGAAACATGTTCCTCAGTGCTATTCGGCAGTGCATTTGAACCGGCAATATTCGCATTTTGACAAGCAGAAAATGTGTCTTGACTAATTTGAGAAAACGGTGAGGACGCAAAACCTGACTCTACAGTATTTGCAAAATTGTGTCCTGTCATTTCGGATTCCTGAGGCGAGCTGTTGCCAAGCGATCGATCGATAATGCATCCCTGTTCACTAATTGTTTCACTGTCTACACCAATGTTTGCCGCCCGCTCCATTTCCCTATGTACAATTAGCAAATTACTACTTTGAACATTAGTTAATTCATTACTCGGTGGCGCTAACACACTGCTTTCGTCTCCACTGTCATTTCTCAGTTTACTTTGGAGCCTAGTATTACGTTTTTCACACGCCATTATTGTCACAATATTTCACACGTTAACACAGAAAAACACAATTTGAAGAGCATCAATAAGAGAACACATTAACATAGCACTGAAAATAATATCTCGTTAATTACAAGCGCAGCTGCGAAATACTTGGTGCAAATCTACATGCATGCCACAACTGTTTTACTGTACAACAATGAAAGGTTGCAACTACAAAGGAGATTCTCTCTACAATTACGCGCTAGCAATAAACAAAATCTACACAAACTACAAGAAAAAATCAGAAGATTCCAGTGAGGTGTCCTCGGCTAAGGGTCGACATATGAAACGTCCCCTTAGAAAAATTTATACACGACTGTGCTTAAACTGACACACAATATTTTTTAGCGCAACGCAATCTGACTTTCAAAAATCCCTACAAAAGAATGGACCTGACTAACATTAACCTATATCTTTCACAAATCTTTTACCTCACCAAAAATCTCCGTTACTCGAACTACTGCAATACAGCGAGCGCCACTACTGCCAGCTAAATAAAAGATTCAAACTACGGAAGGCACTAACTACTGATGGGCATAGTTAACAAATGAAAGATTTTAATAGAGAACAAACAATGTATTTACCTTAATAGTCATAATATATATAGCAGTTCATGACAAATTTCAAAACTCCGCCATCTCTCTCCCCACATCCACCACTACTGGCGGCTGACCTCCAACTGCGCAACGCTACGTGCTGTTCACATCCAGCTGCCGCTGCCCAGCACTACAATGGCAGACAACAATGCAAACTAGCCACAGACTGTACACAGCACAGCCAGTGATTTTCATACAGAGCGCTACGTGGCATTACCAATAAGAAAACATAAACATACTTACAAGCTTAGGAACGGATGGTTCATATGGCTCTGAGCACTATGGGACTTAACAGCTATGGTCATCAGTCCCCTAGAACTTAGAACTACTTAAACCTAACTAACCTAAGGACATCACACAACACCCAGTCATCACGAGGCAGAGAAAATCCCTGACCCCGCCGGGAATCAGGAACGGATGACCTCTGCAGTTTCGTCCCATACGAACTTACCACTTTTTTTTTTCTTTTTTCTCAGATTAAGCATAGTTTCTCACAGTCCGTACTTCGTATGTGAGAACGACGGTCGATTCGACCGAAGAAAAGAAACTAATTAGACTTTCATCGATTGTCGTCGGAAGTGAGTACATTCAGGCGATGAGATCTGCTGAATTGTGACCGCGCCCACGTGGTCGCGCACTCATCTGAAAAGGTCGGGCTATGTCGGTCATCGGCGGACTCCACCGATGTCGGTACAACACTACAAGAATTCCTGAAGGAGGGAAACATAACCATCACAGGACAGTTCTGTTTTCGGGCCTGGCATGGCACAATACCCAGGCCACCTGTGCGGATGAGCAGATATGCAATTCTAGGACCGACGGTCACAACAATGGGGCGGTCGTTTTAGACACTAAAAAGGCATTTGATCGGGTCTGACATGGCGGACTTATGTACGAACTCCACTAGTACGACTGTCCTTATGGCTGCAGAACTGAATGTCGCAGTTGCGAATCCTGTCAGCACCAAAATAACACAAGCGGAGCCCCTTAAGCAGGTAACTGTAAGTAGGGCTGGAATTCTGAATCCACTCGTCAGTGGTGTATATGTCTGTAGCAGGAAAAAGTGGTGCCGAAGCCATGAAACCTGGACTGTGGAGAAGTGGAAGGAAGTCATGTGGTCGGATGGTTCTTGTTTCATACTATTTCCATCTGGCCGAGCTAACATCCCAACAATGAAAAACAGAGGATGTATGGTGATGGTTTGGGCAGCCATATCATCATATTCCATGGCCCCCAAGACTATTCTGCAACGTCGGATTACTGACGAGCTTTCTGTGAGCATTTTGGATGATCAGGTTCAGACAGTGGTACAATGTTTGTTCCCGAGTGGTGATGCCGTGTTGCAGAGTGACAGGGCCCACGATCAAACTGTCCGTGATTGGTTTTCTGAGCATGGCCATGGATTTTCACGATAGCTCTGTATTGTTTGGCCTTTGGGGTCTAATTTGGAGATACGGGTCCGTGATCGCTGTCCACCACCTTGATCTTTACCCTAACTTGCCACTACTTTGCAGCATGAATGGTACAAGATTCCAGGACCAGTATTTATCCGTTCCGAGACGAGTGGAAACTGTTTTGAATGCTGGAGAGTGTCCTACATCGGGCATGGTGATGTACGACGTCTCTGGTGTTTCCAGACTTTTGTCCAACTACTGTATTTAACTCATTTTGTAACGTCCCCTTAGAAAAATTAAAAATGACTGTGCTTAAACTGACACACAATATTTTTAGCGCAACGCAATCTTTCAAAAATCCCTACAAAAGAATGGCCCTGACTAACAATAACCTATACCTTTCATGAATCACTTACCTCACAAAAATCTTCGCTACGCGAACTACTGCAATACAGCGAGCGCCAATACTGTCAGCTAAATAAAAGATTCTAACTACTGAAGTCACTAACTACTGATAGCCATAGTTACCAAATGAAAGATTTTGATAGAGAACAAACAATGTATTTACCTTAATAGTGTTCAAAAGTCATAGTATATACCAGTTCATGACATTCAGTCGTACAAATTTACTGTCTCAGATGGACACACCCCCAGATCATCCGCTCTCAAAATTCCGCCATCTCTCTCCCCACATCCACCACTGCTGGCGGCTCACCTCCAACTGCGCAACGCTACGCGCTGTTAACAGCCAACTGCCCAACACTACAATAGGAAATATTCCAACAATGCAAACCGGCCACAGATTGCACACAGCACAGCCAGTGACTTTCATACAGAGCGCTACGTTATCGTTACCAATATAAAAACCTAAAGAGCCTACTTACATAGCTCCCATGCTCCCCACAAAAAAATTTTACAAATTGTTTTGGGCACTGGCCAATACAGGGTTATTACAAATGATTGAAGCGATTTCACAGCTCTACAATAACTTTATTATTTGAGATATTTTCACAATGCTTTGCACACACATACAAAAACTCAAAAAGTTTTTTTAGGCATTCACAAATGTTCGATATGTTCCCCTTTAGTGATTCGGCAGACATCAAGCCGATAATCAAGTTCCTCCCACACTAGGCGCAGCATGTCCCCATCAATGAGTTCGAAAGCATAGTTGATGCGAGCTCGCAGTTCTGGCACGTTTCTTGGTAGAGGAGGTTTAAACACTGAATCTTTCACATAACCCCACAGAAAGAAATCGCATGGGGTTAAGTCGGGAGAGCGTGGAGGCCATGACATTAATTGCTGATCATGATCTCCACCACGACCGATCCATCGGTTTTCCAATCTCCTGTTTAAGAAATGCCGAACATCATGATGGAAGTGCGGTGGAACACCATCCTGTTGAAAGATGAAGTCGGCGCTGTCGGTCTCCAGTTGTGGCATGAGCCAATTTTCCAGCATGTCCAGATACACGCGTGAAACTTGCCCGCACGCGTTCAACCGTTTCTTCGCTCACTGCAGGCCGACCCGTTGATTTCCCCTTACAGAGGCATCCAGAAGCTTTAAACTGCGCATACCATCGCCGAATGGAGTTAGCAGTTGGTGGATCTTTGTTGAACTTCGTCCTGAAGTGTCGTTGCACTGTTATGACTGACTGATGTGAGTGCATTTCAAGCACGACATACGCTTTCTCGGCTCCTGTCGCCATTTTGTCTCACTGCGGTCTCGAGCGCTCTGACGGCAGAAACCTGAAGTGCGGCTTCAGCCGCACAAAACTTTATGAGTTTTTCTACGTATCTGTAGTGTGTCGTGACCATATGTCAATGAATGGAGCTACAGCGAATTTATGAAATCGCTTCAACCATTTGTAATAGCCTTGTACATATTTGAAAAAAAAATTTTCATAATTACAGTAACAAAGATATCAAATGCACACACTTATTGATATGCTGTTGGTCAAAAGCGAAGATTTTCTCACAGTCCATAAAGACAGTCCTGATCATTCATCACAGTTGTAATTACAGTTTTTTTTCTCAAAGTCTGAGCAGTAAAAGAAAATGCATACGGAAGTAGTGGATTTCCATGCAGTCTTGAAGAAGTAGTGTTGTCCTTCCGCTGTCTCTTGACATGCAGACAGGTAATGGGCCACAACAGAGCAAACCCACAATAGAGTCAGTCGAAGTTTTGAAGAATATTTGTAAGTAGGTCATCACAGATCAGACCAACTGTAGTCCTTGTAGAGATCTCTAAGGGGACGTTACAATTTGTAAAGTAATCATTCGTCTGAAGCCGTTTCGTACATGGGAGTTGGATCCATTACTGAATCGGCGGGTGCGGGTGTTACTGGTGTATTATTAATTTTCCAGCTTATCCGAGCCTGAAGACGCATTCCGCTGGAACGCGGATCCGGCACGAACAGTTCCGCTACAGACAGCAGCCACCAGGATACTGGGGCCCATGCCGACGGGTCACGACAAGGAGCGGACGCAGTGCTCGGTCAGCCTTGAACCTAACCTCGGCGCATCCTCTCCCTCGCAGGCCGGCTGGTCTCTCTCTCTCTCTCTCTCTCTCTCTCTCTGCCTCTTCCTCTTTCTGACATTCTATTCTCATGGCTGGCAACATAACACTAGTACATTATATCACAAATACATCTTCTCTATCTATGAAAGGCAATGTCCTGAATGACTCATCACCGCCCACCCCAAGCCGCTAAGGACAGGAGCTTCAAATTTGGAGAAGGTGTCGATCTTATACTGTAGACGTCATTTAAGATGGGATTTATCGAAATTCCAATCCTAAGGGAGTAAAATACGAGATGAAGGGTGTTTTTTTGTTCTTTTGTTTTGTTTTTAAAGACTGTCACTGTTAAGGTAATTATGAAGCCAGACCAACGAAAACTGGTAACTGCTTTCTCTGTCAGAAATAAAGAAACATGTGTTTCAGTGAAACTTCCTGGCGGATTAAAACTGTGTGCCAGACCGAGACTCGAACTCGGGACCTTTGCCTTTCGCGGGCAAGTGGCTACTAACTGAGCTACCCAAGCACGACTCACGCCCCGTCCTCACAGCTTCACTTCTGCCAGTACCTCGTGTCCTACCTAAGTTTCATATCAGCGCACGCTCCGCTGCAGAGTGAAAATATGATTCTAGAAGCATCCCCCAGGCTGTGGCTAAGCCATGTCTCCGCAGTATCCTTTCTTTCAGGAGTGCTCGTTCTGCAAGGTTCGCAGGAGAGCTTGTGTAAAGTTTGGAAGGTAGGAGACGAGGTACTGGCAGAAGTAAGGCTGTGAGGACGGGGCGTGAGTCGTGCTTGGGTAGCTCAGTTGGTAGAGCACTTGCCCGCGAAAGGCAAAGGTCGCGAGTTCGAGTCTCGGTCCGCCACACAGTTTTAATCTGCCAGGAAGTTTCATATCAGCGCACACTCCGCTGCAGAGTGCAAATCTCATTCTGGATGTGTTTCAGTCTTTGGGGAAATTAACTCCTATGAGGGTGAAATAGAAGGTGAAATCTTTTTATCAAAATAAATCATTATTAAAGAACTACTACAGTATTTTTAAAGCCACTTCTACGGAAACTGGTATTACGCTTCTCGGTTACAAATAAAAGAATACGTGTTTCGCGGTTTTTCTAAATTCGATCTCTATGGGGGTGTCACTATTAAGGCAATTATGAAGCTAGACCAACAAATATTGGTATCTGGTTTCTCTGTCAGAAATAAAGAAACATGTGTTTCAGTCTTTGGGGAAATTAACGCCTATGAGGGTGAAATCGACGGTGAAATCTTTTTAACAAAATAAATCATTTTTAAAGAACTACTACAGTATTTTTAAAGCCACTTCTATGAAAACTGGTATTACGCTTCTCGGTTACAAATAAAAGAATACGTGTTCCGCGGTTTTTCTAAATTCGATCTTTAATGGGGTAAAATAAGCAGTGAAAGTTTTCATTGTAATAGTTCATTATGCAAGTATGTTTGCGGCTAAATCTATGCAATTTTTTTTTTAGCTCCTCTGTCAGAAATAAAACATACGCAGTCACTCTTTTTTGGGAATTCGGCCCCTAAGGAGGTGAAATAAGGGATGAAAAGTTTTATGAAAGTGTTCTATTGCGAAAGAATTTTTAAAGCTAAATCTTTGAAAATATATGTTTGGCTTCTCGGTTAGAGATGAAAAATACATGTTTCATTGTTTATTGGAAATTCAACCCCTAAGGAGGTGAAAGAGGATCAGACTACTTGACTGAGTCATCGTCGGCCAGCCCAAACCGCTAGGGATACAAACCTGAGAGGGTGTGGCTGTTATACCGTGAGCATCTTCTAAGAAAGGATTATCCGAAATTCGACTCCTAAGGCGGTGAAAAAGGGGATGAAAAGCTTTCTGAAAGTATGCCGCTATTAATGGAATTTTGAAGCTACACTCCTGGAAATGGAAAAAAGAACACATTGACACCGGTGTGTCAGACCCAGCATACTTGCTCCGGACACTGCGAGAGGGCTGTACAAGCAATGATCACACGCACGGCACAGCGGACACACCAGGAACCGCGGTGTTGGCCGTCGAATGGCGCTAGCTGCACAGCATTTTTGCACCGCCGCCGTCAGTGTCAGCTAGTTTGCCGTGGCATACGGAGCTCCATCGCAGTCTTTAACACTGGTAGCATGCCGCTACAGCGTGGACGTGAACCGTATGTGCAGTTGACGGACTTTGAGCGAGGGCGTATAGTGGGCACGCGGGAGGCCGGGTGGACGTACCGCCGAATTGCTCAACACGTGGGGCGTGAGGTCTCCACAGTACATCGATGTTGTCGCCAGTGGTCGGCGGAAGGTGCACGTGCCCGTCGACCTGGGACCGGACCGCAGCGACGCACGGATGCACGCCAAGACCGTAGGATCCTACGCAGTGCCGTAGGGGACCGCACCGCCACTTCCCAGCAAATTAGGGACACTGTTGCTCCTGGGGTATCGGCGAGGACTTTTCGCAACCGTCTCCATGAAGCTGGGCTACGGTCCCGCACACCGTTAGGCCGTCTTCCGCTCACGCCCCAACATCGTGCAGCCCGCCTTCAGTGGTGTCGCGACAGGCGTGAATGGAGGGACGAATGGAGACGTGTCGTCTTCAGCGATGAGAGTCGCTTCTGCCTTGGTGCCAATGATGGTCGTATGCGTGTTTGGCGCCGTGCAGGTGAGCGCCACAATCAGGACTGCATACGACCGAGGCACACAGGGCCAACACCCGGCATCATGGTGTGGGGAGCGATCTCCTACACTGGCCGTACACCACTGGTGATCGTCGAGGGGACACTGAATAGTGCACGGTACATCCAAACCGTCATCGAACCCATCGTTCTACCATTCCTAGACCGGCAAGGGAACTTGCTGTTCCAACAGGACAATGCACGTCCGCATGTATCCTGTGCCACCCAACGTGCTGTAGAAAGTGTAAGTCAACTACCCTGGCCAGCAAGATCTCCGGATCTGTCCCCCATTGAGCATGTTTGGGACTGGATGAAGCGTCGTCTCACGCGGTCTGCACGTCCAGCACGAACGCTGGTCCAACTGAGGCGCCAGGTGGAAATGGCATGGCAAGCCGTTCCACAGGACTACATCCAGCATCTCTACGATCGTCTCCATGGGAGAATAGCAGCCTGCATTGCTGCGAAAGGTGGATATACACTGTACTAGTGCCGACATTGTGCATGCTCTGTTGCCTGTGTGTATGTGCCTGTGGTTCTGTCAGTGTGATCATGTGATGTATCTGACCCCAGGAATGTGTCAATAAAGGTTCCCCTTCCTGGGACAATGAATTAACGGTGTTCTTATTTCAATTTCCAGGAGTGTAGAACGAAACCTGGTGCTGTGTCTAATACACGATAAAATCATACAAATTGTCAACAGGTGTCCAAACGATCGTGTCGTGCATGGGAGATGGCATTTAGGTCAACGGGAAACCACACCAACGATGACGTCAGGGCACCTACCAACAGAGTGGTGTTTGCCGGATAGCTCCACATCCAGAACAGCCGTGTACACACAGTCACAGCCGGTGCAGTGTGGCACAGAGCAGACCCCTACCAGATTCTCTGCGGTGGAGGGCCATAAGAAGAATGGAAGCAGGACAGTTGTGAACCGATCCGGTCCGATGGCTTAATGTGAATCGTTCTGATATTTCTCAGCTGTGGCGATTGTTTATAGTGGCCGAAACTGTATCCCAGAGACCGGGGCAGGGCCGACCGTATGTGACACGAGAAAGAGAGAACCGTCGTTTGGCCGTAATGGCACGACGGAACCGCCTTAGTACTGCACTGCAACTGGCATCTGACCTCGCAGCATCCCCTGGACGTCTTGTATCGAGGCAAACGGTCTAGAGAAGGCTTCCACAGAGAGGCCTTTGAAACATCCCCTTAAAAAATTAATAAATCACTGTGCTCGTGAACCTCTTACGTTATTTGATTTTCAAACAGCTGAGCAAAACTGAACATACTCAGACATTTCTCTCTTTAATTATTCTGATCAGCACTAAACTGACACACAATATTTTTAGCGCAACGCAGTCTGACTTTCAATAATCCCTACAAAAGAATGGCCCTGACTAACAATAACCTATACCTTTCATGAATCACTTACCTCACAAAAATCTTCGTTACTCGAACTACTGCATCAATGGGAGCGCCAATACTGCCAGCTAAATGAAAGATTCTAACTACTGAAGGCACTAACTACTGATAGGCATAGTTATCAAATGAAAGATTTTGATAGAGAGCAAACAATGTAGTTACCTTAATAGTGTTCAAAAGTCATAATATATACAGGCTGTTACAAAAAGGTACGGCCAAACTTTCAGGAAACATTCCTCACACACAAAGAAAGAAAATATGTTATGTGGACATGTGTCCGGAAACGCTTACTTTCCATGTTAGAGCTCATTTTATTACTTCTCTTCAAATCACATTAGTCATGGAATGGAAATACTCCGCTGCAGAGTGCAAATCTCATTCTGGATGTGTTTCAGTCTTTGGGGAAATTATCTCCTATGACGGTGAAATAGAGGGTGAAATCTTTTTATGAAAATAAATCATTATTACAGAACGTACCAGCGTGACTTCAAACACTTTGCTACAGGAAACGTTCAAAATGTCTCCCGTTAGCGAGGATACATGCATCCACCCTGCGTCGCATGGAATCCGTGATGAGCTGATGCAGCCCTGGAGAATGGCGTATTGCATCACAGCCGTCCACAATACGAGCACGAAGAGTCTCTACATTTGGTACCGGGGTTGCGTAGACAAGAGCTTTCAAATGCCCCCTTAAATGAAAGTCAAGAGGGTTGAGGTCAGGAGAGCGTGGAGGCCATGGAATTGGTCCGCCTTTACCAATCCATCGGTCCCCGAATCTGTTGTTGAAAAGCGTACGAACACTTCGACCGAAATGTGCAGGAGCTCCATCGTGCATGAACCACATGTTGTGTCGTACTTGTAAAGGTACATGTTATAGCAGCACAGTGTAGTGGTTAATAAAAAAGAAAAAGAAAAGAAAAGAAAAGGAAAGGTTGGAAATGTGGGAAGAAATGGTGAATAAAAAGGCGGTTTTAAAATCGTAAATGACCGTGAAAAAGGGAAAGAATGAAAACAACATCGGACTTCGTATTAAAGAAAAGTTATCGGACTTCGTGATTCGGAAAGGCTATTGCTGGGGTGGTTCTTTTGGCGTTTCTGAGCAAAAGTCAAACCAATTTCCACTCCAAAAATTATTTGAAAAAAGACAGAGAATAACAAATGTAACTAACAGGGGGAAAAGGCGTAGATAACAGTTCATCCTTTACCAGGTTAACATGTCTTCTTTCGTGCGGCGTCCAGGTCTCCAAAAATCTCCTTCATTTCTGCGTGAAAAGTCTGCTCCGAAATCTTGCAATAAGTTTCATTGTCCAGGGATTTCTAATGTATCCAAAATCGTCTTGATATTAAATGCAATTTATTTTAGTTGCTTCTCTCCATCCTCCGAATTTCATAACAACTTCCACAATGTCTACACATTAATAAGTTTTTTCGTCTTAATCAGATCACGTCTGCATTAAGCTTCCGCTCTCGAGAGACAATAAAGAAACGGATAGAAAAACAAAAAAAGTTACAATTTTAGTATTTTCTCTGTCGTCGAGCGCTCATACCGCTGCGACAGTATAATTTTTATCTGAGGGAACGAGTGTAGCGCGGCGAAATTCAAAGTCCCGCTACAACAGGTAGAGTATCCCGTTTGAAATCATGATAACGTGCTCCATTGAGCGTAGGTGGAAGAAACTAAAATGAGCTCTAACATGGAAATTAAGCGTTTCCGGACACATGTCCACATAACATCTTTTCTTTGTTCGTGTGTGAGGAATGTTTCCTGAAAGTTTGGCCGTACCTTTTTGTAACACCCTGTATATCAGTTCATGATATCCAACATTACAAATTTACTCTTTCTGATGGACACACGTCCAGATCGTCCTCTCTCAAAATTCTGCCATCTCTCTCCCCACATCCACCACTGCTGGCGGCTCACCTCCAACTGCGCAACGCTACGCGCTGTTCACATCCAACTGCCCAACACTACAATAGCAAATATTCCAACAATGCAAACCAGCCACAGACTTCACATAGCACAGTCAGTGATTTTCATGTAGAGCGCTACGTGGCGTTACCAACATGAAAACCTAAACAACCTACTTACACCTTTATTGTGGGAGAGCTGCTGCATGTGTACCTCTGACGCGTCTTCACAGAAGAGAACTTGTAGAGTGGAGTCGTCAACATGCCATCTGGACAGTCGAACAGTGGGCTGATGTTCTTTTCACGGATGAGTCCCGATTTGACCAGGAGAGCGGTTCTGGGCGGATTCGCATCTGAAGGGAATGTGAAATACGATTTCGAGACCCGAACATTGTGGAAAGAGACCGATATCGAGTAGGATCGCTTATGGTATGGGCAGGGATTGTGTTGATCACTCGAACATCTCTTCGTGACATTGTACGGGCGAATCATAAAGGTTTAAGGGGCTCCGGAACGCCCTATGCTTGCAATGTTAAAATAACGCTTATATATTACATCTTTTATCACAAAGTATTTGAGGTAGGAAGTTGAACTTTTTACAGATTATTTATTGGAATATGGGCTACAACTTAACACAGGGATTTTACAAAATTTTAGTTCAGTTATTAAAGATGATTTTTTTTCAATTGTAATGAAAATTCGCAACATTTTTTTGCAATTTTTTATTTATATATTCAAAAATATACAGTATTTTTGGAAAAAGGCTGTGTTAAATTATGCAGAAGGTACTGTGTAACATTTACTGACAGTTTGAAACAAATATGTTTGGAAGATCCTTAGAAAACATGTAATTAGTATGAGAAAATAAAAGTTTTGGGAATCGAGCGACAAAGATTGGATTAACTTTTTAGTGCATTCCAGGTCCATAGGATCTTCATCCTCCAGCTTCCTCTTGTTCCTCCTCCTGTTTACTCTTGCTTGTATTTCTAGACTCTTTACAGCCCTGTCTGCAGCCCGAAGGCGTTCCTTGTCTAAAGCAAGCATCGCTAGTACCATGTTGGAACCTATCTTCATTCGCATATTTCTAAATGCCTTGCACCTTACAATGTTGCCATCATTGAAAGTCGCAACAGCATCATACACACCAAAGTGAAGTGTTTCTATTCCAACAAATACAGTCTTGGGGATTCTCGACCATATAACACTATTTACACTTTTATTGGGGTTTTGAGTTTTTCCACCAGCGATATATATTGAACCATCACAGGTCAGCCACAACACATACCTTATCTCACATCACTAAAATGTACCTGATGAACACGGACGTTAATAATAACACCATTTGACAGCAGTTTAACAGCGCCACAGTGGGTCACGCCCATGTAGAACACATTTCAAAAAAACTTTAAAAATTGCTGTAGTCTTCGGAATTGAATAAATTATATATCTATTAAAAGGTAATAGTCTGCAGATTCAGAAAACGCAAAAAAGTAAAAATTGAACTTTTCATGATTTTGAGCCTTTCCGGAGCCCCTTAACTGCTGTCAGATATCGTGACGAAGTGTTGGGACATCATGTACGGCTGTTGCGAGCCGGCGTGAGCCCAGACTTCGTCCCGATGGACGATAATGCTCGACCTCATAGAGCGCGAGTGGTTGATATTTTGTTGGGAAAGGAAGATATTCACGCACGGCATGGCCTGCTTCCTCTCCCGATTTAAATACCACAGAGCATGTCTGGGATGCACTAGGAAGATCGGTTGCATCACGTCAGCATCCACCAACCGGTCTCCCAAGACTTGCGAGCTGCCCCGCAGGACGAAATGGCGTTATTGCCTCAACATAACATTGATGACATTATTCACAGCTTGTCCCGTCGTTGTAATGCTTATATTGCTGCCAGAGGTGGTCACACGCCATGTTTGTTGTTGTGGTCTTCAGTGCTGAGACTGGTTTGATGCAGATCTCCACGCTACTCTATCCTGTGCAACCTTCTTCATCTCCCAGTACCTACTGCAACGTACATCCTTCTGAATCTGTTTAGTGTATTCATTCATCTCTTGGTCTCCCCCTACGATTTTTACCCTCCACGCTGCCCTTCAATACTAAATTTGTGATCCCCTGATGCCTCAGAACATGTCCTACCAACCGATCCCTTCTTCTGGTCAAGTTGTGCCACAAACTTCTCTTCTCCCCAATCCTATTCAATACTTCCTCATTAGTTATGTGATCTACCCATCTAATCTTCAGTATTCTTCTGTAGCACCACATTTCGAAATTCTCTTCTTGTCTAAACTATTTATCGTCCACGTTTCACTTCCATACATAGCTACACTCCATACAAATACTTTCAGAAACGACTTCCCGACACTTAAATCTATACTCTATATTAACAAATTTCTCTCCTTCAGAAACGCTTTCCTTGCCATTGCCAGTCTACATTTTATATCCTCTCTACTTGGACCATCATCAGTTATTTTGCTCCTCAAATAGCAAAACTCATTTACGACTTCAAGCGTCTCATTTCCTAATCTAATTCCCTCAGCATCACCCGATTTAATTCGACTACATTCCATTATCCTTGTTTTCTTCTTGTTGATGTTCATCTTAAATCCTCCTTTGAAGAGACTGTCCATTCCGTTCAGCTGCTCTTCCAGGTCCTTTGCTGTCTCTGACAGAATTACAACGTAATCGGCGAACCTCAAAGTTTTTATTTTTCTCCATGGATTTTAATTCTAACTCCAAATTTTTCTTTTTTCACACACCATAGTGTGCACATTAACCAGTAGTCGGAATATGTGTGCAAATCTGTTAATTTGGAAGAAACGAAGAACGCTTTCGTCTACTGTTATGCATGATGCAATTGTTTACGTTCTGTGTTCTTTGTACTTTGATGTCGGCTGTTTTATACTGTTTTGTTGCAAAATAGACGCAACCTTGCAAAACTTCCTTTTGTTGCTTTAATTTTGGTCACCAGTCTATATTTAGAGACAAAAACGGATAAAGATAAATGCAGTACAAAGCGATTACAGTGGAAATAGTTGTAAGACAATATGAAGATGAGCCGGCCGCGGTGGCCGAGCGGTTCTAGGTGTTGCAGTCTGGAACCGCGTGACTGCTACGGTCGCAGGTTCGAATCCTGCCCCGGGCATGGATGTGTGTGATGTCCTTAGGTTAGTTAGGTTTAAGTAGTTCTAAGTTCTAGGGGACTGATGACCTCAGATGTTAAGTCCCGTAGTGCTCAGAGCCATTTGAACCATTTTTTACGACGATGAACCATGGATTGATTGATGATCTCAGAAGTTAAGTCCCATAGTGCTCAGAGCCATTTGAACCATGGATTACGTATACTAGTAATGTCGAGGATAACCTACAAGTTTTATAAAGTAATGAAATAGTTTGCCGCGCGGCGTTAGCCGAGCGGTCTGAGGCGCTGCATTCATGGACTATCCGGCTGGTCCCGGTGGAGTTTCGAGTCCTCCCTCGGGCATGGGTGTGTGTGTGTTTGTCCTTAGGATAATTTAGGTTAAGTAGTGTGTAAGCTTAGGGACTGATGACCTTAGCAGTTAAGTCCCATAAGATTTCACACACAATTGAAAATGAGTTTAAGAAAGACGGAGAAGGATACAGCCTGTATGAAGACGATATCAGAAGAACATTGGAAACACATTACAAGGGCTTACGGTAGAGTGAAAAACAGGAAGTACCACTAGAAAATGTCACGTACGAAGCTTACTCGGATGATCAACGTCAGCGAAACCTAATCTGGAGCGTCCGTGTCGGCTGCCAGCAGTCAGCGGGTGCTGAAACCACGGACTGAGCAAGTCTCTCGCGAGTCGCCGTCGCCAAAGGAAACGATACTGTGGGTGCTCATTTTTGTACTGGGTTGGCTACGAACCTCGTCAGCTGTATAGGGAGATATGCGCCACCCTGAAATATGACTTCATTGCCGGAAGTACAACCACACTGAGCTCTTTAGGTCACCGTACACGGCCACGCGGAAGGGCAGATGCAGGGCAACATTGCGAAAAAATTCGAATTTTTTAATTGCGTAATTTATTAGATGGATTCTTCAAGAATAACATCGGAAAGTTTCATAATCGAATTCTGGCTAGAAATACGTTTTAGAAAGCTTGCTTGGGTGGTCTGCGTCCGCCACACCTCGTCTTTCTATGCTGTGATCCACACCTTCTCTTAACTTAAGGGGCCCCGGAACGCCCTATACTTGCAATGTTAAAATAACGCTTATAAATTACATCTTTCCTCACAAAGTATTTGAGGTAGGAAGTTGAACTTTTTACAGATTATTTATTGGAATATGGGCTTCAACGTAACACAGGGATTTTACAAAATTTTAGTTCACTTATTAAAGATGATTTTTTTTTCAATTGTAATGAAAATTCACAACATTTTTTTGCAATTTTTTATTTATATATTCAAAAATATGCAGTTTTTTTGAAAAAGGCTGTGTTAAATTATGCAGAAGGTACTGTGTAACATTTACTGAAAGTTTGAAACAAATATGTTTGGAAGATCCTTAGAGAACATGTAATTAGTATGAGAAAATAAAAGTTTTGGGAATCGAGCGACAAAGATTGGATTAACTTTTTAGCGCATTCCAGGTCCATAGGATGGATTATCTTCATCCTCTGCAAACTCCTCCTCCAGCTTCCTCTTGTTCCTCCTCCTGTTTACTCTTGCTTGTATTTCTAGACTCTTTACAGCCCTGTCTGCAGCCCGAAGGCGTTCCTTGTCTAAAGCAAGCATCGCTCGTACCATGTTAGAATGTTATTATTTACAGTAATAACACATACCTTTGGCTTTCCACCATTTCTCCTTTTCTTAAAAGCCTTCAGAGGATTTCTAATAACTTTACTTTTACTCATTATTATACTTCAACAAAATAGAGACTCAAGAAACAGACTTAATTACGAATATTTTCGAGATAACGACAGAGTAAGTAAACATGAAACAATCGACAATCACACCAGCGATATATATTGAACCATCACAGGTTAGCCACAACACATACTTTATCTCACATCACTAAAATGTACCTGACGAACACGGACGTTAATAATAACACCATTTGACAGCAGTTTAACTGCGCCACAGTGGGTCACGCCCATGTAGAACACATTTCAAAAAAAATTTAAAAATAGTTGTAGTCTTCGGA
This sequence comes from Schistocerca cancellata, assembly GCF_023864275.1. NCBI lineage: Eukaryota > Metazoa > Arthropoda > Insecta > Orthoptera > Acrididae > Schistocerca > Schistocerca cancellata. The sequence continues at coordinate 28,292,541 of NC_064635.1, forward strand.
ATTGAATAAATTATATATCTATTAAAAGGTAATAGTCTGCAGATTCATAAAACGCAAAAAAGTAAAAATTGAACTTTTCATGATTTTGAGCCTTTCCAGAGCCCCTTAAGCTTTTTTGGCTTAAATTTCCGTTCACACTATAAAAACGAACTGCAGATGACTCTAGAAGGCTGTGAGAAAGATTATCTTTGCTTATCCCTTTGTTTATAACGTAGTTTCTTTGAATAGAATGTGTTACAAACGTATTTCAGCTTTAAGGTTTGCATACATCAATCTGTTTTGGTCGAAATGGGTCGTAACAGTAGACGCATATTCAAGAAAGTGAGTAAATGTCGAATTTCACGTGTAAAATGTACAGGACATTTAAATAACAGCATCATCAAATGTTGTAAACATAATGAACACGGTTGCACAGTGTGATCTGTCTGGTCTTATACTGACTATGGCTGCGTGAGATACAATGATAAGCCGAAACATTGTGACCAGTGCACACGGTGGTACTGAATCTCACCTGTTGGCGCCCACCATGTCAGACGTGCAAGACCATACCCACAGCACAAGACTGTTAATCCATCAATCGTTAACTGGCGAAGTTAACTTTCCGAGTAAGGGCTTAACTTTAACGGATTTCTTTTAATTCTAGAGAATGTCGACGGACTCTTTAGCTTTATGACAAAAATGACCCAGCACCGCGCGCGGAAATCACGTTCTGACAAGTTCGGGCCGTGAAAGGGGTCTAGTGCAGCAGGGGACACAACCCGTCGGCTTTGAACAATGACGTCACAAGTCGCCAGAGACCATGTATTACAGAGATGAAAGAGCTGAGGAGAATGTTGGGAAACAAAGGAATGCGAGAGAGATAAACAATGATCTTGTCAAAAGCATAAGTGTTTTTTGACTTTTTAAAAAAAAATCTCACGAGATAGAATAAACTGATCCTACTTTATTAAGCAATATCTTGTCAAAAGCCGAGAAGCGATTCTTCTTAGTGTTGTAGCTCCCTTCAGTACGTAATAAGAGTTTTTTCGCTTTTCAAAAAAAAAAAAAATCTCACGAGATAGACTAAACTGATCCTACTTCATTAAGCAATCAGTAAAGAAACGAAACTGAAACATAACAGCAAAAGCTGTTATATTTTTGTTTCGTTTCTTTACTGATTGCTTAATGAAGTAGGATCAGTTTAGTCTATCTCGTGAGATTTTTTTTTTAAATAGCGAAAAAACTCTTATTAGCTACTGACGCATGTGTATATTCTAATGGGTGCGCGAGTTCCGACTCCTGGGGAGGTGGGTGGGTGTTATGCATGGCTAATCTATTCTATTTGCGGTTTACCATTTTCGCTTTTGCTGTTACGTTTCAGTTTCGTTTTTTTTATTGATTGCTTAATAAAGTAGGATCAGTTCATTCTATCTCGTGAGATTTTTTTTTAAAAAGCCAAAAAACTCTTATCAGCTACTGTGGCTTGGACGCTAATAGTATCCCATTCGTTACTTCGCAACACGGAAATACACATATCGGTACGAAAAATATTAAGTACCGGCCGAATAAAAAACAAATAATTAAGTTAATTAAGTCTAAGTACCGGCCGAATAAAAAACAAATAATTAAGTTAATTAAGTCACACATTTAATGATGCACCCAATATCAAGCGATCGCTTTTAGATTTACATTCAATTATTTTAATGATAGTGCTTATTAGAACACAGAACTGCTTTATTATCTATGCCTTGAAGTGAAGTCATTACGATCTATGACTAAGGAATGACGTCATTGATCAAAGCCGACGGGTTGTATCCCCTGCTGCACTAGACCCCGTGAAAGTGTGTGGCTACACCGGGGTGCGGGCTGTTGACGTAAACAATCAAGTGCAAGTGAGAATAACCGAGTATTGGCTGTTTATTTTCGTTTGTTTATACAGTTCGCATAGACAGTGGTTCCCATCCTGTGAGTAATTACCCCCTGAGGGGTAAAATGAAATTTTTCGAGTGGTAAGAACTAAACGATTTGATTCTGTTCAGTAACGCAATTAAATTATTTTCAAAAGATCACTTCCATTATCTCCAAGGCTCTTATATTGATTATATATATTATTGATAATTACTTTTTCTCAATTAGTAGCATTAATCCAGTGAAGGTTACAGGTTCCTCACGCACTTCACCCACTTCACCAATATGTTGTGCTTTCTCCCGTACATCGCGGATGATAAAAGTGAGACATATACGTAACAAATGCTAAATATCTCAAGAAAATGTCTTCTCCAAGTTGTAGATAGTACCTGCAGTCGTCTAGAAATTGTTTAATTGCCGGCTTTGAAACACGGATTAATTGACAGTAGGACACAGCAGTAACTACGTCAGGCTGTACGCAGTATTATTATTATCATTATTATTATTATACAAATTAGATAGTCTGAAGTCGTCCAATTTGTGCCAGTTGACAAATAAGGAGTAAAGCAATCAGGTGATTCACAAACATTAAGTATAGCGCACACATATGAACTTGTTTCATTTCAAATGGGATTGCAGTCTACAGGTCAAGCAAGTGTCGCAATGGAGAGGAGTAATGCAGGAGTAGTCTGATTTGTAGCAGGTGTCTACCCTCACTGTGGACTGTTTTAATGTGGGGGTGGAAGGGGGGAGGGGGTAACAGACGACAGGAGGGGGGGGGGGAGATACAACCTAATGCCCGAGTGCACTCAGGGGCAGTGGTGTAAGGAAGGTTGGGAACCGCCATAGGCACTACTTTTTTTCTAGCGGATTATCTATATATAGTTAGTGAAAGGTTCCGCATTTGAATCCTGCGACTTTTAATCGAGCAGAAAGTTTCAGGTCAGATTTGTCCGTGAGCGGCCTGCGAAAGTAGATCGTGCAGTCGCTGACCCCCCCAGCTATCGCACTGGGAAAATCGTTTCAGCCGTGCGGCCGCCGACCTCCTCGGGATCGGGTTGGCGGCGCCAGCGTCGGCGCCGCCGTGGCCCGCTACCCGCTACCCAACCGGTACCTGCCGGCACCCCGCACCGAGCACCCAGCCTCGCCGTCTTCTGAAGCACTCACTGGGCCGCGGGCGACTTCCCCCTCAGCTCTGGCGGCCGAGTTCAACGGCCCTGCACCAGCCAGTGAGGTCATTACAGAGGGGACGCGACGTTCTGCAGAATGCCTCGGCGGTCTCCGATCGCCGCTTGCCATCTAGGAGAGCCCCAGCGAGCCCAAGCGGATGCAACACCTGAAGCCCCTTCCACACGAGTGACTTTGGTGTCTCACATGGAGACCACACGACAGTTGGATTTCTGTAATTTATACTAATTATATATGACGGGAGTATCTGTTCCCGAAAGAACAGTTACCGTGGATGACCATGCAGCTTTTGCTAGAAATGTAATGATAATTAAATGGACACCCTAGCTGCAAACAGGCGTTGATGTACTTCAGGTATGATGGGCAAACATCTATTAGGCGCACTACGAATGTACTGGTGTGGACATGTTGGGAATGTGGGTCTCACGGGGAGCGTGCAAGGGATGTCCCTGCAGGCTCACAATCCACTGTGCCCTTGGCGGCTCAGATGGATAGAGCGTCTGCCATGTAAGCCGGAGATCCCGGGTTCGAGTCCCGGTCGGGGCACACATTTTCAACATGTACCCAATGAAGTACATCAACGCCTGTTTGCAGCTAGGGTGTCCATTTAATTATCATTTCATTTCTAGCAAAAGCTGCATGGTCATCCACGGTAACTGTTCTTTCGGGAACAGATACTACCGTCATATATAGTTAAAATATGGCTTCCCGGCCATTGACCTTGTTGTGCGAATGCACATGCTATGCCCGAACTCGTACGGGACTTGGTAGATTAATCTGCCACGAGTAATGAGTATGATGGGCAAACATCTATTAGGCGCACTACGTATGTAGTGGTGTGGACATGTTGGGAATGTGGATCTCACGGGGAGCGTGCAAGGGATAAGTCCCTGCAGACGCGCTATCCTCTCTGTCCGCGGTGGCTCAGATGAATAGGGCGTCTGCCATGTAAGCAGGAGATCCCGGGTTCGAGTCCCGGTCGGGGCACACATTTTCAACATGTACCCAATGAAGTACATCAACGCCTGTTTGCAGCTAGGGTGTCCATTTAATTATCATTTCATTTATACTAATGTATAAAGACGAGTTGGTGATTAATATTGTTACGAAAAATCTCGAAAAATTATTCGCCATATGATTTCAGATTTTTACGCGATAGTCTAATAAACGTCCGGACGGATATAGGTTACATCTTTTTAAAATATAGATGTGGTGTATAAAAATGTGGCAACCGCCTTGCCGCAGTGGATACACCGGTTCCCGCCAGATCACCGAAGTTCAGCGCTGTCGGTCATGGCCGGCACTTGGATGGGTGACCGTCCGGGTCGCCATGCGCTGTTGCCACTTTTCGGGGTGCACTCAGCCTCGTGATGCCAATTGAGGAGCTACTCGACCGAATAGTATGGGCTCCGGTCAAAGAAAACCATCGTAACGACCGGGAGAGCAGTGTCCTGACCACACGCCCCTCCTATCCGCATCCTCCACTGAGGATGACACGGCGGTCGGATGGTCCCGGTAGGCCACTTGTGGCCTAACGACGGAGTGCTTTTGTATAAAAATGTATGTACTACGTAAAGGGGAAAAGTCATTCGCAAAAATCTCGACAAGTTCTTGATCAATTTACTTCAAATTTTTATACGAGACTCGAATAAACAATCGGACGGACATATGTATTATTAGTATGCATCAAACATCTACATCTACATTCCTACTCCGCAAACCACCTGACGGTGTGTGGCGGACGGTACTGTGACTACCTCTATCGGTTCTCCCTTCTGTTCCAGTCTCGTATTGTTCGTGGAAAGAATGATCGTCGGTATGTCTCTGTGTGCGCTCTAATCTCTCTGATTTTATGGTCTCTTCGCGAGATATACGTAGGAGGGAGCAATATAGGCTTACTGCTTGACTCCTCGGTGAAGGTATGTTCTCGAAACTTTGACAAAAGCCCTTACCGAGCTACTGAGCGTCGCTCTTCCAAAGTCTTCCACTGCAGTTCATCTATCATCTCCGTAAGGCTTTCGCGATTACTAAATGATCCTGTAACGAATCGCGCTGCTCTCCGTTGGATCTTCTCTTTCTCTCTTCTATCAACCCTATCTGGTACGGATCCCACACTGCTGAGCAGTATTCAAGCAGTGGGCGAACAAGCGTACTGTAACCTACTTCCTTTGTTTTCGGATTGCATTTCCTTAGGATTCTTCCAACGAATCTCAGTCTGGCATCTGCTTTACCGACGATCAACTTTATATGATCATTCCATTTTAAATCACTCCTAATGCGTACTCCCAGATAATTTATGGAATTACGCTCTTCTAGAGACCTACGGTACACCGCTGCAAGAAGGGGGGAAGTTCCTTCGCGATTTTAATTGTTTTTCTATCCCTCTGTCATCTATTTCGATATCTACCATTTTGTCATCTGTGCGACAATATAGAGAAGGAACTACAGTGCAGTCTTCCTCTGTGAAACAGCTTTGGAAAAAGACTTTTAGTATTTCGGCATTTATATGCATGGCATATAAACATATATAAATAAAATAAATGTAAAAGGGGAACGTTGTCAACAATTATCTTGAAAAGTACTTGACCAATTTACTTAAATTTTTACACGATACTCTAATAAACACTTGAACGTAGATACATAAGTTTCTCACATCCTCTGTATTAATGACCCTAACAGATTTACCCATTCAGAATTGCCATCAAGGTCTCGTTGGAAAAAGTTGTTAGCAAAAGTCTCGAAAAGTTCGTGACCGATTTACTTCAAATTTTTTAGGTGATACTCTGACAAACATTCAGATAGACATGTTGTTGTTGTTGTTGTGGTCTTCAGTCCAGAGACTGGTTTGATGCAGCTCTCCCCTTCTTCATCTCCCAGTACCTACTGCAACCTACATCCTTTCATGTCTTGGTCTCCTCTACGATTTTTACCCTCCACGCTGCCCTCCAGTACTAAATAGGTGATCCCTTGATCCCTCACAATATGCCCTACCAACCGGTCCCTTCTTCTAGTCAAGTTGTGCCACAATTTCTTCTCCCCAGTTCCATTCAGTACCTCCGCATTACTTCCGTGATCTACCCATCTAATCTTCAGCATTCTTCTGTAGCACCAAATTTCAAAAGCTTCTATTCTCTTCTTGTCTAAACTATTCATCGTCCACGTTTCACTTCCGTACATAGCTACACTCCATACTTTCAGAAACTACTTCCTGACACTTAAATCTATACTCGATGTTAACAAATTTCTCTTCTTCAGAAATGCTTTCCTCTCCATTGCCAGTCTACATTTTGTATCCTCTCTACTTGGACCATCATGAGTTATTTTGCTCCCCAAACAGCAAAACTGCCTTACTACTTCAAGTGTCTCATTTCCTAAACTAATTCCCTCAGCATCACCCGACTGAATTCGACTACATGCCATTATCCTCGTTTTGTTTTTGTTGATGTTCATCTTATATCCTCCCTTCAAGACACCATCCATTCCGTTCAACTGCTCTTCTAAGGCCTTTGCTGTCTCTGACAGAATTACAATGTCATCGGCGAACCTCAAACTTTTTATTTCTTCTCCATGGATTTAAATACCTATTCCGAATTTTTCTTTTGTTTCCTTTACTGCTTGCTCAATATATAGATTGAATAACATCGGGGATAGGCTACAACCCTGTCTCACTCCCTTCGTAACCACTGCTTCCTTTTCATGCCCCTCGACTCTTATGGCTGCCATCTTGTTTCTGTACAAATTGTAAATAGCCTTTCGCTCCCTGTATTTTACCCCTGCCACCTTCAGACTTTGAAAGAGAGTATTCTAGTGAACGTTGTCAAAAGCTTTCTCTAAGTCTACAAATGCTAGAAACGTAGGTTTGCCTTTCCTTAAACTTTGTTCTAAGATAAGTGGTAGGGTCATTATTGCCTCACGTGTTCCAACATTTCTGCGGAATCCAAACTGATCTTCCCCGAGGTCGGCTTCTACCAGTTTTTCCATTCGTCTGTAATGAATTCGCGTTAGTATGTTGCAGCTGTGACTTATTAAACTGATAGTTCGGTAATTTTCACATTTGTCAACACCTGCTTTCTTTGGGATTGGGATTGGGATTGTCTCATACATCTTGCTCACTAGATGGTAGAGTTTTGTCAGGACTGGCTCTCCCAAGGCTGTCAGTAGTTCTAATGGAATGTTGTGTACTCCTGGGGCCTTGCTACGGCTTTCACGCAGTATCATATCTTCCATTTCGTCTTCATCTACATCCTATTCCATTTCCATAATATTTGTCCTCAAGTACATCGCCCTTGTATGGACCCTCTATACAGGGTGTTACAAAAAGGTACGGCCAAACTTTCAGGAAACATTCCTCACACACAAAGGAAGAAAATAAGTTATGTGAACATGTGTCCGGAAACGCTTGCTTTCCATGTTAGAGCTCATTTTATTACTTCTCTTCAAATCACGTTAATCATGGAATGGAAACACTCAGCAAGAGAACGTACCAGCGTGACTTCAAACACTTTGTTACAGGAAATGTTCAAAATGTCCCCCGTTAGCGAGGATACATGCATCCACCCTCCGTCGCATGGAATCCCTGTTGCGCTGATGCAGCCCTGGAGAATGGCGTATTGTATCACAGCCGTCCACAATACGAGCACGAAGAGTCTCTGCATTTGGTACCGGGGTTGCGTAGACAAGAGCTTTCAAATGCCCCCTTAAATAAAAGTCAAGAGGGTTGAGGTCAGGAGAGCGTGGAGGCCATGGAACTGGTCCGCCTCTACCAATCCATCGGTCACCGAATCTGTTGTTGAGAAGCGGACGAACACTTCGACTGAAATGTGCAGGAGCTCCATCGTGCATGAACTACATGTTGTGTCGTACTTGTAAAGGCACATGTTGTAGCAACACAGGTAGAGTATCCCGTATGAAATCCTGATAACGCGCTCCATTGAGCGTAGGTGGAAGAAACTACACTCCTGGAAATGGAAAAAAGAACACATTGACACCGGTGTGTCAGACCCACCATACTTGCTCCGGACACTGCGAGAGGGCTGTACAAGCAATGATCACACGCACGGCACAGCGGACACACCAGGAACCGCGGTGTTGGCCGTCGAATGGCGCTAGCTGCGCAGCATTTGTGCACCGCCGCCGTCAGTGTCAGCCAGTTTGCCGTGGCATACGGAGCTCCATCGCAGTCTTTAACACTGGTAGCATGCCGCGACAGCGTGGACGTGAACCGTATGTGCAGTTGACGGACTTTGAGCGAGGGCGTATAGTGGGCATGCGGGAGGCCGGGTGGACGTACCGCCGAATTGCTCAACACGTGGGGCGTGAGGTCTCCACAGTACATCGATGTTGTCGCCAGTGGTCGGCGGAAGGTGCACGTGCCCGTCGACCTGGGACCGGACCGCAGCGACGCACGGATGCACGCCAAGACCGTAGGATCCTACGCAGTGCCGTAGGGGACCGCACCGCCACTTACCAGCAAATTAGGGACACTGTTGCTCCTGGGGTATCGGCGAGGACCATTCGCAACCGTCTCCATGAAGCTGGGCTACGGTCCCGCACACCGTTAGGCCGTCTTCCGCTCACGCCCCAACATCGTGCAGCCCGCCTCCAGTGGTGTCGCGACAGGCGTGAATGGAGGGACGAATGGAGACGTGTCGTCTTCAGCGATGAGAGTCGCTTCTGCCTTGGTGCCAATGATGGTCGTATGCGTGTTTGGCGCCGTGCAGGTGAGCGCCACAATCAGGACTGCATACGACCGAGGCACACAGGGCCAACACCCGGCATCATGGTGTGGGGAGCGATCTCCTACACTGGACGTACACCACTGGTGATCGTCGAGGGGACACTGAATAGTGCACGGTACATCCAAACCGTCATCGAACCCATCGTTCTACCATTCCTAGACCGGCAAGGGAACTTGCTGTTCCAACAGGACAATGCACGTCCGCATGTATCCCGTGCCACCCAACGTGCTCTAGAAGGTGTAAGTCAACTACCATGGCCAGCAAGATCTTCGGATCTGTCCCCCATTGAGCATGTTTGGGACTGGATGAAGCGGTCTGCACGTCCAGCACGAACGCTGGTGCAACTGAGGCGCCAGGTGGAAATGGCATGGCAAGCCGTTCCACAGGACTACATCCAGCATCTCTATGATCGTCTCCATGGGTGAATAGCAGCCTGCATTGCTGCGAAAGGTGGATATACACTGTACTAGTGCCGACATTGTGCATGCTGTGTTGCCTGTGTCTATGTGCCTGTGGTTCTGTCAGTGTGATCATGTGATGTATCTGACCCCAGGAATGTGTCAATAAAGTTTCCCCTTCCTGGGACAATGAATTCACGGTGTTCTTATTTCAATTTCCAGGAGTGTAAAATGAGCTCTAACATGGAAAGCAAGCGTTTCCGGACACATGTCCACATAACATCTTTTCTTTATTTGTGTGTGAGGAATGTTTCCTGAAAGTTTGGCCGTACCTTTTTGTAACACCCTGTATACTCGTTGGGCCATACGGAGCACGATACTCAGGTTGGTATCCCGCCACTGTCGAGGACCTCTACAAACAGGTCGCCACTGGTCATCAGTTTGAAGTGGGCCTTGTCACCGGAGACTGCTCTACTCCAATCAATGAGATTCCAGTCCGAAGATGTGTCCGGAGACGCCCCTAACAGCGGTAGGGTACTAGCCCGACTGAGGCCCACTACGTGGCCCCACAATGAGCAGTGATGGTGTGAGGTGCCATTTCATTTCTTAGCAGAAAGGACCACTTTGGTTGTCATTCGCGACACCCTTACAGCTCAGCGGTACGTCGACGATATTCTACACCCCGTTTTGTTCCCCTTCCGGGGAAACTATTTTGTTTTGGCATTTCAGCAAGATAACGTCTGCCCACGCATGGGAAGACTTCCTGCTGCTTGTCTTCGTGCTTGTCAAAACCTGCCCTGGGAACCGAGGTCTCGGGATCTCTCCCCGATTGAGCACATTTATTGCTTTGTGAACATGGTCCTCGAACACGCCAATTGGACAGAATTTGGCACGATATCTTGAGCAAGCAGTAACGGAAACAAAAGAAAAATTCGGAGTAGGTATTAAAATTCAAGGAGAAGAAGTAAAAACTTTGAGGTTCGCCGATGACATTGTAATTCTGTCAGAGACAGCAAAGGACTTGGAAGAGCAGTTGAACGGAATGGATAGTGTCTTGAAAGGAGGGTATAAGATGAACATCAACAAAAGCAAAACGAGGATAATGGAATGTAGTCAAATTAAGTCGGGTGATGCTGAGGGAATTAGATTAGGAAATGAGACACTTAAAGTAGTAAAGGAGTTTTGCTATTTAGGGAGTAAAATAACCGATGATGGTCGAAGTAGAGAGGATATAAAATGTAGACTGGCAATGGCAAGGAAAGCGTTTCTCAAGAAGAGGAATTTGTTAACTTCGAGTATAGATTTAAGTGTCAGGAAGTCGTTTCTGAAAGTATTTGTATGGAGTGTAGCCATGTATGGAAGTGAAACATGGACGATAACTAGTTTGGACAAGAAGAGAATAGAAGCTTTCGAAATGTGGTGCTACAGAAGAATGCTGAAGATAAGGTGGGTAGATCACGTAACTAATGAGGAGGTATTGAATAGGATTGGGGAGAAGAGGAGTTTGTGGCACAACTTGACTAGAAGAAGGGATCGGTTGGTAGGACATGTTTTGAGGCATCAAGGGATCACAAATTTAGCATTGGAGGGCAGTGTGGAGGATAAAAATCGTAGAGGGAGACCAAGAGATGAATACACTAAGCAGATTCAGAAGGATGTAGGTTGCAGTAGTTACTGGGAGATGAAGAAGCTTGCACAGGATAGAGTAGCATGGAGAGCTGCATCAAACCAGTCTCAGGACTGAAGACCACAACAACAACATATTTCAGGTGGAGACGCCACAACTCTGTCAATCTGTGGCAAGAAGAATAACTGCTTGCATAAGGCCTGGAGGTGGCCCAACGATTTATGGACGTACTCAGTTTGTGAAGCTCTTTACTTCAATAAGTTATCCAATTTTTTCGAGGCTTTAATCATTAGTTTGTCTGTCCATGTGCATCACATCTACCAGCTTCTGTTCTGCTCGCGGTTTTTTTTTTATTTTTTACCTACGCAGTATTTTTGTTGTTGTTGTGGTCTTCAGTTCTGCGACTGGTTTGATGCAGCTCTCCATGCCACTATATCCTGTGCAAGCTTCTTCATCTCCCAGTACCTACTGCAACCTACATCCTTCTGAATCTGCTTAGTGTATTCATCTCTTGGTCTCCCTCTACGATTTTTACCCTCCACGCTGCCCTCCAATACTAAATTGGTGATCCCTTGATGCCTCAGAACATATCCTACCAACCGATCCCTTCTTGTGGTCAAGTTGTGCCACAAACGTCTCTTCTCCCCAATCCTATTCAATACTTCCTCGTTAGTTATGGGATCTACCCATCTAATCTTCAGCATTCTTCTGTAGCACCACATTTCAAAGGCTTCTATTCTCTTCTTCATCATCATCATCATCATCATTTAAGACTGATTATGCCTTTCAGCGTTCAGTCTGGAGCATAGCCCCCCTTATACAGTTCCTCCATGATCCCCTATTCAGTGCTAACATTGGTGCCTCTTCTGACGTTAAACCTATTACTTCAAAATCATTCTTAACCGAATCCAGGTACCTTCTCCTCGGTCTGCCCCGACTCCTCCTACCCTCTACTGCTGAATCCATGAGTCTCTTGGGTAACCTTGCTTCTCCCATGCGTGTAACATGACCCCACCATCTAAGCCTGTTCGCCCTGACTGCTACATCTATAGAGTTCATTCCCAGTTTTTCTTTGATTTCCTCATTGTGGACACCCTCCTGCCATTGTTCCCATCTACTAGTACCTGCAATCATCCTAGCTGCTTTCATATCCGTAACCTCAACCTTGTTGATAAGGTAACCTGAATCCACCCAGCTTTCGCTCCCATACAACAAAGTTGGTCGAAAGATTTAACGGTGCACAGATAACTTAGTCTTGGTACTGACTTCCTTCTTGCAGAAGAGAGTAGATCGTAGCTGAGCGCTCACTGCATTAGCTTTGCTACACTTCGCTTCCAGTTCTTTCACTATGTTGCCATCCTGTGAGAATATGCATCCTAAGTACTTGAAACTGTTCACCTGTTCTAACTTTGTTCCTCCTATTTGGCACTCAAATAGGAGGAACAAAGTTAGAACAGGTGGACAGTTTCAAGTACTCAGGATGCATATTCTCACAGGATGGCAACCTATTCTCTTCTTGTCCAAACTATTTATCGTCCATGTTTCACTTCCATACACGGCTACACTCCATACAAATACTTTCAGAAATGACTTCCTGACACTTAAATCTATACTCGATATTAACAAATTTCTCTTCTTCAGTAACGCTTTCCTTGCCATTGCCAGTCTACATTTTATATCCTCTCTACTTGCCTACGCAGTAAGCAAAATGAAAAATAAAAGTGCAGATGGGGTGTGTCCCTCGCAGCTGTTGAAACACGGAGAGGTCGCGTCAGAGCAGACGCTGGGGCAGTCACTGTGGATTACCCAGGCGTCGGACTGCATGTAGCGGTTCGAAGCGCGGGCCGGTATTTCCGGAGAGCGGAGCTGGGCAGGCAGCAGACAGAAGTGAGTATAAATGCGCCGGATACGCAT